>NC_046324.1:41841931-42558598 GCF_009819535.1 Lacerta agilis
GAGTGCAAGAACACCGGGGTGTGTGTGGGGGGGGGAAATCTGATAATGGCCAATTTCTATTGCGAAGGAGGATTAGTACCAGAACTTCCCTCTGTCTGGGTGCAAACTGCAATAGCAGAAAAATTCAAGTAGCAGATCAGCATTTCAGAATTCTAATTCAACACCTGGGCATGAGAAGAGTCTGCTGGGTCAGGCCAATAGCCCATCTAGTCCAGCATCCTGCCCTCACAGTGGCCAACCAGATGGCTGTGGGAAGCCTGCAAGCTGGATGTGAGCACCAGATCACTCTCCCTTCTTGCAGTTTCCAGCAGCTGGTATTCAGAAGCATGACTGCCTCTGACTGTTTGAGTACTAGAAGCTCAAAGGCTCAAATTCAATGTTTCGCAGACTTTAAAAAATCTTGAGTAATCTTGAGACAGAAAAAGATTATCGACTTTCTGGATCAGGGGTGGGGAACCTGTGGCCCCCTAGATGTGGTTGGACTTCCACCAGCCCCAGCAAGCATGGCCAACAGCCAGGAATGATAGGACGATGTCCAACAACTTCTGGAGGAATGTGGATTTCCCACTGCTGTGTCTAGATCCAATTCTATTTCTATGTTACTAACGGCATCCATAAAAGGGGTAGATTGGTAGAGCTAGATGGATGAACTCATAATTTCTAGAAGCAATGGAGCCATCAAGTTACTATGACCCAAGCCTGGTCTCTGGAAACATTTGCTACATATGAATCCATGTTGGAGAGAATGATCTTCACTGTTGAACAACCAACACTAACCAGCTATATTTGAGAGGAGGGCTGTAGCTAAGTTGTAGAACATCCTGCCCCACATGCAGAAGGTCCCAGGTTCAATCCCGGTCATCTCCAGGTAAGGCTGCGAGAGACTCCCTGTCTGAACACCTAGAAAGCCACTGCCAGTCAGTTGTCTACAACAGTGACTTGGATGGATGGATGGATGGATGGATGGGTCTGACTTGGTATTAAGGCAGCTTCCTATTATCCAAACAGCCGTGTATTCAAGGGGAGGTTTTCAGGCAAGGAGGTCAACTCAGACCATGCTCAACCTCTTTGAGAGGCAAAATGCCATTAAGGGGGGAAATGTAAGCTATGCTTCTCTATATAGTGCAGAGCGATTAAACCATTTGTCCCAGCAGAGATTGATTAAATACTAGCAGCAACAAAAACAAAGCAGTCAAGTTCATATGCTGTCCACTTCCTAAGTCCTCAAAGGTGAGCAGACGGCTGAAGGAGGCATCCAACCCCAGCTATCCAAGGACAGGAGAGCTTCCCATACTGTTCCAAGGTTGCTTTTAACTTAGGTTCCGCTGCCCCTGTCCTCCAAGCTTTATTCTTTATTTCCAAACAGCACCATAAAATCATAGAACTGTAGAGTTGGAAGGGACCACAAGGGTCACCAACCCAACCCCCTGCAATACAGGAACGCGGGACTTGAACCCACAACCCTGAGATTAAGAGTCTCATGCTGTACCGGCTGAGCCATTCTGGGTTGATACCTTTGCTCGATAATATATAACATGTGAGCACAGCAAATACTCAAGCATGTATTAAGCAATTGCACTGGGCTGCAGTTCCCCGCTGAGTGCACATGCTGCAGCAGAACGAGGCGCAGGGAGTCCGTTGGGCATGTCTCCTGCCCTCTTTCGCCTCTTTAGGAAGCTGCCTTATGCCACATGAGACCAAAGGCTCCATTGAGCTCAGTACTGTCTACACTGACTAGCAGCGAGTCTCCAGAGTTTCATACTGGGCTGGGGACATTCTTCAACATACTTGGAGATGCTGGGGAATTAAACTATTGTCCTTCTACATGCAGAGCAAGTGTCCTAGCACTGAGCCCTTCCCCGTGCTAGCAGTACTCTCTTCTCTTTTCATGACTTATGCATTGTACATGCAAAGCACTTTACATGGGTCCCCCATAATAATCCTGGGGGAAATTGAGTTGTTAAGTGTGCTAAGGGTTGTTAGGAAACCCCCATTCCCCTCGCGGAAATACAGTTCTCAGAGTGGCTTAAGAATCATTGCCTCTTCCCAGGGAAATCTGGGAAATACAGCTCTGCGAGGTTACTAGGGCTCTCCGAACAACTCTCAGCACCTTTAAACTACAGTTCCCAGGATTCTTTTGCAGGAAGTCATGATGATTTAAAGCGGTATGGTGCTGCTTTAAATGAATCATGTAGATGGGGGGGGGGGGCCTTACGCTGTTGCATCTGCATCCCCAAAGATCTCCGGCAAAAAGCTACATACTCAAGAGCTTGCCCTTTCTCACTATTCTGTTCCCATTCCACTTCCCCCTCCCCAAACAGCCAAAGGGTGACATGCATAGCTCCCCCCCCCCATATCTTGTCATCACAACACCCTTGTGAGGTAGGCCAGGCTGAGAGACAGGTCAGGCTTCTTGGCGATTTTGGTCCCAAACTCTTAATTAGCTACACCACACACTGAGCCCTGGCAAAGTCAGAACCAGTAAAAGATGTCCCTGGTCCCCGTCCATTCGAAAAGAAGAATATATATTTTTTTAAAAGATGCAATGTTTTGCACTAATAGTTTTAAGAGCGTGTGTGTGGTCACCCCCCCCCCCTTGATTACTCTCCTGTTCAGATTCCAGTCTTTCCACCAGGATTTTTTGATTGTGAGCGGTTCTGAATAAAATATAAAATATGGGGCGGAAGCCTACCTAGCAATGGGGCAGACGGCGGCGGCAGCATCCTTAACTCCAGGCTGGTGTGGTCAGTGAGCAAAGTGCTCACATATCCAGGAGAGAAAGTGCCTCAAATTCCTCTGCCTCCTGCAGACTGCTTACTGGGGCTAGGACACGTCACTTTAATGCACAAACAGGTGAGAGGAGGAGGAGTTTGGCTCGGTCAAGTCTTTTGCAAATAAGCCAAGAGGTGTGTGTGGCAGTTGTGAAATTATTAAGAGTGTTTCGCCATGTGGCTGACACTAAACAAGGATTCTGCAGTGTGGGCAGGGATCGCAGCAGCAGCATGGGCATACCCCCCCCCCCCAGTTTGCTGCACAAGAGAGACTGGGCAGCGGAGCAGGGAGGCTGGTGGCCTTACAGCCATGAAATGTGTTGTTGTTTCTCAGCCAGTCAAGTGAAGCAATCGAGGGTAGGTCGGCCTGACACACACCATGTTGTTGTTGTTGTTGTTCAGTCATTCAGTTGTGTCCGACTCTTCGTGACCCCATGGACCAGAGCACGCCAGGCACCCCTATCCTTCACTGCCTCTCGCAGTTTGGCCAAACTCATGTTAGTAGCTTCGAGAACACTGTCCAACCATCTCATCCTCTGTCGTCCCCTTCTCCTTGTGCCCTCCATCTTTCCCAACATCAGGGTCTTTTCCAGGGAGTCTTCTCTTCTCATGAGGTGGCCAAAGTACTGGAGCCTCAACTTCAGGATCTGTCCTTCTAGTGAGCACTCAGGGCTGATTTCTTTGAGAATGGATAGGTTTGATCTTCTTGCAGTCCATGGGACTCTCAAGAGTCTCCTCCAGCACCATAATTCAACACACACCATACCCTCCAACATTTCTCTGATGAAAATAGGGATGTCCTATTCAACAATAATAGTAGCAGAAGTGATCATTCTTATTATTCTTATTTATACCCCACCCATCTGACTGGGTTGTCCCAGCCACTCTGGGCAGCTTCCAACATCTATGAAAGCATAATAAAAAAATCAAGCATTTAAAAACCTTCTCTATACAGGGCTGCCTTCAGATGTCTTCTAAAGGTTGTATAGTTACTTATCTCCTTGGCTCAGGGGTTGCATAACTCCATACCTTCCAACATTTCTCCGATGAAAATAGGTACGTCCTAAGGAAGAGCAGGACATTCCAGGATCAGATCAGAAACTGGGATGGCTTCTGTTAACCCGGGACTGTCCCTGGAAAGTAGGGACACTTGGAAGATTCTCTCTCTCTCTGCTTTCTTCCACATAGAAAAACTGCAAACTGCCAGGGAATCTGCACACAAATCACGCACGAGTGTTACTCTCTAGCTCTAGCCCATTGTGGAAGCAGCTATCAATGCATTCTTCCACCACAAGCAAGGTATACAATTATTATAAATTACATTTGTATACGGATGCGTAACAACGTGCTTCCAACATATGTAAAGAGAAATGGGCGTTACCCTGAGGTTGGATAGAATGAACATATTGGTAATGTGGTCATCGTTGGCAATCCATCCATTGGGTTGTTCAGGTTCAATTCAAGGCGCTGTTCTTACCTGTAAAGTAGGACTGGGGAACTTGTGAGTCTCAAGATGTTGCTGGACTTCCCCTCCCATCATTCCTGACCATTGGCCAGGCTGGCAGAGGCTGATGGGAGTTGGAGTCCCAAAACCTTGGATGGTTATAGGTTCTCCGCCCCTTCAGTGAAGCCTTAAACAGCTAGGGACCTTAGAGTAGGTCGCGGATGGCGCTGTGGTCTAAACCACTGAGCCTCTTGGGCTTGCCGATCAGAAAGTCGGCAGTTCGAATCCCCGTGACGGGGTGAGCTCCTGTTGCTCAGTTCCAGCTCCTGCCAACCTAGCAGTTCGAAAGCAAGCCAGTGCAAATAGATAAATAGGTACTGCTCTGGCGGAAAGGTAAATGGCGTTTCCGTGTGCTGCTCTGGTTTCGCCAGAAGCGGCTTAGTCATGCTGGCCACATGACCCGGAAAAACTGTCTGCGGACAAACGCCGGTTCCCTCGGCCTGTAAAGCGAGATGAGCGCCGCAACCCCAGAGTCGTTCGCGACTGGACTTAACTGTCAGGGGTCCTTTACCTTTACCTTTTAAAGTAGAGCTAAGCAGACTTCAGGTTTGCTTTTATTATTTTATTTTTATATATTATTATTAGCCAGTTCCACCACCTAAATCCAGATGCAGTGGTTTGGGCAGAGCCACAAATAAAATGACAGATCATGGAGGAGAGCAAACTACTGACTGCATCCCCCAAGCTGCATACACTAGAAGGCCCTGTATATGAAAGTGCTAAACCTACATTGCCAGCATTACTAATTATTAGTCATTTTTCCTTCCCAGAAATGAGCTCAAAGTGATATAGAAAAACAAATATTAAAACAAGGATGAAAGCAACACAATGCACTCATGTACCTGTAGTCATTAAAAGGCATTGGGTTCCCCTTTTTTATTCTGTTCTTTTATGTAATTTGGCTGCTCTGATATCTGGTCCCTGGGTATTTTGATCTTTTATTAGTCACTTAAATTTTTTAACAAAGCTGAATAAAGCTTAATAAACAACTATCAGACTTTTAGAAGACATCTGAGGCATCCCTGTATAGGGAAGCTTTTAATATTTGATGAATCATTGTATTTTAATACAGTGGTACCTCTGGTTACAAATGCTTCTGGTTACGAACGCTTCGGGTTACGAACTCCGCTAACCCGGAAGTAGCTGCTGCTGGTTGCAAACTTTGCCCCAGGATGTGAATGGAAATCGCGCGCCGGAGGCGCACGCGCAATGGGAGGCCCCATTAGCAAAAGCGCACCTCAGGATAAGAATGGTTTCAGCTTAACAACGGACCTCCGGAACAAATTAAGTTCGTAACCAGAGGTACCACTGTATTCTACTGGAAGCTGCCCAGAGGGGCTGGGGTATAAATAATAAAATTAATTATTATTATTATTAATTATTACAAAACGCTGCTTTCAGGTGAAGCAGCGTCTTATCACCGGTCAATGGCAAAGCTGTGTGCTCCCTGGAGCTTAAATGTGCAACTAGTTGAGCTCAAATGCTCAACTACAACACAGCAATCTGTGCCACGAGTCCTGGAGAAAAAGCAACCGCAGCAGAAGCGACCCACCTTTGGGTAGCACTCAACAGTGCTTGCCACCATAGCAATGGCATCAGGCCTGTGCGAGAGCAGCTATGGCAAACCCAAGGGACACAACACAGCCAGGAGAAAGGAAAAAGCAGATGTTGTAGTATGCCATTTGTACCAAGGCCAATCCTCAAAACTTGTCAATCCTGTTGCTGATATCTGGCTGTGCTACCTTAACCATGATCAAATGCCATAATTAAAGAACCTGTTCTATTTATCCTGGCAAGCTGTCATCGTCTGTGCCCCCCCCCCCCAACTTTGAAGACTGGTTAACGGTACTCTTTAAAACAACTTAATCCTAAAATTTCCTGCATCAACAGATTTTTTTTTTAAAGTGTAAAAAGATGTGGCGTCATTATCGTAACTATCACCCCACTTGACATATACCCAAAGGCAAGAAGGAACCATAGCTCATCGATGAAAGCTTCACATTGCCTCAGGTTAGGTGGCAGTACAAAATGCAGATGGGACACCAGGATTTATAAATATATACCTTTATTTTTATTTTGCATATTAAATAAGGTTCTTTAAATTACAAGCAGTCTTGAATCACACTATGCATGATCAATGTACAGTAGAAATATTACAGTTTTAAAATTTACACAATTTAAAGACAAATTCGACCTGAAATTTCATTGACTAGAATATTGCCATAAACCTCATACCTGTATTAAATTTCCAATAGGAAAACCTCTCCCCTATGATTTTGTAACACAAATTTCCTCATTTACAAATAGAGTAAAACATTGTATATACACACAGATACCATTTACCATTAGGTTACACCTACCACTGTGCAAGATCAGACGATTTATTAAATGGAACCAAACATCTTAAACTCATTCAAGTTTCATTTGAAAATATAAAAACAAAAACCAGGCTGGTGGTTCTGAACACTTTCTCCTCTCTTCTGTACTCTCATCTCAACAATTTGCCCTTAAAGACTTGATTATTATTTTTAAAGAAAGGTTATTTTATACAACTTAAAGCTGAATTTATTTTTATTTATTTTTTTACACTCCATTCTTATTTTTTAAGGCTATTTCTTATAAGGCTAGTAAGTTTCCAATTCCATCTTCCAATCTAAATAGCCATTTTACCCGCAATGCAATTTTAAACTGAGTGCATAATTGTGCCTACCCCCTCCCCCCCAAAAAACCTTCCTAACTAAGCTGTCTCCCTCTCAAAAAAAGACAAAAGAATCAGAACTGCATATAAATCAATCTAAAATACTGATTTTTTAAAAAGGTAGGCATGAATGGTTCTCATTTAGTGCTTAAGTATTTTTTTTAAAAAGAATCCATTCATTTCCAATAAAAGCAGTGGCTTCCCCCTTCTCACTTGTGCACAGAACTTGGAAAATTATTTATCAATTAAAACTCTCTTAATTTTGAATTGCTGCATTGCAAATGTTACTTTACAGGGGTGGGATCTAGGTGAGGAAACATATGACCTACTGAGTTGTATCCAAAGCTAACCCAACTCAAGAGGACATCCATTGGAATTAATGAACTTGACTGACGTTCAATGGGTCTACCTTGAGTACAAGTGGCATTGGGTACCACCCTCCATCTTTCATCCTGAGCCTCTTTGAACTGCTACACTACCCTGGCCATTATGAGAAGTCCAGCTCCAATTTACAAAACACATGCACGCCCCACGGCCCCTGCAGGGGAACAGCAAGAGCACAGCTGCACTGGTGCAATTGGGGTACTTGCTGCCCCTGGTTCCAGGGCTTATTAACAACCCCACAAAATTTAGTGTTAAATAAGCTATTGCTAATGCCTTGCTCCATTCCCCAAGTGACTCTTCCTCCTTACCTTGGAGCAGCAAAGACGAGAGACCCCTTCAACAGCCAAAAACTTTCTGGCTGGGCTCCGGTGCCTTCAAAAGAATCACAGGAGGAGAACTTTACAACATAAAGCTCCTTCCTAGCAATTCATCCTTAAAACTGGGGGGTGGGGGTGGTCAGGGTGGAATTGCTTGCTAACATGCAGCTGTTTAAAATGTACAGGTGATCTACTGGGGGGACAGTGGGGGGAGAGAAGCAGCAACCCTAAACACATGCTGTAGCAGCAGCAGCAGCAGCAGCAGCAGCAAAAGTTGGGATAAGATTCCCTCGTGTTAATTCTTGGATTTGCACATCTGGTCCTAAAGTCACTATCCTCCTTTAAAAACACAGGCTTTTAATTCTGAAGCAAACATACAACTCCCCACACCCACCCCGCCGCCCCCTTGAAGAGAACTGTTACTCGCAACCACCACAACGAATGCTAACCTGCTCAAATCTTGCAAGACACACAACTGTCATCAGGGTAACTAAGGTGCAAAAGGAAACAGAAGTCAGCTTGTGAACCATGCAGTAAAGAAACCTCTGTCTACATGGTTTAAAAGGTATAAATTTGGTCTTCCAAGTGACTTGTTAGGGCTACTAGCCTGGATTTATGTGTGTATGTGTGTGCTTTAAAATACACTCATTTTAAGAGCTTTTGGTTAGTTACAGGTGCCCCACAATATCATTTTGCCCACTATGAGAGAGTTTTGTGTTCACGGGATGTACTCTGAAATTCTGTCTTGCTAATGACACAAATGCACTCTGGGTTCTCACCGCAGAGTGGAAGAACAAGCATCAGAGATAGCGAGTTTGCATTTCATATGGCCAAACCAACAAGTGTGTGTTAGGTTCCATCACAGTCTGTGGATATTGTTTTTTTTTAAAGCCTCCCTCATCATTAGTGCCAGCCATGTGAATTCATTCCAGGAAGTGTTTTCTAATGCCCCCCCCCCCAACAGCCCTGAAGCCACTTAATGCATCAGTTGTTAGGCTTGTGGCTGGCTGCATCTCCAAACTGTGTGAATTCCCAGTGTGAATTCCAATCTGGGACTAAGCAAGCCAACTTCTATCCGCAGCATGAGACTTTGGAGTACCAATTTCTTCGGCAAAAGGGGGCAGGAAGATGCCTCAAGCACTCAGAGTCATGAGGAATGCACACAAGTGAGATTAGGCTATTCATAATTTTCGCACTTTTTTTTTTTTAAAAAAAAGATTGGATAAAAGCAAAGAATACTACCAATGCACCCCTTTACTCTATAAACCAGGGGTGGCTAAGCTGTTCCTCTCCTGAGGCTGTAGGACTACAACTCCCATCATCCCTAACCATTGGCTATGCTGGCTGGGGCTGATGGGAGTTGGAGTCCAACAGCATCTAGAGAGCCACAGCTTGTCTCCTTGCCATAAACTAAGTCTGAAGTCATAAACTACAAAGTTAGGGGGCCTATACTTTCTGCTGCACAATTCCACAAATTGCTGAAAACTCTGCAGGGCAGGTTCACTTTTGTGTTTCCTTGCTTTTAATTTTATTACATGAAGAAAAAGCAGAAAGAGGAAGAAACAACCTAATCCGACTTTAAAAATCTCCCTACTTGACTCAGGCCTGTCCAAGAGAGGAACAACCATTCCAAATAGACCCAAGGCTGTAATGTGTATTTTGAAAATTAATTCAGTGCACATTAAAATTTGCTCTTCCAAGAACAAACATTGTGGGATACTCCAAACTGACAGTATAGCTTTAGAGAAAAGTTGGCACATGAGATCATGTTGCGGGCAAATGCTTGAAGCAATACATGTCTCAAGCTGTTCTACTAATTTTTCTTTATACATCTGAGTTCCTTGTGTAATGGGGGAGTCCATAACTCACAATTTAAATGCACTTCAACTTCTGCCCTCCATAGGACTCATGAGAACCAGCCTGGCTGAAGGAGAAGAGCAAAGGAAAGCCCTCAATACTTTCATACATTCTTTGATGAGAAGGTTTAAAAGCTACCAATTTTCATGCCATTTACAGATGTTCTCAGAAGCAGAAAGAAACCTGTGCAGGTCAGCTGGATAGCTTAATTTTTAAAAACAAAACAAAACAATTTTTTTTACAAGTCTTCCACTGCCAAAGCTGAGGCTGCAAAACACATTTTACAGCTCAAGTGCTCATTTTAAAAGTGAGACAGAAAAAACAACAACCCTGCAGCTTATATTCTGAGTTCACCACATTTAGGAGAGCTATACGGTAAACCCCTTCCTATTTTATGAATGCCAGAGTAGCTTTCCACCAGCAGCACAGAGCTCTGGAAAGGGATTTAAAAGCTCTGGAAGATCTGGGTCCAACAACACACCTGTCAATTAGCCCTTAAGTTTCTATTAGCCATCCTTAAGGTATTAGAACTACCAGTTTTGCATGGAAACCTGCACTATGTGCCAACTACAGCAGGACCAGAAGACCCAAATCCCTATTGAAGACTGGTTTTCAAATATCCACAGGTGACGCAACAGAGAACCCAGGGAGACCCAGCAAGCCTGCTCTGCTACAGCTGCTTCTTTAGAGAAACCCAACTTCAAACACAAAGAGAAAGAGCAACTGCATGAGTCAACACATCCCCTTTTACATTGCATCAGCAGAAATGTTAACACTTCCCTGAAGATGAGATGAGCGATTCAAGACGTTACCCAGTAACTAAGACCATTATTTAAGGACACACACATGGATATTGAGTCTTCCAGACGTCTTGGGTGCGGAGGGAAGCAAACAGAAGAATGTTACAACACCACAAATTTTTTTTTAGCCAACTGTAACTAAAAAGTCAATTCGTCGACCACTGTACTGCAAATGGGAATATAAGAAAGTGAATTGCATACAAAGCTCCAGAAATTATAAAAACAGGAAGACTCAAGCTCTGTAACCCCGACAAGTACGCTGTGCAAAAAGGGGCACAGGAGCACAAAGCAAACCAGTTAGGACCCCAACAACTTCCATCAATCAAGAAGCAAAGAAGAATGGCTTTGTACAACGCAGAGGGACCTGGGAAGGGCAGTTACTAGTGCATCTGCAGCTAAGCAAGGTGTGAAGTCTTTGAAATATGGCTTTCTACACAACAGCTCTCAAGTCAGGCAGCTTCAAGTGACATAGCCACCTTCTGCTCAGCTATGTACAATTTTACATGTTCATACAGATAATACATTGAGAATACAAAAGGGTATGGTACAATCCTATATATAAACCAGAGCATAACTTGTACATATTTGTTACAAATTGTCTGTAGGATACTTCAAGTACTTTGGGGGCAGGGGAGGGGGGGAGAAGGGGAAAGCTAGCACATGATATATATTTTTAAAGGAAATGCAAAATGCACCAGTTTTCAAAAAAACAGTACACTACAAAAAGTAACATCCACCTTCGAGTTCAGGTCTTGATCTAACATTGCCTTCAGGGTGTGCAAACATCTTGATTATTGGATTTCAGCAGGTCTGCTCTGTTTTCAGAAGAGGGGAGTCGTTGTTTTTGAAAACGAAAATATTGGCTGTTAGGCAAAAAGCAGAAGTGACCCCCCCCCCAAATGATGACCATGCTCCAAGGGAAGAAGCTTCAGTCTTTTTCTCCATCTTCACTGCTCCCTGTTGAGAGACAAAAGGCTATTAGAGGCTTTGGATAGTCTGCCTCCAGAATGAGTTCCTTAAGGCTGTGGGTTCCTCTCAAGGCCTTTTCCTGGACAAGCTCTGCTGAAATTGCAGTGGGCGGGTGTGAAAGTATTTAAAAGAACATGGGTGCATTTTTGTGCACATCAAATACAGATTGTACCATAATAGTTCCCCAGCAGTTTGGGCCGTTTTCCCCCTCCTCCAAAAGTGAGATTCTGATGTTTAAAAAGCACCTGAATTATCCATCTCCTGTTATGAAATCAACCCCAGGGACACAGCTGGAAGTCTGTCAGGCACAACTGTCTAAATCGCACAGTTCAATGTCAGGACATAATAGAGCTAACCACACTATTTAAACACTGGCCTTAATGATAAACAGGCAAATACTCCTATCTAATCAGTACTCTGCTGAACCTAATATAAGCTCGTATACCAAACACCAAGGACCTACAAGCACCAGGGGCATTTAGGTGCTCAAAAAATATCCTAGTTTTATTATTAAAAATAATAATAAGCTAGCCAGTTGTGAACTTGCTTATTTGGTGTGCTTTAAATTCCGAAGGACTTGGGAATTATTTTGGGCAAAACAGAGTCAGTTCAGTGCTTGCACCACTCCTATTCGTTTCCAGTGAAGACTGGGCAAGACCTGGCTGGGCTGCATAGGCCAGACATGTCTACCTGAGATTTTACTCTCCGTTCTGCCACCTAAAATCCACCCTCCTTGCCACACAGTAAAGCCCCTTCTACAGGTGAGCTGCAATATGACGCCAAAGAAAAGGGAGTGGTAGGTATAAATCAGAAAAGTCAAATACAGAGGGATTACAAACGAGAGCCATCAACAACAACAACAACAACAACAATTTAGGAAAAGGGTGAGCAGAAGGTAGAACAGGATCTACTTTCCTTACTCACGATTTTATCATCTTTTAATAATCGCTTGAGCAAGCATTGCTCAAAAACCATACTGATGTAACAAACTAGTGCTTGAAGGAAATACTTGCCTCCCTGTTCAATATCAGAATCCGTAAGGTGAGTGAGCGAGAAGCTTGCAATGTTTGCTGGAGAGATAGAGAACCTGGAGTAAGGTAAAGGATTCGACCAGCTTTGTTCAGAGCTTCGAGGCAGTGGTGGTGGGGAGAAGTACTTTGAGGTCTGAAGAGAAGGCTTGGAACTAATGAGGCTGTTTGCTGCCTTTGCTATGAAAGAGGGCTCTGGAGAAGAGAAGTCGTCGTCCCATTCAAAACCTCCACCTAGAACAAACCACACACACATTAAAATAAAATAAAAATCTGGAGAAAATGCCAAAATCTCCAGGGAATGGAACTTGCAATTAGTTCACAGAACATTTTCTCCTCCCTGTGGATTAGGCTTATAGCCAGTATCAGAAATCTTTAAATGCATCAACTGAAGCAGATGAACTGTATGCAAAACTGGACATAGGATAATGAAGCACACACATGCTATATTTTCCTACTTCTAAGAGCACAAAACCAGATTTTTTGAATCCTTAGGTAGACACATGGACAAAATAGGGGCCTATAAAAAATAAGGTGATGCATTACACCGGTTTTTGCAAAGTGAAGCACAGAGTATGTCACCAGATTCCCTTATACATTCTCTTCGTTAGGGATGGGTGGTATACAAGGAACAAACTCTTCTGGTTTGTTTTCTCCTTGCAGACCACCACACTTCCTTAAATTTTAACTTAAACCTGAATATTTACACTGAAAAGTGGAATTTCTGTTCAGCATGTGATCAACATTTAAAAGTTATTTCGGAGCTTTGTCCTTTATTTTCAGGTAGTCCATAGAGTGGGTGACCAAGCAAATTCTAAAGGCATCAACAGAAGCTTCACAAGTGAAAGGAAACCACAGTTAAAGCAAAGTAAGGGCGCTTATCCTATCTATACAGAGGAAGCTGCCTCATAATGAGAGACACCATTGGCCTATCTGGCACAGTACTGTCTGGCATCAACTCTCTAGGTTTCCAGGCAAGATTACTATCCCTATCCAATCTAGAGATGTTGTTAGATGAACCAGAAACCTTTTGCATGCAAAGCTCTACTACTAAGCCATGGTCCTTCTTTTAAGATCACTGCAACACCAACATCTTTATGGGGAAATTGCAATTGGATTAAACTGAAGCAAGCTTGGTTTTAGATTAGTCATTGGTAGTAATACAAAATTCCAAGTTATCTACATCACCAATGAACACAGTCGGTTAGAACAAGCATTCAAGCATAGAAACGAGTGGAAGAAAACGTACTTGTTTTGCTTGGGAACTTTGCATCTTAATTTTATAAAGGAATACACTTAAACTTGCAAGCCAAATATTAAGTACCTTCTTCATCTGTAGAACTTTCTGAATTTGTAAATTTATTCAAGTAACCAGGGCCTGAAGCAGGAACAGGAGTGTTATCAGAATCTGAGTGGTTTGATTCGGTAGCACGATTTCCGAGCTCTTTGGTTGGTGTTTCCTAAAAAGTAACCCAAAGAAATACGATTACTTCCATTATCGTATGCATGTGATGCTTCACCAGTTGAAACCATATTGAAGATCTACAGTGTGGTATTTCAAAGCAGCCCAGATTTTCTTGGTTTTGGGAGACAGGGGTGGGGATGTCGATGTACTACTCACCGAGTTCACAGAATCATAGAATTGTAAGGGACCCTAAGGATCATCTAGTCCAACCCCCTGCAATGCAGGAATATGCAGCTGTCGCATATGAGAATCGAACCTGCAACCTTGGCATTATCAGCACCACACTCTAACCAACTGAGCTATCTATGCTAGCAACTGCATCATCGTGCATTTCATTTTACAACTGTTTGCCGTTGTTACTGCATGGCATTTACCGTACTCTTGTTTCCAGGGGCTGCAAGCCTGAAATGGGCAGGGCTAATGCAAAAATAGGTGCAGCCAGAGCTGAAAGTCAGTAGGGGGATCCCATACACCCACCTTCACCTCCAAATAAAGGCATCGTCACACCTAATTGCCTGATGGGAAAACTTTTGGTATGGGGAGTCACCATACACGGGGAGGGTTACTAACAGCCATGGCAGGCCATGGGGTAATGTAGCAGTCCCCCAGTAACTTCTTCTGTGACCGGACTTCCAGAAAGAACCGCAGCTCCCACAATACAGCACCCCCAAGTACCAAAAAGATTCCTACCGTATAAAACCTTTTTGTGTGGATCAGCAGACCAAAAGATATTGGTAAAACATAACTCAAATATTTTGGACAGCACTCAAAAGTTAAGCAACTCTGCACCATTCCACAAACCTAATAATGGTTCATTTCTAGAGGTTTGGTTTTTTGTTGTTGCTGCTTTTTTATATAATTAAAGGCCTCATTTTGCTGTGCTAGTTTGCTTTCCCACAAGGTATAAAAGGCACCTTGTGGCCTATCTTATTACAGAAGTAGGAACTAGATATACAACCTTGGACTTCTGTAAAGTAGGTCAACTATTTTCAGAGAGAGGGAGAGGGAGTGTACACACACAACCGTTCTAACTCAAAGAACTACGGGCAACCCCAGTGTTCTTCACAATCACAATTGTAGGTTACAGTGACCACCAATTGTTTCAAGCCCCATGTGCTTCTTTGCTTAAATCATTGCCATTTAGTGCAATTTGGAGGAGAGTTTCATACAGCATGGCTCAGGATGATATATTTCTTTACAGAAGGCCACTTCTTCTTAGTGGGACACTGACTGGGAAAATTACAGGTAATCTGAATATTTTAGTTATATTTAATTGTATTTACCTACCTCTGTCACAAACGTGGTATGGACTAAACAGGACAGATCAAGGAACTGATGCTCTATGTTCTATGATGCTCTTATTTTAGAACGAACGATCAACTCCAATCGCCCACCTTAGTTCAAACCCTTAAAAATCATGTGGGACAACAGGAATTCAGGCTTTTCACTTCCTTTTATGATTTAACACAGCTTATGTGTCGTGGTAATGATTTATTGTGAAAGCACCAAACTGTATGAAGAGGAAACCAATCACGATCTCTGGCCTTAGCATTACACCCAAAAGAAGGTTTGTTTCACTCCAAAAGGAACCGTGGTTCATCAGAGCAGAACCGCAATCTGTAGTTTGGACACTGTGCTAAGCCAGAGACAGCAGAGTGGGCACGATCAAATTGAGCACATATTTTTATGGCTTACCGTGATCAATGTGCATATCCATTACTTGCACAGCTTTTGAAAACACAGGAAGAGCCTGCTGGATCAGGCCAGTGGCCCATCCAGCCCTGCATCCTGTTCTCACAGTGGCCGACCAAAAGCCCATGGAAAACACACAAGCAGAGCCTGAGCTTAGAGCACTCTTCCCCACCTGAGATTCTCTGGTCTCTATCATGAACTCCCGCAAACACACAATATTTAGATTCTAAGTTTTTTTTCCTGCAACAAAATATTTGCATAAGTAAGATTATGAAAACTCTGGCCTCCAAGATTATGTGGCTTTTCTGTCTTCTCCTCCCCTACCTCCTTGCACAAACTTCCATTTGCCACAGTGACCCCAAGGTTTCCAATTAGATCATGACCTTTCCACCTCCAGCAGGCATTTACATTTTAGAGAACAAATAATGAGAAAAACATCAGATACCTGATCGAAAAGATAGACTGTGACATCATCAAAGAACGTTACTGCTTTCCTTTCATTCTTCATAAAGTTTTCAGAAGGGTTGTTCTGCCCTGGTGGCTTCAGATGTTTTAACAAGCTCCTTAGATGTTTGCCATCATCCCTATCAGTAAGGATCACCGGTACTTGATGGACAATTTCCTCATCGCTGTCAGAGCTAAGTCCATGCAAGTGGAAAGTTCTCATATCATCCTCAGAATCGTCACTGTTCTCATCTTCTTCATCAGCATCATCCCCATCCACTGACAGATCAAGAATCCCAGAAACATCAAGTTTACCAAGGTATTTTCCTTCAATGTCTGGCTCTTTCAACTTATTATGACCTTCAAAGTGGCACACTAAGGATTTTTCCAACACTTCAGCAGGGCCATACAAGTTAGGGGTGAGCTTTAGATCTCTCTCAGGAAGGAAGTCTGCTGTGTTAGTGCCTGTGCAAGAGACACTTCTGGGGGAATCCTCATATATGATCTCAATGTCATCTTCATCAGTAGGCTCTAGATCTACCACAGGTAGCAATGAAGCTGTATTGTCACCTTTATGAAGACACTCTTGTTTTGTTTCAGCGGTCTCCAGCTTCTCCTCCAACTCTAGCTGCAAGCATGAGTTCTTTGTGAACTGGTCACTGGCTACTTGATCATCACTTGACCGATTTTCAGCATTTTTATTCTCTTCTATTTCAAAGTAGTCACTGCACATACCACCCTCTGTTCGTACTTGAGTGTCTGCCAATGTATTTGTAACCTCAGATTTCTTATCTAGTTCAGAATCGTTATCAGAAAAATAAGCAGAATCTCTGTACGAATTCTGGATGCCCCCAAAAGAAGTCTTAGAGATGCCCTCAAATGCATCCATGGTATTTGCTGTGCCTAAGTCTGTATTGACATCTGACGACAGAATGATCATAGGCTTGTCATGCGAAAGACCATCACCAGCAGCACTGGACAAAGCCATGTCTTCACTGGAGTCGCTGCCAACAAGGTGTGAAGTCCATTCAGGAGACTCCAGGTTTTCAGTTTCATAGCCACTGTCAGCAGGTTTATCAGGTGGCAAAGGTTTCTGGGGGCTCTGACCCACTAAAGACTCTAAGACCTCAATAACATCTAATGAATCCAATGAGTCCGGTGTATCAATAGACTGCCCCATGCTCTGTGTGGGAGCTGATAAGCTGTCCTCCAGTAGACTGTCGTGACTTGTACGGTCTGAAGGAAGGACAGACGAAAGCGCAATGTCTTTGATCGGGGTCTCTTTGTTACATTTCTGAACCTCTGTTAAAGTTTCGTCAGTTGGCTCCAGAATATACTCATCACCTTGCTCTAATCCAGATGGCTTATTCTTCAGATCCTCAATCAGCTCCCCCCAACAACTACTATTGCATTTAACTTCATGCTTATTCTTCTGTCTTTCTTCCTCTTGAGCACAGAGTGCAATGCTATGACAGGGGCTACTCCCATTAGTTTGGTTTTTGGCATTCATGGATAACGTTTCATTAAAGCAAGCATCAGAGACTTGATCCATGTCAAGGTAAGAAGAGTAATCAATACTGCAGGCAGAGTTATCATTAACTTCTATGTTAGGAGAGGGTTTTTCAGTTCCTGATAAGGGGGATAAGGGGGATACCTGCTCCTTATCCACCGCAGGTGACCTGGGAGACATTTGACCTTGCATAAGGGGCTGGGACGGAATACTTTTGTTTTTATTTGTGCTCATTTGCACAAAATGTTCGTCTTCATGGACTGGAGAATTCCCAGCCATTTTAAGTCCAACCCCCAGAGAGTCTGTATTTGGTGGATCTAGCATTTTTGTGTTGTCAGATGCTCCTTTTAAGTCACCACCACCAGTTCTGTTACTCAGTGCCCCCTTTAGTAAATTATTCTCTTGAAGGAAAAGAAAGTTATCCGACAGCTCTTCTGAAGTAAGTAAGCTAGGATCAGACTGCATTATGATATCCTCCTGCAAGCAAACAACTTCCCTTTCAGAAGCAAGTTTGGGACTTCCCTTCTGGAGCTGATCAACTACAGTCCCCTCAAGACCTGAATATGAAACTGCTTCAAGCTCGACATGAATATCATTTAGATCAGCCAACTCAAACCTATTTCTCATATCTGTAAATTGTTCCATTCTGTCAATATCACTAAATATATCTTGGAAAGGACTTTCAGGACAATGAACATTGAAATCCTGTTCCTTGGGATATGTACTGTAATGGAAAGAGTCCCTATCTGTACTGGATTCAGCAGCAAAGTCCCCAAGAACTATGAAGTGAGAGTTTTTGTCCTTTACAACTGCATGACTGTCCATGTCAGTCATCAATATAGAATCCTGGTTATCAAAGTTTACACTATTGTCTCTGCTCTTCTCTTCTAACTGGATGTAATAATCATTTCCAACAGAAGGCTTTTGGGCATTAAACACGGGAAGTTCCCCAGGGACACGAAGCACATCTTGCCCACTTTCAACCTGATTCCCAGGTCCTTGCTCCGTAAGTGTGCTCTCAAAAACCTCCACTGGGAAGAAGATATTGGTGTAAGTCATTCCCTCATCAGGATTTTCCTGGCCGCATTCAAAGTGGTCTTGTTTGGCTGCTTCCCAGATGCATTCAAAGTTGAGCCCTCGACTTGTTTCAGTTATCGTGAGAACTTCTTCCATCTCACGGCCAAACCTGTTGCCTGTGAAATGGTCCAGGATTGGAAAGGCAGAGTTACCAGAGGACTCTCTGTTTGAAGAATCAGGCTTGAGATCATTCCACTGTTCAGGATCAATCACCGAATCCCTTTGACTTTGCATACGGAGATACGTTAGGAGCTTATGCACTTCGTCTGCTGTTGCTCTCTTGTCTGGAGACAGCCAACAGAACTGCAAAACTTCATACCTATGAAAAGAAGAACATATTCCATTTTCAGTAATGTAGGTAAGTAATGGCCATTTTAAAAAGTCAATGCTGTATCAGGACGACAATTACTTTCAATAGGCAGTAAGTCCTCTTAAGTTTGAGAAACATGCCAATTGTTTTACTTCTACTTACTAAGTGCTTGCAAACTTTTTACTATTGTGACTTATTTTTGGCATTACAAAAGAGACCTCCCAATATTCTATCTTTGCAGTGTCACAATACCACTAGATGGTCACAGGGAGCCACAACCTGCCCACCTCTGCCCTTTCCTATTAGTCTTAAAGACTGATTAAATTAATTAAGTATAACTGGATATAGACTTCAAATACTCAAGTTTTACCATCTATCAGAATATGGCTGCTCAAGACGAGGTTCCGAAAGCTTAGTCTGCTTCTCTTTTATGACCTGCACCAGGACTTCATCATCAGATAAATGTGAGTAAGGCTTCACAGCACCGCTGAAAAGCTCCCATAGTGTTACGCCTAGTGACCTGCAAAAATAAAAGTCTTCAAGAACAAGATGCCAGAACACAACACAATTATTCCATCATGGTACTCAGTCCATAAGCTATGTCGACAGGGATACCAAACACTCTTAGGTGTGAAACTCGTCCACTAGCAAGGTCTAGATCCCTAACCCCAAAAGTTCAAATCACCCAACACCCAGCTGTGGAATGATGTGCAAAAGCCTATTTCAGTTTTACTATTCAATAGTAAATCCCAACCCTGTTACATTATCAGTAGAATTAAAATGGGGCCTTTGGAGATATGTATTATATTTGCATGCTAGCAATCCACTCTGCAGATTTGCTTTTAAGGGAACCACTGGACAGTTCTAACACACTTGTGTTATGCAGAGGAATGGCTGAAACAATCTCAACAATCTCTGCCTTGCCAATTTCCTCTCTACCTCCTCTGTGTGCAAGGACAGAAAACTTCCATTGTCCCTATAGAAAGAGGCAGCAGTTTGCCATTACGTATGAATTCAAAGGATTGTGGTTTGTTCTGAATACAATCAGTTACAAGAAACCAGAATTTCAAACCATGGTTTGAAACTCTGGTTTATTTTTAACGTATGGTATTTTAAACAAACCAGAGTTCTTTGAGTTTGTACAAAGCAGCAAACCGCAGTTTGCTTTAAGTGAAAGCAGAAGCTCTCCTCCCTTTCCCCTCCCACACAGAGAAAAGGTAGTGCTAAAGCCCAAGTCTACAATCACTTATCAATGATTTTGACCAAATATGGGTGACGGTGGTCCCTTCAGATATTGCTGGACTCCAGCTCCTATCAGCCCCAACCAGCAGAGCCAAAGAATGACAGGAGCTATAGTCCAACACCTAGAGAGCCACATATGTTCCAACCCTGGCCAAGATCTGAACCAGGCCAAACACTTTCAATTAAGCAAAGCCTTAGACTATTGTTTTCATACCAGATGTTACTGTACTTTGTTTGCTCAGCTGTTAACAGTCTGTCCTGAAAGCTAGTCACCAGTTCTGGTGCAGTCCATCGAAGAGGCACAAGCTTCTTTTCATCTGTTTCAATATAATCTTCCTATTATATCAAGGAAAGAGACAAAAAACTCAAATGACAAACAAAAACCATACACTGTCAAATGCTGTTTGTTCTCTCATGCCTCAGATTCCTTGGAATTAGAGAACCCTTGAATTGCCTTTGGAAAAAAGAAGGGCCAGCACAAGGGAACTGGAGCCAAAAAAATGCAATGAAGGTTCAAAATGAAGCTAAAGTTGGAGGAAATATTGGGGACTGCAATGTGCCCAACGTGTTTTGGAGTAGAGTCTTTCAGTAGCAAATGTCATAAATAAATCACTACCAAAAAATGAACGGAAATTTCTTTGCCCCAGAAGGTGGAACTACTCTGAAATGTATTGGGCAAAATCAAGTATTTAATTCTATGGCTGAATTTCCTATTGATTTAGTTCAAATGAAAAATCAATAAGTAATGATTAACTTAGTCTGTATAACTGAGGCTTTGCTTCCTCTTTTTGGCTTCTGTAGCTTCTGGCCAGCCTTTCTGCATTGGAAACCTGCAATTCAGTGCTCACTTAGACATCTGTGTCAAGTAATAATTGCCTATACTTCAGCACTGCTGCCATAGGAACTGAGCTAGTTGCACAGCTTCCCTACTACTGTCTCTTAGCAGAGAAGCACTGTGGAAGCTATATGGTGGAAGGGGAAAAGTGAAAGCTACATGCTCAGCATGTACAACATTATCCTGTAGCAAGAGAGCAGTGCTATGGAGGTTAGGTGCATGGACCATATTCAGTGCCATTTGTGGCCAGAGAGATAACTTGGTGACAGAAGAATCAGTAGCATGGAGACAGGAAGCATAAGATTGGGGCAATCAATCAGAATGTCCAGGCAGTGTCTCCTATGGGTTTATGCAGATCCACATTAAAGTAGACTGCTCAAAAAACAGACTGGCAGGTAGACCACTAAATTAAAGCATTTAGGTGGAACCTAGTGCTTTATTTTATTGATCCATGGCACTTAGGTTTTATAATGCAGAACCAATTTTAATTGTTTACCAAAAATGAGAAATTTAGCTGTGTGACATGCAGAGATAATATTTATTCACCCTAATGTCATATATTTCATCCAAACAAGTCTAAATAACCAGTGTTGACTATCACCGTAGGGATATAAATTTAGGTACATTTGATGCTCATTAAATGCACTACATGGTGCAAGCAAAGGTGAAATGAAGCTCCAACAAGTTTTCTGTTTAAATGAGAAGCAGCCAATAGTGGTTTGTCATTTTTACTGGAGGAATGACAGGAGGGAGGATGCAGAAAAAACATCCAGGGGAGGGATTAAGCATGCCCTCTCTATGCCTCAGATCAACACCAGAGGCTGCTTTTTATTTTTAAAGAGTGTTCCTATTCCTACTGGATTCAGTTACCAGCACAAGATTGCACAGGCCTTAATATCAGCAGTATATAGTACCTCCTATGGGTTTTTATGTATAATTTACTTTTACTGTATGTTTTAGTGTAAACCCCTCTGAGTTGTCTCAGGTTTTTAAAATTTGTATGGATGATTGTGTTCTGACTGACGGTCGAATAAATTGTTATTGATATTGATAGTACCTCCTAAATGGCACAATCCCACTGACATATGCAAATTACTGCACTAGAACAAAGAGTAGATGGAGAAGATCAGCAAATCCAACATACACAGATGCATCAAAGAGCAGTATAAAAATGGAGATTACAATGTGCACCGCTATCGAGCTACAGAACTGCTCACAGTTCAGCAAGCCCACATAAAACAGTAGTTGTAACTTTAGCCATTGCCATTCTGTAAACGTGTCAACTTACCTTATACCTACTGAATCCTATTCCATAATCTCCCACTTTTACGTTTAGATCGGATGTAAGGAAGCAGTTGCGTAAGGCTAGGTCACTGGAAAAAAATATCAAAATTACTGCAATGAGAACGAAAGTTCACAATAGCTCCTATGATTAAAAAAAATAAATCAATAATGTAGTCAAGCTCATCTGACACAGCACAATATTAGATTACAGCTTTAAATATAGCACCAGCCGTTCAAAAATCATCATGGAACAGACACATGTGCTTATCTGAGCCCTGGAGAACCAGAATGCTGAAATGGATCGAATATTGGACTTTGGCTAGAAAGCATGAGTGAAGCTGCAACATTCACTTGGTGATCTTAGGCCAGTCTGCTGCAAATGACATCTTTGTGAACAAACAGCAGCTGGAGGGGGGGAAGAGGGATATATTTGGCAGGAAACAGGGGAAGGGGTCTAGATCAGGGTCCTGCAGCTGTTTTTTTCTTCAAAATAGAAAATAGAAGTGGCCAGCTAAACACACTTCTTAACAAGCAAAAATAATGTAGTATGTACTTTTGCTTTTCAAATACTGTTGTGCAAGTCATCCTTGTGCATAGACTGTTGTGCATAGACAGACTACAAGCAATTTCATTAGGGTTGAGTTTCAGTGGATAAATGGCAGTTCAGTTACCGGCCCCATTCATGTCAATGTTTTATTCATGCATAAACTGTAAAATAAAAAGGGGATGTGATTCAGCTGGAGAAATGTGTGCATTTATAAGACTATGCTACAGCCACAACCTCCACTTTGTGATCTTCCAACTCATGGATGGAAGGAAAACAAGAATCAGAACCACAAACGTCTTTATATTCTCTGGCAAGGGATAGCCGGAAATGCAAAGAAGGAGGCTGCTGCTCTATTCAGCATGCCTCAGAACCTACTAAATCTAATATTTGAGAACTTCTGTCTTTTATGTAATGTACATGCAAAAGCATTATTCATTTGGAAGCCATACCCATGGACAAAATTATGTTTATGCATTATGCAGAGTCCAGCTGCAATCTCACACGCCATCCTCTGTAGCAGCATTATTTGGGAATCTCCTTTAATGTTCTCCTGTTCATTGCAAAGGTACGTTTTTAGGTCACCCTGTAAAGCAAGAACAGTCATCAATGCCTTCTCAAGCTGGTTGCACTTAACAGTTATTTAATGAAGCAGCAGCTAAGCGCAGTTTAGGTCTTGCCAGTCAACGAGGTTATAAATATTAGTTATAAATAAGCTTGCACTCAGAGAGCACTGTCGTCAAATTTCAAGTCTCCATAACGTTTCTTTAAAAAGGCAGCCGAGGTACACACCATGACTGTTTTAAAGCTATTTAGGACTTATTTATGCACTAAAGATAACTGGTCTGGAATAAAGTTATGAGAAAATGAAAAAGTGCAACCTATGCCCACAGGTCTTCTCTGGGACAGGAAAAGAAAGGGGATAAGAGGCAAGAATGACAATGCATGGAAGAATGGATAGCAGCACTGATCTCTTTGCAAAGTGACTGTGCTTCTGAACCTGTCTCTCTCATATACATTAGCCACTACACCGCACCAGCCCTGCACAAAAGGGCTGGGTTTAAAGCAGAATACTCAAGTATTCTGAAAAACACATCTATTATACTAGGATCACGCGAACTGATCTGAGAGACTGATACTACTATAAATCTTGAGTTTCAACATTTATTCATTGCAGCAAGAGGGCCAGACACTTATCAGTAGACTGTATAAGAAAACTGCAGACAGGTGAAGGGAACACAAGTTCCACGGTAAATTTCAAAGTGTACATCTCGCATTCATAAATGGATGCCCACCACTCAACTATGTTTGTTAACCAGCGGCTGAATGCCTGGGCGCAGCTGAAAAACATTGGGTTGGAGGAAGCATCTAAATTCTATCTGGCTTCTAACCTGCAATGCCTCTACCCATGAACACATTACAGAAGCATGTGCACAAAGCAGAGGCAAAACTGCTTCACCAACCCTAGATGGCAGCAAACTATTAGGCAAAAGTCACAGCAGCATAAGAGAAGTTTGTTTTTCAGCAAGACACCATTTGCTGAATTACCTCCTACAATTTGCAAGTAAAAATGATTACAGGTTGTTAAATGCCCTATGTTTTGCGGGGGTGGGTGGTTATATTGTTTTTTAAGGAAGCCATTTCTCCTGGACAGGTTTCTACTCAAAATTCATTTGCACTAAACAGCTCACACAAAAATGTACTTTAACCTACACCTTCCAGAAGCAGAGATGAAGAAGGGCATGAACAAAGCTTGTCTGGGAAACTGCTCAAACACTTCCTCTGCACAACAACAGGCTGCCAAGTGGCCAAAATAGTTCTGAGCATAATGGGTTAGCACAGTCTGGAGATGCATCTGTTAATTTGCAATGCACAACATATTTAGGGTGCAACATACATTTGCAACTCTTTTGTTTTAAGAACCTGCACTTGAATAACACAGTGTAAGTTTCCTTTAATAGCTTCTGAAGACTCACAGCTAACAAGATTAGTAATCAACTATGGGCTGTCATGTTCAAAGCAAAATCCCAAACCCGGGCTTGCCTCTGATCTCTGTGCAGGTACACTCAACAAGGAACTATGGCCAACCACAGCTCCCTGACAAGTATATGTTTGCAAATGTGAATTACTGTACATTGCATTCAATCTTTTAAAATATAAGTTAACTTCTTTATATCCTGATCTTAACTTGGAGCTCCCAGCATTCTCCCATCTAGCTGACTCATTAGGCCTGCACTAGTTAACTTCAAGTGCTCCCAAACCATTCAATCAGCCCTCCATCCACCTTTACACACATTTTTTATATTTGCATTTACAGTTAAGACCATATTATGTGTGAACTGGTCCTAATCCCTTTTGAAATTCAGAAAGAAAATGCTAAAGATGTAACAGGAATCGGTATACTTTAAACTTCTTTATGCAATAGTTTAGTAGAAATTCATGGGCTTCTGCATACAATTCCAAATTGCTACTGTGTGTCTCTTCAGCAGAAGAGGAGACAGGAAGGCAGAGGAAGGAAAGGATATACAGTTTCTACCATTGGCATCCCAGAAAATTTAAGGCTTCCTTCAGGAATGGTGCCAAGTTACAACTATTCATTGCTCATGTTTGTTACCCACACAGTAATGACATTTTTCAAATGTGCTACAGAATTTTTTCCAGAATTAATACATTATGTGTCTCCAATACATGACTGACTTGCTCTTACCTTGGTTCCTGTCGTATGAACTGTTAAAAGCCAACTCCCTCTAATCCATAGTTTACTGTTCTAGTTTAACTATTTAATCAAACTGAATGAAATATATGTTGCCAAGCAAGACGTTCCCAATTAAATGTTAGCAGATTAGGCTTTGGAAAATATTTTTAATACTAGTTAAGTTATGCAAACTGCAGTTGGTAAGAGCCATCTCAGAAGAGTTACTCTCCCTGCATTCAAGGGAAGAGGAAATGCCTTTTCCAAGATGATACTTCCTATAAAACATACATCATTTTAACACACAGTGCTTCTTAAGAACTATTTTTCCACATGCAATGTTATGCAGGAGCAAAAGGATGAAATTCGAAAACAATGGAGACTCCCCCCCCCCTTCATCAAGCAGCAACTGAATTTTAAAACCCAATTGGAAAACCAGAGCAAAAAAGAGCTGCTATCTGGAAGCCACTTAAATCCTCCCTTGTGCCTGCCTTCTCTGCACACACAGTTGTTTGCATGTAATGGCTTGCCACACAGCAACCTTCACCACAGCACTGCAAACTTCCCAAATGGGGAGAGGGGGGGGCTTACCTGCCCATATGGACCACTACCTGCCAGTAACTTGCTACAAGGAGAAAACCACTAGAGGTAGATATTTAAAGCACCTGCTCAAGCTATATAGCAATACCTATACTTTGGAACTCCCTGCCTATTGATGTTAAGCAGCAACCATTACTGTACTCTTTGTGCACCGTCACTGTAAGCTTTTGCTTTGTACTGTACTCTATTAGATGCCTGCTGAAAATGTTTTTGTTTCAGAGGATCTATTCAGACACATGCTTTATCTGTTTGTAAATTTGCTTCAAATGTTTTGTTTACAGGGACGTCCAACTCCCAATAGACTGCGATCGTCTCACAGTATAAAAAAACTGTAAAAAGATTGGCAGTGATCTACCCAAAGTTGTTGAGCTTTTTTTTTTAACAGTTGATAAGCTTTTTTTAGTAGGCCAAAGTTGGTTTTATTTTGTTTTTTGCTTTTTTGTAAGGAGATCGCTGAGGGGCCAGAGATCAACCAGGATCTACCAGGAACACCCTGCGTTCTACCAGTAGATTGCAATCTGCCTGTTGGACATGCTTGGTTTAGATTTTTAAAAAGTTTTAAAATGTTTGTTAAATCATTTATTTTGCAGGTAGCATACTCCTCGTTCCAACTCCAGTAGGTTTCCCCCCCCCTTATGGTTCTCCATTTCTCTCAAACTCTAAGGTAAGCTGGGATCACTGGTGATGGTTTTTCTGGAACATTTTCCTATGCACATTAGGGTTAATTTGCATCAGAAAATTATTTTACTTGTATTTAGCAAACAAATCTTGAAAACAGCCAAGCTGTGCTAATATTGTATGTGGAATTGGTATCTATTCACCGCTGCTCATGAACTTAGGAAAGAAAAAAAATTCCATGGAAAAATAAAGTAGTGGAACATTTTCGGTTTGGGAATTACTGGCTGGAATTAAGTTACTACTGATGGGAATGGTGAGAGTGGTTTTTACATCGGCTAATTGATCTATCTCAGGTTATTTTTTTTGAGGGCGGGGAGCAGAATAGGTGTCTTATTCTTTCAAAGCTTTGCAGAGTTTACCGGTATATGTAAACTTCCTTGGGCAGTCCTTAAAGGAGATATGGGTGACTTAGTGACAGAGGGAGTCAACTGGAAAACTAAGCTGTATGAAAGGTTCCAAGATTAGCAGCTTCTTTAAGCATCAGTTTTCACAGCTGTAAGGAAAATCCTGAGAACACACCAAATCCCCATGTATAGCAACAGAGAATAACAGCCAGGAAGTATATCCCTGTTCTAAGGCTACATTTGGAAAGTGTGGGGAGAGGAAGCAGGGTGTGTGTGTGTGGGGGGGGAGAATGTGTATGAATATGGCATGTGAAGTGCCAACATCAAGCGACTTTAAGGAAAGGAGCAAATGCATGGGGGCTAATCCAGAAAAGGAGAGCATAAAGAAGAGCTTGTAAGGGACAGAATCTAGAAACCAGCAAAATACCAGAGGTTGAGGGAGTGGCTGAGGGGCACTTGCATATGGAAACTTGGGTAGATAAATAATCTAGGAGTAGCATACTGTATATGGATGGGGAGGACTACAATTCCCATCATTCCTGACCATTGGTCATGCTTCCTGGGGCTGAAGTCACACAACATCAGGAAAGCACCATGTTGGCTACCCCTAGAATAGACCTCTAAGGTCTTTCTTTTAGCACTATGGAGAAAATAATCTAGGTTAAAAATGGTAATTGATGTGAAACAGTATGACTGTCAGTTTTTAAGCCTCCCCCCCCCTCCCAAGACAAGCTCCCTGTCTATCCCTTCCCTTTTCTCGAAATTAAGAATCAAGCAGTCACAGTTCTAGGAAGGATTAAAGGTAAACTGTATGCTCTGAAGAGTGAGTGTACACTTGCTGCCCATAACTGCCAACTTCTTCTTCTCATTCTGCAGCAAAAAGTTCCTGACAAGGTACTTTCTACGGAAGCAAACCCAGTTAACAGGCTGGCCGGCCTTGCCATAATAATGTTACATCCACTTCATAATACGATTCTTTGCTCCTCATTCGTCATGCTATCAACAAATAATTCTGTGCGCTGACGGAAGATTGGCCACATACAGCTGGGTAATATATTACAGTTAATAAGATGATTACTACCCTATTTTTAACCTGGTACAACCTCAGGACGATCGGAAATGATACACCATTAGTTAATTATAGATTAAGAGGACTGCCACAAACATGCCATCTAGTTCCTACACAATCATTTGAGACAAGAGGAAACTAAGGAGCTATTGCTTGTTTTAAGAAAACAGCAGCAGCTAGACCTTATGAAGGGCTAGGAGAGCTCATGAGCATTTTACACAGTATTCTGTCAGATGTCATCACAATTCTACTCAGGCACAGTGGATCAATTCCATTTTGTTTTATATTTCAGGCAATAATGGTGGGCAATATGCTTCAGTTGAGATTCCTGCACTGCAGGGCTTGGACTAGATGAACACTTCCAACTCTACAATTCTATGGTTCTAAGACATACAGGTTTTTAGGTATAGACCTGCATCCTCCCAATGCAATCATCCTTGTTTGGATTCAAGCATGTAGGTAATAGTGAAGGTACAGAGAATTATGATGAAAGCAAGTGAAAATCAGTCTCAATGAAGAACTTATATGCACTGGTGGTCAAGGTAAATTATTTTTTACCACCGAGGAAAAAGCCACCACCACGCTGCAGAGGTTTATAACCACCACCAGACACAATTTTCACAGCCTGTTAAGAGCTAACCGCACAGTGAAAAGAAAAAAAGGGGGGGGTGGACATTCATCTGTGTCGGTCAGAGAAAGCACTTACTGTCTGATACCTATTAAAGTTGCACAAAGTAAGTGCAGCTATAACTGCCTATGTTAACAGGGCTATGTAGCACAGCATGCAATTAACACCAGCTTCACATCCCACTCTCCTCACTTACAAAAGTTACGCACATCTCACATACTTGCAAGTAGCAATGTGTTTTTGCAGCCGCTAAGCCGTACATTATTCCACTTCTAAGACAAGATTTGGTTTGATCGAAGCAGGCTGTAGCAACATGATTTTAATTTGTATGCCCATCGTTTAGCAGTGAAGTTTATGAAGGCCAGTTCCTTCCCCGAAAAGCTTACTGCACAGCTACAACAGAAATGTATTCTATGCTGGCAAGCGAAATCCTCGCCTGGATTATACATGCCACAGAATCACGACAATTTCTGACATGATGTGCTAAGCCTTCAAGCAACTGGAGTATTAACAAGTTATATTCTATAAACTATGACAACTTGAATATGCAGAAGCTTCCTGGAGACCGATTAAATACATCAGAATAAGCATGACACAATGTAGTAGGTACAAGTTATTGAATAGCTGCCAAGTAATTTAAGATTTTCACAGTAAAAAGGTCACGTCCTACACCCACTCCACCTCCAAAGAACAAGAAATGAGATGAAAAACTAATTAGCACCAAACACCTCTAGGGACTCAAGAAACTTATTTCAAAAAATGTAACTAGGCCAGACCCACAATCCACCTAGTTCGTTATGACACTTGTTCCAGGAGCACTAGACAACCACAGGCACTTAAACTCATGTAAAATAAACACACAACACACCTGACTGTGAGGCCTGCATTTTAAATGAAATTAAAACCAACCTAGAATACCAGAAGTGGCCATGCCAGGAAATGCAAACAGCTGTTTACTGCCAAATGCTGACTGTAAAAGCTGTTGCATGTAAATGTGTAAAAACAACACAGTGAATTAGGAAATATGTGTTAGAAGTATTTCTTCCTTCCTCCTCCCCCTCTCCCTGAACAGGGCCTGATTTAGTTTGAGCTAGGATGGTTGGTCAGATATCAGATTATTTTTTTCTACAGAGCCTATTTTTACAAATTCCAAAAAGACTGCACTGGTTCAAATTAACCCCCTGACAAGTCTCCAGGTCAGCCTCCTCCAACCTGGTTCCCCCACCCTCCTCATCCCCAATCCCTTTTCCTTTTGCACAGAGTCTTAGCCTGCAAGCCTGACGGCAAGAACTTATTACTGAGATCTCTAAATCATTCTGGGACCCTTTTTTGGCCCCACGGTGGGATAAAAATGCTTTAGATAAATGCAGATGAAAAGGTATGAAAGTTGGAAGTAAAGTATCTTTACAAATATAGCTACAAGGAAAAGCTTTCTGAAGTATGGAGAACCTTTGCCCCTCCAGATGTTGCTAAACTACAACTCCTATCATCCATGTCAGCCACAGAAGGTCGGCGGTTCGAATCCCCGCGACAGGGTGAGCTCCCATTACTCGCTCCCTGCTCCTGCCAACCTAGCAGTTTGAAAGCACGCCAGTGCAAGTAGATAAATAGGTACCGCTCCGGCGCTGCTCTAGTTTGCCAGAAGCGGCTTAAGTCATGCTGGCCACATGACCCCGAAGATGTACGCTGGCTCCCTCAGCCAGTAAAGCGAGATGACCACCGCAACCCCACTTGTCCGCGACTGGACCTAATGGTCAGGGGTCCCCTTTACCTTTACCACACACACACCCCGAAAAGTGGGATAAATGCTTTAAATAAATAATCAAGTAAACACCAAGCTCTGTGCTATTGCAATGAAATGGCATTTACTCACCAAGTCACAAAACTCAAATACCAAAAGATAGGGAATGGCTTCCACACACTGCCCTGTACACTGGAGGACGTTTGGATGCTGAAGAATTCTGCAGAGAAAGAGAAACAAAGAGAGGCTCTTCAGGTCAGGCATACTCCATTTCTTTCCAGGTTTATGAGTCAAGGGGATCTCGGAAATGCCCACCCCAGCAGCACACTTCATCTTCAGTGAGCAAATGATTTCTGAAAGTGACACCCCGCTATCGGTAAATGAAAGGGACAGAACCACGAGCTTTCTATGCAGCAGCTAGGCATACATGAAGGAGGTAAGACGCAGAGTGACAGTATTCAGAATGCTGCACCTGGACTGAAAAGATCAGAGTTCAGACTTTTGCTTCAGGTATAAAAGCTTACTGGGTAGCCTAACTTTATTCTTTCAAGCTCACTTTTTCATGTGCTCCACAATGAACACATTATGTGCCCCACAGAGGACAAGACTATTGGTGGCCATTGTGAGAAATATGTAACGATGCAATTTCACGAAAAGCTAAGCATGCCCTCCTACTTTGCACTGCTATTCATATGCTACTTACAAGTACGGCTCTCCATGCCTCAAAAATCGTTCTTGCTCCTTGGAACTGGCACTTGCTTTCAGCTCCTTCACAACAACTCTGGCCACGCTGGAGCCTGTGTAAACCTCTCCAAGCAAAACCTGAAAAACAAGCAGCAGGTATTTGAAAACACTGCCATTGTGTGCACAAGTAAAACAAAAGTCACTACAAGGCATGTCAGGAAGACTGAGGAGGCCAGGAACTTACTTATACTATTGTTGTTGTTGTTATTATTTTCCCACCCTTCACTGTAAAGTCTCAAGTCAAACCACTGCGTCCATCAAGCCTGGGGTGACCTACTCTAACTTGCAGCAGCTCTCTCCAGGGTCTCTAAGCCTCGGTTCTTTTTTCAATAGCTCCTTTAACAAACAGGAGACCACAGGAGCTGAACCTGGGGTTTCATGCATGCAGAGCATGGTCACCAGAGTGGACGCTTATGGAAAGATTTCCTTAGATGTCCCAGATCACTATCATTTCATTGACTAAGCAGAGTGGAGACAGCTGCATGCAGACTTCCAATTCTCTGTACCTGTCTGGTACATGGATTGCTCATACACAACACTGGGGCAGGGGGAGAAGAAAAGGGGTTCTTATGCCTCACAAGATTCTCATCATGCATGGGTGTTGTGCACCTTTATTTGTGCTCCAACATCTTTAATTTGTTATCTAACCTGTCCTGCTACAGAAGCTGGCAAACTTTACACTCTTCGAGCTGGCAGCAAAATGTCACGTTTCCAGAATGAAACACTGGACTTTGAGAAAAAAGAAGCCAGATTCAGGATAGTAGTGCATCTCAGGGCTACCCCAGGAACTCCACCAAAACCAGAAAAGGGGTGGGAAAAGGTAATCTCTCTCCCACTTTTTGTAAACTTTTGGTGGGATGCTTTCTCAATATACAAGAACTGTAGACATCCTATAGTTTGAACTGTAAGTTTCTGCAGTTTAAGCACTCAAAACATTTTGAAGAGCTGAAGGGAAGCAGTAATAATATGCTAATTGCTGCTGCAAACACATTCTTTCGTGTTAAAGAGTTTTGAGAAATAATGTTGCACCAGGTTCCATCAAAACCTGAATTTTGAAATTCAAATATCAATAGTGAAAGTTTTCCCCTAAAGCTGCTTGCCAACACATTGGCAAGCTCACACTCCACAAATTATTCAAGAGCTGTTTTTGTTCATCATGGAATCAGAAAATTAACTGGAGAAGTACAACAGTCAATACAGACACCTTACCTTTCCAAACCAGCCATTTCCAATTTCTTGGATATAGTTGAGATTTTGACGGACGACTTGGGATTTCAACCCTTCTGTTACACAAAATAAGACAATACATCAACAAGTGGCCACAATCTTGTTTTTGATTAACTACTTTTGTGCTCCCCCCCCCAAATGCACAATACAGTAGTTTGCTATAGTAATACAAAAACATATTTAAAACCCCAGGTGTTTTCAAACTTCTTCTTTGCACTTTGCATGTGGAGAGAGCATACACTGGTTGTGGCCAAAGCTCTTGCAGACCATCTCCCTGCTCCCCATTCCCTTTCTATGGTTAGGGCTGCATAGTGTAGATTTACAAAGACTACTTATGTTGATAGCTATGTACATGTGCATAAACGGTATTTGTCCCGTCCCCCCCTCCTGTGTATTACAGGATGTCCCACTCAAAAGGAGACGGAAAACCAAATTCCCAATGCAGGAGAAACCAACCTCAGGCCATGCCCACACTTGCTCACAAAAAAGCTGGTTTCACCTTAATTCAACACCATGGGAATTACAGTCCAGCTCCACGCCTGTTTACCAATTTAAAAAATCGGATGGTGTTCAATAAGTTATTCTCAAATGTGCACAAGACCATAGCACTAGGTCCCAGGCAGTTTAAAAAAAATTCCCTGTAGCTCTGTCAAGTCATACATTTACATTTATGCTAATAATTGAGAACAGGGTGGGCCGGCCAAAGAGGATTAAACCCTGCCCTGCAGTCCATCAACTGATGTCACCAGTGATGTCAGCTGATGGGCAGGTGGGCATGGTTTGTGGAGGCCAAATTAGATCCCCTAGAAAGCCGAGAGTGGTAAGCAGGCCAGAGGTCCCTCATCCCTGCTTTAAGCCAAGAAAAATAAAAATAAACTCCATACAAATCCTACCCAAAGCTTCCGCAAAAAATCTTACTGCTTGTTTCCTACTCCCCGTGTGAAAGTCACTCACAACACCATCCAAGTAAAATACACATTTAGAAAGTTTAGATTTTTTTATGTTCAGATTTCCCAAATGGTAGCAAAATGAAAGCTATTTTTATCAAGTCTTCACTGTTCCCATTTAATATATTTTTAGAAGATTACGAAAGATCATCCTACTAGAATAGCATTCCGTGGGTGACTGATAAAAGGGGAAAAGGAAGAGGGGAGGGATATCTAAAGAAGGCATGGAAAACAGGAAAATACATAATAGGCAATACCATGCAAAAAAAAACCAGTTATGTTAGGAGAAATAGAATCCTTACATTCTACCATGTATAGAGCATTATAGTTAAGAGCCTGAACTGTGATCTGTGCAAGTGTTTCCTTAGCCAGCAAGCCACACTCTCAGCCTCATGTGGCTAGCTGACAAGCTGTCAGAGATTAGAAGCACACACACACCCCTTTGAAATATGTACATTTTGCTTTGGCTCTGCTATCAATACTACAGCAAAGCTTCAGTCACAAGACAGAGAATCAATACTGGCCATTGACCAAGGATCAGAAACTAGTCCTGGGGTAGAGGGGGTGGGGTAGGGAAATGCCTTACCTGTAGGAAGCTGGAACTGTGATGGAGCTGGTAAAGAAACAGTGGGAACTGTAAGTGTGAACACTTCGGCTGGGGACTGGACAGATGGGGTGTCTTCTGCAGGTGGTGTAAAGTCTATTTCATCATCAAAATTATCTTCAAATTCCTACAGAAGTAAAGGGGCCAGAAGAACAAGGTGAAGTTGCCTGATTCAGAAACTTAAACCAGCACAGTATTTATTCCATGTGCCTGATGTGACCCATAATATTGGTTGAAAAAATTCTTGAGTTATCACACTTAAGTTACCTGCCCCAAGAACATTTTCAGCAGCAAAGTGACAGCCCTCATTGCTGTGAAAAGGATCATTAACTCTAGGCTTGTCATACGTCAGGAAAATTCCTGACATGTCCTGGTTTCTGGGTATATAAATGGAGTCAGGGGGGAATTTTTGCTGAATTGCCAGGGAATACCGAGATGCATGGCAAAACGATGGGAAAAGCATTGGAAACAGCTCCAAAAGCTTAAAATCACTATTTTGGGGGAGGGTTCCCCCCAAAAGCTCGACAATTTTGGGTTGTTCCGAAAAACAGCTCAAAAATTTTGGGGTCTTCCTAAAAAAAAAAGCTCAACAAAATTACTTTTCGAAATATGGCAACACTAATTATCTCCCGTGGATGTTTCACAGGTCATGGCTTTTACATATTTTAATTAAAAAGGTGAAGACGCTGAGAAACATTAAAGCAGTTTGGGGGAAAAGAAATCAAGTTGTAATCAGGTCACAAAGATGTAAAGAACAGCTCAGCATAGCATAAAAATATTTTTATACTGAAGTTTATCAGAACAGAGGGCATGTTTACACATTAAGCTGCACATGGGATAATGGTCAAAAATTCTTTGAATCATAAGTTAAGATCTGTTAGTAGCATGGAAGTAACACTATAACTGCAGAAGAAGCTCACCCAACTTATGACCTTGCTTTAAAATTGTAAAGGCAAAGCAAGAATTAAGAGATCATTTGTTTTACTGAATTGCTGTTTATTGCTGCATTTTGTGCCAATATAATGCACACTATTTAAATAAATAAATAAATGAATAAATGAAAACTGTTAACTGAAAAAGTAATACAACTTGGAAAATATACTTGAAAAGCTTTGGTGAACACTTCGAGCTGAACCATAAGCAAGCTTCACTCTTCCATGGAAGCAGACACATGGAAAACTGGGAACAAATGAAAAATCCATGTGCATTTATAAAACTAAGATCTGAAAATGGAACCAGGATCCAAAAGATATACTTTTAAGCAGGCCCAGTGTGATTTTTAATTGTCTCTTAACAGAAACAACTCTGCTATTGTTTCTCAATCGCTCAATATCTTTTTGACATTTTTGCTTTTGACTTTCAGGTATCTTTTGAAGATCCTTTTTATGCTGACAAGCATACGCAGCTCTTTAAACTTCCGATCAGCCAGGCATTTTAATGATTTTGCACTGTTTTTAATAGTGTTTTCTGTTTGTGTGTACATATACTGCTGTGTATTTTATAAGATGGCTATATAATGTAGGTAGGTAGATAACAAAAACAGAAGTCCAGAATGAGTCACACTGGGGTGGTTTTTTTTAACGTTTTGGATCCAAGTGAATTTTCTGCTAAGCTTTCCACCTGTATCCTCTTAAGAGAAAAAAGTTACAGATCAGAATATTTTTTCTGTATTTCTGTGAGTCTATTAGAGATTCTCGAGTATAGATTTCCTCCTACACAGGAAGTGTCAGCTTTCACTGTGGTTTAGCTACTTTAGTGTAGCTGGAAGGGAAGGAGAATACCACAGGGATAGTTTAACATCCAAGGTAAAAAAAAACAACCAACCCACTAATAAAGAGATTCTTTCAAGCTCAGCATCCAAGCTCTGTTTAGCTAGGTAGCTCTGTAGAACAATATCCTGTTTGTCTCATTCTTTACATTCCAAGGCCCCAAAACAATTCATACCTTGTAGTTTCCATCCTCCGGCTATGAATCTAACCTCACTGAATACTCATTTGAAATAGGCATTGTATGAAGATGTCACAAATACCGTGCTTCTCCTAAAATAAGACACCGTCTTATATATTTTTTTCCCTCAACAAAACACAGTATGGCTTATTTTCAGGGGATGTCTTATTTTAACCGCATCGCATCAGTACGCTGCATAGCCACGCCTCTCCAGGCTGTTTTAATGGGAGGTGCCGCATCACTATGGCTTATTTTCGGGGAACGCCTTATATTTCACAAATGCATAGAAATTCTGCTATGGCTTATTTTATGGCCATGTCTTATTTTAGGAGAAACACGGTAGTCTCACAAATATTACAGAGACTATTTTCTTAATTGAATCCCCATGACTCTTGCGCGTTGCTGCTTATTTAAAAAAAACAACAACAATAACATAACTTCCTTGAAGAGGGGTATTTTTAATCTATTTCAAGGCCGAATTTCCCAGCTTAGAAAGAAAGAACAAGTTACAGTGGTACCTCGAGTTACAAACACTTCAGGTTACAAACTCCACTAACCTGGAAGAGTTACCTCGAGTGGAGAACTTTGCCCCAGGATGAGAATGGAAATCGTGTGCCAGCGGCGCAGCAGCAGCAGCAAGAGGCCCCATTGGCAAAAGCACACCTCTAGTTAAGAACAGTTTCAGGTTAAGAATGGACCTCCGGAACGAATTAAGTTCGTAACTAGAGGTACCACTGTATATAGACATTTGGAGCACTACACATTTATGTGTGGCTTCTGTGGCCGTTTGTTACTGTCAGTTTGGCTCTCAGCGCGGGCTGGCAAGACCCTTGCCTTAAAAAAGGTTCCCCATTTACTTGATTGCTCCAAAGCAGGCAGAAAGCCCATCCCCTGGATGTTCATACTTAAGTGCTCTGAAAATATGTTAAGTGCAAGAAGGCAAGTCATCAAACAGAATAAGTTACTCAGGAAGCAGTTCCAACTGCACAGCAACAGTAGGTCATTTAAGCAGACTTGACAGCTACTTGTGACACCTCAAAGTCCATAGATTTTTACTGACCACAGTAATGTTTGGCATCGCACAGTACAATTATATACATCTGTGTTATCAGATTCCAGCACTAAAGGGATACAAATAATTATCTCCTGTACTCACCTTGAAGTTTATCTCTTGATCTTTACAACAGGATACACAGTTCACAAGCAGAAGTACCAAGCCTACAAGGCTGCAGGCAGAAATAATCACCAACGAAAAGGGAACTTCAGTCGCTGCTGCTTCCCCTAGAAAACAAAGGGTTGAAATAAGCATGGTGTCATATATTGGAACACAAACATGTTAACTATAGAAGAGGGAAATTTCAGAACAATTATATACTTCTGCAGTAAGGCTGATAACATTTGTGATGTACAATGAGTTATATTTTTCTGGTTTTATGGATATTGATTTCATGGATATTTCTAGACTTAGGGGCTTCAAAAATAGGTATTCTCTCTCTTTGCCTTTACCTTTTCACAAAACTATCATGCATTCCCAGGATTTTAAACATTGTAGAAACATCTATCATTTAGAAAGCTTAAACTTAAAAAAACAAATGCCAAATACTTCCCCATGGCACTTTGATAGTCTCAAGTAAACTATGCTGATTTCATTGGAATGTGCTGGTTCTGCAATACTGGCAGTGTATTTTAACATGTTTCACCTTCAGCTATCATATAGGGTTACCCAGTTGTCAACAAGTCAAAATTAAATAGAAAAGCGTACAAGGCCCTGTATTGGCAAAACAAGTCTGCCATGTATTAAGATAGCATTACATAAGAGATAACGTGCACATACAATCCACAGCCATATGAGTTGTCATTGAATGTAGACATCAAATATGCCGACTTCCTTATTTTCTGGGTATAAATACACATTAAACACATTCACTCACATCTTTTCCTCTTGTGAAGGAAGCTAACCTGCTATTAAAGCTCTTATTGATTAATTGATGAAGGTAGTGCAATAAAGCTTGAAGACCTCCTGTATCAAATAAAGTTCAGAATGTACATACAAAGGTAAAAGATTATCATTGCTCTTCAGCCAAGGAAGGGTCCCACAGTGGCTTACAAATCTCAGTAACAAGATGGTCCCTACCCTCAGGTTCACAATCTAAAAGCCAAGGCACTAACACTTAAACAATACTTAGTTAAGATACTTCAACAAGATAGAAAGGCAACCACCAAGTCTTCATTTCAAATTATAAAATGAGTCTGAACTTGTTTTATCACATTTGACATGGGAACCAATAGCAAATACAGTGGTACCCCGCTAGACGAATGCTTCGCTAGATGAAAAACTCGCTAGACGAAAGCATTCGTCTAGCGGGAGGCTGCCCCGCTAGACGAAAAAGTCTATGGGGCTGCCTCGCAAGACGAAAAAATTTCGTCTTTTTTTTTTTTCGTTTTGCGGAGCGCGGCTCCCATTGCCGCTCCGCAAGACGAAAACCCCGCTAGACGAAAATTTTCGCGGGACGAATTATTTTCGTCTAGCGGGGCACCACTGTATTGATTCCTATGTAGGAATAACTTTACCTGCATTTATCCTAACACTTCAACTAATTCTTAGAAAGATCACGCAACTGCTCTAAATTTCAAGTTGCAGCAAAGTCTGAGCAACAAGGTTTTTGAGGAAGTTGGTACATATTGCTGCAGCTTTTAGTGGAAGGGGGAGACAACTAACACAAGATCAGTTCAGCTATGAGAAGAGTCACCGTAACTTACAAACAGCATTTTTCAAAGACAAAGCCCCTGAGATTTTGTAAAATATGGGAAGTGAGATGACAGAATTGCCATTCTAAGAGCAACCAGCCAACCCTAAAAGATCAGAGAGTAAATCTATCTTTAAACCTCATTTCACTTGAAGGTATCCTTGCCTGCAGAAACTGCATGGAAACATGCTTACACAAGCATGTATCATATTTTGCTAGAAAGCCACCCTGAAGCACGGACATGTTATCAATTTAAAGCAACATGTGCATGAACATATCTAAACCTGCATATGTAAGACGCTAACAGAGAAGGTACTAAGAAAACAGAGGCAGGTGTCCACAAAGGCCAAGAGAATATTGACACCACACAGAAAAATGCCAATGTTTATAGATGACTCTTAAAGAGATGTGCATCAAAACCAAGCTCCTGAAATAAAGTATTGTTGAAGAACTTGTGATACATTCCATAATGCATGGATAAGGAACTTGTGAACCCCTAGAAGTTGTTGGACCCCAAATACCATCAGCTGTAGATAGTGTGGTGAATAGCCAGGGATGATGGGAGTCCTCCATTCCTGTCTTAAGTGTATTCAGCAACAGGATCTCCTATTTTCAAATATTTCAAAGCACTCTTTCAACACACTTCGGTACTTCCTATAGCAAAAGTTGTTCAACTGTCATCTATTTTCTTTACAGTGGACCCTCGGGTTACGTTACCTTTGAGTAATGTAACTTTCGGGTTGTGAACACGGCAAACCCAGAAGTGTATACTTTCGGGTTTCGCCACACGCACATGCACAGAAGCGATCTGCGCGCCACGTGCGTGCACAGAAGCAGCACCTCATGTTGCGGACTTTGGGGGGTACATAAGGACCCCGGAACGAATTAAGTTTGTATCCAGAGGGTCCACTGTATATTAAGCAATAAAATGAATCTACTCAGGACAAAAAGTAGAGCAGTTACCAAAATATTTGCATGCACACACAAACCCCCAGAGACTCTGAAGATGCACACTATCTTTCCATACAGGAAAGGCTATTCAATGCTGGAAGATGTGGAAGGATGTGGAAAGCTCTATTGGAGTAAGAAAGATAACTGCAGGGATGAACAGACTAGATTCTCTCACCAGTTCATGAACAAAGTTGCCACCCTAGAAAGTATGTCCCAGTATCTTCAAAAATAACATCATCTACTGCAAATAGAGCTGAGTACAGTACATGCTGAATTGTTTTTACAGTCTGAACTCCAACTTCTTGATTCACCTAAAACACACAAGAAGTAGGTTTAACCTAACAAACAGGCTTCTCAACAAAGTCAGGTGGCTCAGCCGTATCAGTTACCTCTTTGACCATGGTCAAATATTCTCTCAAATATCATTATGCTTTACATCAGGGTTGCTCTGATGAGGAGCTGAACTGCAACACCTATCAGCTAAAAGGCACAACTCAGGAGCTTCTATAGCTCTATAACTCAATTAGTAAAGGAATATGAAAATTACTTAATGAGTTTTAGAGTTGACTAGTTTTGAGCTTCACAGTCCCAAGCTGTCTGGGACCAGGACATTTCAAGAACTGTCAACTCTTGTGTAAACCTGCCCAGTTACTAAGATCAAAGGTCCAACTGAGTTACTGCACCTTTTGAGAGGTGATGGGTGCTACCTGGGATAGGACCTTCTCAGTGGTGGTCCCTCAGCTATTCACTACCTTTGATGTTCTTTGGGCACAAAAGAACGTCTTGCTTTCCAGGACTTTGAAGGGTTTTTAGAATGACTTATTGTTGCTTTCAGTAAGGCTACTATATTAATGGACCAACACAGCTTCCTACAACTCTTGGGTGGCATCAGCCTCATGTGAGTAAGCATCTACTTGCATGAGTCTTCCTCATTCTCCAATCGCCCACAGAAGATTTTGGGTGTGCAGAGCAGGGTAGACACCAATGGATATCTCCCTTTGATGTTTAATGCCAATAAATATTTCTGGAAAACAAGAGGCACCTAGGTAACACAGAGTACCATGGGCATCTCACCATCACCCCCTGGTCTCTGTGTCTTCTTCATTAGACATTAAATTTAGGTCTACGTATTTCTATTGATAATATTGATAATCTATTGAAAATCTGTGATGTATTTATTCCCCATCATTGGTAATGACTGGAACACATTAAATAGTTATAATTAAAAATAGAAAAAAGGGAAGATAATTAAAGGCAACAGTTCCAAAATGAGCAAGGCATTGTAATTTTCTTAAGTCAGTAAGAGAGACTTCATGATAATTTTGAGTTAATGAGGGCAGACATGAATATGAAGTTTTAATTTAAATCTAAGGAGTTGTATCCAGCTAACATTTACTCTGAGTAGAACCACTGAAATTACTACATCCAAGTTAGTAATAATGTGCATTAATTTCAATTAGTGCCACTTAGAGTAGACGTTGGATAGAACCCAGGGTGTATTTTAACACAAGAGGCTTGTCAATAGGCACTTGTCAACAGAAAAGGAAGTGAAGGATCTTTGCTAAACTGTGCATATTTTCTCTCACACGCCATCATCATGTCACAGTAGTCAAACATTTCTATACATAGGCGAGCAGGAATAAAAACTGAATGTGGGCTACAGACATTTCTGGATTTACTTGCAAGTGTAGATTACAACCAAATATACTAATCTGCTTACTAATATAAATTCATTAGAAAATGGTTCTATAATGAGGAGTTACATGCACTAATAATTATACCAGACAACTTAGAAGAGTGTAGCACAGTCCAGGTACACAGAGGCTGCCAGCTCAATGTGACAGGGCAATCCTATGAATGCTTAGTCAGAAGTAAGCCACATGCTCACTGAGGTTTACGCCATCATAAATGTGTTTATGATTGCAGCCTGAGTCAACCATTTTACTGGATTTAGTAAACCAATTACATCACACAGCTGGGTCTAACACAACCTTGTCAGAAACCTGCTGTGAAGCTAATGCAAAGCACAGACTAATTCAATATATTTTGGCAATTAGGCCAACTCTCTGGCTGAATGTAGATATCACACCAGGCCACTGCTTCTGTTACACATAATTTAGAACCCCAACCATGGGTTGAGTGTCCAAGCATACAACAAGAAAATTATGGTTCCAATCTGTCATGTCCACTTTATTCTCCATCATCTGAGCAGTGCTCAGGTTTCTAAATTCATTCCCACCTGAAAGGTGCTGCAGTTTCCAACAGCAGGCAGTAACTCTTATTTTGTCACACCAAGCAATGATTAACATACAACAGGGTTTACATCATACTTCGAACCATGGTTTACAAGTCTGCCTTGACAATTCAAATCAAATTATGAGCCAATCCTTAAGCACAGCTTAATGTAGTATCTGAACTTGAGCTCAAATGCTTCTGCATCGGCACTAATTTCAGCTTCCAAATGACTATCCAGCTGGCGATGTCTATAAAGAAGCAAATTCAAAGCAGCACATGCTGGAACTTGTACTTGAAATAATGCTGTGCTTTGGAGACAACCAAGTCACTTCATTATTATATAAACACTGTAATATCTTCAGGGGTAGTTAAGAATTTAGATAACAAAAGTACTGTATTTTTCCATCTATAAGATGCCCCCTATTTGGGGGGACTCAGATTTAAGAAAATGGGGGGAAATGGCCCAGAGTATAAGACATCCCCTAATTTTTGACATTATTTTTAAGGGGAAAAACCTAGTCTTATACATGGGGAAATACGGTATTTTAAAATCTAACCACAAGCAGCCACAACAGCAGCTATGAAAGCCACAGAACAGTTGAAGCTCATTTTCACTTCTATTTTCCCAATTCCTGTGAACAGAACATGAGGATCAGAAGAAGCAGGTCATTCCCACCCCCCACCCCATATACTGAACCTTTAAAAATATTTCAGCAACAGCACAATCAAGGACAGAATGGGACAGGGAGCAATACAGGTAAGAAGCAGAAATCTGACCTGCGACATAGCTAGAAAAATGCAGAGCTATAAAGCCAGAAAAATGCACAACTGTAACATAGCAGGCAAGCCTTCAATACTGTAACTTGCAAAAATGCAAGTTACCAGGCAAAAGCAAAGGCCTGCACCTACCACAGGTCCTATAAAACAACCCATATATCCCTCTCTCATCTTGACTTTCCCCCTTTAAATTCTATACAAATCCAGATACTAACTCAGGCTACTTAAAAGATTTATGCAAAATGGTATATAACTTGCTCCTAGTTTTGTGGCACAGAGTATACCCAGCCTTGACTACAATGAACAGTAGACCAACTTAAAAGCCCTTGAAAATGGTCACAAGGATTTGGGGAGCTGCTAGCCCCTGCCAGAACAACTGCTTGCCTTGCTGAACAGACAGCTTGGCAGAGAATAGAAAAGCAATTTGCTAAGCCAGACACCCCCATTAAGGTGTTAATTTGATTTGTAACATGCCCTATCACCCAGGCTTGAAGTTAATTTCTTTTTTAAGCACCCATAAAACTACATTTATTGAAACGTGACTCTCATGCTACCCTATTCCCAATTTATAGAACATGCTCATAGTTTGGTTTCCCTGCATTATCAGGTTGATGCAGAGCTTGTAAACCAAAGAAGTATTCTGCATTAACAGCAAGGTAACAATGCACCTCTTACACCTACAGATAAAAATACCTTCACACTGTTCATAAAGAACAAATGAACTCTTTAAATACAGAAGTGGGAATATTACTGCCTAGAAAATTAAAGGTTACTTCAATTTCCACAAAAGGTTTTCAGCATGGCCATTTGGCAAAGCAGAACATCTGGAGAGATGTGTACATGGAAACATACTGGGAAATTACAGCCAACCATGGCTCCCTAGCACATTGCCACCCATGTTTATAAATGCATATGGTTCTCTTAACATTGCAATAATCACCAAACAATGCACAGCAGTTCTTTACAGAAGCAGAAATAAAGCAACTCCACTGCAGCAGTACATTGTACACACTTGACTTTGTGCAATGGAAAATAAATTTATTGTTTGCTTGGAGGCAGGTGAAGGAGCTTCAAATCTGTTTTCACCTATGCTGCTGAGTGAAATGTTAAATCCTTTGTAAACTAAAAAGACCTGCATAGATAACAGAATGTGGGGGATTTTCAAAATTATACTTTGTATGTGAACATTTTCAGCAAAAGGAAAACTATGTTATTATGTTAGTGCCACACATACCCAAGAGTCAACTTTCAATAAACATGGATGTATAATAATAATAATTATTATTATTATTATTTATACCCCGGCCTCCCCAACCAAAACCGGGCTCCGAGCGGCAAACATCAAATATATAAGCTATTAACATAAAATCAGGCAATCAATTAAAATACATCCTAAAATCAAATCAGAATCAAAGTGAAATCCAATCAGATGGCAACCCACAGATTAGAGTTGGGAACCTTAAATGCTCACTGGCCCAACTGTTTGTACTGATCTTATATGAGCCCATGAGAAAAGTTGGGGGGCACTTTCATACAAGTTCTTATAAGGAGGGGGGGAGTAAGACTGGACCCCGACCAAAGGCCTGGTAGAACAGCTCCATCTTGCAGGCCCTGCGAAAAGATGTCAGATCCTGCAGGGCCCTGGTCTCTTGTGGCAGAGCTTTCCACCAGGTCGGGGCCATGGCTGAAAAGGCCTCGGCTCTGGACGGTCGAGGCCAGTCTAATCTCCTTGAGGCTCGGGACCTCCAAGTTGTTATTATTTGTGGACCATAAGGTCCTCCGTGGGGCATATCAGGAGAGGCGGTCCCATAGGTATAATAAAGTATTTTGTTTGTTTACTGAGTGGGGAGCAATTAATGCCCCAACCATAAGATAGCTGTAATAGTTACCCTAGCAGCTATATAGACTCGGTTCAGAAGTAGCAGAAACATGTCTTCTGCTCACATGCTCCCCCTTCCCTTATTTCATGTACTATGGAAGGAGACTCAAATCTCCTGCCTTTGAACTTACCACAATTCCCCAGGATGTCCAAATGCAGGAAATGGTAGCTTGTGTACACTGTAAACTTTTCACCACAGTATGAGACCAAGCCAGGATCTGAAACTAAGGACTGATCCTGACTTGTTTCACTAAGCACAGTTTAAGTAAGTCACTGTTACCCAGGGTTTTGACATCTCAGAAAATTGTGACTAGTTCAGAAGCAGCACACAAAAGACAAGGAGATGCAAGTGTGTGGGTCCAAGGCTCACATAAGCTTGCCTAAGTTGAAGGAAATCGTGGTTTCTTAGAACTGGGCTGCAATGTTACCAATATTACTTCCTCAATGACAGTAACAGAAAAACTTGAGCTGTGGATACACCTAATTTTAAAGCTGTACATGAACTATAGACAGACACCACTACCTTTAAGATGAACTAAGGGTGCTCTCCTAATTAATCAACACCTGTATGTCATGACTGAACATGTGGGACCCTCAGTAGCTATGTAACAAACGTGGAAGTTCCTTTCTAATTCAAGCCTGAATATTTTTCAGCAACACTGCAAGACAGGGGTGGGGAATCCAGCAGCCCTCCAGATGCTGTTGGACCACAACTCCCAGCAGCATCAGTCAGCATGCCTTGCCCATTGGTTAGGTTTGATGAGAGGTGTTGTCCAACAGGACTTAAGAGGGCGGGAGGCTCCCCACCCCTGATATAAGACTTACCCTGCTTGGACTGGCTTTTAATAGCCACAGCCAGGTCATTTTAACTAGGTTCTAATATTTCATATTGTAAATAGAATACTTTAATGTCTTCATGCTTTTGGCTTTAAAGCTTATTGTTGGAGATATAATTCAAATTGCCAGAAGTCTTCAAAAAGAAAACCTGAGCGCCAGTTATGAGCCATTAAGCCTATGCTGTAGCATGAGGTAGGCGGACACAGGAGAAAAATACTACACTTAAAGGATGCAGTCCAATAGAAGTGGCAGAGAAGATATGCAAAAGAACTGCAGCAGCAGAGAGGAACAAAATATTATACTAACAGTAAGCAGGAAAGGACTCTGCAACGTACATTGTGTGCCAGGCCCAAGATTAAAGTCACGGTAAGGAAAGAACACTACATGCCTCTCAAACTCAGCAGGTTACAGCAGTTATATATGACTATAATCTGGCAAGAAGCCATCCAAATAATCAAGGCCTGTAACACAGAGATTAGGGATAACTTTTATTTTAGCATGACATGAATGTGATGTTTGAGAGACCATGAACAAATGATCAGCACACAGGATGCTGTTCCTTAGACAACAGAGCAACTCTGAGTGCATAAGTGAGTTCAGCTGAGAAAGTAATACCTGGGAAAGAAATAATGATGATTACTGTTTCTGGACATATATTCTCTTTCTTACAAAACACAGCATCCTACCAGCTGAAGTTTACATTACTTTGTGTCCAGCCACACCACATTCCCATTTTGTAAGGCAGTAGCTGCCAACGTAGTGCTCTCCAGGTATCGTTGGCCATTCTGGCTGGGGCTTGATGGGAGCTGGGGTCCAACAACACTGGGAGAGCACCATGTTAGCTACCTCCACTGTAAAAGAAGCCTATGCACAGCTATTCCATTGATCCTTCCTCTATGTAATCATATCAGAGAAGAGATAAACTTCAGTGGTAGAACACATGCTTTGCATGCGAAGCTGAGTTGGTTAGAGCATGGTTCTGATAATTCCAAGGTTGAAGGTTCGATTCCTGTATGGGACAGCTGCATATTCCTGCATTGCAGGGATGATTCTCAGGGTCCCTTCCAACTCTACAATTCTATGAGTTCCAGGTTAGATTCCTGACACCTCAAGGTAGGACAGGTAAAGACTTCTATGTAAACCCCTGGAGATCCACACCAGCCAATGAACAATATAGAGCTAGGTGGGCAAAGGTCTGATTATATACAGGACAGCTTTCTTCGCTCTTAGCAGTTCCATGATGGGATTCAAACCTGCCTAGAAGTTTTACATTTGATCTGAAGGCTCTGCCTCCTAATTCAGATAACCTTTGCTGTGCTTTTTCGGAAAGCATTCTGCACAAGCTTAGTTGCAGTACTGCTACTTCACCTTTCCTTGTATTTTCACAGTTCTTCACAGCAATTCTACCACCTGTGCTCTCCATAACCACACCCTCCTGGGAACACTCTCAGGATCATTACCCCTTAATAAAACATGGGGGAGTCCCACGCCCAACACAATTTTTAAAAAAGTATTTCCTACAGTGCAAACACCCTCCCCACCAACATTTGGTTTTAACACAGCACTTCTTATTTCTATTCCACATTACAGCATATATATGCACACACAGAAGGCTCAAAGGTGATTTTCTGTGTCATGCGAAAGTGCCCTTTGACCACCTGGTAGCAGAATGGACTTTCCCTAGCATTTGGAATTGAGAATGTAGTTCACTTCAGTGACTGCAAGCACTATATCTAGCGGACCAGATGAAAAGAAGGACAAGGCTTCTCTGCCTGTAATAGTGGCATACCAGAAGGAAGTTCAAGAGGTACAGCTTCACATACAACAAGCTGAACCAGGTGAGGAAATTGCCAAACAGAAGTAAGAGAAGCTATACCTGCTGAAAATCCCTCAATTAAATATCTATTAAAGGGTTTGGGGCATTGTTCTCCCTCGCATCTGATCACCATAGCACCGAACCAGGAGAGAGGCAATTCTTACAGCTTGAATTACTCAAGTGTGACACAGTTAGCATTTGTAAACCAGCAGCTCAGTTCGGTGCATGTATGCTTGGAAGTAAGGCCCACTGTGTTAAACAGGGCTTACTCCCACTTCCCAATTATGTTTGCACAGAATTGTAGCTTTATTGTAGGCAGTGGTGGTTGGAGTCATTGGGACAGAAGGCAGGGAGCCCGAATAGTAGGTGGGGCTAAAACCCATGACAGGCAGAGCCAACTAATGCTACTTTTGTCCCCCGCCTCTTTTCTGAGTTCTACAAGGGAACACTGAAACTAAGGAGGATGACGTTTTCAGTAAAGGCCCCTCTGTGTAAGTAAGAAGGCAGGCAGGTGGGGGCTGGTTGACAGTAAACTGGGGTTGGTGGGGCAGTGCCCAATTTTCCCTAAAAGACCAGTATCCACCGAGTTAAGGGGGAAATTGTTAGAAGGAAATTATACTTTAAAACTGAAATAAATTTCTCAGGCAACAAACAAGTAGCAGTTCAGCTTTGTCAGTTTCAAGGTAACTGCACTTCCTGTTTCCTTGTGGACACAAGAGGCTCCAAGTGAAAGCTACCGCCCTGCCACGGTGCTTCATGCTTCCCTTCTCTCTTGCTTACACACAAACCCCTGAAACACATCTGGGTGCTGCTAATCTCAAACTGATAGATACCCCTCCTGTCTAGCAGAGTGAGTAGCTGCTGTTGACCTGTGGTCACTTTTTTTACACCAATAAAATGTTTCGTGCCTGTGTTGCATTCTAACTTCATTCCAATAACCTCGACGTAAGCATGGAATGACTTTTGCTGGAAGCAACAACAACAACAAAAAGATACAATAGTTTGGGGAAAACTGTAGGGGAAATGCCATACATACTGGCAGAAATGTATATTTAATTTCAACTGTGTTTCAGACCAATTATAATGTCAAAAATATACAGATACAGACATGACAGAAGATTACTCTGTCAAAAGGGCAAAACAGATCCAACTGCCTTACTTATCTGTAAAGCAGTTCTTCCCCTGGGAGAGACTGGCATTTGAAACACCTCTGGAAATTGCTCCTTTACAATGTGTAATTTCACTGAAGACGATATATCCATGAGATGTGGCAATGGCCAGTGGCTGCTCTGGAGGATGGCTTTAAAATGGCTTTTGAAAGATTAGATAAATTCATGAAGGATAGGTCCATCAGCAGGTTCAGAGGTAATATAGCACTAAATGGCAGTTGCAGGGAACAAACAGTAAGGGAGGGATTGTGTCTTTATGCCCACCTTGTGGGCTTTATTTGAAGGATTAAAGGGACCCTTGGTCTGAGCCATCATAGCTCATCTTCAACTACGCTATTAGACACATTACGTATACAGTCAGAACAAGCACAGGGAAATTTTGCCCAACAAAAGAGAAATCCTTATGTATATGAAAAAGGAAATCGATCCTGATCATCTATGAATACTGGTGGTCACATATATGGGAATCTCTTACATACATGATGGGCAATGAGCATTATTGCATCTGTAAAAGATTTATTGCAGCAGTGTTCATGAACTTTCACTCCAGAGGCATGGTTGTCTGTTATTTGTATACCAAACACAAAGGTACAGGAGAAAATGTAAATGAGGCCATACAACCATGAAATGCAAGAGGCATATTAGGTCTGTGAAACTTCTACACAAGATCTAAGTTTGCATATGAAATAAGAACAGTGGTCATTCTTAACAGTAACAGCTGACAACATAGCCTTCCTTTTACCTCATTTTTTCTTTATGCCTGTGTGCAATTGCAATTGTGAGAGATACAGAAGTGTGTACAGAGACAGAGACATTAGCATTTCCAACATTCTTCTCTCCCCGTTTCCCTATTGCAAAGCAGGGACCTATGCACATCATCTATGTATAAACGATTATATTGAGGTATAATAATAATAATGATATACGGTACAATATCAAGAGGTATAAACAATAATTAATGACACACACAGTGCCATTATAAGTGTTGGACTAGGCCTGAGAAGACAAGTTCACATTTTCATTCAGTCACAACAGTCACTGCCAGTGCTACCATGGCAAGATTAGGGGCAGAAGTGAGCAAAAGGGCCCCCCAACGCAAGAGGGGTAGGTTACCTTATTCTGAAGTGACAAGTAATGCAATACCATCTAAAGAGGGAAACACACCCCTTCCCAATAGGGCCATCAGCTCCAGAGTTTAAAACTGCCTGTCTCAGGTAACCTTGGACCAGCCTAGCCTATCTCAGAAGGTCCTTGTTAAGATAAACCTGAGGAGGAAAGACAACGACCATGCCGGCTGCCCTGAGCTCCTTAATGGCAGGAGAAAGGGGATAAATACTGTATATAACACACACACACACACACAGCTACAAGGCCTCCAGGCCACCAAAAAGGACAGAAAAATCTGCCACTTACAATTCAATTAGCATTTAAAGTGCCACCAGGCACCCCACCCTATCCACAATCACCTGGGTTTCATCTTATGATATCAGTTTTAACACAGAAAGAGCTGGAGCCAGCTTCAGTTGGACTTAAAGGCTGGCTTAGCCCCATTGTTTTCAGTGGGGCAGCAGCTTAACAGCTGAATCCCCACTGATGTCAGAGGGTCTACCCTAAAATTGAGTGGTGGTGGTGGGGCAACCCAGAGGCTGCCTCCCTGTCTCCCCTCCCCATTACCTTTCCTCTGTTCCTTCTTGCCTTCAACAGCTCAAGCCCCACAGACAGCAATTGGCCTACTTTAAATATGAGGGGCGTCTGGGCCCAACCTTAGATATTGTTGCCCCTCTCCCCACACTCAACCCTCCGCTGAACTGAAGGCTTAAGTAACGTCAGTGGGTCTACCCCAAACATGGGCCCAACTCAGAGGGGTCGCCTGTCTCCCTTCCGATGCTTCTCTCCTGGCCTGCCATTGAGTTCAATGGGTCTGCACCTTGAACAGGATCCGACCCCCTTTCCCGCTTCCCGGGTCTCTCTCTCACCTGCACCTGCTTGCGGAAGAGGAGCCGCTTCGCCGCCTCCCAGCAACGCCGACAGGAAGCAGAAGAAGAGGAGGCCGAGCCAGGGGGGCAGAGGCCGGTCCAGCCGCCCGCTGGCCCCCCGGAACCGCCGCCGGCGCCTGCCCCACATCGCGCCCTCAGCGCCGCCCGCCGCCAGGCCTGCCGGCGCCCTCCGCGTCTCCCCTCAGCCCTCGCGGCAAGGCCGACCCCGGCATCGGTCCCCGCCGAAACAGCGATAAAGAAGCGGAAGCAGCAGCAGAAGGAGGAGGGTGGGAGCGGGGGGGGGGAATGTTCCCGCTCGCCTCACGCAGCCCAGCCGTCCGCACCGGCGACAGCAGCGGCGACAGCGCCTCTCTCCGCCGCCATCTTCCGGGCTACCTGAGAGGGCGGGGCGGGGCGCGGGAGGAGATTGGCACGCCTCTGCGCCAACCGGCGCCAGGTCCGCTCCCGAGGAGGAGGAGGCGATGACGGGGTCGGCTGGAGCCGGCTCGATGGGCAAAGCCGGGGCTTGGCCTATCGGATTCGCAGGACTCCAAGGGCGGGCTTGGTCCGGAATTGGCAGGTGGAGCGACCAATGAAGCCTCTCCTTTGTTGTTGTTCAGTCGTTCAGTCGTGTCCGACTCTTCGTGACCCCATGGACCAGAGCACGCCAGGCACGCCTATCATTCACTGCCTCCCGCAGTTTGGCCAAACTCATGTTAGTAGCTTCGAGAATACTGTCCAACCATCTCATCCTTTGTCGTCCCCTTCTCCTTGTGCCCTCCATCTTTCCCAACATCAGGGTCTTTTCCAGGGAGTCTTCTCTTCTCATGAGGTGGCCAAAGTACTGGAGCCTCAACTTCAGGATCTGTCCTTCTAGTGAGCACTCAGGGCTGATTTCCTTGAGAATGGATAGGTTTGATCTTCTTGCAGTCCATGGGACTCTCAAGAGTCTCCTCCAGCACCATAATTCAAAAGCATCAATTCTTCGGCGATCAGCCTTCTTGATGGTCCAGCTCTCACTTCCATACATTACTACTGGGAAAACCATAGCTTTAACTATACGGACCTTTGTTGGCAAGGTGATGTCTTTGCTTTTTAAGATGCTGTCTAGGTTTGTCATTGCTTTTCTCCCAAGAAGCAGGCGTCTTCTAATTTCGTGACTGCTGTCACCATCTGCAGTGATCATGGAACCCAAGAAAGTGAAATCTCTCACTGCCTCCATTTCTTCCCCTTCTATTTGCCAGGAGGTGATGGGACCAGTGGCCATGATCTTAGTTTTTTTGATGTTGAGCTTCAGACCATATTTTGCGCTTTCCTCTTTCACCCTCATTAAAAGGTTCTTCAATTCCTCCTCACTTTCTGCCATCAAGGTTGTATCATCAGCATATCTGAGGTTGTTGATATTTTTTTCCGGCAATCTTAATTCCAGTTTGGGATTCATCCAGCCCAGCCTTTCGCATGATGAATTCTGCATATAAGTTAAATAAGCAGGGAGACAATATACAGCCTTGTCGTACTCCTTTCCCAATTTTGAACCAATCAGTTATTCCATATCCAGTTCTAACTGTAGCTTCTTGTCCCAAATAGAGATTTCTCAGGAGACAGATGAGGTGATCCGGCACTCCCATTTCTTTAAGAACTTTCCATAGTTTGCTGTGGTCGACACAGTCAAATGCTTTTGCGTAGTCAATGAAGCAGAAGTAGATGTTTTTCTGGAACTCTCTAGCTTTCTCCATAATCCAGCGCATGTTTGCAATTTGGTCTCTGGTTCCTCTGCCCCTTCGAAATCCAGCTTGCACTTCTGGGAGTTCTCGGTCCACGTACTGCTTAAGCCTGCCTTGTAGAATTTTAAGCATAACCTTGCTAGCGTGTGAAATGAGTGCAATTGTGCGGTAGTTAGAGCATTCTTTGGCACTGCCCTTCTTTGGGATTGGGATGTAAACTGATCTTCTCCAATCCTCTGGCCACTGCTGAGTTTTCCAAACTTGTTGGCATATTGAGTGTAGCACCTTAACAGCATCATCTTTTAGGATTTTAAATAGTTCAGCTGGAATATCATCACTTCCACTGGCCTTGTTGTTAGCAAGGCTTTCTAAGGCCCATTTGACTTCACTCTCCAGGATGTCTGGCTCAAGGTCAGCAACCAGACTACCTGGGGTGTATGAGACCTCTATATCTTTCTGGTATAGTTCCTCTGTGTATTCTTGCCACCTCTTCTTGATGTCTTCTGCTTCTGTTAGGTCCTTTCCACTTTTGTCCTTAATTGTGGTAATCTTTGTACGAAATGTTCCTTTCATATCTCCAATTTTCTTGAACAGATCTCTGGTTTTTCCCATTCTGTTATTTTCCTCTATTTCTTTGCATTGTTCGTTTAGAAAGGCCCTCTTGTCTCTCCTTGCTATTCTTTGGAAATCTGCATTCAATTTCCTGTATCTTTCACTATCTCCCTCGCATTTTGCTTGCCTTCTCTCCCCCGCTATTTTTAAGGCCTCATTGGACAGCCACTTTGCTTTCTTGCATTTCTTTTTCATTGGGATGGTTTTCGTTGCTGCCTCCTGTATAATGTTACGAGCCTCCATCCACAGTTCTTCAGGCACTCTATCCACCAAATCTAAGTCCTTAAACCTGTTTTTCACTTCAACTGTGTATTCATAAGGAATTTGATTTAGATTGTATCTTACTGGCCCAGTGGTTTTTCCTACTTTCTTCAGTTTAAGCTGGAATTTTGCTATAAGAAGCTGATGATCAGAGCCACAGTCAGCTCCAGGTCTTGTTTTTGCTGAGTGTATAGAGCTTCTCCATCTTTGGCTGCAGAGAATATAATCAATCTGATTTCGATGTCGCCCATCTGGTGATGTCCATGTGTAGAGTCGTCTCTTGTGTTGTTGGAAAAGAGTGTTTGTGATGACCAGCTTGTTCTCCTGACAGAACTCTATTAGCCTTTGCCCTGCTTCATTTTGAACTCCAAGGCCAAACTTGCCAGTTGTTCCTTTTATCTCTTGACTCCCTACTTTAGCATTCCAATCCCCTATAATGAGAAGAACATCCTTCTTTGGTGTCATTTCTATAAGGTGTTGTAAGTCTTCATAGAATTGGTCAATTTCAGTTTCTTCAGCACTGGAAGTTGGTGCATAAACTTGGATTACTGTGATGTTAAAAGGACTGCCTTGGATTCGTATCGAGATCAATCTATCATTTTTGAAATTGCATCCCAGTACAGCTTTCGCCACTCTTTTGTTGACTATGAGGGCCACTCCATTTCTTTTACGGGATTCCTGCCCGCAGTAGTAGATATGATAGTCATCTGAACTGAATTCGCCCATTCCCGTCCATTTTAGTTCACTGATGCCTAGGATGTCAATGTTTATTCTTGCCATCTCATTTTTGACCACATCCAGCTTACCAAGGTTCATGGTTCTTACATTCCAGGTTCCTATGCAATACTTTTCTTTACAGCATTGGACTTTCCTTTCGCTTCCAGGCATATCCGCAACTGAGTGTCCTTTCGGCTTTGGCCCAGCCGCTTCATCAGCTTTGGATCTACTTGTACTTGTCCTCCGCTCTTCCCCAGTAGCATGTTGGACGCCTTCCGACCTGAGGGGCTCATCTTCCAGCGTCATATCTTTTATATGCCTGTTGTCTTTGTCCATGGAGTTTTCTTGGCAGGGATACTGGAGTGGGTTGCCAGTTCCTCCTCCAGGTGGATCACGTTTGGTCCAAACTCTCCACTATGACCTGTCCATCTTGGGTGGCCCTGCACGGCATAGCTCATAGCTTCCCTGAGTAATTCAAGCCCCTTCGCCACGACAAGGCAGTGATCCATGAAGGGGGCCTCTCCTTTACATTTATCTTAAAAAAAAAAAAAAAAAATCGGCGAAGGTGTGCTGCACCGTGTATTATATGCCGAGGACTTCCGTGATTGGCAGCCAGTTCCGCCAATCGTGGCGACCTCAGGGATGGGGTGGGTCTTGAGAGAGGAGATAGAGCTGCCACAGCGGTGCGTGATTTGATTTATTTGATTTTTTTTTAAAGGTTGCTGCAGTTCGGGAATGTTTAAGAAGCCGCATCCTTTGACAGACAATATTTTTTATTTTTACAATATTTACACCCCACCTTTCTTCCAGCATGACGCCCAAGGTGGTGTTGTAGGCAGATTTGTGGTTTCCAGGTGGTCACCCATCCAGGTACTGATAAAGATCTGCTGCCCCTGTGGATCCTGCCGCCTGAAGCGGTTGTTTCGCCTTGACTCGCGGGCGGACCTGCCCCACTGATGAGGGAGTCAGACTGCTCTTCCCAAATAAAGGGTTAAAATTTGGAGATAGCGTTTGCCAGAAGACTGTGTTCCCCCCTTCAGAAATTTCCAGCCCTATAAGCTCACAGTAAAACCATCATTGTTAAATATCATCTGGATTGGTCTGCACTTCTTAGATCTCTTCCACCCAAGGTTTACTGAATATTGAATTAACTGAAGGTGTGATTGATAATGACGTAGTAGATCCTCTAACTTGTTCCACCCAATTCAGCAACTCAGTCTTGTGACAATAACAACATGCTGGTACAAGCAGAGCAGGTTACTCAGCATGACCTCCTCATTAGGAATGGCCACTACTGAGTATCTTTGTGGTTAATATTACCTTGACATAGCAAGTGGTTTGTGGTGTACAACAGACCTGACTTTCTGGGTGATGTCATGCAGTAGTTAAGAGTGTGAGCTTTGAGTCAGCGAGTCCCTAGTTCAAACCACACCTGACACAGGTGGGATTGTTTTGTACTTCCTTGTGGCTTATAAAGTTATCAATTGCTGCTAGCCATGATGGTGATGATCTGCCTCTATAGCTGGAGGCAGTAATTCTTTTGAATACCAGTTGCTGGAAACCACAGGAGTGGAAAGGGCTTGGGTCTTGCCTCAGGGTTTCCCGCAGGCATGGGGTTGGGCACTTTGAGAACAGGATGCTGGACTAGATGAGCCAATGGCCTGATCCAGCAGGCTCTTCTAATGTGCACTTACTTCTCTTTCCTCAGAACCTGCTATTATCAACAGGCCCAGTTCCCACCTCTTCCAGATTTTCCATGGTTCTTCCTCTTCGTGCTCACAACCTGTTCTCTCATTAGTTAGGTAGGAAACACCACTACATCAGCCTCCCCCAATCTCTGTGTGTTTTTTTATAAGAATTTATTAATTTTTTCAAACAGCCTCCCCCAATCTTTGGACTAGATCAGTGATGGTCCAACTTGGCCCTCCAGCTGTTTTGGGACTACAATTCGCATCATCCCTAGCTAACAGGACCAGTGGTCAGAGGTGATGGGAATGGTAGTCCCAAAACAGCTGGAGGGCCAAGTTGGGCCATCACTGGACTAGATGCTTTGGATCACGACTCCCATCAACTCTAGCAAATTGACCAATGGCCAGGGTTGATGTGAATCACAGTGCAACAATGTCTGGAGGCCACTAGGTCAGGAAAGGATGCATTACCTACACCTTTGACCCACGCAAAACATCACACTACCAAAGTACAAACTGGAAATGGCAGATCACTAGGATCTCATTTGACAGTTTCTATACTGTTTCATTAGCACTGTCTCCAAGCGGCATACAAGTAACTCAAGACAACAAACCCCCACCCCCAGAAAACAGTTAAAACTATAAAAATCAGAATTCCTTTAATGCCTACTGAAGATGTGGGGAGGAGAAACCTATTTAGGGTGCTGCCAAAATCTCAAGGGAGAAATCACCCTGGGATAGATGCCAAGACAGATAAATATTCAAAGTAAGCATAACTGCATATAACTTAATTTGCTCTAGACCAGCCTTCCTCAATTTGGTTTTAGACTGCAACTCCCATTGGTTGGATCAGCCCAAAGGCCTACCTACTCCAGCTTCCTGTTTTCCACAGCAGCCAATCAGAAGCCTACGGGAAGCCCACAAGCAGGGTATTAAAAAAAGGACAAGAGCACTTTCCTGCTGTTGTTTCCCAGCAACTTGTATTCAGAGCCAATGTTTGAGGAAGCGTATAGCCTCCCAGTAGCCACTGGTGAACTTAACGCTCCATGAATTTGTAGTAGACGTTATAGTGATTTGGAGAGCTAGTGTGGTGTAGTGGTTAGAGTGCTGGACTAGTACCTGGGATACTAGGGATCAAATCCCTGCTCATCCATGAAATGTGTTGGGTGACCTTTGGGCCAGTCACAGTCTCTCTCATGAAATCTTGTAGGCTTCCCGTGAGGATGAAATGGGGAGGAAGAGAACCATGAATAAAATAAATAATGCTAAAGTAGGACCATTTTAGTGGTTCAGGAAGTGGACAGATTAGGCCTCGTATGAGTAAACTGTTAACACAGAGCCATTGCTCGTTTTAATGTCTATTTTCCAGCGAACAAATTCTACATCCCATAACCCACACCCACACCTATTTTTAGTGCAATAGTAGAAAATGGTGTGGGGGCTGATGATGCATAATCTCCAGATTACGCAAGAGTGCAGGTGATTCAGAATTCTTTTGAAACCAATATGCTACAATAAGTGGATTCGCTGCTTTTAAAAAAGTCAAATTTTGTTTGGCCTTTAAAGCAACATCCTCCTTATAAAACAGGGCACTGTTAAGAAGCACAATATGGTTAACAGAATTAGATTCTTAATTTCAGTGTAATCATGTAACAAAAATAGCTAATTACATCAGCGTTAGATAACAGCCTGGCAAGCATAGGTTTTCCAGAGACCCTCAGAGCTGGCAGCGTCGTAGGAACTTTTCATCCAAGAAAATGTATGCATTCTTATGTGAAAAGGAGAGCCCTTTAGTCAAATCCTGCAGCAGAACAAGCATGATAGAATCAGTGAGATTTATTAAGTTTGACACTGTTGGCATGCTGATTTAAACTTTTGAAGCAATCATTCCCTAATATATGCCCTGTATAGTGGTTACCTACTCACCATCTGTGCTTCCAGCTTCACTGCTTGAGATGTAACTGCAGTGTAAAATGGGAGGATGGTACTGCTGACAACAGTATGTCACCTATCTTTGTATTGAAAGCATGTTTGTCAGGCTCCAAATGTGTTAGCTTGGATATGTGATCTAGACAGAGGCCTAAGTTTCATATACCTCTGATATGGAGCTGTATATAGCCAATTGAGCGTGGAAGCATCTTTTAAAGGTTAAAGGGACCCCTGACCATTAGGTCCAGTCGTGTCAGACTCTGGGGTTGCAGTGCTCATCTTGCGTTACTGGCCGAGGGAGCCGGCGTATAGCTTCCGGGTCATGTGGCCAGCATGACTAAGCCACTTCTGGCGAACCAGAGCCAGAGCAGCACATGGAAACGCTGTTTACCTTCCCGCCAGAGCAGTACCTATTTATCTACTTGCACTTTGACGTGCTTTCGAACTGCTAGGTGGGCAGGAGCTGGGACCGAGCAACGGGAGCTCACCCCGTCGCGGGGATTCGAACCGCCGACCTTCTGATCAGCAAGCCCTAGGCTCTGTGATTTAACCCACAGCACCACCCGCGTCCCTAACCCTAACTCTAAAGGTTAACTTACTTGTAAATAAGGGCAGCTTCAAAGCATCTGGGGATCTCCGGGATCAAGATAACTGGTTGGCTTCACTGGATAGAAGTTTGGATAGGAACTGGGGAGATGAGATTGTCGGTTATGCATTGCCAGAGAGGAAGTAATGCATCACCAAAAGAAAGATGACATATTGGTGTCTTCTTTTGTCATCTTTTTTTAAGCGATTCATTACTTCCTCTCCGGCAATGCATAACCATGTGTCTGAAATACCGGTAGTATGGGAGAGCAATCCTGAAGCCATTTTGACTCTCCCGATGACCTCAAATATTCCTCTGCAGTAAGGGAGGCAAATGGTGAAATCCTTGCCATTGTCTTTTTGCTTGCAAATCCTGTCTTAATAAGGGCGTATTTGTGTATGAATAGAATAGAATAGAATAGAATAGAATAGAATAGAATAGAATAGAATAGAAACTTTATTCACCTCAGCCAATGGCCATAGCAGCAAGAGAACATTACAATATGCACAGAAGAAAGTGGAAATTAAATATAAAAGCACTGTTTAGGGTCCTGAGTCAACAGTCAGATAATGGACCTTATTCTGATTAGGGTGACCTGGATTCAGGAACTAAAGTATCAAGCATCACAAAAGAATGGCCAGACTGCCCAGGTAGTGCAGTCAGTGACAATTATCAGGTATCCTGGCAGACGGAATTTCTGCTGTAGACCGCCTCTTTCTGTGATGTATGTAGGATGTGTTTTTTTTGGGGGGGGGTGTAGTAAACGCGCACCCTTCTGCGTCTTGGGTTACAGTGTGGGCAATTTCAAAAGTCTATGTAAGGGCTTGCACACCATTGTTCAGGGTTCTCCTCCCTCCTGTGTGTGGTGAGTGGGGACCCTGTTGCAACAGTTCCTCTAAGAAAGATCAGACTTACTAGCCGCTTTGCTTCTCAATATTCTCTGAGAGCCAGTGTGGTGTAGTGGTTAAGAATGGTGGACTCATAATCTGGGGAACCGGGTTCGCGTCTCCGCTCTTCTACATGCAGCTGCTGGATGAACTTGGGCCAGTCACACTTCTTTGAAGTCTCTCAACCTCACTCACCTCACAGTGTTTGTTGTGGTGAAGGAAGGGAAAGCCGCTTTGAGACCTTTGGGTAGTGATAAAGCGGGATATCAAATCCAAACTACTACTACTTCTTCTTCTTCTTCTTCTTCTTCTTCTTCTTCTTCTCTGGTTGGCCTCTGTTATTTACTCCTACCAATAGGGAATCTTAAAAGAACTCTATACAGGCTCCTGTATACCCCATAAGGAAATAAGAAGAAGTAGAAGAGTTTGAATTTGATATCCCGCTTTATCACTACCCGAAGGAGTCTCAAAGCGGCTAACATTCTCCTTTCCCTTCCTCCCCCACAACAAACACTCTGTGAGGTGAGTGGGGCTGAGAGACTTCAGAGAAGTGTGATTAGCCCAAGGTCACCCAGCAGCTGCATGTGGAGGAGCGGAGACGCGAACCCAGTTCACCAGATTACCAGTCTACCACTCTTAACCACTGGCCACACTGGCACCAGACAAGCAGTTTTTCTTATATCAGTTCTTACTTGGCAACTCACTCAGCTTGTTTCACTACCAACTTCATTTTAAAAAAAAGAGGCAACCAAGCAAAATCTATCTCTGCATGCACCATCAGATAGCAACTAGCATTTAAAGGCATATATGCCTTTGGCAGTGGAGCTAAAATGTAGCCATTGTGGCTCATCATAGCCATTGATCACCTCGCCTACCACGAATTTATCTAATCCTTTTTTTAAAAGCCACCCAAGTTGGTGGCCATTGCTGCCTCCTGTGGGAGGGAATTCCATAGTTTAACAATGCCTTGTGTGAAGGACTTTACCATGTTTACTCGAGTCTAATGTGTCATCGAATCTAATGCACACCTCAATTTTCAGAACCTTGAAACCAAAAATAGTATTTGCTAGCAAATGTAAATGTGCCAACAAATCTAATGCGCACCTTAATTTTCACAATGTAATTTGTCCAAAAAAGGTGAGCATTAGTTTTGAGTAAATACGGTATTTTAGGCAAGATCAGGGCCTCATTCTGTTAGACTCCCCTCTCCCCCCCCCCCAGCAATCCCCTTCTCTGTGGGAAGGAACAGTGGGATTTGTTGTTTGGTTTTTTTGTTTTGTTTTTAATAAAAATTTATTAGATTTTCCAATTAAGAAACCAATTAAAACCAATACATTATAATACATGGTTAAACACTCCAGGCTCCCCCCTCTCCCACCGAGGGGAGCAATACACACCAAACCCCCCTCTCACAGAGGTAGCAACAATCATTTTACATTTAACCACATACTTTCCAAAGCACAGCATGCTGACCCTCCTCCCGGGTCAGTCAATTAAATTCCAATCTTTATTCCTTTACAATGACTTCCTCAATCCTCCTCTTACTGATTTCTAAATTATTACATAGTTGCAGTTTTATTTACCTTTAAACTCTAATTTAAAATCCATCTCATCATTTTACCTATTGAACATTTCTCTACCTCCGCCTCACAATACTTCTGTAATTTCTCATTATCTTAACCAAAATTTTTCATATTGCTCATGCACCTCCCTCCCTTATGGTGTTAACAGTGTTAAAGACTGGTTGTTTGGTTTTTTTGAGTACAGCTCCAGTGCAAAGTGACGTATCTGTTACATTTTATAAATGTTGTTAGCTGCTTTGAGGACTCTAGTTGAAAAGCAAGATATACATAAACCATATATACAAATACATCACTGAACAATCTTTGAACACCAGGTAGCCTTATGGTGCAAGAACACTAGGCTAACAGGATATGCCAGAATGCAAAAATTAAAAATTAAAAAAGCTTTAAGCCACCCTCCCATACACACCGACAAACATACTAGGGAACAAATCTCATTGAACAGAATTGCACTGTTAATAAAATGAAACTTTTCAAGCAGGTATATTTACAGAAATGCAAGAAGAGCTGTTTTTTGGTGTGTGTACAAAAAAATGGGTTATCTTGCTGAACAGCTGCATGTCTCTGAATTATGCGCTGCTATCACAACCATGTTGCTTCTGCTGCTTTTGTGTGTGGGAGGTGTTTTAAGAGTCTTTTTATAGACAAGGTTAATTGGATCAGAGAAATGGCGTGCTTTTACTTTTTCTTCAATAGTTTTTCACAATGCCCTTTGCAGAATTGTGATCCAGGATGCGAAACACGAATACAGGTACAAGTTCTTTGAAGTGTGCTACTATTATCCTTGTTCACCATTAATCGCTTTTCCAAGGCACAGCGTAGTGTAGTGGTTAGAGTGCTGGTCTAGGACCTGGGAGACCAGGGTTCAAATCCCCACTTGGCTATGAAGCTCACTATTGCATGGCATCACCCAAAAAGTCAGGTCAGTTGTACACCACAAACCACTTGCTACATCAAGGTAGTATTAACCATACAAAGCTTGGTTTCCAGAACCTGGAATAGAGTGGTACTATTACTTCCTTTGATCTGGACGAAATATTTCTTTTCTTTTCTTTTAGTTTTTTTTATTTATACTTTTCAAATTTATACATTTCCTTAGTTTTACACTCAATTTAAGATTTCAAAATTTGACTTCCTTCCCCTTCTTTCTGCGGTTCCTTAAATTTATTTTTAATATCTTCTGCATGTCCAAGTTTACTTAATTTGCTCATTTATTCATCTACTTTAAATATATACTCTTATAAAACTCCAGGTTATTACAATAATCCTGCCAATGTTTTTATCTGTTTACAATTTATCTGTAAATATTCTATAAACCATTTCCATTCTTTTATAAAAAGTGTGTTATCTTGATTTCTTATTCTTCCGGTAAGTTTTGCCATTTCTGCATATTCCATAAGTTTTTGTATCCATTCTTCCTCTGCTTCTTTCCATTTTGGGGCAAGTAGTATTCTTGCCACTGTAGTAACATACATGAATAAGTTTCTATACAGTTTAGGTAGTTCTGTCCCTATAATTCCCAAAAGAAAAGCTTCTGGGTTTTTTTTTTCCTTTACAAACGTTATTTTAAACATCCTTTTCAATTCATTACATACCATTTCCCAGTAAGTTTAACCTTACTACAAGACCACCACGTATGCTAAAAACAACCTTCTTTCTCTTTACATTTCCAACACTTGTTTGATTTAGATTTATACATTTTTGCCAGTTTACTCGGTGTTAGCTACCATCGATATATCATTTCCATATAATTTTCCCTTAAACCATAACATGCTTTTAAATTTTATATCCAAGTTCTACTATCGTTCCCATGCTTCCATATCTGGATGCTATATTTCTGTTGATGCAGCCTGGAATTTTATTAGCTTTTTTTTTTTGCTGCTGCATCACACCGTTGACTCATATCTGGCTCCACATAATTGTCTAGCCTTGATGAGTAACTGCCTGTTGAACTGGGTAGTACCAGGAAGGAGCAGGGAACCTGACACAGGGCTGCTGTTTCCAGCAGCACACCCTTGTTCCCTGTGGCTGGATGGTGACTGGCCTTTGAAGACAAATTGGGGAGCTGTCCAGCAGCAGCTGCAGCCATCAACAGGCCTCGCACTGAGCAGAAAAGGAGCTGTCCAGGAGACCAGCAGGCTTTGAGCATCAGAAACCAAGCAGCAGTTGAGGGCTCAATATCAGGGGTCAGCAACCCTTTTCAGCTGTGGGCCGGTCCACCATCCCTCAGACCATGTGGTGGGCCAGACTATATTTTTTGGGGGGGGGGGATGAGCAAATTCCTATGCTCCACAAATAACCCAGAGATGCATTTTAAATAAAAGCACACATTCTACTCATGTAAAAACACAGGGCAGGCCCCACAAACAACCCAGAGATGCATTTTAAACAAAAGGACACATTCTACTCATGTAAAAACACGCTGATTCCCGGACCGTCCATGGACCGGATTGAGAAGGCGATTGGGCCGAATTCGGCCCACGGGTCTTAGGTTGCCTACCCCTGGTTCAACTCCTCAGCTTGTCTGGTCCACCAACCATTCTAGAATGCTAATGGGGCCTTGATTCTAACAACACATAGTCTCACGATTCCTTCTCCTGAGTAGGGCTCTGACTTGGGGTGCCTTATGCACTCAAGTGAGTTCTGCGCCAACAGGAGTGAGCTTCAGTTAGTGTCCAGTGGAACTTCTTTTCTTGAAGATCTGGTTGGTTGGGTTGGAGAACTGTTCTGGGGCTTCTTGCAATGTGTGTTTCATGTCTCTTTCGCCTCTGACATGACTTGTAATGTGAAAGGGGAACGCGATTGGGGGTGCCCCCCACTTACTCTGGTGGGGGTTGAACAAGGTCAGTGTGCAGTTATGGCTCCTTTCAGTGTGTTTCGTAGCACTTCCGTCTGGTTGCTTGGCAAAAGAGACTCTCTCTCCTGGACGCTGCCCTGCAGGGGGTCTTGAACCCTGGTCCTAAGGACAAGTGTGCCTTCTGTGCAGGTCTCTTACCAAGTGAGCAACTCGGGCGCTCTGTAGGGCGACTTCTCCTTCCTTCCCATTATGTCTTGCAGAATCATAGAATTGTAGAGTCGGAAGGGACTCCAACAGTCATGTATGCAATGCAGGAATCTCAACTAAAACATCCAAGACAGACAGCACACCAAAGCAGTGTTTATGAGCAGTGTGTGGCAGAAGACAAGGGCCCATGTGGTGTGGTGACGTGGTGACCTCTGGCAGCAGATCTGGCCTCCCACGACTGCTACAGCACCTACCCCTGCACCCACCACTGCTTGCCTCTCTCTGGCCTTATTTTGCTCCCCTACCACTTTCAGCATGGAGGTGGGGAGCTGAAGAAGAGGAGGAGCGGGAGGTGGCATTCTCTGTTTTGCCTCAGGCAGCAAAATGTCCTGGGCTGGTCCTGCCTGGAGGGATGCTTGGGGACTCGTAGCGCTGGGGTCACTGCTGCCTGTGGGATGGAAGAGCTGTGGCCTGGCTTGTGTGGGCTGTGGGGCAGGAAGGTGTGTTCCTATGACTGCGAGTTCATTGGCTCTCCCTCTGTGTGTTTGGTTGGTATGAGAACATCATCCCTGATTGGTGGGCATGGCATTTCCATATATGGTGTGGGTGTGGCTGCAGTTGGAGTCAGTTCTTTGGCTGCAATCCTATACCCACTTACCTAGGAGCGTGCGCCACTAATCTCAATTCACTTTAGACACGTATACTGTTGCGCTGTTAAATTCAGGGCTCTTTGTCGGCCGTCATTCTCCAGATTCTTTCCGTGTCAGCACAGAATGCAGCCATATCTCTTTTAATCACCCTCTATTCTAAACAGCACCTGGAAACAAGAACGGAAAACATTGTGGCTTTTAAAAAGAAATCTGTCGTGTTAAAAACCTTTTGTCAGGCTAGGGCAGGAAAGTGAAACCCAAGGAGCAAAGTCTAACACTAAGAAGAAAGAATTCACTCTCTGGAGGAAAATAGCCGACATGCAAAGCAGAAGGTTGATGCTGATAAGAGAGGAATTGCTTTTGTTTATTCATTTGAATTGGTTGCTTTCAACAACAAAAATGACCTTGACAGAAAGAAGAGAGATCCTCTTCATCCTTTCCGTCTAGGTGGCTTCCAGTTCGGGGACTGGGGATGTTTTATTTCCATAGGCACGTGAGCCCCTATGACTGAAGAGTAGGCGACAGGTGCTGGTCAGGAGTAGAGTGGCTAATCTGCTCCAGGGTACGTTCACATTATCATTTGCTCTGAGCATAAGAGCCCTGCTGGATCAGGCCACTCGCTCATCTCATACAGCATCCTGTTCTCACAGTGGCTGTGACAAACCTGAAAGCAGAAGATCACTTACAGAAACACCTGCACCCAATGTGCTCCCACTTTGAGTTTTGCAAGCTGCGTTCACATGACCTTCACTACAATCCATATTGATCCTGTAGCTTCCTGCTCTTCGGTGCATTTTCCTTTCTCTCTCTCTCTCTCAAACCAGATTCAATCTGATTTGAAAGCTTAAGCCACATTCACTTCATACTTCAGAACGGTGCATACATTTGAGAATTGTAGTTCCGGGGTAGCGGGTTGTTGTTGTTTTGCAGGGGAACCAAAAAGGTCATGCATTTTGGGCGGAGACATTCTCCCTTCTGTGAAAAACACAGTGCAAATGCAGGTTGAAATGCAGTTGTGTTTTAAGCCACAAATGTGAACATACCCCCAGCAAACTTGAGCAGAGTTTGAGTCTATCCACCCATAGACATGCCCCGTCCTTTGTAAAGGGCAAACAGTGCACAAACACTGCTCCTTCTGTGAGTAAATGGAAACTCAACAGTTCGTTTTGGCTATATACTGTATCTAGAGTAACACAAGCTTTATTAAGGCATACTCATGGGTAAGAAAAGCACATGAGCAGGAAGCTGGGCCCCTCCCCCCCATAACATACAGCATAACTTCTGGAGAAAGCCTTCACGTATATGGGGTTCCAGATCACATGGAACCCTGTGTGTGTAAAGGCACCCTCCCTTTGGGAGTTTGTTCCTTATGCGCAGACAGGAAGGGCAGTGGCTGCTTGGTGTGGCCCAACTTCCTGCTGGGGTGTACTCAGTGGCCTAGCGTGGGTTGCCAGTAACCAGGGCTGTGTTGAGGGGGGGTGGGAAACAGACGGTGTGTGCTTGTGCATTCAACTGCCTAACAGCGTCCGCATCACCCAAGCAATTGCAGCCCCAGAGATAAGCAAAGAAGAGCCATTCCATTGTCTGGAGAGGTCACTTCCTGGTTCACAGGAGAACCCGTTTTCAATGGAGCCCAGTGAAAGAAGCACACAGCTGGATTGAGGCAGCACCGGGTGTTGAAATTTTGTGCCCTTAAGAATGTTGTGCCCGGAGCAACTGTCCCTGTGGTGCCCCCTCCACTCTATACCACTGAGTGTACTACTTCATCGCGAGTAGAAACCCATCCTCTGTATTCAAGCTGCACATAGCATCTGTGTTACAACATCAAAGGGATGTGATGTTTGAAACTGTGTACAGCAAATTGATAATCATTCTAAACTGACAGCAATTTATCCTACCAGGAGTGAACATCGTGACAGCAGCTTTGCTGAAATATTCATTTCCTGCCTGGCGTGCCTCAACAGAACCGAGTGATTCTGTGCATTGAAAAAGGCACAGTTTTGAGCATTTGACGCTACCCTGCAAATGATGGCTGAAAGGGTAATGAGACAAGCAGCAGCAGCAGCATTGCCTCTGTTTCCAAAATTCAGGTTGTGAAGCAGGCAGAGCAAAGGATTCCCATGCCCGGTGGGTGCAAAATGCTAGCTAACCGTAGGCGGCAGCGTTAGAAACTCAGATATATAAGCTAGGCACCAAATGGCTCCTTTAAATCAAGGTGACAGTTGTCAAAATGGGAATAAACAACTACCTGAAGGCAGCCCTCTATAGGGAAGTTTTTAATGATTGATGTTTTAATTTGCTAGAAGCCACCTGGGGCAAACCAGTCAGATGTGTGGCATAGAAACAAACAAGCAAACAAACAAACATCAGTAGTACAGTCGTACCTCTGGTTACGTGCTTAATTCGTTCCGGAGGTCCGTTCTTAACCTGAAACTGTTCTTAACCTGAAGCACCACTTTAGCTAATGGGGCCTCCCGCTGCCGATGCGCCGCCAGAGCACAATTTCTGTTCTTATCCTGAAGTAAAAGTTCTTAACCTGAAGCATTATTTCTGGGTTAGCGGAGTCTGTAACCTGAAGCGTCTGTAACCTGAGGTACCACTGTAATAGTAGTATAGTATTATTATTATTGAGTAACGTGTGGGCTTGTGGGAGCAGGAGTAGACCTTCTGTGCTTGCTTGTGAATCCAGAAACAAATCTGACTCAGATTTGGAGGGGTTTTGAAAGGGGGGGGGGGATGCAGTCCTACAAAGCAGGACTGCTTTTCCCTAGGCGTTATCTGACTAGGTTGGAGACTTGAGAAATTGGCCCGGGGCAGAGGGGAGTAACAGCCCTTCCTTTGCTAAAGGCAAGCAGAAGTTGGTACGCAGAGAAGGATACCTTTCCACTCCACTCCTCTTGCACAGGGACCCACTGAGACCTGGGCTACAAAGCAACTGCTTCGAAATCGGCATGCTTCGGGGAAACAGTCATTCTGCGTCATGAACAAATATATTTCAGCTTCAGAGCCTCTTTAGCATTCTGCCCACATGAGCTTCCTCACACAACGTGCTTCTGAAAACACTGGGTCATTACGCAAATGTATCGGCAGGAGGTTATTTGCGCTGAGGAAATTCACACCAGAGCATGAGCCACAACGCCATCCTGCTTCATTCACACACCCTGTCTTGACCTATATTGTTAATTTCTCCCTCATTAACCGTGAGTGAGGTCCCTCTTCGTGGTCTCGGACCATGTTCCTCCCTTCATCAAGGGGGCATTCAAACGATACACCTGTGGGCTCCCTCCTCACCTCCATTCATAGGAGCTAACTCCTAGGGACCAAGATCCCTCCCCCCCCTAAAATATTTGAGAGGGACGGCGGCCCCAAAGTTGATGGACACTGCTATTCAAATGGTGTGCATGCTGATCAATTATGCGGGGGTTGCCTGCCCCCTCCCCAATATTTTATTCAAGTTGGCACCCCTGCCTCCTTTCTGCAGTCTTAGCCAGTCTTCAGGTCCGAAATGCATGCTAAGAACATGCTTTTTCACAAAGCAAACTGAGAACCCTACCTGCCCACAGACTGTCTCGCCAGAGTGGTGCATGCTCTGATTATCTCCCGCTTGGATTACTGCAATGTGCTCTACGTGGGGCTACCTTTGAAGGTGACCCGGAAACTACAACTAATCCAGAATGCGGCAGCTGGACTGGTGACTGGGAGTGGCCGCCGACACCATATAACACTGGTCCTGAAAGACCTGAATTGGCTCCCAGTACGTTTCCAAGCACAATTCAAAGTGTTGGTGCTGGCCTTTAAATCCCTAAACGGCCTCGGCCCGGTATACCTGAAGGAGTGTCTCCACTCCCATCGTTCAGCCTGGACACTGAGGTCCAGCTCTGAGGATCTTCTGGCGGTTCCCTCACTTCAAGAAGAAAACCTGCAGGGAACCAGGCAGAGGGCCTTCTTGGCAGTGGCACCTGCCCTGTGGAACACCCTCCCATCAGATATGAAGGAAGGAAACAACTATCTGACTTTTAGAAGACACCTGAAGGCAGCCATGTTTAGGGAAGCATTTAATGTTTCATGTTTTATCATGTTCTTAATATTCTGTTGGGCGGGGTATAAACAAAAATATATTATTATTATTATTATTATTATTATTATTATTATTATTATTATTATTATTATTTTGAAGGTTGCCATACACACACTCTCTTTAACTCTTCATGTGTATCATGTGGTAAAACCACACTGGTCAAGAAGTGCCAGGCATTTCTTTTGTTAGGCAAATTACAGGTAAATGTAATTACAGGTAAATGGCTAGGAAGAATAACATGAGATAGCTAGAGAGCTAGAGAGGGAGCTAGGGAATACAATTCTATACATTCTCAGCTGTGCTCAATGGGGGTTGCTCCCTAGTAAGTGCGCTTAGGATTCCAACTTTACAGTGCAATCCTAGGCGTGCCACAGGGTTCTGTCTTGGGCCCAGTCTTATTCAACATCTTCATCAATGACTTGGATGATGGGCTTGAGGGCATCCTGATCAAGTTTGCAGATGACAACAAATTGGGAGGGGTGGCTAATACCCCAACGGACAGGATCACACTTCAAAATGACCTTAACAGATTAGACAACTGGGCCAAAGCAAACAAGATGAATTTTAACAAGGAGAAATGTAAAGTACTACACTTGGGCAAAAAAAAATGAAAGGCACAAATACAGGATGGGTGACACCTGGCTTGAGAGCAGTACATGTGAAAAGGATCTAGGAGTCTTGGTAGACCACAAACTTGACATGAGAGTGTGATGCAGCAGCTAAAAAAGCCAATGCAATTCTGGGCTGCATCAATAGGAGTATAGCATCTAGATCAAGGGAAGTAATAGTACCACTATATTCTGCTCTGGTCAGACCTCACCTGGAATACTGTGTCCAGTTCTGGGCACCACAGTTCAAGAAGGATACTGACAAGCTGGAACGTGTCCAGAGGAGGGCAACCAAAACGGTCCAAGGCCTGGAAACGATGCCTTATGAGGAACGGCTTAGGGAGCTTGGTATGTTTAGCCTGGAGAAGAGAAGGTTAAGGGGTGATATGATAGCCATGTTCAAATATATCAAAGGATGTCATATAGAGGAGGGTGAAAGGTTGTTTTCTGCTGCTCCAGAGAAGCGGACACGGAGCAATGGATTCAAACTACAAGAAAGAAGATTCCACCTAAACATTAGGAAGAACTTCCTGACAGTGAGAGCTGTTCGGCAGTGGAATTTTCTGCCAAGGAGTGTGGTGGAGTCTCCTTCTTTGGAGTTCTTTAAGCAGAGGCTTGACAGCCATCTGTCAGGAATGCTTTGATGGTGTTTCCTGCTTGGCAGGGGGTTGGACTGGATGGCCCTTGTGGTCTCTTCCAACTCTATGATCTATGATTCCTCAGAAGTAAGTCACACTGCGTTCAAGGAGACCTACCCTTGGGTAAGTGTGCTTAGGACTGCAAACGAAGCATTATGTTTGAGCTGTTATTGCCCCAGCAATGTTCCCTATCCTTTTTCACAGCTCTTGCAAGCTGTGCATCACACCCAATTTTCTTCGAGATGTTAACATAATGCAAGACAGGAGGAGAAAGCAAGGAGGATGTGTGACGCTCAAAGCAATAATTTTCCACCTGAGTCATCTTCAGACCCATCCCCTTAGTTCAGAAATAGCTTGAAGTCTCTTTCAAAGCAACTGTTCTTGCGTTTGTTTGTTTTTTGCTTGTTTTGCAATTTCACATGATGTTACATCTTCAGAAGCTCAGTGTCTCCTCTTCCTCCCCTCACTGGTTTTAGAGTTTGAGTTTTGCTGCAAGCCCACCACAGTGCCCACCTGCAACCACACAGCCCACGCAGAGAGACTCCTTTAGAGACTGTCCTGTTGGTGCAGCAGAACAGCCACTCGGTGAGAGTGGCGCAGTCAGTAGAGCATGAGACTCTTAATCTTGTGGGTCATGGGTTTGAGCCCCACATGGGGCAAAAGATTCCTGCATCGTAGGCGGTTGGACTAAATGACTCTCATGGTACCTTCTAACTCTATGATTCTATAGTGTGTGTGTGTGTGTGTGTGTGTGTGTGTGTGTGTACTGTAATTATTAATTTTCCAAAAACAACAACAACAATACATATTCAAACATAAAGGAAAAAGAAAAGAGTTGACTTCCCCCTAGTCCCTTCCCTGGTTCCATTGTTTATCATCATTCCGCATGTCCATTTTAAATTGAAAAGCCATTGAAATTACTTATTGTCCATTCATACTGTCATTACAAGTATTGTTAACCTGTGCACATTGCTTCTGTATATATGCAATAAAGTCCTTCCAATCTCCTCCTCCTCCCCTCCCTTCCTTCCTTCTTCTTCCATGATTCTATAGATTTTGACCCTGCAGTGTGAAATCTAGGATGGTCCACATTTCTGCTTTGTCCCATGCATAAAAAAGCACAGATCCTAGCAGTTTCTCCCTTGTCCCACGCTTTCTATCCATGGGTCCTAACGGTTTTGCCTTTGCCCTTCCACTTTCCCCTGGAAAACCTACTCCTTAGCACTCAATCAGAACAAACGTCAATCCGTGAAAAAGCTTATTGCTGTTCGGACTCAGCACTAGATATCGGGTTTTCCCAGGGTGGGGGGAAATGGCAGGGCAAACAGAGGGGTAGATAAGCCCTCTGTTAGTATATGCAGACCCTGACCATTTTCTCTCCAGCCACATCCTCTGCTTACGTAGATTAAAAATAATTATTACCAATGTTTTTCCACACTAGCTGGATGCAAAAGCTGATCTCTCAACTTTTTCATTATTGATTTTGCTGCTCTAGGCTGGGCCACAAGGAACTGACACAGAAATCTCCCCCAGGGCTCAGGGTGCTCACTGCTACACGCAGGAGGCAGGCAGGAGAACCCTGAACAATGGCGTGCAAGCCCTTATTTAGACTTGAATGAAGTTCCCCACCCTGTAGCCAGAGACCACCCCCCCCCCCAACATCATACGTACATCACAGAAGGAGACGGTCTCCAACAAAACTCCTGTTTGCGTGTTGAGGTCCCCAAACACCCCTCAAGTAAAACACACTTCACACCATATATAAGTTTAAGGTTTTGGGCATTAATTTGGCCACAACTTTATTGAATACAAAATAAGTGAGTGGTTGCTTAGGCATTGGTTAAGACGATCTGTCCCGCTGGGGACAGAACTGACATCCACCCGCCTGTGGAGTCAGTATAGGGGAAAACGCTTTGGGGAGAGAATGTGCGCCCGTTCTCCCCAAATGCTCCCAGGGGCTCTTGCGTGGGCCCTGTCCCCCGACCGGGGGGAAACGGACAAGCATGGTGAGCCCCTGGATTCCTTTAACGGAATTCCCCTCGCCGCCGCAGCCTTGAAGGGGCAACCACAGCCAACCTGCACCTTCGCAGCATAGGAGGGGCAACCACAGCCAACTCTGCCCCTCCTAAACCAATTTATAACCAATGCCTAACCACCAACCTTACAAGTTGTGACTAATTGCTACGCAGTAGGCGAAAACCAAATGGCACCAGCCAATCAGCCAAGTGGAAAAAATTCCTACCAGGCCCCTGCTCCAAAGCAGACGACCCCATGACAGGCATAGCAAGGTCAATGCAGAGGCCTGATAACAGGGCGGGAGGGCGGGCGATCCGATGCACGAAGCCAGGAGGGCTCCGACGCTGAGTGCAGGGTCATTTATAGGCTCTGGACTGTCCATCAACAAGTTGCAACATAGAAATCTCCCCAACGACAGCCAGAGCCCAATCGCAGTAGTGGCCATCCATACAAACCCACCCAGCAGCAGAGGGGTGACTTGCTAGCCCCGACCGCAACACGTGCTCTCCATGAAAGAGACCACGCTTTGTCAGGATACTTGATAATGGTCACTGACTGCAGCCTGGCCATTCTTTTGTGATGGTTAATACTTTAGTTCCTGAATCCAGGTCACAGGCTCACCGTATTCATACACAAAGACGCCCTTAAGACAGGATTTGAGCAAAGAGACAATCAGTGGGGGGGGGCTTTCCCCATTTGCCTCCCTTACTGCAGAGGAATAATTTCCTCCTTGGCAGGGGGTTGGACTGGATGGCCCTTGTGGTCTCTTCCAACTCTATGATTCTATGATTCTAATTGAGGTCAATTTGGGAGAGTCAAAATGGCTTCAGGATTGCTCTCCTGTACTATTTCAGACACGTGGTTTATATACTTATGTATATGTTTGCCTTGTAGATTTACGAACATATATGAGGCCTTAGAGTTGCTGTAACACCTAGTATTTACCTGGGAACAAACCCTACTGAGCTCAGTGGGCCTTCTGAATAGCCATTTATTTGTATGCTTACATTGATACAGTATTCTGCCTTTGTTCCACGTGGAACAAAAACAAAACAAAACACCTCATAGAATCATAGAATCATAGAGTTGGAAGAGACCACAAGGGCCATCCAGTCCAACCCCCTGCCAAGCAGGAAACACCATCAAAGCATTCCTGACAGATGGCTGTCAAGCCTCTGCTTAAAGACCTCCAAAGGAGGAGACTCCACCACACTCATTGGTAGCAAATTCCACTGCCGAACAGCTCTCACTGTCAGGAAGTTCTTCCTAATGTTTAGGTGGAATCTTCTTTCTTGTAGTTTGAATCCATTGCCCCGTGTCCTCAACTTGCTGCATGCAAATGTACCAGCAATGTCCCAGATAAACTTGTAACGTGTGGCAAACCAGGAGCATTCGAAAAATATGACTCTCCCGCAGTGTGTAAGCCGAAGTGAGATGCTCCCAAATTCTACCACCTCATCCTAGGGTAATGCAGAGCGGCTCTTGTATCTCTCAGCACTTTCCACGGTGACAATTTAAGCCTTTCCTACAACATTATTACATGACAGCGACGTCCCCGGGAAAGGTGCCTGCAGGCAAGTGTGTCTGCTAGGTAGCCCTTATTAGGCTGCTTCTATAGCTTATATATAGGAACTGATTTCACACAAGATCTTTCCCCTCTTGGGTTGCTGACTCGGAAGGAGGCCCATTACCCCCAAAGCAGCAGCAAAAGGTAGCCACTAGATGGTGGTGCACAGTTGCAGGCAGCCTCTGAGGAGTCTCTGAAGGCAAGCCGGGCACCGCAGGAATCCCCAGGAGAACTCTTTGCAGAGTGATGTCGAAAGGAAGCAAGGGAGCTGGAATTGGAAGCTTTCGTCCAACCTACACTTCAACCCATTGGATTTTGTGACTCGTCAGTGTCTACTCAGGATTGTCCCCAAGCTGGCCCTATTTTCACAAGGGATTCAAGCCAACACTGGAAATTTAGATTTGTGCAGTTGAAGTGGATTAAAGGTCTCGGTTGCCCTAGTGCAAGAAACCACTTTTAGAAAATTTTGAAATTAAAAAGAAACCAATGGATTTTTAAATTTTTTTTGCAGTTACAAGAGTGATGGGGAAATGCATTGAATGAATGACTAGCAGGAAGACACCCCCACAGCAGATCAGAATGACTGTTCAGTAAAGACTATTTATTATTATTATTATTTTATTTGTTGAATTTATATACCGCCCTATACCCGGAGGTCTCAGGGCGGTTCACATAAAAAGATCACAGCATATAAAATAAAAATAAAAGCAATAACCCAATAATACCTGCTGAAAAAGAGTCACATTTTTAAAGTGTATGGGATGTTGATGAGGTCAACCAAAGGCCTGGTTAAAAAGGAACGTTTCTTCCTGGTGCCTAAAGGTGTACAATGAAGGCGCCAGGGTAACTTCCCTGGGGACTAGGCATAAACTGTGCACACACATCATACCTTTAAGGTGTATTTAAAACACATTCCCACCCCTAAAGGGCTCCATGATGACTGCAGATAGTGACAGCAGTCACGAAATTAAAAGACGCCTGCTTCTTAAGGGGAAAGCAATGACAAACCTAGACAGCATCTTAAAAAGCAGAGACATCACCTTGCCGACAAAGGTCCGTATAGTTAAAGCTACGGTTTTCCCAGTAGTAATGTATGGAAGTGAGAGCTGGACCATCAAGAAGGCTGATCGCCGAAGAATTGATGCTTTTGAATTATGGTGCTGGAGGAGACTCTTGAGAGTCCCATGGACTGCAAGAAGATCAAACCTATCCATTCTCAAAGAAATCAGCCCTGAGTGCTCACTAGGACAGATCCTGAAGTTGAGGCTCCAGTACTTTGGCCACCTCATGAGAAGACTCCCTGGAAAAGACCCTGATGTTGGGGAAGATGGAGGGCACAAGGAGAAGGGGACGACAGAGGATGAGATGGTTGGACAGTGTTCTCGAAGCTACTAACATGAGTTTGGCCAAGCTGCGTGAGGCAGTGGAGGATAGGGGTGCCTGGAGTGCTCTGGTCCATGGGGTTACGAAGAGTCGGACATGACTGAACGACTGAACAACAACAACACCCCTAAAGAATCATGGGAACTGTAGTTTGTTAAGTGTGGTGGGAATTGTAGCTCCAGTCCCCAGGATTGGAGGTGTGCTATAAATGTTCTTAGCAGTATGGTGTGTACGCAGCCATAGTCTAACCTCCACGTAAGCTTTGCACAAGCAAAGCAGGATGACTGCTCAATAAACAAACCATCTGTTTTTGAAATACTAAATACCCTCTATCTACTAATTTACCTATATGCTTACTCTACTGACTTTCATCTGTCTACTTATTTGCACAGCTTGATCAAGAGCTGAAGGACAGAAACAAGACAAGCATTTAAAAAAATATTTATGCTTTCCAGGTTTATATGTTTCACTAATTTTACAATCATTTCAACATTTCACAACTTGACTTCCTTCCCCCTCTTTCTGCGTTTCCTTAAATTTATTTTTAATATCTTCTGCATAATTTACTTAATTTGCTCATTTATTCATCTACTTTAAATACATACTCTTATAAAACTGCAGGTTATTACAATAATCCTGCCAATGTTTTTATGTGTGTTAGATACCATCGATATATAATTTCCATATAATTTTCTCTTAGACCATAACATGCTGTAAATTTTATATCCATATTCCACAATTGTATCCATGCTTCCATGTCTATAGACACAAGACAAGCATTGTGAAAGAAGTTAGTGTGTTTGGGGCTGAGGACCAAGGGGGCAAATTTGCTGTTATACTGTACCAAAAAAAACCCACCCAGTTTATGAAACCTTTAATGAACTGCTTATCAAAAAATGAGATCAGCCAGATGAATGTATTTATGCCACTCACATCTTAATCCTGAGCAGGCCTGTAGCCACACAGAGAACATTGTGTGTGGGATTGGCTCCTTCATGAATATGCAAAGCCACTTCTCCGAATTTTCCAAGTTGATCAAAAAATGCTCAAGCCTGTTTTAATTGTGCAGACATCTGGGGAAACATGCAGACTGTATTCTAACCAGTCACTCTATCAAATAGCAAGCTCATGGAGTGAGTGCCAAGAGAAACCGGAACGAAAGCAGGGTCAGTGAGAAATAGAGATGTTCTGAATCAATGTCTGGCATTGGTAATGGACTATGTGGGATGTGACACATAAGGACATACTTCCTTTGCATCTGACTAGAGGTGGGCGTGACCTTACCTGTCCAGGTAACAAAAGGGACAAGTCTCTTTTTGACTTCCTCTTTTTGACTTGGAGCAGCTTTTAGCTAGAGATACTCTGTTGGCTTCCAGCCAACAGACGACACTGAGATTATCCCCGTATGGAACAGCTCCACATGTATATACCATATTTTTCTGTGTATAAGGCTAGGTTTCCCCCCTAAAAAATAATGTCCAAAATTTGGGGGCGTCTTATACACAGGGGCCATCTCCCCCCATTTTCTTACATCGGAACCCCCCAAAATAGGGGGCGTCTTGTATATGGGGGTGTCTTATACACAGAAAAATACGGTACTTTGTAACCAAGTCTGCCTTCAGGGATCCATCTGTGAACTGATGTGAGTAAACTACTTTTATATACTTTACACAAGATTGTGGTGTGGTTATTCTTTTAAGAGGGATATAAGGGAACTTACCAGGAATAATAGCGAGAGGCTTACACAAGCCTGCAACCAGCTATCCACTGTGCGGTTAAAAAGGGGAATGTGAAACTCTGCTAAGTAAAGGAACTTGCTAGCGCAAGTTAGGAAGGATATTTATAAATAATATATCCTCTCTTGCCTCCCTGAACATTCCCACAGACTGGATGGGAACAAACAGATTGACGATGCAGACCAAACAGAGCTGCTCCTGGTCAGTAGAAAGACAGTTCGGGGAATTGTGGTTCAATCTGTTTTGGTTGGAGTGCCACTCCCCATGACAAATCAGCTTTGTAGGTCTGGGGTAGTCTTGGATCATCTCCTAGTCCTAGATACTCAAATGTCAGGGGTGGCCAAGTGTGCTTTTTTTGCTCGGCTGGGGAGTTTGTCTGCCCATTCTTAAAAATGTCAGATCTGGTCATGATAACACATGATGGCACATGCCTTTGTTGCATCTTGTATGCGATTACTGCAATGCACTTTATGCAGGGCTCCCTGCGAAGACATTTTGGAAACTTCGCTGGTCCAGAATCCTGCAGCCAGGCTGGTGCTTGGGGCCAGTTATGATGAACATATGACTCAATAGTTGCAGCAGCAGCAACTATGGCAGCTGCCAGTCCAATTCTAGGCACCTTTCAAAGTGCTACTTGCCCGAGTGCCTTCCATCAGCTTCGGCTGGTGGTCCAGCTACGCCCCTATCTGGACAGAGATAGCCTAACTACTGTTTTCTATGCTCTGGTAACCTCAAGGTTAGATTACAGTGGTACCTCGGGTTACATACGCTTCAGGTTAAGAACTCCGCTAACCCAGAAATAACACTTCAGGTCAAGAACTTTGCTTCAGGATAAGAACAGAAATCATGCTCTGGCGGCGCAGCAGCAGCGGGAGGTCCCATTAGCTAAAGTGGTGCTTCAGGTTAAGAACAGTTTCAGGTTAAGAACGGACCTCCAGAACGAATTAAGTACTTAACCAGAGGTACCACTGTACTGCAATGTGTTATACATAAGGCTGCCTCTGAAGATGTTTCAGAAATTTCAGCTAGTTCAGAATTCAGTGGCCAGGTTGCTCAGCGGAGCAAGACGGTTTGAGCATATTACACCGATCCTGGTCCGACTTCACTGGCTACCAATTAGTTTCCGGGTCCAATTCAAAGTGCTGGTTTTGACCTATAATGCCTTAAACGGCTCAGGACCGCAGTACCTCAAGGACCGTCTCCTTCCATATGAACCTACCCGGACCCTGAGATCATCTTCTGAGGCCCTCCTTCGTGTGCCTCCTTCTTGAGAGGGTGGCAACACGAGGACGGGCCTTCTCTGCAGTGGCTCCCCATCTGTGGAATGCTCTCCCCATGGAAGTTCACCTGGTGCCTTCATTATACATCTTTAGGCGCCAGGCAAAAACGTTCCTTTTTAACCAGGCCTTTGGCTGATCTGATTTACATCTTATGCCCTTTTAAAATGTTTTGTTTTGTTTTTGGAAGGGGAGCTATTGGGCTGTTGTTTTTATTTTTATTACCGTATATTCCGGCGTATAAGACGACTGGGCGTATAAGACGACCCCAACTTTTCCAGTTAAAATATAGAGTTTGAGATATACTCGACCATAGATTTTCCACCCGGCGTATAAGATGACCCCCCACTTTTGAGAAGATTTTCCTGGATTAAAAAGTAGTCTTATATGCCAGAATATACTGTATGTACTTTGTGGTTTTATATCTTGATTTTATTTTGTGAACTGCCCTGAGACCCCCGAATATAGGGCGATATATTATTATTATTATTATTATTAATAATAATAATAATAATAATATAAAGTCCCAAATGACTTTGGGGCATGCCACCTAGAAGGTTGTCTTCTCTCATTTGATCCCACTCATTACATGCTGAAATAAACCTGCTTTTACCTCTTAGTATTCTTGCCAATGAGTGCTTGCTGAAGCACACACGACTGATTCCTGAGGGAGACAGTATAGCATGCTTAATGGACCACCTGGTCCAACCTCTGATGGATATGCTCGTGAGATTGTTTGCACTCTCGATCCCTACAAATGCCATGGGCAGCTGCTGTCACTCAGCAAAGGCCCCTGAATCTTCAGATGCCACTGATATATCCTGCAGATCCGTTCCTGAATGCCAGTCACATGAGGAATTGCCAGTTAGCTTTGTCCATTCCCCATCTGCAAATTGAGATAATCCAAGCAATCAATCTTTGTGTGTTATGGGATGTTGCCACCCACAGCAGGTTAACAAACAGTGGCGTTTGGGCATACCACCGTAGCCCCTTATTTTAAATAACTTGCGCCCCAGCCACTGCAAACTATGTGTTTCAGTGCCATTTCCCACTAAGCAGCACAGCGAACCCGTTATATAGTTTTACAGGCACAGGCGGACTGAGATGAGGAATTTTTAAAAGGCGTTAGTGGAAGTGTGATGATTTAAAGTGACGTCGGCTTAAAATAAGACATGTGTTGTTTCCAAACTTGCTCATTCAGTTGACGAGCTGCAAACTAGCCTAGAAATGAGCGTATTATATTTTCCCCATCAGTTCAAACACTGTCCCATTACTGCAACATTTGTCAGTCATAAGGGCTGGAGTAGAACAGAACTCAAGACCTCCAGAAATCCATTCTGTAAGGTTTAAAAGGCGCAGTGTTGGATGACTGGGTATGTGAGAATCTGGAGGTTAGCTTTAGTGGGAAACTTCACATCAAAATTGAAAGTGATTAGGGGATAAGCAAAGAACAATTCCTTTGTAGGAGTATGGTATGATTTCATTGCCTTTGTTAATAATAAAATCAATGATTTATCTCCTGCCCCACATTACAGTGGTACCTCTGGTTGCGAACGGGATCCGTTCCAGAGGCCTGTTCGCAACATGAAAAGACTGCAACCTGAAGCGCTGTATCTGAACATGTGCGCGGCGCAATTTGGTGCTTCTGCACATGCGCAAAGTGCGATTTAGTGCTTCTGCGCATGTACGCGTGCCGAAACCCATAAGTAAGCCGTTCCGGTACATCTGGTTTCGGCGTGTTCGTATCCCATAGTGAACGTAACCCGCAGCGAACGCAACCCAAGGTATGACTGTATATGAGAGTTTGGATACCATGGAGTTGACTGATCTCTACCTGCTTAGGCATAATGACATAGCTGTCAACTTTCCCTTTTTTTAAGGGAAATTCCCTTATTCCGAATAGAATTCCTCGCAAGAAAAGGGGAAAGTTGACAGCTATGGTGCCATAATGGGACATTCTTGTTCTCATATAACACCTGGAACCAAATGGGTTTGGGGGGAGAGGGGGGAGGCAGCTCTGTTTCAGTTAGTATGTTTATTTGTCACAGTGGTTCCATGTATGTTTGTTTTCTGAGTGAAGATCTACATCAGGAAGAAAAGGAGGGGGGGGATAAAGATCGCAAGCAGGGCAGGAATAAAGATTTACATTGGGAACTAAGGGTGGGAGGAGACCACCAGGGGTCAGCAACCTTTTCCAGCTGTGGGCTGGTCCACCGTCCCTCAGACCATGTGGTGGGCCAGACTATATTTTGAAAAAAAATATGAACGAATTCTTATGCCCCACAAATAACCCAGAGATGCATTTTAAATAAAAGCACACATTCTACTCATGTAAAAACACCAGGCAGGCCCTACAAATAACCCAGAGCCTTAGGTTGCCTACCCCTGATGTACACCATAGAGAAGTGAAGTTACAGGGAACCAGGCCCTATTTAGGGAAGTTTTTAATGACTGGTGTTTTAATATATTTTTAATCTTTTGTTGGAAGCTGCCCAGAGTGGCTGGGGAAACCCAGCCAGATGGGTGGGGTACAAATATATTACTACTACTACTACTACTACTACTACTATAAAGCATATTCAAAGCGCATTCTCTTTACCTCAAAGACTTCTGGGCATGGTAGTTTTCCCCTCACAGAATTACCATTCCCAGCAGTCCTTAACAAACTACAGTACCCAGAATTCTTTGAGGGGGGAAACATACTTTGAGTATGCTTGAAAGATATAAGTGTTTACGCACAGTCACTGTGATGGAAGGATTGTGTTTCTTTCGTCCACCCAGTCCTGGGAGTTCTAAGATACATTTTCAAGGAGGCACAAATTAAAATGAAGCCCATCCGTCAACAGCTTGCACGTTCCAGGTGGAAATCTCCCATTAGAACAGGTCTTCGGGCTGCTTCCCGGCTCCCAAGCTGGTGCCACGACAGACTACTGAAGGCACAACTCAGAAATGGCTGCACAGCCTTGGATCTTCCCCACACCAGCCAAGCCCCATCTAATGCCAATCATAGCTACAAGAATGCTTTGGAACAACTGACAGAGTGGCTCCCAGACCAAGGAACAAGGAGTCGCAGACTTGCTGGCAGTCCTGTTGTCTCTGCTCCTATCAGTCACCAGCTGATTCTCAGTTCATTTATTTCAAGATTTATATGCTGGTGAGCTGAGAACAATCCCCCATCTTAGGAAGCAGAGCTCTCCTCTCTGACCCGTGGCAATTTCTGTGCCGAAAAGCTGGGGACTCATACCTCACAGAGGATGGTATTGTTTCATGATGAGTCAATTTGTTCTTTCAAATTAGCCAAAGGATGAAGCAAGCAGTGCTCTGAGTGAACATTGTTTTAAGAGTTTGCATGTGAAATAATATATTATCATCCAGCAAGGTTGTCCTACTGGCACAGGGAGAGAGGAGAGAGTTCCACAAGTATAGGGCCAGCCATATCATCAAGCTATGAAATTTCCCAACCCCAGGCATGCTTTAGGCTCATCAGATAGAGGGTGTCAATATGGTGGAATGACACCATAAGCAAAGCACCTGATAATAGTCCACGAGAGCCAGTGTGGTGTAGTGGTTAAGAGCGGTAGACTCGTTATCTGGGGAACCGGGTTCGCGTCTCCACTCCTCCACATGCAGCTGCTGGGTGACCTTGGGCTAGTCACACTTCTCTGAAGTCTCTCAGCCCCACTCACCTCACAGAGTGTTTGTTGTGGGGGAGGAAGGGAAAGGAGAATGTTAGCCGCTTTGAGACTCCTTTGGGTAGTGAAAAGCGGGATATCAAATCCAAACTCTTCTTCTTCTTCTTCACTGTCTGCACAGTGCAGCCGAATGTTGAATGATTGGGTCCTTAGATGGCAACCTTGGGCCAGTTGGATAGAAGAGAGTGAAGGAAATTAGTTAAAACACTTTAAATTACACAAAAAATAATTATTATTGGGATGCAGGGGCTAAAACGGCAGTGATTAGTAGATGATATACCAGGGCTCTGCTAGTGATGGGGCATGGGCTCTGAATTGTTTTTTCCCTTTTTCTTCTAAATTCTCCAAGGGTTTCTAGATGGCTAATGAATTCAGGAGCAACTGAATTGGGGAACTGTTTGTTTGTTTCATAAACTTTATACACTTCTTGATTGTGGGTTGTTGTTGTTTTTTTGAAATGATGATCTGGGTCACTGGGTAGGACATTCATTTGAGACAACACACACACACACACACACACACACACACACACACTACCTCCAATATTGCATATTTGACTCCCCCCGCTTTTGTGGCTCCTTTTCTAATTAAAATTTTATAACACTGCATTTTCCACTTTACTCCATTTTTTAGCTATTCTTCCATTTATCAATTAAATCAATCCTACTAATGAACTAGTGAAAGACAGGCGTGCCTGGCATGCTCTGGTCCATGGGGTCACAAAGAGTCGGACACGACTGAATAACTGAACAACAACAAACTTACTTGTATGGAAGATAACATATTTAATACGTCTTTATGTAGAGATGATTTGAGGTTAATGAAGGAAGTAAGTGAAGGTGAGTGAAACTGATTTGGGGCAGGATCCATTGATAAATTATTTGGGGTGATCATGGGTGGGGTACAAATTAAAGACTGGACTTTCTGCAACAAGGAAAGTGATGGGGAAATGCACTGCAAAGCATGATTATTATTTTTAAGTTCACATGAAAATTCATCTGCATTTTAGTGCGACTTTTTCCCCAATATGCACACTTTTTGCAAAGCCATTTCCCCCAATGAAATGCATTTTTGGATTTTATTTTTACTACTGTATTTGTTTTTTGGCACACTTTGCCACAGTATATGCATTTTTGCACACGCTAAATGGAGAAATGCGTTGCAAAATTCGCAAAAGCGCAAATTCCAAAGAACAGCTGTGTTTAAGTTCATGCATCGTTTCGGAAAGAGTGACTCATGGAGGCTCACCTTTAAATGTGTACTACTGAATCAAATTTCTCATCTGTCCATAGGCACAACATCAACTAACCTCTTTGCAGAAAAATCAGAATGAATGCCCATTAAATAGCCAATTTTGTCTAATCTCTCCGTGAAGCTCCCTCTTTCTGTAACTATGATGCTTGCTTCTTGGAGTAATGTGCTATATGCTTGCAGCCTCAGTGACTATTCGGTCACTATAGAGATGGAGACCATATAAGCACAGAAATCAAAGTCGTTGCAGATCCTGCTTTAAACCAGACCGATGTTTGCATGTGTCTAGCTTCCGTAAGCTGGAGATCCTATGTCTGCCTTAAAGAATGACTCATTTCAGAAGAATGTGGGTATCAAAATGCACAGATCTCTCCAGTTCCTCACCAGTAGTTGCTAGAATATCTGTTTCTTGCTGATACAAATTCACACCCGCTGGGGGGTGGCGAGAAGCGCCGGTTTCATGCCTCACTTTGCACTGGATCAGGTCCAGTTACTCCGCTTACCATTATGCAACTTAAACCGAAGGCAACCCAATACCACAGGACAGATTTAGAATTGCCCAAACGCATTTGCACAGTTTGCTACCTGTCCAGGATATTTATTTATTTTTCACTGCACAAGTCAGGATAGGCATGTAAGATGCTGCTGATATACAACACTTTCCCAAATTGTCCTTAAATGGCCTTCAAACCCATTCAAGAAGCTCAAAATGTGCCTTGGCCTTTAGAGGAATCCATTGACTTGCCTCCTTTATACTTTATTTCCCCTGACCGTAAAGATCATAAGAAGGGCCTGCTGGATCAGGACAGTGGTCCAGCATCCTGAGATTAAGGATCACAGTTCAGATAATCCCCTTCTAGAATGTTTATTCACAGAATCATAGAATTCTAGAGTTGGAAGGGAACCTGTGGATCATTTCGTCCCACTCCCTGCAATGCAGGAATATGCAGCTGTTCCATACAGGGATCGAACCTGCAACCTTGGCATCATCAGCACCACACTCTATAGCCAACTGAGCTCTCTTACTTTCCCTCAAGAAGTCCAAAATGGGGCACAGGTTTCTTCCTCTCTCTGTAATATGCTCACAACAGTCCTTCGCACTGAGGACAAGTAAGTTCTGAGCTGTACACTGGGAGTACAACTGTCAATCACATCAACTCTAGCCATCGTGGCCAGTGGTCATTTATTCCTCTGTATACCAGTCACTGTGAATCCTAGGTGGGCTGTTGCGCTCTTGGCCTGCTTGCGGTCTCTCCACAGGCATGTGGCTGTGGCCATTGTGAGAACAGGATGCTGGACTAGATGGGCCACCGGCCTGATCCAGCAGGGTTCTTCCTAATGCTCAAGTAAGATGGGAGCTGTAGTTCAATAACTTCTGGAGGGCCACAGGCTGACCGTCTCTGGCTTAGGCAGAAGGATTGGCCGTTAAACCCAGTATGTCTGCCGTGCAAGGATATGCTCTGAGGAAAATCTGTAAGAAAACAAGAAAAAAAGATAATTGAGGCAACAAGGAATTATTATTATTATTATTATTATTATTATTATTATTATTATTACCCTGCCCATCTGTCTGGGTTGCCCCAGCCACTCTGGGCAGCTTCCAACAAAATATAAAAGAACATTTAAAAAAGAACTAAAAGATGTGTACCATGTTGTAGTTGGGGCTATGTCAGTTGTACCAGAAACTTTGTTGAAGGTCTAGCATTCATAATACTGTATTAAGCCATGTTCATTAACAGTTATTTTCTAGGCAATGACCAATAACTGGCTTTAATGATTCCAGGGTGTGCATCTAGTAGTTGAAGCTTGTTTGCTAATAGCTTACACAGTCACAAGGGTGATGATTGGTTAGGTTGGCATCTGTCTGTTTCAGGATACGATGGAAGTGTGTGCCTTCATGGGTGAAGTCAAACCATTGGAGAGTTACAGCACCAGCTGTGGCTGTAGAGACCGAAACAGTAGAAAGATGTTTTGTTGCAGCTGGGACAGATGAAGGCGTCCGGTTGTGCTGTTATAGATGCACCATGGCGTTTCTTCTTTCTGTACACCTACTAGCGGTCATTCCTCCTCTGGTCACTGCTGGCTTGTCTTCAGGTGCTGTGGTCATCTGCAAGGGGTTCCCAGATGGACCACAGGGCAAACTGAGTCTTATCTGGTCTGAAATTTGTTTGTTTGTCCTTAATTTAATTTTTAAAAATATTTTTATACTGCTTTTCAGGGGGGAAAGGCGTATATAACATTAAAAATCACACACATACACACACATACGATAAATACTACTGAGAAATAAAAATAGAAGAAGAAGAATTTGGATTTGATATCTCGCTTTATCACTATCCGAAGGAGTCTCAATGCGGCTAACATTCTCCTTTCCTTTCCTCCCCTACAACAAACACTCTATGAGGTGAGTGGGGCTGAGAGACTTTGAAGTGTGACTAGCCCAAGGTCACCCAGCAGCTGCATGTGGAGGAGTGGAGACGCAAACCCGGTTCACCAGATTATGAGTCTACCACTCTTAACCACTACACCACACTGGCTCTCTTTGTGAAATAGAATTCACAAAAATGAAAACAAACTCAGCACTCCAATATAATAATTTAAAATTCCAACCTCCATGAAGTGAATGGGGGGGGGGAATTACTCGAGGAAGGCCAATTGGTACCAATGAGCATTTAAGTCCTTCTGAAAAGGTTGAAGGATAGCTACGTACTGCAGCTCTACTGAGAGGGAGTTCCAAATCTGTTTCCCTGCCATGGAACACTTGAAAACTGCAGAGACTCTTGGTGGATCACTTAATGATTATTCTTTTGAATTATTCTTTCTCATGTGCCTTAAAGATATAGTTGTGCATGCAGCCTAGTTTGCCCAATGCCATCACAAGTTCTCTGGGCACATTGTGCTACTGATCATTTGATCCTTAACCGAAGGAATTTGTTTCAAAAACAGCAGAATCAATGAGAGCAAGCGCCATCTTGCCTTTGATTTCAGCCAGCGAACGCCATCTATTTGTGCCTATAATTTATAAAGGTTTGCCGGCCCTTCCAGTAAACCCTGATGCTCTCACTACAACAGCCAGTATCTCCTGCAAGAAGTGATGGAATTTCCCTGGCTCAGGGCTGGGAACACTGCGAAGGCTCTGTACCGTATTTGTCCCTAAGGGAAACCTCATCTCACGCTGCAGTCTCATGTGTGGGCTTGGGCCGAAGTGACATAGCGAGTGCTTCTGAGCAGAGTTGCCAGTCTCACGTCTATTTTGGGAACATCTCAGATGAAGGGAACTTACCTTGACTTGGAACCTCAAAGCTCCATGAAATGTAAGGGGCTTCCCACATAGAGAGCCGAAAATATTTCCTTGCCAGAGACAGAAAATCCAAAAAAGTCTTAGTTTTTTTGGAGCTCCTAGGCTCCCAGGCAAGGTAGGTTGATGAATATTTTGATGGTTTGCTGCTCTTTTGTGATTTCCCTCCCAAATTCTGTCACTTGAAGCACCCTGCTTCACCTGACTTAACAGAGGTCTCTTGGTTTTAGAATCCTCAAGTTCTAGAAGAAGAAGAAGAAGAGCTTGGATTTGATATCCCGCTTTTCACTACCTGAAGGAGTCTCAAAGCGGCTAACATTCTCCTTTCCCTTCCTCCCCCACAACAAACACTCTGTGAGGTGAGTGGGGCTGAGAGACTTCAAAGAAGTGTGACTAGCCCAAGGTCACCCAGCAGCTGCATGTGGAGGAGCGGAGACGCGAACCCGGTTCACCAGATTACGAGTCTACCGCTCTTAACCACTACACCACACTGGCTCTTAGAAGACATAAGGAAGAACTCCCGGGCTGGTGGCCCTGGCAAAGTGCCCTCTGATGGACTCCATCCATCATCTGATCCCCTACCCTATAGTGGGGTGGTGAGCCATAGTGAAGCGCAGAAGCAGCAGTGGTATGTGATGGGTGCGTGTATGACACCCGCCATTTTGAAGTTCTCACAATGCCCTGATTGAACTTCATTCCAGGGCACTGTGGAAATGTCATCATGGCTGCTTCCCAACAACCACCCATTGCTTCCGCTTTGTAAATCCAAGTTGGAGTAAAAGAGCTGGGCCAAAGCCAGGGCATCATCACTAGTGGGTCCTCCTGGCAGCTGCCAGAGGATACCAGGTATAGCCACTGGTCCTGGAAGAACTTCATGTTTGGCATCCGAATATCTCATGGAGCAATTAACTTTGGGCCCTCCAGATGTTGCTGAACCAAAAATTTTCATCAGTCTTAACTATTGTCCATTCTGGCTGGGCCTGATGGGAATTGAGGTCCAACAGCATCTACACTTAGGTTGAGTTTTTAAAAGAGTGAGCTGAGGCTCCCACATCTCTCTCTCACACACGCTCATTTGGGTGCAGACACCATGCCTAGAACTCCATGTTTTTTGCTAAATATAGCACTAATCTTTCACCATGTGCGAAGGTATATCTCAGCGTGAACTGTATTGACAAGCATGTAACACTATGCTGTTTCTCCATCAGCAGCCTACAAGTTGCTATCAGGTTTTTTAGATTGGACTGGATTTTTGGCAAAACGAATCGCCATTAGTGGGGTTTTCTTTACTGTGTTAATATAACTGCTGCAATTCAAACAGGTTGAATGCGAGGCTTTAGCTAATTTTAAACTGGGCAAATTGTTCCACCCTCTCCCCAACCCATTTCTTGTACAGCCCAGAGATACAGCCATTGAATTCCAGCTACAATAATGAAAAAGAAGGATCATTTACCCTGGAAAGGAGTCCTCCCTTATCAGCATTTTGAAGACACACCACTTAAACCTCTGTTTGTACACCAAAGCTGACATTTGTCCTACTGCCGAAGAAGATCACAGTCAATGGGAAGAATTACAATCAGCAGCTCCAGAGATTATGCAAGGAAAATTCAAGAGGTCTAATCAACCTACTGCAGTTCCGGATAAAATTACCCTGCAGATTCAGTAGACTGGACAGTCCCAGAAGAAGAGGATTTGCAGAGTAATTTTGTTAACCTACCAGATAAAGAGCAAAGTGACATTCTCACCAAACTAGCTACGTTACAGTCCAGGTTGACCCAAATACAACAGCATGAACAACAAAACATGGGTGAAACGATTTGACAAACAAGCCTTTCGCCCACAAGCTGTTTCTCCAAAACGTATAGTTAAAAAGAGGGCTACCAGAGGAACTTTTAAGTGTATAGATGCAGAGCTGCAAACTCAACCCCCCTTGGAATATGAGATGGGGAGGGACAATCCTGATGGTGTGGCTACAAATTCCTGGCTGAGCTATCAGAAGTTAACTCCAAATGAAATAGGTAGTTAGCAGTTAGTTTTAAGGGTATTTAGGGACCAACTGAATGCGTGTTCACTTTGTAGTAGGGATCGGTGGATCTATCCGTTTCAGTTCTCTCTGTTTCTTTTTCCAGCCTTAAATTCAGTTCACTGCATTTCTGCTGCCATTTGTGAAAATTTGTCAGCGTTTTAGTGCAGATTTCCCCTAATAAACTTTGTATGCAGTTTTCTCTAAAATACCCATTTTATTTTTATTTTTGCAAAACTGTTTGCCATAATATAAGTCTCTTAATATCATGCACAATGCAATCAAAGGGGCTTGTGCAACTCCTCTACGATAGAAGTTTACAACTATGTATGGCCAAATTTGTCCATTTTGCTTTCAACTGCCATTTCTCATTTTTTTCCACATTTCTGCATCAGTTTGATTGTTTTAATCATTATTATAAAGTCCTCATAGATTCATAGAATCATGGAATCATAGAACTGTATAGTTGGAAGGGACCCTGAGGTTCATCTGTCCAAAATGTTGGGGCAACACCTTAGCCACAGGGCTTTTTTTCCAGAGGGTACTCCAGGGTATGCATCACCTCCACCTCTTTTTTGTTGTTGCTAAAAAGTGTGGCACTTACTGTAACAACTTCGTGGTGAGTTCCGGCACCTATTTTTCTAGGAAAAAAAGCACGGCGTAGCCATGTATCTTAGAACTCCACTTCCAGACTTTTGAGAGAGGGATGCAGGTGGCGCTGTGGTCTAAACCACTGAGCCTCTTGGGCTTGCTGATCGGAAGGTCGGCAGTTCGAATCCCAGCGACAGAGTGAGCTCCCATTGCTCTGTCCCAGCTCCTGCCAACCTGGCAGTTCGAAAGCACGCCAGTGCAAGTAGGTAAATAGGTCCCGCTGCAGCGGGAAGGTAAACGGGTTTTTTGTGTGCGCTCTGGCTTCTGTCGCAGTGTCCCATTGCACCAGAATGACCCGGAAAGCTGTCTGTGGACAAACACTGGCTCCCTCAGCGTGAAAGCGAGATTATTTATTTATAGATTTATTTATTTAATTTCTATACTGCCCTATACCCAAAGGTCTCAGGGCGGTTCGCACAAAATATCAAATACATAAAATCAAAACAAAACCAAGAACCCAATAAAAAAAACCCCAAAGAGCCAGCATTTTAAAAAAGGGTATAGGATGTATATCAAGTCAGGCAAATGAGATGAGTGCTGCAACTCCCACAGTCGCCTTTGACTGGACATATCCGTCCAGGGGTCGTTTACATTTACCTCAGACTCTTGACTTGTGTGTCGAGCACTCTGAACTGATGCTGAGCCTGTGTACTACTGACTTAGTGAATACAGCTTTTGGGTTTCCTCAAAACGAGAGTCTTGAGTACTGTCTCAAAGGGTGGGAGCCAGGACAGTAGGCTACATTCAGGAGTAGGTAGTGCAGAGTCAAACCCTAGTGCATTGTTGCCAATTTATATAGATTTCCTTGCAACATCACGACGGGATTGATGATGAACATTTTTAGATGTCCAAAATGCTTAGATGGGGAAAACCTGCGGCCCTCCAGATTATCACGGGACTATCATTTGATTCGTCCCGTGCTGGATGGACTTCAACGCCCCACAAGAACTCAAGGGCCACCGGTTCCCCATCCCTGCCTTGGAGGGAGAAGGGCCCCACATGCAACTGCTTAATCCTTGCCCCATGAAGCAGGAAAACAAGTCTATTAAAGCATTCAGGCCAGAGAAGTTCCTGAAGAACGGTGCTAAAGCAGGCGTGGGGGGATTTGGGTCAGCTGAGATACAGGATATCTGATCTGTCGGATCTTGGATGGAATTGCCTTACTGGCTGAAACAGTAGAGCTCTGGCTAAATTCTAGATTCATCAGACAGCTTGAAACGGTCTTAAATTAAGAAGCAGGGTGAAACATAGTGAATTGCGGAGGGGTTATGGGAGGGGGGGGAGATCACACCAGTTAGGTCAAATCTGTTTCATTCCAAGTCAGCAGTTTCTTACATAAACAGAGGTCCTCCCCAAAATAGCCTCTGTACAAGATTGAGATGCATTAGTGCAAATCCTTTTGGTCACTTTAACAGTGGACATCTACAACAATTCCCCTCCCCCCCCCCACAGCTCAACAGGGATGTACACATATCTGCCCTTAAAAAACCCAGCATTCAAGGAATTAGGGACTTCAGTGTGGTGTCTTTGGACAAAGAGAAAACGATATATAAATATACTGATATTTTTTAAAAAATGATCCAATATACTGAGTTTGGAAAATATTAAACTATAGGGCCCAGGGTGTGATCAGGGAAGCTTGCCACAGTGCCAAAATACTCTTGTGTTGAGTCACTGTCCAGATGCGAGACCACCAACGGGTCCTCATGTTCTCTCCTTTCTACCCTCTCTGACAAAGGATTCCTAAAAAGAGCAACCTCTCCCCAGGGTCGGCCCATTCATGAGGCAGGCGGAGGCAGCCACCTCAGTCAGCGGAAACCTAGGGGCAGAGACTATTGCCAGAGAAGTGGGTGTGGCGGCAGCTTCCAGGGAAATCCCGCAAGAGCCCTGTGAGATCATGCAGAGCCTCGTGCAACCTTCCTGAGAGCCTGGTAGCGGAGGCAGAAGGCTTCCCTTACCAGGGCCTCTGGAAGGTCATGCGAGGCCCTGATCTCGCAGGGCTCTTGCGAGAGCTCACCAGAACCCACAAGCTACAGCCTCACGACCCCAGTAAGCGAGGTTTTCAGTTGGGGCAGTTCCATGCAGGTGGTGCATGGAACACATGCAGGACAGCACTTTCCCTTTTTGCCTCAGGCGGTGAAATGGGGTGGGCTGCCCCTCCCTCCTTCCATTTCTTTACTTCCCCTAATTTGATGCCTTCCTATATCAGTCCTGTACAGTGGTACCTTGGTTCTCAAACGCCTCGGTACTCAAACAACTTGGAACCCAAACACTGCAAACCTGAAAGTAAGTTTTCCGGTTTGGGAACCTTTTTTCGGAAGTTGAATGTGCTCTGTTTTGAGTGTTGTGCTTCCATTTTGAGTGCCACACTTCCATTTTCAGTGTTACACTGAGGTCTGTCTGTTATTGCTATTTATTTTGCGTTTTTGCGGCTCTTTTGTTTTTGTTTTTGTGACTGTGTGGAACCCAGTTCAGCTAATGATTGATTTATTGTGTGGGTGCAGTGGTGTTATGTACCAAGCTCAATCCTAGAACAATAGGATCCAGAATGCAGCAGTCCGATTGGTCCACAGGAGCCACCCAGCCCAGCTCCAGGTGGAAGTGAATCAGCGACCTGATTGGCCTACAATCAGCGACCTGATCACGCAGGGCCCATTGTGTAAATAATGTATATATAGCAGACGTTTTGGGGAAAGATTCATTCATTGCTACTACAAGCTTAATAAAGAACGTGAAATTAACACTCGACTCCCGAGTATATTTCAAGTACAGTGGTACCCCGTGTTACGCACACTATCCGTTCTGGATCGCGCTACATAACCCGGGCATGCTTAACACGAATGCCCCGGAGAGGGACCCAGAAGTTTGCGCGTTTTTGCGCTTCTGCTTCTGTGCACCCATGCATCGTGTGTGCTCCTGGGAGGACTTCCGGGTTGCGGAGGTCCATAAGTCGAACGTACGCAACATGGAGCGTACGCAACTCAAGGTATGACTGTACATTGCTTATTGCTTTCATTTTATGGATCAGTGGTCTTGTTAGATCAGTGTTTTTCAACCACTGTTCCGCGGCACACTAGTGTGCCGCGAGATGTTGCCTGGTGTGCCGTGGGAAAAATTACTTTATATATAGTCAATATAGGCACAGAGTTAAATTTTTAAACATTTTTTAACATTTTCTAATGGTGGTGTGCCTCGTGATTTTTTTCATGAAACAAGTGTGCCTTTGCCCAAGAAAGGTTGAAAAACACTGTGTTAGATAGTAAAATTCATGTTAAATTGCTGCTTTGGGGTTGTTTTTAAAAGTCTGGAACGGATTAATCCATTTTGCATTACTCTCTATGGGAAAACGTGCCTTGGTTTTGGAATGCTTTGGTTTTGGAACGGACTTCTGGAACGGATTAAGTTTGAGAACCAAGGTACCACTGTACTGTTCTCATCCTGAGGTAAAGTTCTTAACCCGAGGTACTACTTCCAGGTTAGTGGAGTTTGTAACCCGAAGTGTTTGTAATCCAAGGTTGTTGTTGAGTCGTTCAGTTGTGTCCGACTCTTCGTGACCCCATGGACCAGAGCACGCCAGGCACGCCTATCTTTCACTGCCTCCTGCAGTTTGGCCAAACTCATGCCAGTCGCTTCGAGAACACTGTCCAACCATCTCATCCTCTGTCGTCCCCTTCTCCTTGTGCCCTCCATCTTTCCCAACATCAGGGTCTTTTCTAGGGAGTCTTCTCTTCTCATGAGGTGGCCAAAGTACTGGAGCCTCAACTTCAGGATCTGTCCTTCTAGTGCAGTCCAGGTCCCCTCTCCACATCAGTCCCCTCTCCACATCAGTGCAGCTTCAGGTCCCCTCTCCACATCAGTGCAGCTTCAGGTCCCCTCTCCACATCAGTGCAGCCAGTGCTTTTTTTCTTTAAAAAATTTTTTAGCGGTATACAGTCATACCTCGGGTTACGCCCACTTCAGGTTGCGTGCTTTTTGGGTTGCGCACCGCGCCGAACCCGGAAGTACCATAACGGGTTACTTCCGGGTTTCGGGGCTCGTGCATGCGCAGAATCACTAAATGGCGCTTCGTGCATGCACAGAAGCAGCGAATCGCAACCCGCGCATGCGCAGAAGCGGCGCTGCAGGTTGCGGACACTGCGGGTTGCGAACCCCCCTCCCGCACGGATCACGTTCGCAACCCGAGCGTCCACTGTACTCTCATTTTGACTCAAGAAAGCCACCATTTTATAGTTCAAATCGTGGGAAATAAATACAGAAAATGGACAAAATAGACAAAAATGTTTAGGGGTGTGTGTACCCCTGCGTACCCCCAGGAAAAAAAGCACTGAGAGCAGCCCATAGTAATTCTTGACAATTGCCATGAAAAAACGAACATAGCCATGTGTCGGATGGACATTTCCTGCTGCTGCTTTCTCATCCTCTCGCCGCCCCCCACTCTTGATCTTTTAAGTATTTAAACAATGGGATCATTGTGGATGCTTTAAGCCAGGCTTAGCATTAAAATACTAGATGAATTCTCGTTTCTAAAAAGGTTTAAAGCTCCCATATCCACTCTCATTACAATTGCTTTGTTGACTTCTTTTTCGTTCAGTGCGGTGGCCGGTGCCAAATTTTTCCTCTCTCCTTCCATCTGTGGCCTTGGTGCATTTGTCACTTCTGCTCCATCAGAAATACATCAGAAAAGTTCGGTCCTTTGGTGAGGCCTGGAGTCAGTTGAGTGTGGCATACTGCTGACATCCTGCCTGGGACCTTGTCATCGTCCCCCGTCCCCCCAAGCAAATGCAATTCACCGCCAAGGACCCTGGTGATGCAGGCTCTGGCAGCAACATAACCCCCAGCTCCTCCTCCTCCCTTGGATCAGCTTACCTGGTTTACAGTAACACAGTCTTGGGACCCAAGCGGAGCCAACTATTGGGTTTTGATTTACGCTGGGCAGTTGCCATGCTTGATCCTCACCAACGATCAAGTGTGGTCATTGTCCAATAATCAGTGTCCGGTGCCAGGTACTGCACTATGGGAGATAAAACATGACAGGTGCCTGGCCACTTAGGCCACATTAATGCCATACATTTAAAGTACTATTGCATCACTTTAAAAAGGGACACAAGTAGCACTGTGGTCTAAACCACTGAGCCTTCTTGGGCTTGCCTATCAGAAGGTTGGCTGTTCAAATCCCCACAATGGGGTGAGCTCCTGCTGCTCTGTCCCAGCTCCTGCCAACCTAGAAGGTAAATGGCGTTTCTGTTGTGTATTGATTCAAGGGTTATCATATCTGTGCTGTATTACTATTGTCTGTATTCACATTAGGGGAAAGTAACTGCCTTCCTGTTCCAGAAGGAACAGCTACTATTGGTTCATTCAAGTTGCTGCATTTGGATCCTCCTCAGTCTTATTGGTTCCCACCAAAAGGCAGCTTTGTGATTGCTTGAGATTGTTCCCTCCAAAATGTATCCTTTCTAGCCAGTCTTCTGTTCCTATAAATGTGGCTTCCCTCTCCTCAGTTCCCCAGTCTTGTTTGCCTGAATAAAGAGTGTTACATGATGAAGCTGTCTCCTGCCTGCTATGTCAGAGAGCTGAAATCCCTTGCTGAATCACTACCCCCACGCTACAACAGTTTCCATGGGCTCTGGTTTCCATGACAGTGTTCCATTGCGCCAGAAGTGGTTTAGTCATGCTGGCCACATGACCCGGAAAGCTGTCTGTGGACAAGCACCGGCTCCCTTGGCCTCAAAGCAAGAAGTGTGCCGCAACCCCATAGTCGCCTTTGATTGGACTTAACCATCATGGGGTCCTTTACCTTTTACCTTTTTTCACTTTAAATAGTCATGGCTTCCCCTAAGAGAGTTCTGGGAGCTACAGTTTCTTAGGGATGCTGAGAGTTGTCAGGAGGCCCCTATTCCCCTCACAGAGCTACAGTTCCCAGAGCTCCCTGCTCGTGTTTTATATCAATCCTGCTAATGTTTTTAATTGTTTACAATTTATCTTCATATATTCAATAAATTTTGCCCATATTTATTTTCTATGTTTTAAATAGTTGTTTTAATTGTTCTTAAAGGTAAAGGGACCCCTGACCATTAGGTCCAGTTGCGGACAACTCTGGGGTTGCGGTGCTCATCTCGCTTTACTGGCTGAGGGAGCTGGCGTACAGCTTCCAGGTCATGTGGCCAGCATGACTAAGCCGCTTCTGGCAAACCAGAGCAGCGCACAGAAACGCTGTTTACCTTCCCACCGGAGCGGTACCTATTTATCTACTTGCACTTTGATGTGCTTTCAAACTGCTGGGGTGGGCAGGAGCAGGGACCGAGCAACGGGAGCTCACCCCGTCGCGGGGATTCGAACCGCCGACCTTCTGATTGTCAAGCCCTAGACTCTGTGGTTTAACCCAGTTGCTTTCACCAATAATTTAATTGTTTCATGATTTTTTGAGACTGCTTTGAGGTTTATTTTTTACAATCAGGCAGCATATAAATTTTATGAAACAAATAAATCTTAATGGGGAGAGAGTGGGGGATGCCTCTTGGATGATGACATCATCGTGTAGATGGTGCAAAAACAAAACAACACACCATGGACAAATGAGATGCATTGAATCCACTTTAAACTGCTGTGTGCATTGCACACTGTGTCATTTTTTTCTAAACCCCCCCCCCCCTTGGGCAGTCTTTTCATGGAATATAGCAAGTAATTTCACAACAAAACCTACATCCATCCATCCTGGAAGCCTTGTGGATTTTATTGTTTGTTGCTGAGGCCACAAGGGGAAATCAACCATTTCTGCTTAAATCTGAAGAAACTGAATACACCCGACCCTTTTCACTTATCCAGCCACTCATCTTGTTTCATTTGCAAATATCATATGCATTCTCTTGAGTTAAAAATAGAGCAAGTTGACTAGTTGGCCAGGTTCATCCGACACCACCCCCTCTGCAATGCTGAAATCTACAATCTTTACATGATATACAGCTTTAAAAATATACAGTACATAGATATATCAGCTAGCTCCAAGCCACAGGAGAGACTAGATCCCCTCTTTTCCCAGCCAAGAGGATCACAAAGGCAGGATAATAAATCCTTCAGACTTCTAAGAAGAAATAAATTTTAGAAACAGGGACAGGATTCTGCCTCAAGCCAGGGCGTTGTTAGGCATGTAAAAGGTTTCAGGCACCAGCCGCTAAACACACAGTTCCATATGCTAACTTATATGTCTAGGTATACATTTAGATGTCACTGAAGACAAGCTAACCATATCTCCACCCAAATAAATTGTTCAGTTCCTTTGCACATCACCCAGATCACTCCAGATGAGTTTCTCTTCCATTCATTTATCCCCAGCTTGTTTCTCGGCAGATCCTACTGCAAGGTTGCACACAGTTCAAGTACATGACTTCTCCCAAAGAATCCTGGGAACTATAGCTTGCTAAGGGTGCTGGGAACCACAGTTTTGTGGGAGGTAAACCACAGTTCCCAAGGTTCTTGTGTGATGTGCATTCAACCTAGGTCAATTCATCTCCCTGCTCATCTCGCAGGGTAGCAACAAAACTTATGGTGGCAAAGAGTCACCAGAACTAAACAAAACAAGGGTTCCTCCAGATATCCTATATATTGAGTATTCATCCCAATTTCCTTGCACAAAGCTTACACAGAGGTCAAGCTATGTCCTGTCTAGTGTTTATTGATCATTCATTCTGCGTTGTTTGTTGGGAGGTTATTCAAGGATTATTCATCCTGATTTGCTTGTGTGGTAGTGAGGCACCTTCCCATCAATCATTGGTTCATTCCACACTTTTCAGTGCATATATCCATCACTTTCCTGCAAATTGTCCAGAGTTTTTGTTTGTTTGTTTGTTTGTTTGTTTGCTTGTTTTTAAAGATGAAGAAGAAAATGGGGATTTGTTGCACCAGGGCAACATAGCACTTCAATCTATTTTAATTGTGCACAGCTAAATTTTCGCTATGTGCTTCAATCTCTCCTGCAAACTATTGACCGTCTGGAGGTGACCCAAATTATCCTGCAAATAAACCAGGCATGAATAGAAGGCGTGTGCTAAAGTGGTTTGTTGATAACTGTTGTTAAGCAAATTTCTCCATGTTCTGCCTGTGGGGGAGCCACAATTGCCTGAGCCTAGATTTTTGGAATACAGTACTTTGCCAAATGAAATTCGTTTGGCACCCTCCCTCGATGCTTCCTGTCGGTTCCAGCAAGCTTTAGTCATGCTGGACTTTCAGGTGGTAAACCCTGTGTAGATCCTGTTTTTATATCTACCGTACTTAATCTGTTTCTCTTTCTTTGGTTTTTAGATTGTTTCATTATGGATGGTCTTGATCATTGCAAGCCACTGTGAATAATGGAAACGAACCGGAAGGTCAGGATCATGTATCTTCAAAAAAATAATTTTTTTAAATACCTGTGGTTTGCTTAGCAACATGTGAGAAGAACACAACGGGCTAGACTTAAGATCCTGCTGTGTGTACATGCAATATACCCAGGGTACAAATACCGTGTACCTTTCAGGTATGAAAACACCATGTATCTGCTAATTTTTTTAATGAGTTGAGAAGTCCCAAATTTTGAATTTACAAGTTTCTAAGCCCACTGTCATGGACTGGCGGGACGCAGAAGAATGGTGGGAGACACCAGCAGGGCAACCCACAAGGGAAAAAGACTCAGAGCCCAGGGATTGGTGGTGGGATGAGTGGTCAGAGAGAGAAGACGGAGGAGACTGGGAGGTGTTGGTAGCTGAAGAGCTAACAGGGCTTAATGAGGGAGGCAGTCTGTGGCAGAAAGAAGTCCAGAAGCAGAAATATAATTAGGAGAGAAGGGATGCCAAAAGGCAGAGATGAGTCAGGCTGGTGAAGAAGCCAGGGTGGTCTCCCCCTCCTGCTACAACAAGCTCCCCTCCTCCTTGATCTCCCAGAACCAGAAGAGGGATGAAGAGGGATGAGCAGAGACAGATGTGCTGGTGGAGTCTCATATTGCTTGGGAAGGACCTGGAAGAGGAGGGGGCTTAGGCAGCTGTGGGAAGGCGGGGACCTTTAGTCCCCAGAACTGTCTCATAGGGGCAAGATCTACCAGGCAGAGTTGCTGTGATCATTAGGCCTGGCACTACTGAGGTGCCCTTGTTTCTTCTAACAAAGAGTTAACTTCACTTACTCTGTGTGATTTATTGCTGACCCACCTCTGACACCCGCTTCTGAAACCAATGGTGTGAAGCCTGTGGCCTTTCAGATGCTGTTGGGACCGCATCTCCCATCAACCTGTGCCAACATGGCCAATGGTCAGGGATGGTGAAAGATGCAAGTCCAACAACTTCTATAGGACCACAAGTTATCTCTTCCCTGTTCTACACCACAATCATCCAGAGAGACATTCTAGCTTTCTAGATCCCTCTACATTTTACTTTGGCTTCAATCCTAAACATACTTTCTAGGGAATAAACTTCATTCAGCTCAAGGGGACTCACTTTCATGCACAGGATTGTTCTGCCAGTTTGTAAATGAATGAAGGGCTGGTGATGGAATTTACTTGAGCGATAGATAATGTGTAACTACAGAAATTATTGCCTAAAGGACAGCTTTTGGGGTGTGCCATACATGCCTCTCCTGCACCCAACGCTCTACTCAGACATAATAATCATGTCGCCCTGTGGGCTGCACATGTTCCTTTGTGGAATTCCCCACCCAGTCCCCATCTTCAAGTGGAGCCACCTGCTAAAGACATCTGTTCCCTTGTGCTCCATTTACAATTAGGCGAATAAGGGATCCCATATCAGAAATTGTCACGGCAACAACCTCAAACAGAGCCTTACCCCAGAGAGAGACAGTGAAGTTATTTTAATGACTAAATAGCTCTCTCGCTAATTTATATTTTGCATCTCAGCAATGGCACGACACAGACATTGTTTCTGGGAAAGATTTTGGAGCTGCTCTGTCTCCAGCTGCCAGGGTTAAGAGGCAACGCTAATGCAGATCAGCTTTTTTTATTTAGCCACGGTTGACATGCTCAGCCTTGTTCCATCGCAATTCGGAAATACTGCTCTGCGCAGGAGGGAGAATGTTACATTGGTTTCCACACCTCCATGGGGAACAATATATACCGGTATATATTTTAAGTTGATATTCCCCAGTGTCTCCTGCAGGAAAAGAATAGCTTGTGCTAAATTATGTGTTCTTTTACCGGAAATGATTACATCACCTTTTGAATATTTTGTGCTTCCCCAAACTATGATGCACTGACTCTGACATGGTGAGCGCTGATGCAGCCTTGTGGCTAAGCAATTGGGTTAAAAATCAGGGAATCTCTATTCAAATCGCCCCTCTTGCCATGAATAATAACATTTCTTCTTCTTCTTCTTCTTCTTCTTCTTCTTCTTCTTCTTCTTCTTCTTCTTCTTCTTCTTCTTCTTCTTCTTCTTCCCTGGCCACTCTGGATGGCTTCCAGCATTTATAAAAACATAATAAAACACTAAACATTAAAAACTTCCCTATAAAGGGCTGTCTTCAGATGTCTTCAGAAAGTTGCGCAACTGTTTATCTCTTTGACATCTGATGGGAGGGTGTTCCACAGGGTGGGTGCCCTCTGCCTGATTCCCTCTAACCTCACTTCTCGCAGGGAGGAAACCGCCAGAAGGCCCTTGAAGCTAGATCTCAGTGTCCAGGATGAACGACTGGGGTGAAGACACTCCTTGAGCCCAACACAGACAACCTTAGGAAAGTCACTCTCTCTGCCTCAGCTGCCCACCTGAAACCTGAGAGTAATAATATTGACCAACCTTACAGGTGAAATGTGAGCAGGAACTCAAGTCATATAGAAATGGTTGTATGGGAGGAATCAGTTCTGAGTGACACTGGCAAAGAAAGGAAGCTATGAAGACCTGGTTAGCTTCGATTTTGTATTTAGTTCGGTTAGCAGCATACTGCCAAGTAAAGTTTGTTCCTGCCAATCCAGTTTCTCTGCACCATTTGTAATCTTGCAAATACTAAAACAGAGTTGTGGCAGGGTTTTCACAAGATAAGGTATGTGAAGACTCTGAACGTTTGAAAATGTCATTCTTTCCTTCAAAGAATTCTGGGCAATGTAGCTTACTACGCACGGAGTTACAATTCCCAGAAACCCTTAGCAAACTACAATGCACAGAATTCCTTGAGGGGAAAGAAATGTTATAGTGTGTGTATGCAGCCTGAGTCAATGTTAGGTTCCGAAAAGACAAAGGATGAGCAGTAATTTTAAAATATATATGTGCAGGGTGTGGGACTTAGGACTTAGTAAGTTAGATGACTGAACCAGCATGTAGCAGACATGAGGGAAAGATGACCTGCCCTAACTTCCCACCACTTCAGTCTGTGTCAAACTAGTTGTGATGCCATCATTTCATTCTGAATATGTTCAGATCAAATGTTGGCAATAAGACCATGAGAAGAGTCTGCTGAATCAGGTCAATGGCCCATCTAGTCCAGCATCCTGTTCTCACAGTGGCCAACCAGATGCCTGTGGGAAGCCCGAACGCGGTACCTGGGTGCAAACAGCAGTGCCCACTTGTGATTCCCAGCAAATGGTATCCAGCGGCACACAGTGGAGGCATCTTAGAAGGGGGTGGGGGTGGGGATAGAGGCCTTTTAGTTATAGTAGAGTGGTAGCAACCCAATGCCACCCAGATTTTGTTAAGTCTGTAGCTCCCTATATCAGCCCCAGTCAGCATGGCCAATGGTTAGGGAGTTGTAGTCCAGCAACATCTGGAAGGCAATTTTTTGTAAGTCAGACTCCCCAGAATTATGGAATTCCGTCCCAGAGAAGTTTGAGAGGTGCCTATGCTGTCGTCTTTTTAGGCATCAGATGAGAACATTTCAATTGTTTTGTGAAGGGGAAGAAAACATTCCATTCTGCTGTCTGAATTGGTTTTGAATTCAGAAAGGGCTTTTGTTTTGTGGGGAACGTAGAGTCCAACAGCATCTGGTGGGCCACATTTCCCATCAACCACAGGCAGCATGGACAGTGGTCAGGGATGATGGGAATGGGAATTCAAAAACATCTGGAGGGTCTCAGGTTTCCCATCCTTGGTATAATGGACATGAATGGACCCCTATGGTAATATGAACATATAAATCTGCTTTATACCGAGGAAAGTCGTTATTCCATCTGGGCCAGTACATTCTGCTCTCCCTAATATGCCTGATTATTCAACTGGAGATGCCAGGGATTGAACCTGCAACTTTCTGCATCAAAAGCAAAAGCGTGTGCTCTAACACAGAGCCAGTGGTGGCTGATGACCATTGGAACGGTGGGCAGGGAGGCCAACAGTAGGTCAAGACAGAGCCAGTGAGAAACTAAACCAGAGCCAATGACAGGCAGAACAACAGATTCTAAATTTAATAACCATTTCCCTCCCTGCTGAACTCTACAAGGGCAGTACTGAGACCAAGAAACAGGAAGCTAGCAGTCACTTCCTGTTCAAGGTGAGGTCATCTGACTAAGGACAGACATTGGCCGAGCCAGCTTTCACCGCACTGAGCTATCCCCACTCCTTTTCTTGCATCATCTGTGATACTAGGGTGCACTTTCTGGATCACTGAAGTTGTTTGGGGGTGACAGACAGCAGTTCCTCAGCTGTTCCTGTTTAATCTCCAACCGCAGGAACACAAGTGGGGGAGAAATAGGAGCTTCTTGCCTTTTGGTGGGCTTCACAAGTTGCACCTAAGGTTTCCGTTTTCCTTTCGTTTTCAATCGAGGGGTCTGAGTGTTAGGTTAAGTGTGCTGTATGCAGCTTCACCTTTGGTGTTTTAAGATTTAGTAGTAGGTGGGGAGGGGGAATTTTTCATCAGGGCTACAGCATGCAGAGAGTGGGAGGTGTTTAACCCTTCCCTACCCAGCTGCAACCCCGGCGAGGATAAGTTCCTGCGCAACAATTGGTGAAAAGCTCCTAATGATGCCAGTGGCTGTTTCCCTGCCCTGCTGCCAACCGAGTGAATTACTTTGCAAGGGCAATTTTTGCTGGTAGAAATGTGTGGGGATTCTTTTGCTGGAGCCTCCCGCGCACAGGACAAAGTCAACTGCACGCGGGATACCAGTTGCTGGGGGATCTGGTGGCCAGCGCCTCACGTGCGCCCTTGCACGGAGCACCGGCCAAGCCTGCGGACAGGACGGCCGGTAATTCCGGAGCCCATCTCACACCGTGCCGTGAAGTAGATTGTCCGCCGGCCTGAATCTGAAGGATGAGTGAGTTGAATGAATGAATGCCTCGAAGATGGATTTGCAGGCGTCCGCGACCTCTTAAGTTGTTCCGGAAAGTAAAGCACCAAAATAAAAGGTGGCCAAAAACGGCAGCCAAATAAAAGATGGTAGAAGGTAAAATTTAAACTAAAATGAAATAAAGACAATGACCATGGTCTCTTTGAAGACGGCTTTGGCTAACCCCGCGTGGGCTGTTTCTTCTCTCTGTACCTTGCCACGCAACTTTCTCTCTGGGCTTGTCCGTTCTCTGCACACGTCCTACACCTTGTGTTCTACACACTCTATCCACCCTATCTGCCCAGCACGGGGAGCCGTCCTTTTATTGACAAGAACAATCAGCGTCATGATCAACACTTTTACCAATCAGAACACTGTTGCTGCCCCTGAAAAAGGCGGGAAGCAGATTAACTGACCATCAACCCATTTGAACTTGGAGCCAATAAGTCCCGGCGGAGGGATCCCAGCAGCAAGTCGCCTGCTGGATCCTCCTTTCACTTTTACTTTCTCGCGGAGGGATACATTAAATAGTGCATCATTAATAACAAACAAACATAAATGACCGCAGGTGCAGGTGCACCCACGAAGTGTATTCCCACAGAAATGGAAAGCTAAAACCTTCCCACATACTATAGGTCCAGTGAACATTGAGTAGCCTTGTGGTAGTAGTAGTAGTAGTAATAATAATAATAATAATAATAATAATAATAATAATAATAATAATAATAATTTAAATTGCCCCTGGAAGTGTTGATCCAATTTTACAGAGGCATCATTGAAACTGTTCTCTGTAATTCTATTACTGCTTGGTACAGTACAGCCTCCAAGATAGACAAGAAAAGGCTCCAACGAGCTGTAAGAATTGCAGAAAGGTTAATTGGTGCTAGCTTGCCTACAATAGAGACAATCTATGCTACCCGAGTTAGGAAGAGAGCAGAGAGAATTGTAGCAGATCCTTTACATCCCGGTCACCGTCTGCTTGATTTACTTCCATCTGGACGTCGCTACAGGACTTCATATACAAAATTGGCCAGGCACAGGAACAGTTTTTTCCCTTGTGCCATTAAATTGTTAAATTTGTAGTTGTGTAGCTGACGGGGAGGTCAATTATGGGTGGGGTTTCTTTGCTTCTTTGTATTGTGAGTGGAACAGTGTTTGTATGTTTACATTTCAATGTAGCCAAAACAAATTCCAAGTATGTTGGAAAATGTACTTGGCCAATAATAAATTATTCCTTATTCATAATAATAATAATAATAATAATAATAATAATAATAATAATAAATTTATGAATCGTTTCCCAAGAGGCGGTTTACAATATTAAAACAGTTACATATATAAAAACTCTTAAAAGCAACTGCATATAAAACCAATCAAAATGCAACTCTAAATATAAAAACAGTTTGAGACTACAGCACATGCATCATTTCAGATCCAGGACAGATACCAACTGGGATAAAGATTTTAGAAGGGTGGTTGAAAAAGGAGAAGGCACCTGTCTGATATGCAATGCGAGGGAATTGGGTGCTTCCACACTAACGGCTCAATTCTGACAGAGCAGACCTTATATCTGCAGGATTACATTTTCAAAAAAGAAGAAGCACAGATTACTTCGTGCCATGTGTTTGGTGTAATGTGCATTTAAACTCCAGGCGACCGGTTGGGCGCTAGCTCCTTGCAGCTTCCAGGGTAAGAAGAAAATACGGCATCCTGCTCCATGTACTGTGGGCGATGTCGCTAAACACTGGGCTGTCTCGGCCAAAGCTGAACAGGTGGCATCCCTCATTGGCGCACATGCTAATCTTAGCCAGAGCTTGCGAGAGGAGGGAGACACAGCTGCAGGAATGTGCTTCAGCAGCAGCTCTTGCGGCTTCTCCTCCGAAGACCCAAATAGGGCATCGTGTTAGACACTTCCCTGTCTGATTCTCTTACCGTGCGCTTCCTCACAGAGCTCTCATAAAGCCACCTCATTGAAGCTGAGGTTGAGGAGGAGGAGGAGAACTTCAGCAAGAAGCTGAAGCCTTGCCTCTAAACATGTCGGTGGGAGGAGAAAGCATCTCCCTGTGCGGTTTGGCTCAAAGCTTCTGCAGCCCCTCAGACAACAAGGCCCCTAGACCTGTCAGGCTGAGGAGACAAGGAAAACATGGCTGGTGAAGGATGGAAGGCTGCCTGGTGGAAGGACCTGAAAGTACCTCAGAGTTCTGAATGAGGAAGGCACGGCTGCTGCTTCTGCCTATTTTTATTTATTTATTCACCCTAAGGTCCCAGGGTGGGTTACAACATGAAAACACAATATTAAAAACAGTTTTAAAACAGTTCAGAGCAAGACTAGGCAGGTGCCTTTCTCAAAATGGCAGCACATCCCTCACAGGTACCAGGTGGCAGTTAGCATAAAAGAAATGGCAGGATCAGGAGTAGACCCTAAACCAGGTCTGGGTTAACTGGGCAGCCTTACCAACTACCACTGCCGGTTACATCACCTTGCCATTCTGCTGCCTGAGGTAAAGGACAAGATGGCGTCCTCCCTCCACTCTAGGTAGAGACACCTGAGGGAGCCCAGCACAAGTCATATGACATATACACAACCCTGCCCTCCAAAAGAGAGGAATCCTTGGGGATTGCAGAAGAAACGGCCTGGGGGTTGCTGCCACTGTCCCGCAACATAGGTCCCCTCACTCCGCCTAATGACAGAACTGGTCCTGACTTGTTTGAATGTACAGTAATTTCTTTTCTCCTTAACTGATGGACAGGGATAAAGATGGAATAAATGTTTAGCGCAGCACTATGTTTAACCTCCCTATTGGCCGTGGCGGGGAAGAATTTTTGATGAAACTGTGCATAGCACAGCAATCCTTTGAAACCTGAACATCTTTGCAATGCAGCTCTCCAGCCAAGTCATGTGTTCCAAAATAAATATACCCAGGTAAACTGTGCATAATACAGTGGTACCTCTGGTTACGAACTTAATTCATTCCAGAGGTCCGTTCTTAACCTGAAACCGTTCTTAACCTGAGGTACCACTTTAGCTAATGGGGCCTCCTGCTGCCGCCACACCGCCGCCATATGATTTCTGTTCTCATCCTGAGGTAAAGTTCTTAACCCGAGGTACAGCTTCCAGGTTAGCAGAGTCTGTAACCCGAAGTGTTTCTAACCCGAGGTACCACTGTAACACATATATTACTGAAAACGCAGATTTGCGCATGCAAATATAAGCAGCGTAAGAACATATGAAGACTCTGTTGGATCAGGCCAGTGGCCCATCTAGTCCAGCATCCTGTTCTCACCATGGCCAACTAGATGCCTATTGGAAACCTGCAAGCTGGACATGAGCACAACAGTAGTCTGCCCACCTGCATATCCCAGCAACTGGCATTGAGTGGCATAATGCAGAGTATAGCCAATATGGCTACTAGTCATGAATAGTCTTCTCTTCCATGAATTTGTCTGGTCCTTTTAAAGCTATCCAAGTTGGTGACCATCCCAGCCTCCTGTGGTTCCATGTAACTACATGGTGCCTGAAGTTCTTTCTTCTATCTGTCCTGAGTCTTCCAACATCCATCTTCGTTGATGCACACAAGTTGTGGAAGGGCACGGCAGGTGCATTTGGGACAACTGGGAAAGGAAAGAAGAGCAAAACAGCACTGTGCTTTTCACAAGGCTAACAACTGAGGCCAGGAGGCTTCCACCCTCGAACCAAGCCCTACATGGGCCTGCACTACCAATGCCCAATGGGTGTCAGGGAGCCAGCCAGCAATAAATCACACAGAGTATGTGAAGTTAAATCTTTATTAGAAGAAACAAGGGCTGCTCAGGGGTGCCAGGCCTATGAGGCAGTTGCAGAGGCTGAAGGTCCCCTCCTTCCCACAGATGCCTAAGTCTCTTCCTCCCCCAGGTCTTTCCCAAACAATCCGAGACTCCGCCAGTACGCCTACCTCTGCTCATCCCTCTTCATCCCTCTTCTGGTCCTGGGAGACCAGGCTGGGGAGGGGAGCTTGTCGCAGCAGGAGTGGAAGACACCATGGCTTCTTCACCAGCCTGACTCATCTCTGCCTCTTGGCTCCCTTCCTCTCTTGTTTCTGCCTCTAATTCTGATTCTGGACTTCTCTCTGACACAGACTCCCTGCTGACCAAGCCCTGTTACCTCGCCAGCTTCTGACACTGCCTCCTCCAAGCTTCTCCCTCTGACCACTCATCATCATCCCACCACCAATCCCCAGGCTCTAAGCCTTTGTCCCTTGTGGGTTCCCCAGCTGCTGCCTCCAAACATTCCTCCACATCTAGCCAGTCCATGACAATGGGATTCTGCAAATGAGCTCCCTGGGGTTAACAGTACTACTAGCACAAAAGCAATATCATCTGCAATATGGGGACTTTGGCTGGGGAAAGAAAAAGGGAAGACCATAAATAGACTTCTGAGGGTGGGTGGGGGCTCTTGCTCTTTATAAGTTTCTCTGCTTTTCCCTCTCCTCTTTTGTGCCAAAGACACATTTCCATGGCCTTGACACCTCATGTATTTATTGTCTCGTTCTTCTGGAGTTTAATTCTTGTGATCTTTAAGGAAAAGAGTTGCTAGCAAGAGAGCTAAAAATAAAACCAGTTCAGTCCCAGCTTGGGAGAGAAATTCATTGCAAGGAATAAACTCCTGGTTCCTTTTTAAATTTTAAATCCGGTAGAAGATTAAAATAAGTACGAACGGTATTATATTTTTAATGACAAGCAATGATTTTGTTTTTGAAAGTGCACAGCACAATGTAGGAAAACGGCTATAAAGTGATGAAATATTGTTACACTTCCCAGTTATTCTTTGTTTTAACAGATTAACCCAGGAACAATTTCTTTGGCCATTTGCAGCTGTTGGCAAAGCAGAGTTGTGTTTGGTAGCAATCCCCCCCCCCCGTCTGTTGGGGAGACAGTCCAATGCCGTGATGTCACAGTGTGGCATAAATGAAATGCCAAACTACAGGTGATGTTGTAATTATTATTATTATTATTATTATTATTATTATTATTATTATTATTATTATTATTTATACCCCGCCCATCTGGCTGGGTTTCCTCAGCCACTCTGGGCGGCTTCCAACAGAACGTTTAAATACAATAATCTATTAAACATTAAAAGCTTCCCTAAACAGGGCTGCTTTCAGGTGTCTCCTAAAAGTCTGGTAGTTGGTTTCCTCTTTGACATCTGGTGGGAGGGCGTTCCACAGGGCGGGTGCCACTACCGAGAAGGCCCTCTGCCTGGTTCCCTGTAACTTGGCTTCTCGCAGCGAGGGAACCGCCAGAAGGCCCTCGGCACTGGACCTCAGTGTTGGGGCAGAACGATGGAGGGTGGAGACGCTCCTTCAGGTATACTGGACCAAGGCCATTTAGGGCTTTGAAGGTCAGCACCAACACTTAGATGCAACAGGGTGCAAATGGCATTAGCTGCAAGGTAGGGGCTGATAATGAGAAGGATCTGAACTGGCATGGGGAGAATCTAACTTTTTCCTCCCCTACTGTGGTCCTGAGAAAAATCCCTCCTCTGAAGATAAGTATTTGCATGGGAAGGAAATCTCTCATTGGCACCAAGGACCCTGTTTCCCTAGAGTCCTTAACAGTAGGGTGAGATTCCCACTCAACCCCCAGCTGTTTCTAGGGTTGCCTTCTCTTCTTCTGCCCATGTATCATGCAAATTAATGGAGATACCTATATCTTCCTCCCATGCAAGTTAATGGAGGAAGGAAGAAGAGGCTCCGTCTGGCCAGCTAAACCAGGTGAGGGTAGCCAATGGGTCTCAAACCCTTGAGTTAGGGACTTCCCCTGCATGCAAAGACAGGCTCTGGTTGATTGAGTGGATGAGACCAATTGTGGGTCCAATGGTTAAGAAGGCGGTTTCTGCATGCGCTGTAGAGGGAAGTGATGGGCAGGTGGGGCTTCTCAACCTGGGAAGGTAGCCCATCTAGGAGAAGGGAATCTCTGATCCTAAACCTCAACTGCCTTGCGGCTATACACATTTGTGAGAGAGGGTTTGGGAGTAAACCTGATGGAAAATCTGTACCCTCTGCCTTGTGGGACACCTTAGGAAGAGGAAAAGGCAAAGAGTGAACCCTATACAAATCTGGAGTGACTCCCTAAGGCGGTTGGATGGTGTCTTGTGCATCTCCTTCTGGCAACTCCTGCAGCCAAGCGAGTGTCAAATGTGTTGCTCTGCTTTCCTTTGGACCACATCAGTGAGGTCAAGAGGGGGTCGTGTGGGCAACGACACTGCCCAGGCTTGCTCCCCAGAGAAGTCATGTCAGTGCTGCTGACGCAGCAAAAACAGTGCGGGAGGCAGCGGTTATGAGCTACAAACCTCTCTAGCCACAGCAGATGCTGTTATTCTCCAGCAGTTCGGCTTCACCCCTGGAGGTACACTCCATTGTCTTGGCTGGAGAACTGTGTTGCAAAATTCAGAGAAGTGCAAATTTCAGAGGATGGTTCTGTACTGTTTTTGGCAAGTGCAAATAAGGAATGTTCACCTTTACAGTACATGCAAACTGAATTGAATCCCCCCCCCACCATCTCTTACCCCGAGGCACAACTAGATACATCTCCTGTGCCATCCCCATTTCAATGAGTAACAGCATAGATCAGTGGTTTTCAACCAGTGTGCCGTGGCATCCTGGGGTGCCTTGAATGATAGTCAGGGTACTGCGAGCAACATTGAGGCCTCTGTTCCTCTTTCCTTCCCTCCTCTGATGCCCTGTTGTGTCTCTGCCTCCCAAAGGCTTGCACAGCTGTTTGTTGCAACAGCCCTGGCTACAAGCTCTACAGACTAATGGGGCCTCTAGGGCTGGTCAGGGGGTGCTGATTTCCAGGAGCTAAGGTGGCCTCAAAGTCAGCAAGCAAGTGGGTGAGGAAGCCCAGCTAGCCAGTCCACCAGACCTTGCTGTTGGGAATGGATGGACAAGTGGGAAGCCAGGCAGGCGGGCACTTCGCTGGCCTTTCTTGTGCTTGCTGTGTGCAATGCTGAAGGGGAGCCTTTCCACCATGCAGGCCCAGCAGCACCCCCTGCTGTCACTGCTCACCTTGGCCAGTCTCTGTTGGGCTGGGGGCATCCTCTGCCCAGGCCCCTGTGGGGCAGTGAGAGGGGGCACCTCTCTTTGGAGCAAGATGGGGGCAGCCCAGAGACCAAGGGCGGTGGCAGCTGCTGCCCGGAGGACTCCCCAGGAGAGGGGAAAGGAGGCTGAGGGAAAACTTCACAAGGGAGGGTGTTCGAAAAGGGGTGAGGGGCTGCCAGCTCTGCAGGCAAGGGGTGACGTAACTGGGCTCCTGAGCCCCACAGGGGTGCCACAGAAAGAATGTAGTTGGTCAAGGGAGCCGTGGACTCAAAATGGTTGAAAACCTTTGGCATAGATTCTCTTTAGAAGGCAATGATAATGGAATACCCCATCACACAGTTTCAAGGAATACTGTGTCCAGTTCTGGGCACCACAGTTCAAGAAGGATACTGACAAGCTAGAACGTGTCCAGAGGAGGGCAACCAAAATGGTCAAAGGCCTGGAAATGATGCCTTATGAGGAACGGCTTAGGGAGCTGGGTATGTTTAGCCTGGAGAAGAGAAGGTTAAGGGGTGATCTGATAGCCATGTTCAAATATATAAAAGGATGTCATATAGAGGAGGGTGAAAGGTTGTTTTCTGCTGCTCCAGAGAAGCGGACACGGGGCAATGGATTCAAACTACAAGAAAGAAGATTCCACCTAAACATTAGGAAGAACTTCCTGACAGTAAGAGCTGTTCGACAGTGGAATTTGCTGCCAAGGAGTGTGGTGGAGTCTCCTTCTTTGGAGGTCTTTAAGCAGAGGCTTGACAGCCATCTGTGTCAGGAATGCTTTGATGGTGTTTCCTGCTTGGCAGGGGGTTGGACTGGATGGCCCTTGTGGTCTCTTCCAACTCGATGATTCTATGATTCTAAGGGTTGCAATGTGGCAAACACTGTTTCAGCATAAGCCTTGGTACTTCCTCCTATTTTGTTCCACTTTGCTCTTCCCAGATACTCATACGCAAGCTGCCAGGTTTGGCATCTTCTGCAAAGTTGGCACTCAGGACAAATGTTCACTCTATCTGATGGATGGGATAGCCCCTCCAGATACTTCATCATAGTTGTTTAGGAGTGCCAAGTTGTCCAAGAAGAGTAGCTGTGTTATATTTCTCTGCGAAGGAGATGCAACATACCCATTGCAAGATTCAATTGATTAACTGTCTTCCTGTTTATTCGGATTTGGTTCCAAGTCATATCTTTGGCAGTAATTTTTTTTTATAATCTCTTTTGAAATTGAGTGAGGAATGTAGCCTAGAGGCAACAAACAGTTGTCGGGCTGCTTCTCTGCCCCCCACCCCACCCCACCCCACACTCCAGAACTGCAAAAACAAAGCACGCTGGAACATTTATATAACTTTCGTTTACTGACATAGCCACGAATTGCAAGCCGATCACGTAATGCCTTTGGGCAGTTCAATTACAGCCAAGTTATGAAGCTTGAGTTGTTTGGCAGATGTAAGACTATGAACTCAGACAAGGAATCCTAAGCAGTGCACATCCCCCTGATGCCTTGGCAGTCAAGCATAATGCAGAATTATCATGACTATAAATCCTAAGACTCTCCTCAAAGTCTTTGATGTTAATTCTTGGCTGAAACGAGAGCTGGTGCCAAATGCCGGGCTGCAATTTGCAAATGGTGAACCAATTAGATGGCTTTCATTCTGCTTATTCCCTTGACAATGGCCGGGGGGTGGTGTTGGTGGTGGTTAGGGAGCATGCCCCAAATCTTGAGTAAGGTATTGTTGGCAACTATTCTTTCCACAATGGATTTGATTACATTTTTAATGGGGACCATGCAGTAATAATGTGCAGGTTTAATCATGCGCATGCATGAAATCACAAGGTGATTTCACCGTGCTTTGGTTATTAGCGTGTCTGAGCCTCTGTAACAAGCTGGTGCTTGGTGTCCTTCTGGAGAGTATTTGGCTTAGGAATAAGGAGGGCGTCACTCGCCCCTGAGGCTTTTAGGAGCAGGGCATCAAGCCCTGACCAGGGTACCACGGCCACTTGCCCCAGCCAAGTTCTGTTGCTCCTTTTTATGGGGACAGATGCAGTGGTCATATCCCTTGATGGTGTTTGTCCAGTGATGTCATTTGGGAACTCCTCGGGGTGTTCTCACAGATAAGACATAAATCACTTTGCATTTAAGCTTCTAATGCAAATCTCGCGCCAACTGCGACATCCATTCAGTTTATCTTCCACATTCTATGCTGTGTTAATATTCACGTGTGAAGCAGCAAGCAGCACGCAAGGGCTCATTCTTTAATTGCCACGTGTGAACACAATTAAAGGAATTTGATCTTTGTGAAATGCGACACAGACCAATGTTCAGATTGGAGTGTCATCGATCCCTTGGATTCCACACTTCTCAGAATTTTGTAATGCAGTTCTCAGCTTAAAAAAAAAGCATTAAATGTATTTTTTTTTAAGTGTGCTTTGAGATAAAATAAATTTAGAAATGTGCATTTTGGGAGAGAAACGATTTAAAAACAAGTATTTAAATGCAACATTTCATGTGGATTTAAAAAAAAGAAAAGAAAATGAAGGTTAATATATGAATGAACACTTGCAAAATTGGCACAGACTGGGAATCGGCTGATCTTTTCATCCCTACATATTTGAAACCAATCTCAATTGTACTTGTTCCTGAATGCTGCCTATCACACACACACACACACACACACACACACACACCCTAAAATGCAAGCAGCTTTGATATGTATATAAAGGTAAAGGTAAAGAGACCCCTGACCACCAGGTCCAATCGTGTCCGACTCTGGGGTTGCGGCGCTCATCTCGCTCTATAGGCCGAGGGAGCCGGCGTTTGTCCGCAGACAGCTTCCGGGTCATGTGGCCAGCATGACTAAGCCACTTCTGGAGAACCAGAGCAGCGCACGGAAACGGCATTTACCTTCCTGCTGGAGCGGTACCTATTTATCTACTTGCACTTTGACGTGCTTTCGAACTGCTAGGTGGGCAGGAGCTGGGACCGAGCAACGGGAGCTCACCCCGTGGCAGGGATTCGAACCGCCGACCTTCTGATCAGCAAGCCCTAGACTCTGTGGTTTAACCCACAGCGCCACCTGGGTCCCTTTTGATATGTATATATGCATGCACAAACCCACACACTAAAGAGCAGCGGCACATAGCACGGTAATCCAGTTTATTAGGGTTCTCATTATTGCAATCCTACGCATAATTTACTGGACAAAGGCTCAACTTCTGAAACAAACTGAGCTTTAACAAAATATATCCAGACAGCTGAAATGCATCCTTAAGCTTCTAAAGAGAAATGTAAGCAACCTTGCAAAGAAGTGTTACCATTTAAACTGCTAGCATGAAGCAGGAACCCAATCCAAGAAAAGGAAAGACGGAGCCAGCCTCTGAGAGCCAGGGTGGCGTAGCCTACTGGTTTGCATGTCAGATTACAACAGCTAAGGAATATCAGTGGGCAAGTAAGTCACTCTCTGCCTAACCTACCTCACAGGGCTGTTGGGAGGTTAAAATGGGGGGGGGGGTGTAATCATGCATACCATCCAGAGCAACTTTGAGAAAAGAGAAGATGGGATGTCATTTATGGCCAATTCATTGTAGCCAGGGCCATGGTGTCAGTGAAGGCTTAGATCCACATATATTTAAAGCAAGAAGCAAGGCTACCTCCCCCAATGTACACTGCACACATCATGCTGCCTATGGTGAAAGATAAAGGTCAGCAGAAGTTACTTTGCTGCCTGAGACAAAGGATAAGATAGTGTCTTCCTTGATTAAAAAAAAAGGCTGGCAGCTTTATCTGTCAGCACTGGCAATGGGGTCTCGTAGTTTAGCACACATGAGGGCTATAGCTGCAGGGGACACACAGTCTTCTGTCCTCCAGCACTTCATGGCTGCTCACCTGCCGCCTGAGGTGGCTGCTGATGCCGCCTCACTCTGCCTAATGGTAGGGCCGGCCCTGTGGAAGATATGTGTGCAGCTTGGGCTGAGAGAATTTGTAGGAGAAGCGAAAAGCAGTCCAAATGGTTCTACGGAGGAGGAGGAGGAGGAGGAGAGCAGTGAAAGGGAAAGAGGATATGGAGGCAAGTCATCCCACACTCACACCCAGACTGCTAAAGTTTCTCCTTTGAATTAGCAGCCAACCCACGTGGGGGTGGTCTTAGCGCAGCAGCCTGGCAAAACACTCGGTCATTTCACAGAAACAGAGACAGCGGGAGGTGAACTGACAGCAGAGGGGGACGTAGCAGGGGAGGCCGAGGGAGCCATGGGTTAGATTTATTTCTCAGAAGGAGGTACTGAAATAAACACCTCTTGGCTGACTATGAATTCTCTGAATGGCAGGATTCAAAAACTCAAAGCAGCTTTCGCATTTGCATTTTTGTTCCTTTGCTTGACATGGTTCCAACATGGATATTTTTTTTAAAAAAATCGTTTATATCCTACCCTTCTTCCAAGTCCAGAGCGGCGGTTTCACCGTGCACAACAACCTTCTGAGGCAAATAGGTTGAGAAATTAGTGAATTGTCCATAAATGAGTGGGGTTTTGTTTGTTTTTTGGCACCGGCGCCCCACATCAAAGTACAGCACCCAAGCTGAGGGCCACAGAATCAGCGGGTTTGGGTCCAATATGACCCACTACCAGAAGTCGATAATGTATTAGAGGACATTGGTTGAAGGCATACATCCCTCCCACAAAGGACAAATGCCTATTTGTCACCAGGATGACTGTGTGTCCTGCTCTATGAAAGACAGTCCTCTATCTGAAGGGAAGAGCCAATGTGGTGTAGTGGTTAAGAGTGGTAGACTCGTAATCTGGGGAACCGGGTTTGATTCCCCGCTCCTCCACATGCAGCTGCTGGGTGACCTTGGGCTAGTCACACTTCTCTGAAGTCTCTCAGCCCCACTCACCCCACAGAGTGTTTGTTGTGGGGGAGGAAGGGAAAGGAGAATGTTAGCTGCTTTGAGACTCCTTCAGGTAGTGATAAAGTGGGGTATCAAATCCAAACTCTTCTTCTTCTTGTCCGATCCAAGCCTAGTTTAAAGATAAAAGAGCACTAGGAGAGAAGAGCAGAAGGAACCCTGAAGTTGCCCATCAACCATTAGCACTGGGACTACAGAGGGAGCAGGAACACGGGTTGCATTGTCACAGTCTTCCTCACTAGGGTGTACTGCACTTTTATTTAAATTATAGTCATTATTTCCACATTTGCATGCCTCAGTACATATTAATTAATATATGAAACCGCACCCTCTTTTGGGGTGGTGATGCATTGCCTCCTTTTTGGCTACTCAGGTGTTTCGTATTTAAATCAGAGGACGGCAGGCGCTCATTAAATTTTCTGCTTCGGGGCTTAATGATGCAGCTGGTCTTGGGCACTTCGCACTTTGGCTTGGAGCGGGGTGACATTTGTTGCCTCATGTCATGTTTTCAGACAGTCCCAGGAGGAGGAACAGAACTGGGAGACTCCAGGGGTCAACAGTGAAAGGGTGTGGGTTTCAGCAGGTACCCAAGTATGCCAGTCTCTAGTGAAAACGCACAACCATTGCAACATAATCCAATTTGCCTGGAACACAACTTGAGCTGAGCATGTCCCTATATGCCACCAACAGGGTGAGAGAATAGGCTTTCTACTGGTTGGGAGTGGTGCAATAACACTTGCAGTAAGTTACCTGAACCAGTTGGGGGCGATAGACAGAAAGGCAACCTATTTCCCCCTCACCGATTCCTTCTCTTTTAATAACTACTTGTTGGTAAATGGGTCCACTTCCTCTCAGATTTCACTTGCTTCCTGCTTCTTCTCCAAGTTGGTCCGTCCAAGTATGAGATAGCATGTGACGGTGTTAATTTATTGACTCCATCTTGGCCACATGTAAAACTTATATTTAGAGAATGGCTTTATTTGCCATGAATAATAAACCACAACTTTTCTTTTTCCTTTCAACCAGCAGTCTTACCAGACTATTTATTTCTGAACAAAATAGAAAATTATTTCCAGTAGCACCTTAGAGACCAACTGAGTTTGTTCTTGGTATACCAAGAACATACCAAGAACAAACTCAGTTGGTCTCTAAGGTGCTACTGGAAATAATTTTCTATTTTGTTTCGACTATGGCAGACCAACACGGCTACCCACCTGTAACTATTTATTTCTGCACATATATATTTACCAAACTTGAAACATTATTTAGTTTATGGAGCTAGAGAAGAAGACTATACCAGATGCATTGTTTCTGGTACTTACCTTCCTCTGGTGCCACCTATTGGCACATTGCAAGAGATTGCATAACTGCATACACCTGTTCTGAGGAATGGTGCACTGTTGATCTCACAGAAGGATAAATGGGATGTCCACTTCCACACTGTAATTTAAACACTCATGCTATGCTCACCAGGAAGAGCACAATCCCCATTGTATATGTTTTCTCAGAAGTCAGCTGTTCTGTGTTCGTTTGGGTTGATTCCCAGGTAAATGTTCTTAGGTCTGAAGGCAGCAAGCACCAATACTTTTGGGACTGCTGTTTCAACACCACGGTCCTAGGCACCCCAGCTAAGGAAGGTACATGTCCGATAATTCATTCTTTATTGACAAAAAACGCATTTACAACAACTTCCATGGTGCTCCACATACTTCTCGCCTCTAGGCAGCTGCTCCCCTAGGTTTCTGCCCTGCTGAGCCGTTACCATAACAGTGGGATCACGCCACCACCACCCCAAGCTTAAAGGTAAAGGTAAAGGGACCTCTGACCATTAGGTCCAGTCGCAGACGACTCAGGTTACGGTGCTCATCTCGCTTTATTGGCCGAGGGAGCCGCCGTACAGCTTCCGGGTCGTGGCCAGCATGACTAAGCCGCTTCTGTCAAAACGGAGCAGTGCACGGAAACGCCGTTTACCTTCCCGCCGGAGCGGTACCTATTTATCTACTTGCATTTTGACGTGCTTTCGAACTGCTGGGTAGGCAGGAGTAGGGACCGAGCAACGGGAGCTCACCCCGTTGCAGAGATTCGAACCGCCGACCTTCTGATCAACAAGCCCTGGGCTCTGTGGTTTAACCCACAGCGCCACCCGCGTCCGTCCACCCCCCCAAGCTTACGTACCCTCATCTGACGGAGCACACACACATGCATCTTGAGGCTTTGCCTACAGAGAAGCAATTGATGCTGTTGCCTCTTCAAGCCCCTCCTGGTTCTAGGAGACGGCAGGGCAGGGGATGGCGGGGAGTCTACTGGCCCGCCCCTCACCTGAACAGTCTCTTCCTCCACCCCTGAGACTTCCTGCGTGCCTCCCTCTGTCTCAGACTTCTCTGAGCCTTCTTCCTCCCCCCACCTTGGTTCCTGCCTTGCAGGCAGCGCCAAACCCCATAAAACACTGGCCCCCTCTCCTGGGTCATTCCCCAGGCCCCCTGCCTCTGCTGCACACTCTTCAGATCCTTCCCAGTCCCTGACAATCACACTCGCTAGACCGGAGCAGAAGATCTTCCATTTGCCCTGCCCCTGGGCTACAGAAGCAATATTCAGCTGCCGAGTGCAAGGGCACTCACTGCTTTGGAATGGGCTGACCTCCAGCCAGTTATGGTACAGGGAGTTCCTTCTCAAAAGCTGACATACTTCTGGGATGGTTCCAGATCTCTCTCTCTCTCTCTCTCTCAAGCATGTGCATAATTTCTGCCAGGAGAAGCAGCTCTAAGCAGGGAAGCAGCCAAATAGCTTAATCCATGAGCCAGTTAAGACGGAGCATTTAGAGTTGAATTTATATAATCCAAGGGGTCTTCACATTACCTAAATGCCACAAAAAGGTAAAGGGACCCCTGACCATCCGGTCCAGTCGTGTCCGACTCTGGGGTTGTGGCGCTCATCTCGCTCTATAGGCCGAGGGAGCGGGCGTTTGTCCGCAGACAGCTTCCGCATCATGTGGCCAGCAGGACAAATCCGCTTCTGGCGAACCAGAGCAGCGCACGGAAACGGCGTTTACCTTCCCGCTGGAGCGGCCCCTATTTATCTACTTGCACTTTGACGTGCTTTTGAACTGCTAGGTGGGCAAGAGCTGGGGCCGAGCAACGGGAGATCACCTCATGGCAGGGATTCAAACCGCCAACCTTCTGATCAGCAAGCCCTAGACTCTGTGGTTTAACCCACAGCGCCACCTGGGTCCCTATACCTGGGTCCTCTAAATGCCATAGAGGCTGGCTAATTTAGGGATCAGAGTTTGGCCCTAACAGATGGGTTTTATTGTTTATTTATTGTTTATCCTTGTAGACACCTCATAAGCAACCATAGCTGCTGCTAATGATTAACAAGGGTGTGCAGATGCAAAGGCCGAGTCCTGCTTAGATGGTCCACTCCTAGGGCCACCATATTTGTAGTCCTGGAGGCCTCTCTTCTAGAGCTCTGGGCTTTGCTCTTCAAACAGAAGCCGTATGCTCTCCTGAAACCTCTGGTCTGCCCTCAGTTTAAGCCTCCTACTCCCAGAGCCGCTTGGTCACCCAGGGTGGCAAACCTGGGGGTCCGCTGGCAGCATGCGCCACAATGCGGCATCCATGCGCAGCATGGCTGCGCACAGCGCATGCACCACTTTGTACATTGCACAGTGCATGCGTGCCACTCCGCTCCATAGCAGCACCGGTGGGCGGGCCCCAAACAAGCCGCGGAGTGAGGCAGCCTCACCCCGCAGTCTGCTCGTAAACCTGCTCAGTGGCCTGCGAGCAAGCTGCGGAGCGAGGCCGCTCCACACTGCAGCCCATCCAGGGCCCGCCCGCCGACGCCACTATGGAGTGGCGCGGCACACATGTGCAGCGTGTGGCGCATGCGCCATGCATCGTATGCAGCGACACATGCACCTTGCGTACGACATGCGGCGTGTACACGTCGCACTTGACGCACGCGTGCCGTGCCACCCCATAGCAGCACCGGCAGGCAGGCCCCGGGCGGGCCGCAGGGCAGAGCGACCTCACTCCGCAGATTGCTCACAGGCGGCCGAGCAGGTTTGCAAGCAGGCTGCGGGCAAGGCTGCCTCGCTCCGCGGCTTGCTCGGGGCCCGCTGGTGGGGCTCGGCTTGGGTGGGGTGGGGCAGGGCAGGGCGGGGTGGGGCGGGGCGCATGCCGAGTGTCACCCCTCTCCCCTGGAACCCGGGGCGCCCCGCCCCCATCGCCCCCACCTCGCTATGCCACTGCCTACTCCCTTCTATTAATTACTTCAATTTGTATACTGCCCTTCACCCGAATATCACAGGGCTGTTCACAACGTAAAAATAGAAAATGAGAACATAAAATACATAGAAGACCATAGAATGTTAATCAGCCCAAGTCCTGGTTATAGAGATACACTTTCATGTGGCACCTAATGATATGTAAAGAAGGCACCAGGCGAGCCTCCCTGGGGAGAGCTTTCCACAAATGGGGAGCCATGCAGAAAAGGCCTGTTCTCGTGTTGCCACCCCCTGGACCTCTCGTGGAAGAGGCACACGACAAAGGGCCTCAGGTGATGATTGCAGGGTCCAGGTCGGTTTGGTTAGTAACCTGGTTTTTAAGGTAATTGAAAATATTATAGGGTTGTGTGTCGTCTTCTTTTAAATAATTAAATAAAGGCGAAGACTTAAGTATGGAGTGCAATACTATGCCTGTTTACTCAGAAGTAAATCCCACTGAATTCAATGGGACTTGAGGTATGATACCACTGTGGTACCTCACTGGCTGCTAATCTTTCTTTCATATGTACTGCAGGACTTATTCCCAGGGGTGTGTAGGATTGATGATTAAGGGGCAGGGTAAGTGGGAATTCATAACTGGTCTCCTCAGAGTAGACCACTGAAATTAACAGGCAGCAGGACTAGCCTAGGTTCATATGGGGAGAAGCATTCCTCAAGGCATTGCGGTCCTGAGCTTTTTAAGGCTTCGTAGGCCAAAAACCAGCACTTTGAATTACATTTCATGCAACCCCTGATTTGTTTCTGGAGACCGACCCACTCAGCACAGTTTTACTCTCAAACTAGCCTCATTGAACCCAGAGTTTTTTTGCTTCCTGGAAGCACAGGGGAAAGCCCTGCAAAGTCTTCTGATGTATCGTTAAATAGAAAACTAGATAAAAGTTCTAAATGGGGTGGGTGGGTGGGTGTTCCAACTTTTATATTTTATAAATATCATTTTTACTTGGGTGTCATTAGGAGACAGCAGTTGAGGGGGGCGACTTTGTGTGGCTCTGAAAACTTGCTATATTGTCTAAGGCCCGATGTACATTCCTTTGGGATATAAATATCTATTTGATTAGCTAGCAGGTCTTGTCAGCTACAGTATCTTATCCCCTGGGGCATTTGAGCAATGACGTGGTCCCAGGACTTCTGTAAAAGGCTTGGGGGGGTCTTAACCAAAGCCTATATAAGACAAGGTCTCTGCCCAAGCAAATACCCTAAGAGAAGAGCTCTCCTTAGATCTTAGATCTCTCTGCCCCCTTTTCTTCTCTCAGCTTTAGGAAACATCCACAAGGTGAGTTTAGCCTTTCAGCCTAGAGGTTCCTGTCCCCCCATTTTTTAAAAATTATTTTTGCAGCCATTGGCAACAACCAAGCCATTAAAAAAATAGCCACCTGCATGGAAACTTATCAAGATTCTCAGACCAAACAAGATGTCAAGCAATGAGAGGTTTATTCTCATTACCACAATATTTTTTTTTTATTGTTTTTGGCGTTTGTGCAAACTGGGTGTGGGTGTGTGTGACAATGATCAGAGAAGAGCAAATTAATCTCCTTCGTGGGGGGGGGGACACACAACCTGGGTGGACAACAGGATTTTGTTTTTTAAAAAAATTATTATTATTTTGAGGAAGGAACTCTGCTCGCCGGTTTTGAATGGCAGCTCCCTTGCCTTGGATTGTAATCATTGCTTTTGCTGCTACTGCCGCTATTTCCTAGCGATACGAGGAGAGCTCATGCCGCTACCCCATCTGGTGGCTGCAGAACAGCCAAGATCAACTTGAGCTCTGGCAGCTACAGCCGACTGCCTCTTGAGACCACCTGCACCTTGTAACCTCTGCTTGAAAATGCTATTCGGATCTCTCTCTCTGAAACCCTGGATAGCTGCTGCTGCCAGTCAGAGTAGACAATGCTGAGCTAGAAGGGCCCATGGTCTGACTCAGTATAAGGCAGCCTCCTATGTCCCTACTAGCTCATAACTTTCCTTTCTGTCTTTAACCTCAGCTAACTACCGGTATTTCTCCCTCCTCCTCCTCCTATAGTTTTGATATGGCTTTTGCCGGTATCCTGTCTGATGCGGACATTGAAGCTGCCCTGAAAAGCTGCCAAGGTAATTTCTATCTTTAAAAAGTATTTGGTTTCCCTACCCTCATGCAAACAATATATTTTAAAGGAATCTGTAACTTTCTCCCTGCTCTTCCATTCTCCATTCCTGGAAACAAGACACTTTTTTTTCCTTCTAAAATACGCTTTCCTAAAAATGCAAAGCAAAACAAAGAAACAATCCTTCCCAAAAAGGTTTTGTTTTTATCTCCTTCAAAGCAGACAAAATAACTTAACCAGTTATTGAAACACAGCCAAGCCGCAACGTTTTGTAAGTTAGGAATTCTGCGTGTCTATGAACTGAACGTATTCTATCCAAAATCATTTCGGCAGTGAGCTTGTCACGACCAATAACTGCGAGTTGTCTGCACCTCAAAAAGAAGGCCGACTTAAGATGGATAGAGATGTAGAATACTTTAAACAACAACGAAGAAAACCCGTTTCTAAAAGTGTACATCTGGCTTTTCAGTTAGATACTTGTACTACAGGAGATGGCAGGTCACACAGGCAAAGATGCTAATACAAAACTTGGTTAGCCCTGGGTGAAGATAATTTTTTTTTAAAAATATGGGGCTGTATCCAATGTGATTAAAATCTGTTAAATCAAATCCATGGCCCACCTTCCTTGTGTATATTAACTACCACAAATAGGAGGTGTGTCCTCTGCTTCCACCAACAATCATTTTATATGTAATTGGTTAAAATTTGTGCTAACCCTGAATGACAACTGTGATAACACTATTTGTAATAATTGCAGATACACAAAAAATGGTTGTGCTTAGTGGGCAATATAATAATAATAATAATAATAATAATAATAATAATAATAATAATAATAAGTGCAAAGAACAATACAACCAGTGGATGTATTACAGTATAGCCACCTTCTTTGCTGCTATTGTCTGGAATCTTAACAGGAAAAAACCACCCTGATTTCAAAGGCCCAGTGTGTTATTTGTGGACATCGCTGTGGGAGAATGGTGGCTGCCTCCCAAAAATGATTCGGAAGTTTTGCAGAAAAATCAGCAAAGCAGCCTTCTTTTTCTAGTGGCGGCTGTTGGGTGAGCAAAAGGAAATTCCAGAGCTGGGAGCACATGGCCTCTTGAAACTCCCTACCTTGTTTGCCTGCAGAGAAATTACAGGAACAATTTCACCAAAATTCTCGGGGTTGGAGGGAAGAGAAATTCTCAAACAATTTCTAGCAGCTGGAGTAGCACAGGTTCCTTTCCCCTCCCGTAAGGGATTTCCCCCACCCCATTAAACAGCAACCACAACTGTGCTAGTAGCTTGTCTTCCTCCTCCTCCTCCTCCTCCTAAAAATTGCCTGGACATGGTGTCATTTCAGGCCAATGCCAAAGGCTACTACTGCAGACAACAGAGTTTATGATCTTCTTGTATGTACCTGATATGTATATCTGTTTGGAAACCACAGCAAAGTGTGTGTGTGCATGACCAACATGCTGAGTTGGGGTGGAAGGATCTGTCAGTTTCAGTTCTCTCTGTTTCTCATTTATCCAGTCTTAAATTTAGTTCTCCGCATTTTGCAGCAAGTCGAAAATATTTTTTAAAAAATCATTAAAATTTATCAGCATTTTAATGCAAATTTCTCTGACCGAACACATTTTTATACGTAGCTTTGACTCATGAACACATTTTTGCAAGCAGTTTTCCCTAATACGATGCATTTTTATATGTTATTTCCACTGATGTCTTCGTTTTTATGCACACTTCCTTCTGATTTATGCAAAAAAAAATTGCAAACACTGGTTGGATAACTGCATTGCAAAATTCGAATAAGTGTGAATTTCGAAGGATAGCTGCATTTCAGTTCACATATCGTGTGGATTCGATAAATTGGGCTTTGAATGCCCATAGAATCAGGTTTCACCTTCAGCCCTAGTGTCAAGCCTCTCGGAGAGAATATTCCCTAAGCTATAATTGAACTCTGCAATCTTAGCATGATTTGGAGCCAGAGTCGTCAAACTTTTCAGACCCTGGGCCAATAGTGCAGTTAGGTAATTTTAGACTCCGGGTTTAGTGACCTTATGGGGAGGGAGGGCACTTGTGTAGTGACAGCGTGTGCTATTTCACCAGCCCTGCTGTGTTTGGGGCTTTTCTGGCTCATTTTGCATAGTGGGACCCCAGACTTCTGCCCCCAAAGTCTTGGCCTGATAGCACCTCTACCTGGTGGGACTCACCTTATCTCCAACTTGGAACATGGCATTCACTTATATTTGTTTTGATCTTCTTTAAATATATTTATATTTATATTTATGCATGCAAACAGAACATTTTGCAACCGCCTCCATTGGCGGGCACGATCTGCTTGTTGGTCCCAAACCATTAGCTGAAGATGATGATTGGCATTTCCTGATTCCTAAAGGAAGTTCTGTCATTTTCCTTTTTTATACCTATCCAGCCTGGTTTCGAAAACAAGACCAAGTTTTGGGTCTCATGACTCCTTTTAGACTGATAATTGCAGCTGCTGAAACCCAACGAGCACAGCCGAAACTATGTGAATTTCACGTTGCAAATTGCTTTGCATTTTTGTATCATTGCATACCCAGCTTAAAATGCAACTCTTTATTTACTGTGCCTTTTTGAGAGGCATGGTCATTTGATCTGTCCTGAACCCTTTATTGAGTCCTATAATTGATTTGAGCAGGATTGATACCCCAAATGCAAACTTCCCTGAAAACATGGTAGGATGGAAAAGTTAAAGATGACATTTTTTTGGGAGACAAGTCGTCCTCATTCATGTACGATGGTCAGGGGGAAAAAATCTATTTCCTTTAACTTCCCCCCTCCTTTTTCTTCCAATATTTCACCATCTCTTTTCATTTCTCTGCTTCAAAAGCTCCCGATTCCTTCGCTTACAAAAGCTTCTTTGAGAAAACGGGTCTAAGCAAAAAATCTAAGGAAGAACTGGGGAAAGTATTTGGAGTGCTTGACCAGGACAAGAGTGGATACATTGAGAAAGAAGAACTGCAGTGAGTAGAAGGGGAAGAAATGTCTTTCCCAGAGACAATTTTCAGTTTTACAATCGGTAGTTAACCTGCATGCCATTGGGTCAGATCCAAATATGCCCACTTGTGCAGAGGGCATCTTATGTTCATGATGAAAGATGCGCTCCCCACTTATGGACAAACTATTTCATACCTGACACTAGATCCAAAATGAAACTAGATCCAAAGTAGTTGATTTGCTTGTTCAACAACTTCTGCAACCTTTTGCACAATCAGAAGCAGAAGAAGAGTTATAGAGCTTACCAGTAATAGCATGGCACAAATTCTTAAGCACATACAGAACAGCACTGGTGACTAGGCAAATGTGAATGTAAAGGACCCCTGGACAGTTAAGTCCAGTCAAAGGCGACGATGGGGTTGCGGTGCTCATCTCTCTTTCAGGCCGAGGGAGCCAGGGTTTGTCCGCAGGCAGCTTTCCGGGTCAGGGACACTGTGATGAGTGTCAGAGGACACAGGACACAGTTTACTTTCCTGCCACAGCAGTACCTATTTATCTACTCACACTGGTATGCTTTCGAACTGCTAGGTTGGCAGGAGCTAGCACAGAGCAATGGGAGCTCACCCTGCCACAGAGATCCAAACCGCCAACCATCCGATCGGCAAGTCCAAGAGGCTCAGTGGTTTAGACCACAGTGCCACCTGTTTCACAGTGGTTTTTTCATAGGGTGGTCGTCACGTGGCTTAAAGAACAGTCCTCTGGTTGAAAAGCTGTCTGGTTTAAAGACAATGAACCCTCCGAAGGGAGAGCAGGAGGGGACTTGAAGTTGTCCATCAACAGTTAGCAGCATCTAGAGAGCAGACAGAGCAGACAAACACCTGCTCCTGATGTGTCTTCCCCACTAGGGTGAGATCTACTGCATTTTTATTCCAATTATCCTAAAGCTACACCTATACATATAAAGAAGCAAATGCAAATTTTATGCAGATCAGTAGTGCCCTCTTTTCTGGCAATGCCATTTCCTCCCTCTCCCCTTTTGGCCACTGTTATCTTTCAGAGCTTTCCGAATATAAGACCCCAGGCTGAACTTAAGTCCCCAGTGGCACCTTTCCCGCATGCCATACGAATTACGGACCCATATTCGGGGCTCAGAGGTTAAGAAACGTAGCAGAACAAAGAGGCCGACCCAACAGTAGCTGTTTTTGCATTCCTTGGTCTCAGCTTCACCTACCTCTCCCATCAAATTGAAGCGCAAGGGCTGTGGAGAGTGCAGGGGAATGGAAATGCAGCACTTTGAAGCACAGCAAGAGTGTGGAATTTGTTTTGCATTTCACCCAGATTGGCAGCCCCAGTGGCAGAATGCAGAAGAGATCTCAATGGCCTAGGAAAGCTTGAATAATAGGAATGTTTTGGTTGGCGGGACGAGTGGGAGGGGAGTGACTTTTTGGCATGTGAAAGAATTTTGGGGGGCAAGCAGTAACTTATATGAAGTGGGTATCGGAGGTGTGGGGATACCAGGTGTTAACAAATTATTATGACTATTACAAATATATTTCTTCCTGCCCTATGGTTTTTCTTAACAAGAGGGGAGGCTTTGCATAGGCTTTTTTTTCCAGCAGAAAGGAATGCTTCATGGCTAATGCCGATAAAACCACACTGTAGCATCACTGTAGCTTGCTAACCTATCACTCATCAGTCAATTCTTCTTTGACAGAAACTTCATGCAGAATTTCAAACCAGGTGCCAGAGTGTTGACTGACAAGGAGACCACGGCTTTCTTGGCGGCAGGTGATACTGATGGAGATGGCAAAATTGGAGTGGAAGGTGAGGATAAATTAGCGGAATGCTTACCTATTAATTCACCTGGATCTGATATGTATGCCTTGCATGTCCTGTTATCCTTAATATAAGGCAGCCCTGTTTTTAATGTTTAACAGACTATTGTATTTTAATATTTTGTTGGAAGCTGCCCAGAGTGGCTGGGGAAACCCAGCCAGATGGGCGGGGTACAACGAATATATTATTATTATTATTATTATTATTATTATTATTATTATTATTATTTCGTCAAATTGGTGGCGATAGGGAGTTTATGACAATGAACAAACTAAAAGTAATCAGGGTTTCTGGAATTTTCTTCCAAGACAAACTAAAATCCAAAAACAGAAAGTTCAGGTTCTATGATTCTATCTTTCAAATTGCCCAGAAATTGATTCTTGTTCCTTGTAAATATGATGTACTTCTTTGGTAAAATGGCAAAGGAGAGGGGCAGGGGTCTCTAGCCTTCCAGTGTGGTTAGTGAGTTAGTGTAGTGGTTAAGAGCAGTGGACTCGTAATCTGGTGAACCGGGTTCGATTCCCTGCTCCTCCACATGCAGCTGCTGGGTGACCTTGGGCTAGTCACACTTCTCTGAAGTCTCTCAGCCCCACTCACCTCACAGAGTGTTTGTTGTGGGGGAGAAAGGGGAAGGAGAATGTTAACCGCTTTGAGACTCCTTCGGGTAGTGATAAAGCGGGATATCAAATCCAAACTCTTCTTCTTCTTCTTCTTCTTCTTCTTCTTCTTCTTCTTCTTCTTCTTCTTCTTCTTCTTCTTCTTCCTTTTTCTTCCTTCTCCTTCTTCTTCTTCTTCTTCTTTCCCTTGAAGAGGGGAGCTCAAATTGAAGAAAATAGGAGTTTCCTCCCCAGTGTAAATGGCATGTGGGGAGGGGTCCAGCCCAGGAATACAGATTGGTAGCACAGTGGGGAGAAAGGGTTTAGTGGCCCACACTGGCAAATTGTGTTAAAACATACACACAAACCTGGCAGTTAATGGTAGAGAGGTGTATTTATAGCACCATACATTTAAAGCACACACCCCTCCCCTCCCCCCTACAGGAAACTGTAGTTTGCTAAGGGTGTGGGGAATTGTAGCTCCCTGGGGTGTAAACTACAGTTCCCAGGATTCTTTGAGGGGCATTAAAAATGTATGGTGTGTATGCAACCATTGAATTGAGTCTCTGGCAGAACTGTGTGACATCTTTAGAGAGAATCAATATGGATTCTGAAAAAGAAAAGAAAAAAAGCTGTCTTGTTTTCTCAACAGCAAAATAATTAAATCTGGGTTTTGCTTTTGCTTTTCTAGAGTTCCAAGCACTGGTTACAAGCAAGTGATCAAGTGGAAGACCAAGCTATTGTATTGTAAAACACTATTTCTTATTGCAAATCTACTATTTATTTATACATTTTATACAGTTAAATGGCATTGACAGTTGCCAATATATTGTTTCTTATTGTTAGAGGACTTTGTTAACTCCCAGTGCGCTGTTTGATCTTTCTTATTGTCCGGTGTCACAAATTCGTAGTTAAAAGGAGGTCTGCATCAAACAGAGACAAAGTTGGAATCTAAGGAGAAGAACTTCAAACTTCTATGTTTCACTTGCAGTAGGCGCTAGTAGGAACACTCAATAAATGTGAGATTTTTTAAAAGAGATCTCTGGATCAAAAGTTAACCAACATCAATCTTCCTTCCAATCAAGGTATATGAAATGACAACGGGAGAATCATGTTGATTTTTGTTTATGTTTAAACAAAAACGTTTAAAGAGAATGTTTAAACTGGTCCTTGCCTTAACACAACCAGCTTCATTAAATGCCTTGCTGTAGTTAACTCTGGTGGAATTGTTCATTTGTACATATAAAGAGACTTCTTCATTCACAAATTAGGGGGTTGTTCTTTACTTGTTTAACCTATGTTGTTAAGTTTCCCTCCTTTCTTTTGTACATTGCGGATGTAAAAAAAAACAAAAAAAAACAGCAACACAACATGTTAGTTTTGTTATGCTTTGGAAACATTCGTTTTTTGATGATCGCGTGGATATGGGAAGATGGAAGGCTGAGTGGGGAAGGGAACCAGAATGGAACTGGCAAGCCCAGCATGGAAATAGCACTCAATAACACACACCACCAAACATATAGTGCAATTTCCTGGACCCAGAGACAAGACCTCCTTCTGCCATGGAGTCACAGAGCAATATAAAGAAGGCAGGAATTACTGTATTCGCTCCATAAGACGCACCCTTTCCTCCTAAAAAGTAAGGGGAAATGTCTGTGCGTCTTATGGAGCGAATGCATGATCCCTGGAGCCGAATTGCCTAGGGGCCAAAAGCAGATCGTGCTCTCTTTTTTACAAAGAGAGAAGGGGGTGTTGAAAGGAAGCCGCTGAACAGCTGTTCAGCAACTGATCGGGGAGAGAGATAAGGCTCCCTTTCCAGCCCCGCCCCCTTGCCCAGGCCTCCATTGTTGAATGCAGAGGGAGGCTGTTTGTTTCCCCAGCGACATGTGACTGGCTGATTAGATTATCTGTCTGGAAACTGTAGAAATGGCTGTAGGACTAGAAGCTGCAGAACTGTGAGTTGGACCCCATAAAAAGGGGGCTTTTCCCTTTGCAAAAAAAGCTGCACCACTTTCAACTGATCCTCAAAAAAAGCAGGGCTTTTCCCTTTGCAAAAAAAGCTGCACCACTTTCAGCTGATCCTCAAAAAAGCAGGGCTTTCCCCCTTTCCTCCTCCAAAAACTAGGTGCGTCTTATGTTTAGGTGCGTAAAAATACATTAAGTGCTGATAAAAGCCAAAGGCAGAAGACTCGTTGATCTTTCTGGATGGTGGCAGAGAAGGAACTAGGTCTGAATAACACATTTCTTCTCTTTGGTAAAGGAGCCTCCGGGGTTGGAGACATATAATAATGGTTGCAAACTGGATATTTAGACCTCCCACAGCATGGTCAGCTATGGAAGTGCTAGGACAAATTTGAGGGTCAGTTCTGCCTGCTTGGATTATGTCCTCAAAGCTGCTCTGACCTGACAAGCAACCCCAGCAATTTTGATATAGAGAAATAGGGGTGGTTGGCTTTTGCTGCTCAATTCCCCCAAGGGACGGATTCCCTCAAACCCATGATCGGTCAAAGATGAATGGATGGAGGCACGGTGCTGTGAAAGCAAGGCAGATCTTTATTTTCCTGTTGCAAAAGAGTTCACTCCCCTCCTTGCAAGGAGGCAAGAGAGACCCAAAACTAAGAAGAAACATCTTTTTTTAAGGGTTCGCATTTCGGCGTGGAGAAGAAGGACATGCCCTCTACTGTCAGTAATTACATCACACATAAGGTGGGGTTAATGTGGCTCAAGCTGGCCAAGGTGTGATATTCCTGAGGATTTAGCAAGTGTTACATAGTTCCAGACACAGTTTGCACAAAACATTAGCATTTGATAAGACAATTAGGATGCCGGTCAGACATCCCTCAATGCAGAGCATCTGGGCAAACAATGATAATCAGTACAGGGGAGGTTCATAGATATAGGAGAGGAATCTGTTCAGGAACTTCCCCTGACTGCTATCTGCCTACCTGTTCTCAGGCAAGGGGGATTAAGGAGGCAGAGGAAATATTGAGATTCTTTAGGAGAGTCAAGATGGCTTTTGGATTGCTTTCCTGTACTATTTTAGAAATGTGGTTTATATACTTAGGTACATAAACCTAAGTGGGTTACAGACGCTTCAGGTTACAGACTCCGCTAACTCAGAAATAGTACCTCGGGTTAAGAACTTTGCTTCAGGATGCGAACAGAAATCATGTGGTGGCGGCGCGGTGGCAGCAGGAGGTCCCATTAGCTAAAGTGGTACCTCAGATTAAGAACAGTTTCAGGTTAAGAACGGACCTCCAGAACGAATTAAGTTCTTAACCCGAGGTACCACTGTATGTGTGTTTACCTTGTGCAATTATCAACATTTATGGTATATTTGAGACCTTAGAATTCCTATAACACTTTGAAGTGGCAATATTCTTAAGGATGCCAGAGAAGCCAACCAAGGAACACCCAAGGAATGGAATTTATATTGAAACAGGCCATAGGTCTACCAGGGTCAATATAGTCTGTACAATCATACCTTGGGTTACAGCCGCTTCGAGTTGTGTGATTTCGGGTTGCGCACCGTGCCGAACCCGGAAATACCGGAATGGGTTACTTCTGGGTTCAGCGTTTCACGCATGCGCAGAAGCACTAAATCGTGACCCGTGCATGCGCAGAAGAGCCGAATCGCGACCCACGTGTGCACAGAAGTGGTGCTGCGGGTTGCGAGCGCTGCGGGTTGCGAATGTGCCTCTTGCACGGATCACATTCACAACCTGAGCGTCCACAGTATCAGGGTTGGGGGATTTCCAGTTCCCGCTCCAAATGCAGCCTACCAGTCCTCTCATTCCGGCCTGCTGGATTCCCCCCAGGCCATTCCCATAGCTATTGGGCTCTCTGTGTATGTGCGTGTAACTGTGTGTTTGTATACTTTGGCCCTCCAACCAATGCTATGTGGCACCCAACCACCTCCCCTCAAAGCAAAAAAAGGCCCTGGCTGTGTTTGTGCATGTGGGGAGGAGGGAAGTTCTTCATCCCTTGTCCACAATGACTGCTGTCTGTTCTGTGTTTCAAGCAGAAGCCTTTCCCAGGCTGGAGAATCGAACCCGGGATCTTCCCATACTCTACAATTGAGCCGCAGCCCTTGTGTACTCCAGTGTACGCAGGTGATGCATATGGCTCAGCTGCACACGACCATAGGGGTTTTGGCTTTGGCACCTTTGCAGTTTGGGATGCAACGAGATCAGCGAATTGCGAGGAGGACGAGAGAATTGAGTGACGTTAAGACTGATGGACAGGGAGCACGCCTGTGTTTAAGTTCATTTAAAAGCAACAAAAATCAAGATAGGCTTAATTTCATTATGTGTAGTAGTAGCTCGGGATGCGGGTGGCGCTGTGGGTTAAACCACAGAGCCTAGGGCTTGCCCATCAGAAGGTCGGCGGTTCAAATCCCCACGACGGGGTGAGCTCCCATTGCTTGGTCCCTGCTCCTGCCAACCTAGCGGTTCGAAAGCATGTCAAAGTGCAAGTAGATAAATAGGTACTGCTCCGGCGGAAAAGTAAACGGCGTTTCCGTGCGCTGCTCTGGTTCGCCAGAAGCGGCTTAGTCATGTTGGCCACATGACCCAGAAGTTGTACGCCGGCTCCCTCGGCCAGTAATGCGAGATGAGCGCCGCAACCCCAGAGTCGTCCACGACTGGACCTAATGGTCAGGGGTCCCTTTACCTTTAGCAGTAGCTCAGTACAGAAACAAAAAATTGTACGGAGAAAGAATTACCTAGAAATAATTGACCACTTGATGGCACTCTTGCTTTGCTCACAACCAAATGTTTGTACCTGGTTCAGAATACCAGGATAAAACAGGATTATTTCCACAAGCCTGTCTTCATTGCATCACTCAGCTCTGGCAACTGCCCACAATAAAGAGAGCTCAACGCAAGGAATCCAGGATATTGCTCAATTACTCTGCCCTAGGAGGACAAGTTCTAAAAGGCCCAGGGAGATAAGTTGGCACATCCCAACCCTGAACTGATAGAGAAGGCCTCTCCTCCTCCCAGAGGGGAGGTGTTGTGAGCGGGAACCAGTTCCCACATCGGCAGGCGGGCATGTTGGCATCCTGCTTCAGCTGTCCTGGCTGCCACACCGTGCCCCCTGGCTCGGGGGGTGGGGTTTAGCTGCACTTAAGCGGCCGCAGGAGCCGCGGGAGCCCTGAGCCCTCATTGTGTGCCGGGACGGTACTGGAACAACTAATAAACTATTGACAACCGCTGTGCCGAAGAAGAACCACCAACCTGACCAGAGTTGCGATTGCCCCAAAATTACAATACCAGGAGGCAATGCAGGGGAGGCAACTGGAGGCAACTATAAAGAGATGGCAGGAGAGGGGTCCAATGACTGGGTAAGGTTAGCATCCCGCAAGAGTTTGAAGAGTTTGGATGAAGAGTTTGGATTTGATATCCCGCTTTATCACTACTCGAAGGAGTCTCAAAGCGGCTAACATTCTCCTTTCCCTTCCTCCCCCACAACAAACACTCTGTGAGGTGAGTGGGGCTGAGAGACTTCAGAGAAGTGTGACTAGCCCAAGGTCACCCAGCAGCTGCATGTGGAGGAGCGGAGACACGAACCCGGTTCCCCAGATTACGAGTCTACCGCTCTTAACCACTACACCACAATGGCTCAACAGAACTCCAAAACTCTTGAATTCTGAGCTTGCTATCTAATTTCCAGGCAAAGTGTCTCACGGCTTTACACTGAGGCTTCTCCGCTAGCTCAACAAATCTGAGGCACTTTTGACACTTACCATTACATTAGGGGCTATAAAAAATTGATGGTAAGACAGGCGCGGTGTCTGCTTCATTGATCGTTAACAGTAGATAAAAATGAAAAACAAACCTGCATCCAGGAAGTCCGTAGAAGCTTTTGTTTTTGTAACAGTCTTGCGGAGGAGTTAATGTTGAACAGTGCCTTTGCTTGTTTGGAACAGTGCCACTGTTATAGAGGACATAGGAACTAGGATATGATCTGGAAGCACAGGAACTTACTGAAGATAAAACAGCCTGGATCTTGTGTGTGTCAGGGTAGGAGACTGCCTGGGAACCCCACAGGTGCCATCTTGAGTTCCATGGGGGAAAGGTGGGATATAAATGAAATAGAATCATAGAAGTGTAGAGTGTAGAAGGGACCCCAAGCGTCACCTGGCAGGAATCACTGCTAAATAATAAAAGTACCGTAATGGCCCGAATATAAGCCACACCCGCAAATAAGCCGCACCTTTAAAATTCAAGGGAGGGGGGAGAAAAAAAGGACAATACCTGAATATAAGCCGCTCCCTTGAAATTGGGTTACAGGCTGAAAACTGCTGCGGTTGGTTCAATTATAACTCCGAGCCAATTTAAGCCTTTGATCTTGCAAGCCTGCAAAAGTTACCGTGCAATCCCTAAAATCCCAAACCGCTATTCAGTTGCTACAATTCTGCAGGCACTCACACCCGCGAATGGCAAATGTAGAAGAAAATCATATTTGCACAACAGTCTCAAACTCACAAATCGGGTTATTTGCACAACAGTCTCAAGCTCACAAATCGGCAAGGAAACATTTTTTGTTTGTTTGTTCCATTTTACCGTATGTCAGCAGTGATATCGTAAAAGCCCATTTTTGTAAGGTCGCGAACTTAAGCCACACTTTTACTTTTCCTGGTTGGAATTGGGGGGGGGAGTGCAGCTTATATTCGGGCCAATGTGGTAAATACAGAATTGGATTCCAAATTATTCTTGAATTTCATCCTCCAATCTAGATGCCCTTGGGACATGACAATTGGGGCACCACACGATGGGGACGGTCAATCCTTGCCTCTTTAGTTCTCTTTGGCATGTGGCTCCAGATAACGATGAGTGATGCCCATTGACGAACCTGCTCTTTGTGAATTTGTGTCCCGTTCTTTTGCAGCCAACTACCTTCCCTCCCATCACCACATCTTGTGGAAATGAGTTAAACATACATCCCATGAATAAATAACTCGTTTTGTTTGTCCTGAATCTATGAGCAATCTATTTGCGATGCAAGGGACTCATCAGGTCTGCGTTTGTTCAGCTCTGACAATGCTGTAGTGTCAGCTTCTTCTAGTCGCTGGGCTCCGAGTTGCTGCACTGATAATTATTTTAAGACAATGGCCACAAGCGCTGGAACCTTAGAAGAGGAGCCGGTAACAATATACGCAGCCGACACCCTCTCTTGCCCATAGCTTTTACCGATTCTCGAGATGCATTTTCTAATCATCCTTTAACCTTTAGGGCAGAGTTATTGTTAAAATAACAGAGAAAACCTGAATAATTCAGCAATCCAAAGATCGTCCTCCCTGATTATGCTGCTGACAGCAACCAGAAACATCTTGGGCAATTTCATGTAGCATCACGGTCACAAGATAATGTTACTGGGTCATTGACGACACTCAACAATCTGTTTAATGATCATCGTAGAGTATATCAAACGGTAGCGATGGCAGCAGAGAACTGAATTGCTTTGAAGCTGTAAGCCAATCACACAGTTAAGGACACAAACTGTTGGAATTTATATGCTATTTACAAAACTACTCTCTCTTTCTTTGATGTTTTCTCCTGCTGCATGAGCCCCGTTTCCAACCAATGAGAGTTTCTTGAGTCCCAGCTTCCCGAGGCTTTAGTTTCCTCTGAACGAACGAGAGAGCACTGGGAATTTATGGCGTCTATGATCACAAGGAAAGGCAGCAGATCCTTGACAAAAGCAAGGACACCTCAAGGATGCTCCAGTCAACTCACAGCTCCAACCTGCCTACTGCAAAACTGTTTCCCCGCCTTCCCCACATGCTCTATTCACTAGTATGTTGCTGAATGCAAGTAGCTTTTTACCTGTTCATAAATGAGCTGGGGTTAGGGACGGTGGAGAATTTTGGTTCGGTTCACATTTAAAGGCAAAGCTACCTGCTTTGCACTTTCCGAAACAATGCAAGAACAATGCAACACAGCAATACCTTGAAATTTGCACTTCTCTGAAATTTGCAATTCAGTTCTCCAGCCAAGTTCAGTTCTCTGCATTTTTATTTCAGTTTGCATTTTTTTTTTTTTGTTATAATGCAAAGGTCCTTGTGGAAATTTGTCAGCATTTCAATGCAAATTTCTCCTGATACAGACGTTTCTGCAAAAAAAGCAATTTTTGCTCATACAATGCATTTTTCTGTTCTTATCATTAATATTTGCATCCATGTGCATACTTGGCCATAGTATAGGCATTTTTGTACACAGCACTTGGCTGGAGACCAGTATTGCAATATTCACAGAACTGCGAAGTTCTATGGATGGCGAATTTCTGCCCCATCCCCGTCAAGCACGACTCTTCTTCTCCTCTTTAGCATTGCATCAACTGCCTTCTGTTTCTTTACCACCTAACTTTTCGAGCTCTTTGAGCAACAATGCTACTGAAAAGTAAACGGCTTGGGACAAAGAGATGTCATTTAGCATGAAAAAGAAAAACCTGGCATATCTCAAGTGCCTTTTGGTCCGGTGTATGTAATTAAGATGCCTCTTTTTTTTTATTTGCCCCCGGATGATTTCATTCATTCTAATTAAGGTGGACAGAAAGCAATGCTTCAGATAAGAGTGTCATTAATTAATAAATAAATACCAGTAACTGTAGATTACCACCTGTATCGCTATACAGAAGTATTGCCTTCGTTCTGAAATACAGTTCTTTTTAGCTTTTGTAACCAACCTTTCAGCTAGGATTAGTGTCACTTTGGTCCCTGGCGTCCGGTTTCAACCTTAAAGAACCTCTTTCTTAACAGTCACTGATTGGTAACATCTTCTTTTTCATGTTTTTAGCTGACCTTGTTGTCTCTTCGCTATGCAGTTCATTTATCTAAACATTTCCAAATAATTTTAACTGGAAAGCACTTTGCTAGCCATTCAGTTTTTATTTTTCTTTCTGGGGGTGGGGTGGGGTTCTTCTTTACATTTTTAGAAATCCGTTTATATGGGATATAGAAGTATATCGTTAAGTTGGGAGAAGCGGTGGGTTGCTCTGATCCCTGCAGATAGTTAAGATAGGTTCCTCCCTTTCTTAGTTCTTTTTCCAGTGCAACCTTTAGAACATGCTTTTTAAGGAATTTGTCTTAAAATGCATGTCGATGGGACAGATGGTATGTGGGTCTATTCCATAGCCAAGCCTCCAGAAGAAAACACATTCATTTGTAAACTATTCCCTCTAGCCAGGCATCCCTATGCATCTTAAGCAGGATATATTGGAGACTCCAAAAGTTCTACTCTTACATTCTGCTCCTAGTACTGTACATACCTGTAATATTATTATGTTCTATACTTAATATATATTCAGTTTGCTAGAAAATTAACTATGTTGGAACAAAAATGGTGCTACATAGCAGCTGTCCTTGCATGGCACATTACAGTATGCTTAGAAGGATTATAGGCAAAGCTTAATAATAATAATAATAATAAATTAATAAATACAACAAAATTTTGTGTTATTTTTTTAAAAAAGGGGGGGCACAGGATATCCAGGGCCCACTGCAAAAGAACAAGGAGCCAGGCTCCCTAGGTCACTCTCTCTAACAATCCCTCTGCTTCCAAGCACAAAACAGAAGTTCTGCTACAGAGCTATAACCCTTCACTGCTTGTTGCTGTATAATTCAATTGCAAATCGCATTTCTGTTTTTTACAATGGGGCATTTTTTGTATTCAAGTTCCAAAACTGAAGCGCAGATCATCTCTTAAAGGTAAAAGTAAAGGGACCCCTGACCATTAGGTCCAGTCGTGAACGACTCTGGGGTTGCAGCGCTCATCTCTCTTTACTGGCCGAGGGAGCCGGCGTACAGCTTCCAGGTCATGTGGCCAGCATGACTAAGCCGCTTCTGGCAAACCAGAGCAGCGCATGGAAACGCCGTTTACCTTCCCGCCGGAGCGGTACCTATTTATCTACTTGCAATTTTGACCTGCTTTTGAACTGCTAGGTGGGCAGGAGCAGGGACCGAGCAACGGGAGCTCACCCCGTCGTGGGGATGCGAACTGCCGACCTTCTTATCAGCAAGCCCTAGGCTCTGTGGTTTAACCCACAGCACCACCCGCGTCCCACAATCATCTTTTAGACAACTCTATTTAATAACAACAACAGTCCCGTCAGAGCTGCCCAAGTTTTCGCTGTCATTAAAAGGGTTTTTTACATTCTCATTCTTCTTTTTCCCAAGATAGCAGCGGCGTTTTAGGAAATGGCTTTCACTGTACATTACCTAACTGCCACTGGGGATTTCCCAAGAGATTGCAGCTTGGGAGAAAAGGGTTAGCCCTTTCCTCAATGTATGCAGCTACTCACACCCAACACCTCTAATGCACAGCAATTAAACTTAGGAAGAAACATTTGCACAAACGTGATTCATTTTCCCAAGTCTAAGTGACACCGTGGCAGAGCTAGCTACTCCTGCACCTGGAGTGGCGTGCGCCCAGGGCAGGGCTAGCGTCCCAGGGGGCAGAGTGAGTGTCCCAGGGGTGCGCTGCCCGTCCTAACCATCCCAGGGGGTGTGCTGCCTGCAGCGAGCATCCCGGAGGGGTCACATCCCAGGGGGTGTGCCACCCACAGCTAGCGCCCCAGGGAGTGGGGGGGGCGGTGTCACCCCCCTCGGGGATGACACCCGGGGCGGACCGCACTCACCTTGCTCCACCTCTGAGTGACCCTGACTGAGTCATGAGCAGCGGGGGAAAGGGGCAGCGGAAAGAACAGGGATGGCCCACCACGTGGTTTCAGCCCCCCTCACCACTGTCTCTGTGATGGCCTGGGAGCCAGACTCTGATGCTGAACCTGAGGGATCCCAGCCTGCACAGGATTCCCCGCCTCCAGAACCAGCTGAGCCAGGGCCAGGGCTTGAGCCTGAAGGATCCCCACCTGTGCTGGATCCCCAGGTGCAGGCATCAGCAGAGTCTGCTCTGGCTCCTGATGGGAGGGAGGACCCATTGCCTGCAGGTGCTCCACTCCCAGCCTCTTCAGAGGAAGCTGAGGCAGCCCCTGGGTCCAGTAACCCACCAGCCTCTCCTGAGCTGCAGAGGCTCAGGACAGAGAGGCGAAGAGAACTAAGTGCCTACAGGAGGAGTGCTCGCCTCCAGGCCCGGAGGAGAGGTGAGTCTCCGGAGGATCGGGGCCGCCCTAAGCATAGGGCCAGATAAAAGCCAGCCAGACCCAGCCCAAGTTGCGTGAGCAACTTAGTTGCAAGCGTATGCTCAACCTGAAACCTCGTGACTGCACCTGCCTTGGACCTTGACCTGCTCCCCGCCGGACTGACCTCCTTTGGACCCCCAGACCCAGGACTGGACTTGGACCGCGCTTCACGGACAAACCCCTGGGGCCAGCACAGTCTCCTGCCCTTCTCACCAATGGTATGGAGCTCCCTCTGGCAGCTGAGACAGGGGGAGTGGGGAGATGCACTGAGCTTACCTTCAGACCCCCTGCACCCTTGCAGAAGCAGCTCTCTCCAGGAGGCTGTTTTCTGGGAGATACTAAGCAGCATGACTGGGCCCCACTGCGGCTGAATGCCATCTGTCCAACTAGCTATAGCTGCTCAGGATACCCCCCCCCCAAACCATTGCACCTTGCTTTGGCGCTGGGAAGGATATAAGGCAAGCTTGCTGGGGTCAGCTGGTTGCATCTCTGGTGGGGGCAAACCCAAAGAAGATACCCCAGAGGAGTTTGTCCTGTCTTTCAGGTGCAACAAGAGCAACAGCTAGTATTTCGCTTACAAACACAATACATATATAAAAGTTGCATTTTCATTCTATTCGTTTTCATTCCAGATCACGCACCCCTATATATGTACCATCGTATAACGATATTAACAGCCCCTATAATTTGCTTCTGTGCAGCAAAAATAATAACCAGTGATGGATCCTGCACATTTTGAAGATCAGTTATTTTCTATATCTACCACATCAATGGCAACAAATAGCCACATTTGGAGAGGAGGTGTTATTTTTAAAATGTCTTTTTCACACTTTTGCATTTCCTGTTAAGCAAATTTACACTGGGGAGCAGACTGAATCCTGGGAAACTGTGGCTTGCCTGAATTATGATATGCTGAAACAAGCCGGCCTCAAACTCGTTTCAAAATAACGTCCAGATTAACCACAGTTTAGGAGTTGGATATAACAAAGTGTGGTTAAGTGAAAGCTTCCATTGTCTTCAGAATAATACTGAGAGGGAAACTCAAGGCTTGTAACTCGTAGAAATCTAAACGATGGTTTAGCGTTATGTCCAAACCAAGGCAGGCATTAATTTTGTGAACCTGCTGCCTGCAACACATGAACCCTACCACTGAGCTAAAGACTTTCTCCTTGGTATCCAACTTGCCATTACTAACCAAAGCAAATGTTTTTGGTCCCTCACATTGAATTCATGTGGAATTCCAATTTGATGGTTGCACTTAAGCTAGACGAAATGCCAGTGCAATCATATATTGTCGGGATGAGAGTGTCCGTAATTCTCTCTGCTGGTTGAGTATTACACAGTTGGGAGCTGGGTGCAGCCCAGGCGCTGCTGCTTGCTACAAAAACTGTCCCTGGACACTTCCCCCCCCCCCAACATTGGCGCAGGCCTAGTTAAATTCAGTGCAAGAACATATTGCCAAGATGGGAGTGTCGGCAATTCTCTCTACGATATTCTCCTTGTGTATAAATAGAAGGGGGGGAAAAACCCAGTTCATTAGTTAAGCAGGACATTTGAGCAGGGTCTCAAATTGAGCATCTAATCCATGAAAGGGTAACCTAAGTCGCTATTGTCACCTTTTGAATCCTATATAAGTTAGGTGGACAACTCCAAGCCAAAGGTACAATTTTGCCTGATATTGATTCGGCTCTTTCCCCCCCTCCCACCTCTTCCCTGCTCGGGGAAACCATAAAGTTGAGCAAGCCCGTGAAGAGATTAAAGGGCAGAGACACCTGTTCCTGGCCAACTACATTGTAAGTATACAGATTTGTCTTGTCTCTAAGACTGAGCTATTATCTGTTTACCTGTGAACTGTTTCCCTGCCTGGAAAAGCCATGAAAGGGACTAAGGGAGCAAAACATCTCTTGAGTAGTAAGCATAGTGCTTCTTCTCTAAGATGGACCTGTTATCTATCTATCGGCTACCCTTTTTTAACCTGTTATTGTCCACAATACTAGGATGAGTAACCATTTTTAGTGGAAAATATTCCACCCTTTCCATTTTTAGCCGGGGTGCTTATTTCTCTCTCTCTCTCTCATCTCCGTCTCTCATATCTGTGCATCTCAAAATACAATGCTGTTTTGCGCAAAAATACGTAAGATGCATCAAATATGGAAGCAGGCCTGAGTCAATGATGGGGCCAATGATTTTGACGCTCGGTATGAGGAGAAGGTTTATCCAAACATGGGACTCAGACTGGTAAAGAAAAAGCAAGTTATATGCGTTGTATATGTGATATAACGTTGTGCCACTAGATGGTGATACAGAGCCCTGTTTTTCTCTATCTGTTTTCCCTGTTTAAATTTACAACGCTTTAAACTGAAACGCTCCTTTGATGTTTTCTGGATCCAGCCATGGTTATGCTGATTGTGTAGACAATTTTAAAGATACATATTAATAGGTTTTGTCTTAAAAGCCTAATGCAATGCCACTTGCTTTTTCTTCTCGCGTATATCTTTTGTTCCCTGAGTGAAAGGATGAGCTCGCTTGCCTTGTTATAGCACTTTGCTTTTTTTTGTCTTTTGGGACAGATTAATATGAGCATCAGCGACATCATCAGCCCTTCTGATATTGCTGCTGCAATCAGAGACTGTCAAGGTAAAATTGTCTGTGTAAATAATCTAAGAGCTTCATCTGAAACACATTTGTACCACCCTACCAGTCATGGCTTACCCGCAAAGAATCCTGGGAACTGTAGTTTCCCTCTCACAGAGCTACAATTCCTAGCACCCTTAGCAAACCACAGCTCCCAGGATTCTGTGGGTGAAGTGATAGGCTTTCAATGTACGGAAAGAATGTGACCCAAAGGTCCATTAGTCCAGGAATGGGGAATCTATGGCTCTCCAGATATTGTTGCACTATAGCTCCCATAATTCCTAACTTCTTGTCCATAGTGGCTGGGGTTGATTAGGGTTTGATTCCAACAACTTCTGGACAGCCACACAGGCAGGCACGGTCCAGGAGGTTTTGCCACTGTAGGCAAAACGCCCTGCTGCCCTCTCCCGCCCCCCCGCCCAGCATTGTCCCCCCACAAATCCAGGCACCCTCCATGCCCCCAACATTGCATCTGCACTGCCGCCCGTCCTGCCACTGCAACTACAGCCTTGCCTATGGCAGACCCTCCAAGTGTCCCTGTTTTCCCGGGACAGTCCCAGGTTTACAGAATCCGTCCCGGTTTCTGATTTGACCCTGGAATATCCCGCGTTTTCCTAAGGGCACCCCTATTTTCATCGGGGAAATGTTGAAGAGCATGGAGTTACATGACCCCCCGAGCCAAGGAGATAAGTAACCGTACAACCTTTAGAAGGCATCTGAAGGCAGCCCTGTATAGGGAAGTTTTTTTAATGTTTAGTATTTTATTATGCTTTTATATATGTTGGAAGCTGCCCAGAGTGGCTGTGGCAAACCAATCAACTCAACTCGTTTTTATTTCGGCTTTAAGCCCATATACATAACAACCAAAAACAGAAACAGAACGACACAGTCTGGTTTACAGTTACTAACAATAAAATAGATTTAAAAATGGCAACCCAGTCAGATGGGCAAATTATTATTATTATTATTATTATTATTATTATTATTATTATTACCACCATCATCACAATCATCCCTATTTTCATCAGAGAAATGTTGCCGGGTATGCCACGGCTGCCTCCAGGCTGCTGCCACGACACAGTGGAAGTGGTGAGGACGCAGTGTTGGGGTGAGGGCAAGGTTTCTGTGGCGGCAGCAGAGGTGGCTTGAGCAGAGCCACAGCAAGGCTGGCAGCGGTGCAACAGTGGCGGTGGGGTGGTGGTGGGGGCAGAGGTCAGATGTGCCCCTGAGGCAAATTCTTTCACCTCACCTCATGGCCACAGGTTCTCAGTCACTGACCAAGCCCAAGATGCTGCCTTCAACGGTATTATATTGTATTTCCATTGTAGACTGAAGATCTTCAAGAGGTTAAGAGCTCAAGGTAGTAGTTAGCCCAGGGGTCAGCAAACTGTTTTCAGCAGGGGGCCGGTCCACTGTCCCTCAGACCTTGTGGGGGGCCGGACTATATTTTGAAGGGGAAAAAATGAACGAATTCCTATGCCCCACAAATAACCCAGAGATACATTTTAAATAAAAGCACACATTCTTCTCATGTAAAAACACGCTGATTCGCGGACTGTCTGTGGACCGGATTTAGAAGGCGATTGGGCCGCATCCGGCCCCTGGGCCTTAGTTTGGGGACCCCTGAGTTTAGCCTGATTCCTCCAGGACATTGACAAGCAGGAAATCCCCTACCTATAGCTTGCTCCCAGCCCTAGACAACAGAATAAGCAGGAGGGCATCCAAACACAGCAGTAAATGAAGTATAATACACATTGCCATCTAGAGGAAGGCCTCCAAGAGACCTTGAAGTTCAGAGTCTTAAATTACCTAACTACACCAGTGTTCTGAATACACAGGTTCCAATTCAGTTATCTTATCTATGTCTCATTGTTGTATTTGATCTGTGTCTCATTGGTAAGATCATTTTGTGCGCCACTTTCTTTATTTTTCTCACTAAACAGCCCGTAGATTTTTCTAAGTTAAATAAATCCCGGGCGTCTTTTCCCTGCAGCTGCTATTTTGAAGGGTGCAATCACACATTTAGTGTATGGTTTGGTTTGGTTGCCAAACTCCTTTTTTTCTGCATTAAAAACCCTTGGGCTCTAAAGCCTATCTTTATAGGGAATCAAATGTGTCAGTTTCAGCTCATGCAATCGGCTAATGTGAACGAGGTGCTAGCCAAAATATTATTAAATATAGTAGAGAGGGTCTAAGTGGTTGGATCCAGAGTATGGCTAACACTTCTTTGCAAGAGGGGTGGTGGTGGTCCCTGGTGCCTTGAAAGAGGCAGGGTTGCAGCCACTCTTAAAGCATGGGTAGGCAAACTAAGGCCCGGGGGTCAGATCCGGCCCAATCGCCTTCTCCATTCGGCCCACAGATGGTCTGGGAATCAGCATGTTTGAGGTTTGGTGTTTTGGGTTTTGGGTTTTTTTTTAATAGTGAAGCGGTATATAAATTTTATGCAACAATCAAATAAATAAACCATGCCAGAGACAGAAATGCATTAAGTCTGATCCACTCGGGAACAGATCCCTCGCAAAGATAACGCAGTGAGAAGCAGGCATGTGTGAAAGAAATCTTAAAATGCCGCTTGTAAGCGCACACATGCACAGAACCCATAAGAGGATCTGAGCAACTTTTGGGGACAGGATGCATAGGAACAAAAGAAGTGACCGTCTTCATCTGTATTCCAAGCTCCTAGGTAACAACAGCTTCCCTTTTTTTGTCTTAGCTCCAGATAGTTTCAACTACAAAAAATTCTTTCAGATAAGTGGCATGTCCAAAAAGAGCAGCAGCCAACTGAAGGATCTCTTCCGCATCCTAGACAATGATCAAAGCGGCTACATTGAAGAAGATGAACTCAAGTGAGGCTCCACCTCCCCTTTTGCTCCCTTTCTCTGTCTTTTGAAGTTGCCTAGACATCTCTCTTCCTTTCGTGTTTCTCTCATTTCTTTGGTGCGTCCTCGGCATGAATATAAAATAGGAACGAACCATATTTAACAGACACCCTGTGCACTCTTTCTGGGCACTATACCTATAAAGCACATAATTCTTCTCCCTCGAAGAATTACAGGCACTGTGGTTTGTTATGGGTTGCTGGGAACTGTAACACGGGAAGGGTAATGTACAGTGCCCAGAATTCTTTGAGGGAAAGAATGTGTTTCAAAGACAGCGTCTACACAGCCTAAGCCCAGCAGCAGAACAAGATGATAGAGTATCTGGGGCGGTACATGTGCCCTGCGCCCAGGGGCAGGGCCAGCCGGGGCAAGACGCTCCGCGGGGCCTCCGAGGAGTCTGCCTGCCTGAGGGGGAGGCGGCGGACAAACCGTTTGGGGCAGCACGGAGCCTGTGGGTGCCCAAGCCACCACGTCACTCCCAGCAGAGACGTGTGGCTCGGGTGCGCTGCAGGCCCCGCGGTGAGTGCCGCCCGCCATTTTGTCACCCTCCTCAGTGGTGACACCTGGGGCGTAATGCCCCCACTGCACACACACCCTTCCTCCACCCCTGCCTGAGCCCCACTGGACACAGCAGGGTTTATTTTTGAATAAACATGCAAATTATTGAACCGCTCAGAATGATTTCCTGGGGGAATCTGCTAGTAGTCCCTTCTACCGTAAAACCTAATCAGCTTGATTTAAAATTGCACTCCTATTGAGAGAAATTTTTAAAATGTGGGAGGCAAAAAATGCCTATTCATCTGCATCCCACCTTATTATTATTTTTTAAACTCGGGGATGAGGAATCTGTGGCCCTAGGTTGCTGAAATTCAGTCACCATCAGAGCTGTCTGCTGGCCACATTGGCTCAGGCTGATGGGAGTGGAGTCCTTGAAGACTAGGTAAAGGTAAAGGGACCCCTGACCATTAGGTCCAGTCGTGTCCGACTCTGGGGTTGTGGCACTCATCTTGTGTTACTGGCCGAGGGAGCCAGCGTACAGCTTCCGGGTCATGTGACCAGCATGACTAAGCCGCTTCTGGCAAACCAGAGCAGCACACGGAAATGCCATTTACCTTCCTGCCGGAGTGGTACCTATTTATCTACTTGCACTTTGACGTGCTTTCGAACTGCTAGGTGGGCAGGAGCTGGGACCGAGCAATGGGAGCTCACCCCGTCGTGGGGATTCAAACCGCCAACCTTCTGATCAGCAAGCTCTAGGCTCTGTGGTTTAACCCATAGCGCCACCCGCATCCTGCCTCGAAGACTACAGGTTCTCAATTTCTGCTTTAGTTCCTTGCTCCTCCGACCAGTCTCCATTTGGTAGACTTGGTGCCCACTTTTCCCTTCTCTCCAACACCACCGTCTGTCAGGGAGAAGAAAATCTCCTAGGTAAACGGGATTAGACAAATTAGTACAGGATAAAGCTATTGATGCCGCCTTGTTCCAGTGAATATATTACCTCCAGTTAGTGCCATAGGAAGTGAACTTCTGAATACCATGCGCTGAGGATCAAAAGCAGGAGAGCGCTTTAGTGCCCAGGCCTGAGATTGTCTCAGTAGGATCAAGTAGGATTTGTAGCATCGTCTTGTCCCCTGTCCTCAAATGCCTCCAGCTCATGGTCTGATTCAGAAAGCTCAGGGGGACCACGATTCAAACAGCAGGAAAGGAGCCAGGTGGGTGTGGTTTTCCTCCCGAGTTCTTGCACACTTGCCTGTTCATGCTTAGAGCTCTTGAGAGCCAGTGTGGTGTAGTGGTTAAGAGCGGTAGACTCGTAATCTGGGGAACCGGGTTCGCTTCCCCGCTCCTCCACATGCAGCTGGTGGGTGACCTTGGGCTAGTCACACTTCTCTGAAGTCTCTCAGCCCCACTCACCTCAGAGTGTTTGTTGTGTCGGAGGAAGGGAAAGGAGAATGTTAGCCACTTCGAGACTCCTTCGGGTAGTGATAAAGCGGGACATCAAATCCAAACTCTTCTTCTTCCTCCTCCTCTTCTTCTTCTTCTTCTTCTTGAGCCATGGGTTGGCCGTACATTGAAAGCACTCTAGTGGCACTTTAAACAGCCTTGGCTTTCCTCAAAGAGGACCAGGGCCCTGCGGGATTTGGCATCTTTCCGTAGGGCCTGCAAGATGGAGCTGTTCCACCTGGCCTTTGGGTTGGTTTCTGTTTGATATTTATGCTTCATTCTTTTATTGGTGGGTTATTTGAAAATGAGACTGCAGTTTTAATATTGAATTTTTAAACTTGTATTTTAATCTGTTATTTTAAATTGATTGTGTTTTTGTTTTTGCTGTGATTTTAATCAGTGTTAGCCGCCCTGAGCCCGGTTTTTTGGCTGGGAAGGGCGGGGTATAAATAAAAATTTATTATTATTATTATTATTATTATTATTATTATTATTATTATTATTGAACTCTGGGAGCTGTAGTTTGTTAATGGCACTAAGAGTTGCTATGAGACCCTCACAGAGTTACTATTCCTAGAGTGGTTTAACAGTAAATCCCTTCTCACAAGGAACTCTGGGAAATTGTAGCTCAATTCGGGGAATAGGGGTCGCTTAACAACTCTCAGCACCCTTAACAAACCACAGCTCCCACAATTCTTTGGGGACTTAATTCTACTTAAAGTGTTGTCACAGTGCTTTGAAGTTTAAATGTGTGGTGTGAACGTGGTCTTAGTGTTACATGCAAACTAGGTCAGCGTCACTCAGGACTCCTCTTCGGGCAGCTGTACATTCAAGGGCATTCAGTTGTGTGCGCTTTATTCTTTCACTTACTAGGTTTTTCCTCCAGAGGTTTGATAGTGGAGCCCGAGTGTTAACAGCTACAGAAACCAAAACCCTTTTGGCAGCGGGAGACCACGATGGAGATGGGAAGATTGGGGCTGAAGGTACGAATGTGGCTGATACTGAATGGTCCAGCATAGGTTATTCCTGTCACCTGTATCCACTGTTTCTGTCGCCTTCTCTTTCTCCTAGAAAGTGGCTGACTGGCACCCTCTGTGAGATTAGTACTAAGCACAAATGCCCCAACAACCAAATATATGGGCCGGCCTGCATCTCTCCATGAGGGCAGGCTCTTTCACCAACTGGTGATTCCGTTCTGCAAGTATTATCCTAGAAACTGGTTCCCTGAGGTGGGGGGGGGGGAATCTGACTTAACAGAATTTTTCATATTCTGCCCACTCTCACAGTGAACCAGGACAAAGAGCCACGACCAACCGGATATGTGGCTCTTAAATTCCAGGGAAATAGCTCTGCCCCATAGTCTCCCTCCCTCAGCCACCCATGCAGTGATTGGACTTAGAAAAGGTTCCATTTATGCAAATGAAACTTTTATTTCCTAAGCCAGCCTAATTGCTGCATTTTCAACATGGACAGCTGGGGAGGGGAGGGTTAACCATCTCCTTGTCCAGGTAAACAACACTTCAACAGAGGCTCTTATGTGTGGGTAAGAAAGCAGAGCTTTAATCAAGGTTTACAATGGTACAGGTACAGGTGCCTAAGGTGAGGCCATAGAGTTCAAGAACAGCATCAGGCACCTGAGGGCAGGTGAAACCTATGAGGGGTGTGGGGTCTGCTGTCAACAGCAGGGAAGTCACCATCTCCCTCGCTAACGTATCTTGTTCTTTAACTACATGAGAGATTGCAGTGTAGACAAGCAACTGTCTGAATTATACAAGTCAGCTTTGCAAATGACTTTCCTCCCCCCCCTCCTTTTGGTGCAGAATTCCAGGAAATGGTGCTCTCCTAAGGCATTGAAAATGACCACACATGTCAGGAGAACAGATGCATCTATAGGAGACGATCCTTCAGAAGCTTGTAAACCCATGAACCCATTGCTAATTTTCTTTTTCTCTTGACTGTGTGTCAATGGTTTATAGATTTAATGAGGTATTGCTACACTAGTTAATAAAGGCGATGTCGTGCTAGTGTAGACCTTGGTCATTGTCTCATCAGTCACTGAACGGAAAATTATCTATATTTTCATGCTCTTTTGCCCTAGCCTATCCTTCTGACCTTGAGATGGGGGGCGTATGGTATTGCTGAACTACAACTCCCATCAGCCCTGACCATTGATCCTGCTGGCTGGGACTGGTAGAAAGTGGGGTACAACAACATCTGGAGGTCATGGGTTCCCCATTCCTGTCCCAAACAATATCCCAGAATGTATAGTGGATATATTATGGTGAGTGTGATTTTCGATAGCCAGGCTCAAATCTCAAAATCTATTTTGAAAAGCTCATTGTCTTAGCAAAGGATGTTCCACAAAGTGGGCTTTGTTGGGGACCAATGCTGTAAAATTAAAGAGCCATTCCAGCAACAATTCATGTTTTTGCAGTCACTCTTCATGTCATCATACACATTTAGATCAGTCCCTATTTCTGGCCCACGTTTCTGGTGAATTACAGTCCTTGTTTTGGTCTCTTATGAATGCCCTGTTTAAATTTTGAATGGTTGCCATTCTTCAGTATGTAATTTCCTCCCCAGGGTCCCTAGACGTCAAGTAAGAAATTGCTGGGTGTAGCCCATGCCCACTCATTTAATTGCATACACATGAACAATTATGGCAGAATGCTGTGCACAGGCTTTTCTCTTGTAAAATGTAGCTGCTAAGCTAACTGTTGGCCACACATTGTAGGTAGGTATGGGGGAAAGATTTCATTCAGTTCACATTTAAATGTGACTCTATCAAATTTGCACTTTTCAAAGCAATATGAGACCCCCAAACACAGTCATCCTTTGAAATTCGCATTCATCCAATTTTTGCGATGCAGTTCTCCAACCAAATGTTTACAAAAATGCATATACGTGGTTTAATAATAATAATAATAATAATTTATTTATACCCCGCCCATCTGGCTGGGTTTCCCCAGCCTCTCTGGACGGCTTCCAACAAGATATTAAAATTTAAAACTTCCCTAAACAGAGCTGCCTTCAGATGTCTTCTAAAAGTCAGATACTGTAATTGTTTATTTCTTTGACATCTGATGGGAGGGCGTTCCACAGGGCAGGCACCACTACCGAGAAGGCCCTCACGGTGAGGGAACTGCCAGAAGGCCCTCGGTGCTGGACCTCAGTGTCTGGGCTGAACGATGGGAGTGGTTGCAATGTGCAGAAAAATAAAGATATTGGTGAAAATACAATACAAAAATGCACTGTATTAGGAGAAACTGCATATAAAATAACATATAAAAATGTGTTTATCAGGACAAATTTGCACCAAAATGCTTAAGAATTTGCATGAGGATTCCCCCCACCCCAATTGCTGCATTTAAGATTGGAAAAATTGGAAACTTAGAGAGCTGAAGTATTCTATTCCCCATTGTAGGACATGTTACTTGCACGAAGGGCGATGCCCAGCAGAGCATGCCACTTTCCCCATCCCTGGTGTCGTGTACCTGGTCTAGCCAATCCCTGGTGTCCACAGGCTGAGCTCTGAAGAGGAGACCCCCCCCACACACACACACAAACAAGCAACTGCTAATGCACAGGCTTGCTTATGACTGGGCTCCCTGATTGCACTGACATCCTAATTGTATGGAGCCCCTGAGTGAGAGCAGCTGCTCACATATAAGGCGTCTCTTCAGATATCTATGCTCAACAGGCAGATATCAGAGGCCACGGCTAATCTGGCCATGCAACGTGAGAGCTAGCAGTCCAGTCCCACTGCCCAGTCATCATGTGATAATGCTTCACATAAATAACCCTCCTTCATATGTTACTTATTTCAAATAGATCCTTAACTGAATTTGGATCCGGGTTGGGGGCGGTGATGCAGCTTTTTCCTCCTGCGCCATTTTCCTATGAGAAACAGCTGCCTCTGGTCCAACTACTATTTGCCACTGAAGGTGCTATTTGCAGTATAGATATCATCACCATGGGGCAACGGCGATCTTTGGGGTGCTATTCCACCAGGAAAGCGGCACAGGGTGAAAGGTTTTAACCCTTCTCTGTAGCAGACAGTGTGCTTAGAACCGGGCACACCATTTTATTAACGGAAAGCAATCATGGTCCCATGCTCTGAAGAATTAGGGCTGTGGCACAAATTCTTCAGACCATGGGACCATGATTGCTTTCCGTTAATAAAATGGTGTGCCCAGTCCTAAGCACACTGTCTGCTACTGAAAAACATACAGTTTGACCCTAGGATGTACTATTTCTATTGGATGGTCTACATCACATTATGTCTTGTATCTGCCATTGCTCTTTCCACCACTTGCTTTGGTGATGTTGCTAGGGCTCCTGTTTTAAAGAAACCTAGCTGTCCCCTCTCAGAACTAAAAAAAACTCAAGAGTTTCCTGGGGAAAGAGATAACAATTTAAGTAGTTTATGACTATAGCATGGATATATCTGAGGGGCTTCCTGTTTTTTGTGTGTGCGTCCCCCACTCTTTTCCAGTCTCTGCTGCAGGACAGGAGAAGAGGCATTGCTATTTAGTTTCCTGTTTGATCACCAGCAACAATTGCTAGTTTCTTCAAAATAACAGTGGCAGTGTTGAATATGCTTAAAAAAAATGCTTAATAACATTTGACTGTGTATACACTATACCTTTAACAGAGTTACAATTCCCAGCAACCCTAAACGAAAGACAGTGTACAGAATTCTTGGAGGGAAAGGATGTGCTTGCAATGTGTTCGCATGGCCTTCAGATTTTACCCTTACTGCTCCACTTCCTGTTCTCCATTACCACGACTGCTCTGACCAACATCTGCAGGTCCCCTAAATCATATCAGCCTGTTCTTGGTCATAGGAATGTTGTGAGTCTTAACAGTTTAGAATGTAGAATGCTAACTCCTGAACCAAAAGGGTAAATATAATATTCCGCCCTCTTGCTTAAGGAAGTTGGAGTTCTTTGTAAGAAGACTTTGCTGGACTGAGTGCAGGATTACTAAATTTCTGAAACATTTGCATAGGCATCTTTGCCAGGCCAGCAAATCCCTGACACACCCTCCACTGTTAGACCACTGTTTTGATTTTTCTACTGGTGGTGCCGCTTTTATGACTCAACAAGTTGTCTTGTTGTTTGAACCAAAATGAAAAGATGTGTTCTTATGTGACATTAAAATGTGTTTTGAGTCTCCCTTATGCTTCTTTGTGTGGCAAATAAAACAGAAGAGAAATGGCATATACAATGCCACACACACTGGTTTTAGATTTGCGTTAGGAATGGATTAAAACAAAGACATTACAGTCTTTCCAAGGTAGTAGAAACCGTGGTGGGAAACAATAAAAGCTTTTGGTGTGCTCTTCACATTTAGAATTAAAGGCATTTTGTCAACTAACTGGTGCAATTAACTGATTAACATCTTGTTTCATTTGCATTTCTGTAACTGAAGGTAGAATCTGATGGTGTGTAGGCTTAAATTCGCCTATCCGTTCACATTAAAAATGCATCCGGAAGTCAGTTCTTTCTTGAATTAAAAAATGTTCACCAAATTTAGGGGGAAACTGATGACCTGGAGACGCCAGCTTACAAGGGTGATGGGGGCAGGGGGGCCAAGGTTGTGCACAGAAAGTCAGGAGGAGATGGGAGCAGAGCCAAACACAGTGGCCACGTGGCTCTAATGGTCAGTGGCCACTCCTTTGCCTCCTCCTGGCAACACCACCGATGAGAGGCTGCTTTGACCCACCTTCCTCTCCACGGCAGGAGGAGCAGCCTCCGTGTTTTTGGGAAGAAGAAGAAGAAGAAGAGTTTGGATTTGATATCCCGCTTTTTACTACCCGAAGGAGTCTCAAAGCGGCTTACATTCTCCTTTCCCTTCCTCCCCCACAACAAACACTCTGTGAGGTGAGTGGGGCTGAGAGACTTCAGAGAAGTGTGACTAGCCCAAGGTCACCCAGCAGCTGCATGTGGAGGAGTGCAGACACGAACCCGGTTCCCCAGATTACGAGTCTGCTGCTCTTAACCACTACACCAAACTGGGACATTGGAGGTCCCAGCTCCCACCCCAAAAATATGGGGGGGGCAAAAGCTGGCACACCCCTGCCTGGAGAAGAGTTCCATATCAAAAAATCTCTGAAACTCCCCTAGGAAAATCTCCTTTACAGCATGCAGCGAAGATTATCTGAAGAACCTTATTTATTATCTAACATTCAAGGCCATCCCTGTCTCAGAAGAACAAGATCAAAGATTCAACAGGATCCCCAGTCAAATGTACAGGCAAACCTGATGCATGTTTATTCAGAAGTAAGGCCCACTGCGTTCAATGGGACTTACTCCCAGGTGAATGGGCATAGCACTGTGGGCCTACCAAACCCAATGGGACTTATTTTGGAAAAGACATGTATAGGATTATGCTGCGATAAGTTTCTCTTACACATTTTACATGGACATACACATCACTGCTATAATTGCCACAATTGCTTTGGGTTTGTTCAACAGAGAAGCATTGCTGCCAGTTTTACATATAAACAAAAGGATGATGCTTGAATTATGGGGATCTAGACTCAGGCCCAGTGCAAAATAGTTTGAAGACCAAGGGAGGAGATTTCAGGACTTGATTCTCATTTCTCTAGAGCTGTACCAACTCCAGGTTTTAGGAGTTCTTTGGTCAAGGTACCCTCCTGTAATGTAAGGCCCAGTTAAGGCAACATAGAATATATCTTTGTCCTCTTCTGTGTGACAGCCCTCAAGGTGTTTGAGGAGGGCTGTCATGCCAGTTTATGCAGATGGCTGCTAATCTATTCCTTGTACTTCTCTTAACTCATAATCCTCTTAGTAGAGAATGGTGAAGAAATTTGGTTCCGTTTGCATTTAAAACTAATGTTGTCAAATTCACACTTTCCAAAACAATATGAGAACCAAACCACTTCAGAATTCACACAAATCCAATTTTTGTGATGCAGATCTCTAACCAAACAACGATGAATCTTTGAGTGGGGAATGTGCATAGAAATGAATATACTAGTGAAAATAACATACAGAAATGCATTATGTTAGGAAAAATTGCACACACAAAAATGTGTGCGTTGGTTAAAATAGCATACAAACGTGTTTATTATGAAGAAATTCACCCAAAAATTGTTTTCATGAAGATTTTTTTAAAAATCAAAAATCGTGAATTGCTGCAGAAATGTGAAGAACTGAATTTAAGATTGTGGAAAATGAGAAACTGGGTATTGAAACTGACAGATCCTTCCATCCCTACCTTTTGGTATATGAATATAGACTGTATTTTTTATTGCACGACAAGCCAAATTATACAGAAGAGAAGTACAAAATGCAACAACATATTTAAAAAAAACCATAGGAATACCCCCCAGCAGCCAGTACTCTAAGGCACAGCTCTTCAGCTGCTATCCACAAGCAGTCACTAATTTGCAGGCCAGGGCCACACACTGCCCCCCCCTCCGCTCAGGTGAGCTACCAACAGGGACGTCTTAGGGAGATCGGCTGCCGTGGTGCGCCGATCCCTCTGGCGCCCCCAGCGTGCCGCCTCTCCGCCGCCTCCCGCACTTGCCGCCCCTCAGGGGGGTGGGCGAGCAGGGGATGAGGGGCGTGGCGCTGGAGCGGCGCGGGGCTCTGCGCGCCCTTCCAGTGCTCCCGGGACGGGAGGCGAGGGCGGCCAGCTCGCAGCCCGCCCGGGAGCTGCATGGGTGGCAGCACCTGTGCTGCCGGCACGCGAGCACCCGGCCGCCAGCCCGCCCGTGGGGGCGGGGACGGGTTGGGGAGGGGGGTGCTGGTATGTCGGCGGGCTCGCAGGGCGCCCCTGAGGGGGTGGCGCCCTGGCGCACCTCACCACTAGCCCCTATGGATGAGACAGCCCTGGCTACCAAGAAAGGAGACCACACAGCTGACTGGGATCGAATCAGGCCACAACTTTTATTGACTACAGATGAAGTGGTTTGGCATAGCCATTGAGTAAGCATTTATTTTCGGGGCTGCTTACCAGATATGACATCATAATCATCCCAATCTATAAGAAAGGACCCACGTCAGACGCGGCGAGTTATAGACCCATCAGTCTCCTCCCTATACCCAGCAAATTATATGCCAAACACCTTTACATTAAATTAATTAACTGGGTGGAATCTGAGGCAATTCTGGCGGAGGAGCAAGCCGGGTTTAGACAGGGCAGAATGACAATAGACCCCTATAAGAGGGTAAGCGGACTTATCAATCAGGCCTTATCTTAAAAAAGACAGGAATCACTTGAGGTAGGGTCTTCTAGGTAGGGTCTGGAGCGAGCCTTATTTGCCCCTACGGGTTCCCACGGTTGCGCCCGGTGAGAAAACATGGAAGCAGAAAAGACACCTGAGGCTGCTGGCTTCAGAGAGAGAAAGATTTATTTTCTGCATGCAGAGGCACTTGCGGAGTTCAGGCATCCAAGCAAGTACAAAAAAGTCAATTTTCAGACAGTTCTTATAGACAGTTCTCTGGCTCTCCCCACCCCAGGAATCTTCCTCTTGTCCATATAAGGAACATTTCCTGTTGTACATTTCCTGTTGTACATATAAGGCAAAAGGACATTTAGCCCTGAGTTGGTTCATGCGCACTCCAGCAAGGCCATCCTATCTGTGACCTAGACAATTCCTCTCTGTGCAAGGTCGACCTTCTACTGTTAACTCCAGACTCTTAGTCATAGCTTGCCAGAAAGAAGTGCAATGCAGATCAAAGTTCAGCTTTACAGAGAGGTTTCATAAAGAAAAGCTTAAAGAGTTATTTTATACTTCTGGACTAACAATACATTTAGGTAAATATATACAGGTTAGCTAATTAACCCCTTCAGGTCGACCCTAGTGGGGAAATGGCCCACACAGCAGAGAGCTTATGTCCAACTATAAATTTCTTTGGCTTGTTTTTATTTTATCAGACCATAACTGAGGAGATATTATTTCTTTATAATATTTTTATCCTGACTTACCACAACGCAAAATCATTTTATGAATATACATACATATAAATAAACATATGTGTACACTAACAACACTCAAAAAGAAGCAGATCTTAACAAATGCCAGCAGTGGCTTAAAAACAACAACAACAGCCATTATGCAGCAGCATGTATCCTTAAAAAGGTATCGTAAATAAAGTATATTTTATGGTGCTGAAATGAACAGAGAGTTGGTGGCAAGAAAGCGCCTCCTAGGAATCTATTCTGTAGCCTGGGTATTAGCCTTCCTCCATTATATTATCATCCGATTGTGGGATGTATCTTCACTGAAGCAGTCAAATACAGCATTTACTGTTTCCTAGAGTGGACATACAGGGGAATGTTGCTCCAGGCAGGGAGGAGTTCTTGCCATACCTGCTCTGGAGCATCCTCCCCGTGTGTGACCAGGTAGATGGTTGTGACCCTAGCAGACCCTACAAAAGAGCTAGCCACGCAGCCATGTTCCTCTTTTGCCCTTTCGCCATCATCCTCTCTGCTGGCTCTTAGCCAGCAGCACATGTCTCATCCTCTCGGAGGATAGAAGCCACAAGGTAGAAAGTCTGAGGCCTAGCTCAGACTTATTTTCTCTACAAATGTAACTGTAACCACAAGATAAAGCCTGCCTTCAGGATACTACCGTGTACTGAATGTAAATCAACTTTACCATTACTTTTAAAGAAGGCTGTCAAGTTATTATTATTTTTAAGAGGGAAATAAAGGGGAAATTTACCAGGAACAATCCAATCTGGACAAGCCAGACTGGAATGCTTAACTTAAATGAGTCTAACGAATCCATCAACTTGCTTCCAGCAATGTGCAAGGAAATGTGCTCTGCTACTTGCTCACTAGCGTGAGTGAGGAAGGATAATATTTAATCAATATACAGTGGTACCTCAGGTTACGTACCTGATCCGTTCCAGGGTGCCATTCGCACCCCGAAAAGTCTGTAACCCGAGCGACGATATCGCGCATGTGCGGAAGCACGATATTGTGCTTCTGCGCATGTGCGACCTGTGCAGACCGCGCGGAGCGCTTCTGCACGTGTGAACACGGGGAAACCCAGAAACCCGCACCTCACAACCCGCAGTGAATGCAACACGAGGTACAACTGTATCTTCTCCTACTTTCCACAACATTCCCACACCGCTGGATTTCCATTAGAACTTAATGGATACACCAAGGACCACCCATATTCCCTTATATTCCTACCTCATCACTGAGGTCTTCAGGGGAGTCAGCATCAGTAGTCCCCTGTGGCTCAGATGCATGGCTTGTACATCCACCAGGAGTCATGCATTCAGTATTGTGGGCTCAATTTTATGGAACTCCCAGGTGAGGTCAGATGCCCCCTCCCTACTGAACTTCTGGTGCCAATTGATTATTATTATTATTTTGTTTATTCCAGCAGGCATTTGAATTGATGTCCAATCTTATGGTTCAATCCGTTTTTATCTTTTCTGTATTGTATTTCTTGTACACCACTTAGCGATTGTTAAGCGGTATACATAAGCTGCTTAAATAAAAGAAAGACATAAAATAATAAACATAGGGAGCTCTTATACCAGGTCAGACTAGGCCCATTATTGTTTCATTGTCGGGCAGTGGATTTCCAAGGTCTCAAGCAGAGATATGCCACCACTTGTTTCTTGGTCTTTTTAACAAGAGGTGCCAATAATTAAATCTGGAACCTTCTACATGCGAAGTATCTGCTCTCTCATTAAGGCATGGTCCTTCTCCAGTGGAAAGGCCTGAGGAACTCAGAGCAGGGTTTTGGATGATGATCTCAGTAAAGAGGCACCATAGAAAAATGTAATAAAGGATCTCCTCCAAAGATTGTTTCACAGTTCCAGAGATCAAAGCATTGCTATTCAGGACAGGCGTTCTTTTAAGTATGTGCATTGGGGTAAGGGGTAGATAAATCTTTAATTAAGACTGTTTGCCTTTAAGTGACATGACATAGTGAAATATACTTGGGAGTCGTTTAGTGATTTCATGCTCTTTATTGCAGCTCGTAAAACAGTGAATGAATTCCCCCCCCAAACCTCTGGCTTTATATACATTATTTACAGAATGGGTCCCGTCTGATTGGCTGATTCTGCTTCCCTCCTGGAGCCTGATTGGGCTGCTCCTGCAGGCCAACCAGTTGCTGCATTCTAGGATCCTACCTGCCTATTGTTCTAGGATCCAAGCTTAGTACATAACAGTTTCTCTGAAATCCACCCAGTCACATGAAATCTACCATTTCCAACTCAAACATCACAAATGAGAAAGCACAGTATAGACTTGAAGCAAATGTTCCCAACATTTTTACATACTTCCTCTTGCAGGACATCCAAGACACAAAACAATCTGCCAGGAACTTCTTGTTTGCTGTTTTCCCACCGACTGAACATGCAATGTTTAGTGAAACGCATTTTTCTTCCAAATTTGAGTTTTGTTGTAATGTAAAACATTGGATATATTCAAATGCCATTGTTTAGATTTATGTAGCAAGAAAACCACCTGCTAGACACCTGCCAAGGCATTCAGCTAGGGTTGCCATATTTCAAAAAGTCAAAACCAGGACACCCCAAAAGTTATCGAGCTTTTTTTGGACATATGGCAGCCCTAATTCAACCATCTTCCCAGTCCCTGCTGGTTCAGACAAAGTCAGAATACTAGCCTTGCAACATGCTAAGGCAGTGGCTTGGCTTTCAAATTGTGTTCCTAGGAACCTTAGATTCTTCAAAAGCTTTTCAGGGACAGCCCTTAGTATAAAACATTAGGGACATTGAGGGACCTGATGGAAATCAGACATTTCCAGGTGGAAAATAAAGGACAGAGGAATTTTAAAAACAGGGATCGAATAGGGAGAAATAGGGACCTACAGTATACTTGGAAAAGACGGGACAAGGGTTATTGGAGAACCAGATTCTTTGTTTTGCAACTCTGCTATAAAAAGCAACATCAAACTGCTGACTATAATTTCACACTTTTACCAACGCTTTTAGACCAACGAACTATTTGACCAGTCAACTATATTTGTTTACTGCTGTCATCTCTGACACCCAGAGTGATTTATGGGGTATTTTTCTGTTATGTCTGATATTCTCTAGCTGATGGAAATGCTGCAAATAGTGTCTAGAAACACAGTCAGCAGAACTTAAGTCACAGTGCCCTGCTGTTTATTAAATTATTCCTATTTCCCCCTGAGATCTATGCTTCACCCATACCGAACGCTGAAACAGGAATAAAGTTGCTTTTCATTCTCTGATGCTGCCAGAGGTTATCCACTGTCACGATTCATTTTAAATACATTTGACAAGCACTTTAATTTTGTGTAATGGGAAGGCTAAGAATCAAATTTCAGACAAGGGAACTATCTAATATCGCTCTGCAAATGTCAAGGTTTGGTGTTACTATGCACACAATTAGGAAGATGGGGTGAAATTGGAACCACAATCACTCTTTCCTCCTAATGTTAATTTGTACACTAGCATTGCAGTAATCTGCCTAATCTTGTAATGGTTTATACAGTAACTCCTTATGAAAAGCCTGCGTCATCCCAGGACATCTTTATTTTATTTTAGTTTATTTTACTTTATTTTCTAACCATGACGTAATGCCCTCTATCTTGGTGTTTACTGTGTAGTTCCTAAACCACAAAAATTATCTTACACCAATATTACCTGATACATACATGTTCAGAACTGTGTCTGGCATTCTACCATACCTATTGCCCAAATCACCCTGTTGCCCTAACTGGGGGCCTCTGTTTCTGTTCCTACTCAAAATCCTTCCTCTCTTATAACATTTGTTGATGGGGAGACTTTAAAGAGCAGCTTGTTATACATACATAGGGTCCCCCTATGCTGCAAACCCTTATATAATTGAGGTTCCGTATCTCAGGAGGAACATTTGTATGTACAGCAAACTCACCTGTAAAAATTCCTCACCACCAGGGACGATGGCAGAAGCAGTGCCAACAGGCACAGTCACACACACACACACACACACACACACACAACTGTAAATTGTAACAGAGGCCCAAGAAATCTCAACTAGAAGTGGGCATTTAGTGTCACCCTTCCCAGGCTGCGGGACACTTTTCATGCAGAGATGCAGCAGGCATCCTCACCTTTTTTTAGGTGTCTCTTGAAGACTTTTTTTTTATGCCGGCTGGCTTTTGCTCTTCTTTTCTTCCATAAGCCAGTTGCTTTAATTGTATTGCTTTTGTTGGGTTTTCTATTTCATCATTGTACATGATTATTGGTTCGTTTGTTTTTTAATTATTATTTTTTTGTGTTGCAGTTTTGTGTTGTGAACCTCCTTGAGATCTGCGGGTATAGGGCGGTATACAACTTTGAGAAATAAAATGGATAAATTATATTTTATAATATGCTCGTATAGAGAGGAGCACCCAACACTTATTGGGCTTATGGGGGGGCAAAAAAAAATCAGGCTGTCCGAGGTAAATAGCGTTCATTGAACTACAGTAGTACCTCTGGATGTGAACGGGATCCGTTCCAGAGCCCCGTTCGCATCATGAGCAGTCCGCAACCTGCAGCGCCACTTCTGCGCATGCGCGGGTCATGATTCAGCGCTTCTGCACATGCACGTGACATCATTTGACACGTCTGTGCATGTGCGAATCGCCGAACCCGGAAGTAACCCGTTCCGGTACTTCCGGGTTCAGCGTGTTCGTAACCTGCGCCATTCTCAACCCGCAGCAAATGCAACACGAGGTACGACTGTATATCACTTGGGTCAGTGAGATGGAAGTACTTAAACCCAAATTCCTGCTTGCCTGTGAAGCTGACGGGGTGACATTGCGTCAGTCACTATCTCAGCCTGCCCTAACCCAACAGGAACATCCAACTTACCTCATAGGGTTGTTCTGATCAGAGGCGTAGGAAGGTCAGGTGGTACCCGGTGCGGAAAATTTCTTGTCACCCCCCCCTGCAAATATGGTTTTACGTTTTTTTTTCATATTTTCTTACAAAGGAATAATAAAAAGTAATAGTAATAAGAAACTTTTATTTATATCCCGCCCTCCCCAGCCGAAGTTGGGCTCAGGGTGGCTAACATCAGATACATAACATTGGTATAAAATCAAACAATAATTAAATTACGTCCTAAAAACACCTCAAAATCAAATTAAAGTCTAATTAGATGGCTTTCCACAGGGTTAGGGTTGGGAATAGTAAGTGCTCCACTGAACTGAAATTTCAGCCTTCACGACATAGGAAAACAGCCAAGTAAACAGCTATTTTGGTGGAGGAGGGTCAAGATATTAACCGATATGCATGAAATTTCATATATAGCTATATAATCCCTACTATAGTAAGATAAGACCTTTGGAGCAGGCATTAAGTTTTTATGAACCGCCCTAGTAGGGCATTCATTGTTCCTTGAGAATTTGTCACCCCCTCCATTATGGAACATGGGGCGGTCTGCCCCCTACGCCCCCCCTTGCTACGCCCCTGGTTCTGATGAGAAAATAGCAGGAAGGAGAAGCCTTTTACATTGTATTTCTTGCTTGCACTTATGAAAGTTCCCATTCTATAAATTTTACTTGTGCCTTTTCCCAGCAACTTCCCTACAATTGTTCCTCTTTGGTTTCTATTTCAAGACAAGATTCCTGTCGCGACTGTTGCTGCAGACACAACTGCTGAACAGTGCTCAGCAGTTAAGACACAGGAAATGCTTCCAATGAGATCTTTGCCTTTTTCAAGGGCTTGAAACTCCAGAGGACTAACAGACTTTAGCTGAGGTGCAGGTAGGTAGCCATGTTGGTCTGCCATAGGCAAAACAAAATAAAATAAAAAATTCCTTCCAGTAGCACCTTTTGTTGTTCAGTCGTTCAGTCGTGTCCGACTCTTCATGACCCCATGGACCAGAGCACGCCAGGCACGCCTATCCTTCACTGCCTCCCGCAGTTTGGCCAAACTCATGTTAATAGCTTCGAGAATACTGTCCAACCATCTCATCCTCTGTCGTCCCCTTCTCCTTGTGCCCTCCATCTTTCCCAACATCAGGGTCTTTTCCAGGGAGTCTTCTCTTCTCATGAGGTGGCCAAAGTACTGGAGCCTCAACTTCAGGATCTGTCCTTCTAGTGAGCACTCAGGGCCGATTTCCTTGAGAATGGATAGGTTTGATCTTCTTGCAGTCCATGGGACTCTCAAGCGTCTCCTCCAGCACCATAATTCAAAAGCATCAATTCTTCGGCGATCAGCCATCTTGATGGTCCAGCTCTCACTTCCGTACATTACTACTGGGAAAACCATAGCTTTAACTATACGGACCTTTGTCGGCATGGTGATGTCTTTGCTTTTTAAGATGCTGTCTAGGTTTGTCATTGCTTTTCTCCCAAGAAGCAGGCGTCTTCTAATTTCGTGACTGCTGTCACCATCTGCAGTGATCATGGAACCCAAGAAAGTGAAATCTCTCACTGCCTCCATTTCTTCCCTTTCTATTTGCCAGGAGGTGATGGGACCAGTGGCCATGATCTTAGTTTTTTTGATGTTGAGCTTCAGACCATATTTTGCGCTTTCCTCTTTCACCCTCATTAAAAGGTTCTTCAGTTCCTCCTCACTTTCTGCCATCAAGGTTGTATCATCAGCATATCTGAGGTATGTTGATATTTTTTCCGGCAACCTTTCGCATGATGAATTCAGCATATAAGTTAAATAAGCAGGGAGACAATATACAGCCTTGTCCTTTCCCAATTTTGAACCAATCAGTTATTCCATATCCAGTTCTAACTGTAGCTTCTTGTCCCACATACAGATTTCTCAGGAGCACCTTAGAGACCAACTAAGTTTGTTCTTGGTATGAGCTTTCGTGTGCATTCACACTTGTGTTGTGTATTGAAGTTCTCACCCTGGCCACCGAGGGTATTGTGTATCTAGTTTTCTCTCAGGTCCACATCAGTTAATTTAGGCGGGAAACCCTGGGCTGTTGTTACAACGTTGCCAGCCGGCTGCCTATAAAAGCAGGCCAGCTGAGCTGTTTTGTGTTCAGTTCCAGCTTACTTATAAAGAGCTACTTGGAGAAATCTCTGCGTCGTCTGCTATATCTACCCACTACTTAATAATTTGGCATTAATAAAATTTTAGGGAAGTGGAAACAGAGGGAAGTGGCTGCTGAGAAGAAGAAAAACCCTCCTGAGTTGTGAACTGCCCTGAGATCTACAGGTATATACCGGTAAATTGGGAAAAAAGATTATTATTATTATGTTTCTAAGGAGAGACCTCTGGAGATGGTGAAGAAAGAACTGGGTAGAATATACTTTCCCACTGTGATACAGAGTGGGAAAGAGGTGAGGGTATCTACTCTGGCACCTGAAGAATCAGAGTGCCCTCTATTTCTCCAATGGAAATAATGTCTAATGGGGTTACTTCCTAATAAACAGGTGCGAGATTGTAGCCTTTCTTTCCTTTCCTCTCCAGAGTGTACTAACAACAGGTTTTGGCTTTTCAGCCTAGTTCTAAGGTGCTAAATGCGTCCGTCTGCTCATGGCAGGTGCATGCATGCTGTTCTCCACACAAATACAAAACCCTCAAGTGCCTCTAGCCACAGGGCGCAGCATCTTCCAATAGCATCAGACTTAAACCGGTTTTTATTTTTGCTAAGACCAGATCTTAAGCAGCATTACCACCTTCCTGTCACTGGCTATGACCCTGGTCCAAAGGGAAACCTACAGAGTCACAGTTCTTAGCACGTCCAGAGAAACATTTCATTATGAAGGGCACCAACAGTATCACCGTCTTTAAACCAATGTTGGGAATGACACATCAGCCGCGCACGAAATCCCTTTGTATCAGCACCAGATTAATAACCTGCCTTACGATTAATAACCTGATTTACTGTTGTGGGTGGGGAGGTGTTTGCTGGCCAAATCCTAGGTGTTGATAATGCATAGCGAACAATCATCAGACTGAACTGGTATGACAATCCCATTCTGACAAAAGGTGGAGGGAAATGGACATTACACATTCGCTGGGAAACATTTATGGGAGATAAACACCTGCAAATTTCTGTACGTTTCCTCTTTCTTGTTATGCTTGTTTTGCTGTCACTTTGCGTGCTGGGAAAAAACATTTAAAAACCCGTAAATGAATAAAATAACAACAACAACAACAACAACAACAATAATAATAAGTAAAAGTGTGCTAGGATTGCAACCTGAGCCAAGCAGAGCTCAACCCTAGGCCACACCAACTAACCAGGGTCCCTGTGAGCATGTGCAGAGTGCCTCTCCTTGGGCTGTACATTTTGAGTACATTGAGACCCCGGGGAATAGGGCGGTATATAATTTCAATAAATAAAAATAAGTAACACAAAGCACGAGAAAGCCTTTCTCCCCTCCTTCCTCGCTTCTCAGGCGCCTCAGACCTTGGCAGAGACGCCGATTCCCCCTCCCCTCAAGGCCGCCCTCTCGGCCTCTGCGCCCCGCGGCCCTGGCGGCGAGGGAACCGGGAGACGAAGGGAGCAGGCCCGGGTCGGCGCCGCATCCCTTCCGGGGCGGACGAAGCGGCGGAAGTGTCGGGGGCGGCGAGGCGCGGATCGGTGCCCATGAGGGGAGCTCCTTGGCCGGCACCGGCAGGCGCCTGAGAGCCGCTCCCGCCTCCTCCTCCGATGTTTGGCTGCGGCGGCGGCGGCGGCGTCGGAGTCAGGCGGGCCCAGCAGGCGAGTCTCTCCCGTCAGGCCCAGGATGGCGGCGTCCGGGGGAGCCGGGCAAGAGAAGCAGCTGGCGCCGGCCCTGCTCAGCTTCTTCATCTACAACCCGAAGCTGGGCCCCAAAGAAGGCGAGGTAAGGGGGCGAATTTGGAGGCGGTGGGGAGAGAGAAAGCGGGCCGTCAGTCTGAGGGGCAAAGGCTGCGAAAGAGGGGAGGGGGCGTGACAGGCTCCGAAGAAGGAGGGGAGGCGTCCTTATTGTTGTCGGTTTTATTGCTAACATTCACTCTTCTTCGTTTCTCCCTTAAAAGAAAAAATAATAAATTGATTTTTTAATTGGATTTGATGTAAGAAACCCAAAGATAGCAACGCAACGAGTTGCAAAGCCGGTCTCAGGGAAGGAAGTGCAGAGGGATTTGTTTTTTGCAGATGCTCAGTGAAGCCCGGATCGATATTTAGCGCACGGGTAAACATCACGTCGGAAACAAGCGAGGCTTGGACGTAGCGTGACGGCTTTTCCGGCTACCATGTAAACACGGGAGTAGACAGAGGGGGCAGATCCGAGGAAGGAGTCTCTCAGCCCAAAGAGTCTAAAATGTCAGGCTGCTTGGCAAATAGGTCGAATCATAATGTTTTGTTTTGAAACCAGAAGGGCGTTTTAAAATCTTTTATTTTATCTTACGGTGTTGTTGTTTTTTAATTTTCTTATTTTTCAAAAAAGGAAAAGAATCCTCACATTTAAAAAGAACCTCCTCGCAGGCGTAGCATAGAGTTTAACAGTGCAAAGCACCATTTTTGAAAACTTTTTATAAAGAGTGGCAGGAAGCTGCATCCTTGTTTAGGGGCAAGAGGGAAGTAAATTAATTAATTGATTGGTGCTATCTAACAGTTGTTAAAGTGCCTAAGTTTTTCTCTTTAAGCACCGAACACAAGTTAAAATATATTTGATTCTGCCTGCATGCTCATATGCATACACATACCTTTTAACCACATTCAAATAATTTGAGAATTCCTCCTGCAAAGGATTCTGGGAATTGTAGTTTGTCAAGGATGCTGGGAATTGTAGATTTGTAGAGGGTAAAGTATAGTCTCCAGAATGCCCTTTAAATGTGTTGTAATGGTGCTGTGGGGTGTGGGTGGCGCTGTGTTGTAATGGGCGGTGGGTGGCTTTAAATGTGTTGTAATGGCGCTGTGGGGTGTGGGTGGCGCTGTGGGTTAAACCACAGAGCCTAGGGCTTGCTGATCAGAAGGTAGGCGGTTCGAATCCCCGCGACGGGGTGAGCTCTCGTTGCTCATTCCCAGCTCCTGCCCACCTAGCAGTTCAAAAGCACGTCAAAGTGCAAGTAGATAAATAGGGACCACTCCAGCGGGAAGGTAAACGGCGTTTCCGTGCGCTGCTCTGGTTCGCCAGAAGTCAGGGGCGCCGCTAGGGGGGTGCGGTGGGGGCGGTACGCCCCGGGTGACAGGGGAGGGTGGGGGTGACAAGCGGCAGCCCCTTCCACCACTCCCCACGCACCGCCGGTCACCCCGGGAGCAGCAGCGCTGCACAGATGGGGTGCTCCCTCGGCCGTGCGCTGTTGCTCCCGGGGCGACGGAGCGAGCGGCGGTGCGTGGGGGTGACAAGCGGCAGCCCTTCCCGCCATTCCCAAGCACTGCCGCTCCCTCCGTCACCCTGGGAGCAACAGCGCACGGCCGAGCGAGCACCCCGTCCGTGCAGCGCTGCTGCTCCCGGGGTGACCGGCAGCATGGGGAGTGGCAGGAGGGGCCGCCGCTTGTCACCCCCATGCGCCGCCGCTCGCTCCGTCGCCCCGGGAGCAACAGCACACAGCCAAGGGAGCACCCCCGCCCGTGCAGCGCTGCTGCTCCCGGGGTGACTGGCCGTGCGTGGGGAGTGGCGGGAGGGGCTGCCGCTTGTAACCCCCACGCGCCGCCGCTCGCTCCGTCCCCCCCGGGAGCAGCAGCGCACGGACGGGGTGCTCCCAGGGCAACGGAATGAATGGCGGCGCCTGGGGGGTGACAAGCGGCAGCCCCTCCCACCATTCCCATGCGCTGCCGCTCCCTCCGTCACCCTGGGAGCGGCAGCGCATGGCCCGACGACGGACTCTGTTGTCGGACCGCTGCTTCCACGGCCTCCTTTTGAGCTGCAGAGTTTAAAAGGGGGCTCTTCGGCTTAAAAGGGGGCTGCAGAAGCGGCGGCGGCACTCCTGGAAACGCCCCGCCCCTGGGGCGTTTCCAGGAGTGCCGCCCCAGGTGCCGCGGAGCCTAACTCCGCCACTGCCAGAAGTGACTTAGTCATGCTGGCCACATGACCTGGAAGCTGTATGCCGGCTCCCTCAGCCAGTAATGCGAGATGATCGCTGCAACCCCAGAGTCGGACACGACTGGACCTAATGGTCAGGGTTCCCTTTACCCTTACCTAATGCAAGCATATCTAATGCAACCAATGCGTCACCAGATTTCGAGCCTTTAAGTTGTATTGTGGGGTGTAGATGGCAGTAGGACAAGATCCAGGTATAACATTTATGTGAACCTGGGATCTTTGTGGTGTTGTCCATTATTTATTTAAGATATTTTATATCCTACATTCTAAGAGAGTGTGCTTAGGTGACTAGGAATAAATTCATAAGACAAATTCAAATTACATTAAAAACAACTTTAATATGGTCATAAAAGAGTACAATAGGCAGATCAGTTTTTTTAAAAAAGCATTGATGAATGGGGGGGGGGGGGAACTAAGCAAAATGTCTTAAGCAGATAATGGAAAATGAAAAGCAAGGAGACCTGACGAACTTCCCAAGGCATAGAACGATAGCTATCCTTAGATGTAGTAGCAGTTAACAGTATTATTGCTTAACTTTTCTAGGCATTGTATGTACAGTGGACCCTCCAGATACGAATTAAATTCGTTCCGGGGGTCTGTACTTAACCTGAAAAGTCTGTAACGGGAGGCGCCGCTTCTGCATACGCGTGCGGCACGATAGAGTGCTTCTGCATGCGCACGCGGTACACAGAGCGCTTCTGCGCATGCGCACGGCAAAACCCGGAAGTTTACACTTCTGGGTTTGCCGCGTTCACAACCCGAAAGTTACGTATCCAGAGCGGTACGTAACTTGAGGGTCCACTGTAGAATAAAAAAGGGCATCCTACCCTTGAATCTAAAAGACGTACAAAAGGTCTTGCTAACAGGCTTTCTGTAGGCATCTGGTTGGCCACTGTGAGAACAGGATGCTGGACTACATGGGCCAACAGGCTGACAAAAGGGGGCACTCTTACAGCTATGGTCGTACAGATGACCTTCTGACAGCCACAAAATGGGATGCTTTTGTATCTAAAGAGATTGTATTGACATTCCACATGGAGGGTTTCCTTTCCCTTTGACAACTCTGGATGTACCTATACTAGTTTGGATAATTTTGTCCTGAATAAATAGCTCCTTGTCATCTTCACCCATGTTATACATGTGCATCTATAAATTCCCAGGGTTTTCTAATAGATGCACTATATTATAGTAAACAACAAAGTAAAATGCATACTGTATTTGGCAGAACCCCTTCATGGATCACTGCCTTGTCGTGGCGAAGGGGCTTGAATTACTCAGGGAAGCTATGGACAGGTCAAGAAGGACAGGTCATAGTGGAGGGTTTGGACCAAACGTGATCCACCTGGAGAAGGAACTGGCAAGCCACTCCAGTATCCCTGCCAAGAAAACTCCATGGACAAAGACAACAGGCATATAAAAGATATGACGCTGGAAGATGAGCCCCTCAGGTCGGAAGGCGTCCAACATGCTACTGGGGAAGAGCGGAGGACAAGTACAAGTAGATCCAGAGCTGATGAAGCGGCTGGGCCAAAGCCGAAAGGACGTTCAGTTGCTGATATGCCTGGAAGTGAAAGGAAAGTCCAATGCTGTAAAGAAAAGTATTGCATAGGAACCTGGAATGTAAGAACCATGAACCTTGGAAAGCTGGATGTGGTAAAAAATGAGATGGCAAGAATAAACATTGACATCCTAGGCATCAGTGAACTAAAATGGACAGGAATGGGCGAATTCAGTTCGGATGACTATCATATCTACTACTGTGGGCAGGAATCCTGTAAAAGAAATGGAGTGGCCCTCATTGTCAACAAAAGAGTGGCGAAAGCTGTACTGGGATGCAATTTCAAAAATGATAGAATGATCTCGATACGAATCCAAGGCAGACCTTTTAACATCACAGTAATCCAAGTTTATGCACCAACTACCAGTGCTGAAGAAACTGAAATTGATCAGTTCTATGAAGACTTACAACACCTTATAGAAATGACACCAAAGAAGGATGTTCTTCTCATTATAGGGGATTGGAATGCTAAAGTAGGGAGTCAAGAGATAAAAGGAACAACTGGCAAGTTTGGCCTTGGAGTTCAAAATGAAGCAGGGCAAAGGCTAATAGAGTTCTGTCAAGAGAACAAGCTGGTCATCACAAACACTCTTTTCCAACAACACAAGAGACGACTCTACACATGGACATCACCAGATGGGCAACATCGAAATCAGATTGATTATATTCTCTGCAGCCAAAGATGGAGAAGCTCTATACACTCAGCAAAAACAAGACCTGGAGCTGACTGTGGCTCAGATCACCAGCTTCTTATAGCAAAATTCCAGCTTAAACTGAAGAAAGTAGGAAAAACCACTGGGCCAGTAAGATTCAATCTAAATCAAATCCCTTATGAATACACAGTTGAAGTGAAGAACAGGTTTAAGGATTTAGATTTGGTGGATAGAGTGCCTGAAGAACTGTGGATGGAGGCTCGTAACATTATACAGGAGACAGCAACGAAAACCATCCCAATGAAAAAGAAATGCAAGAAATCAAAGTGGCTGTCCAATGAGGCCTTACAAATAGCGGGGGAGAGAAGGCAAGCAAAATGCGAGGGAGATCGTGAAAGATACAGGATATTGAATGCAGATTTCCAAAGAATAGCAAGGAGAGACAAGAGGGCCTTTCTAAACGAGCAATGCAAAGAAATAGAGGAAAATAACAGAATGGGGAAAACCAGAGATTTGTTCAAGAAAATTGGAGATATGAAAGGAAGATTTCGTACAAAGATTACCACAATTAAGGACAAAAGTGGAAAGGACCTAACAGAAGCAGAAGACATCAAGAAGAGGTGGCAAGAATACACAGAGGAATTATACCAGAAAGATATGGAGGTCTCATACACCCCAGGTAATGTGGTTGTTGACCTTGAGCCAGACATCCTGGAGAGTGAAGTCAAATGGGCCTTAGAAAGCCTGGCTAACAACAAGGCCAGTGGAAGCGATGATATTCCAGCTGAACTATTTAAAATTTTAAAAGATGATGCTGTTAAGGTGCTACACTCAATATGCCAGCAAGTTTGGAAAACTCAGCAGTGGCCAGAGGATTGGAGAAGATCAGTCTACATCCCAATCCCAAAGAAGGGCAGTGCCAAAGAATGCTCCAACTACCGCACAATTGCACTCATTTCACACGCTAGCAAGGTTATGCTTAAAATTCTACAAGGCAGGCTTAAGCAGTATGTGGACCGAGAACTCCCAGAAGTGCAAGCTGGATTTCGAAGGGGCAGAGGAACCAGAGACCAAATTGCAAACATGCGCTGGATTATGGAGAAAGCTAGAGAGTTCCAGAAAAACATCTACTTCTGCTTCATTGACTACACAAAAGCATTTGACTGTGTCGACCACAACAAACTATGGCAAGTTCTTAAAGAAATGGGAGTGCCGGATCACCTCATTTGTCTCCTGAGAAATCTCTATGTGGGACAAGAAGCTACAGTTAGAACTGGATATGGAACAACTGATTGGTTCAAAATTGGGAAAGGAGTACGACAAGGCTGTATATTGTCTCCCTGCTTATTTAACTTATATGCAGAATTCATCATGCGAAAGGCTGGACTAGATGAATCCCAAACCGGAATTAAGATTGCCGGAAAAAATATCAACAACCTCAGATATGCTGATGACACTACCTTGATGGCAGAAAGTGAGGAGGAATTAAAGAACCTTTTAATGAGGGTGAAGAGGAGAGCGCAAAATATGGTCTGAAGCTCAACATCAAAAAAACTAAGATCATGGCCACTGGTCCCATCACCTCCTGGCAAATAGAAGGGGAAGAAATGGAGGCAGTGAGAGATTTCACTTTTTTGGGTTCCACGATCACTGCAGATGGTGACAGCAGTCACGAAATTAGAAGACGCCTGCTTCTTGGGAGAAAAGCAATGACAAACCTAGACAGCATCTTAAAAAGCAAAGACATCACCTTGCCGACAAAGGTCCGTATAGTTAAAGCTATGGTTTTCCCAGTAGTAATGTACGGAAGTGAGAGCTGGACCATAAAGAAGGCTGATCGCCGAAGAATTGATGCTTTTGAATTATGGTGCTGGAGGAGACTCTTGAGAGTCCCATGGACTGCAAGAAGATCAAACCTATCCATTCTCAAGGAAATCAGCCCTGAGTGCTCACTAGAAGGACAGATCCTGAAGTTGAGGCTCCAGTACTTTGGCCACCTCATGAGAAGAGAAGACTCCCTGGAAAAGACCCTGATGTTGGGAAAGATGGAGGGCACAAGGAGAAGGGGACGACAGAGGATGAGATGGTTGGACAGTGTTCTCGAAGCTACTAACATGAGTTTGGCCAAACTGCGAGAGGCAGTGAAGGATAGGCGTGCCTGGCGTGCTCTGGTCCATGGGGTCACGAAGAGTCGGACACGACTGAACGACTGAACAACAACAACAACAACATTTGGCAGAAAGGCCTTTTTTAAGGATTTGCCTGAATCCTTAAAGTAGATTACTATGAAAGCCATTTACAATGTGAGGCGTCAGGACTTAATTTAGATAACTTTATTTGAATGTAGTTATTTTGTATTAATTGTTACTGTTTACTTTTCTGACTTCAGGAAGAAAAGAAGATTCTTTTTTATTACCCAAATGAAGTTGAAAAGAATGAAAAAATCAGAAATGTTGGTTTATGTGAAGCCATAGTTCAGTTTACAAGGTACTAAGTTCCACATTTTTGCCTATCCCATTTATTTATGATTTATTTATTTATAAGGCACCAAAAATGTGTTAGGTGGATTTGCAAATAAGCTTTAAAAAGCATGTTGCTCTGATAGTGCTCAAGCTAGGCTATCTGGTATTATACTTTTATTAGTTGTAGGTTGTCACCCAGTTTAGAGAAATCTTAGTCTGTTAATCATGTAAGTTTTATTTATTTTTTATTTTTTGCTTTTATAGCATGCCTTTCCTCCAAGGAGCTCAAGGTGGCATAAATGGTTCCTGCCACCCGCTTTTTATCCTCACCTTGTGAGGTAGATTAGCGTGAGAGAGATCGACTAACCCAAGTAAGCCTTGTGGCTGAGTGGGAATTTGAACCTGGGTTTTCCTAGACCTAGTCCACACCCTAATCAATAAACTACACTGGCTCTCAAACAGATTATGCTTACATATTGACAAAACAGTAGTTCTGAAACAAGAAGCATGCCTTTTTTGTTCTTTGATGATGCACCTACGTGTTTTAGGAGTCACCATTTAAGAAGAAGCCAGGTCTTCTGTTCAATTAATTGGAGTATATTTTTAGGCTATTTATTTTAAAATCAATTAGTCAATTAAATGTTGCACCCTTAGTTAATAGGTAAGGGTTAACACTCCAATGTCTAAAGTGTTCATACATGTATTATTTCCCCCTTTTAGGACCTTTAGTCCTTCAAAACCGGCAAAATCCCTACACACCCAGAAAAATAGACAGTTCTTCAATGAACCTGAAGAAAATTTCTGGATGGTTATGGTACTTAAATGCATGCTACTGTTCTATTAAGCATTTATTGAGATTTATCAAAGCTGCTTTGAGTGTTCTAAAGCGGGGAGAGGAGCCCTCTGACTTTACATTGGGAGAAAGCACATCTTCCCCTTTTGGACATGAATGGAAATATGGGAAGGGGAAGCATAATTTCCTTATGTTTCCCCTCTCATTGCTTATTTGTAAATGGTTCCCGCAGGGGCAGCCCTACCATTGGGTAATGTGTGGCAGCAAATTTGGGTTGTCATGAAAGGCTGGCAGATTGTTCATTATTTAATGTATTTTTACTGTACTTTTAATGGCAGGGAGGAAGAGAGCTGTTTGTGGAATAATTATCTCCCATAACAAAATAACTTGACTTTCATTGGCTTGGGAAGTGGGAGTGGGGTGCAGATGCAGGGAATACCATTTGCTGCTCTACCTCAGGCAGCAAAATGTCTTGATCTGGCCCTGAACGTATCCTTGCACCATAATCCAGCTTCATCAGCATTAGCAGAGGCTATCCTGTGAACTATATAGCTCAGGGGTCAGCAACCTTTTTCAGCACCACTGTATTGCTGATCACCTTGAGCCAGCAACTCTAAATCAATGAATAACGTCTGTTTTGTTCTACTTTCAAGGTTGTACGAAATCCCATAGTAGAAAAACACAAAGATGGTAAACCGGTTGTTGAGTATCAAGAAGAAGAGTTACTGGTAATTATTACCATCGCTTGTGCTTTGGGTTTCTCCTCCCCCGCCTGTCCACAGTGTGCCCTATTTGGGTCTCTGGTTAGATGGCACCTTCCAGCAACTCCTGCAGCCAAGCTGGTGCCTATGTATTGCTCTTGCTTTCTTTGGATCACATCAGCAAGGCCGAGAGAGGCGTCTTGTCTCCATACACAGTGCCCAGGCTTGTGCCCCGGAGAGGTCACTGCTGCTGCTAACACAGCAAAAACAGTGCAGGAGGCAGCAGTTACAAGTTGCCGGTCTCTGCAGTCACAGCAGGCTCTGTGATTCTCCAGCAGTTTGACTTCACCCCTGCAGGTGCACTCCATTGTCTCTACATTGTCATTGTATACAGATGCCAATGACAAAGTTAGAGTATTTATGCCCTCTGCCCAGAATATGACTCAGGTGGACCTCACCTGAACAGTTGTCAGGGATCTTCCCAGGTGCTGCTCATGAGTAACTACTAAGCCTCCTTTGAAGAACTGAAGTTATAGCTATTTACAAGCGGAGCTAGTTTAAAACATGACCGTTCGGTCACTATCAGAATCCGGAAGTTCATTCCTTCTGCTACCCCCCCAACACCAGATCTTCGGCACTCTGAAACGATGTCTCCTGGGTCCTCTAGCCCCCCTGCGCTGTGCCTGTGTCGGAAGCTGTGGGCTAGCCTGACTGGTGGCACTGTGTCTTTCAACAGTGTCCCGGAGCCCTTGCTCCTCTCCCTCGCTTGGAGACGATTCCTGTGATAGATTGGATGAGGAGGAGGAGGAGTCCATCTGCAAAAGGGGTCCGGGCTCCCTATAGCTTTGTGAGCTGTCTCCCCTTGAAGAGCAGCTTTCCCTGCCCTACTCCTGGGCAGGGCTTTCTCTCCCCCTCTCCTCATGAGTAGCTGGGCTACTCCTGACAACAGTGATCCACATGCAGCATACGTGCAGCTGGGAAAATATGAGCTAACTCAGATAAGGCCCTTTCAGCAATGGCTATGAACTTTATGCATCATTTCTCCAACTGCTATATGTTTTCTTGGCGCTGATGTTATCAGTGCTGCAGCATTGTTTTTCTTGATGTCTCTACAGAGAAAAACAAAGTTAACCTTTTAAATGATGACCTCATAGGATTCTTCTTGTAGTAACTCTCTGATTCTGGCTATCTTACAGGACAAAGTGTATAGCTCAGTGTTACAGCAGTGTTATAACATGTACAAGGTAAGTTAGATATATGATTTTTGTCAGTTTTCATGCTGGGATGTGAGAAGCAGTCTTCGCACCTCCATAGCAGAACCCGATCATACTCTTTGATTCATGGAGTGCCATTTCCCCCCAAAGTCTGGGTGGCAGAAGCATCTCTTCGATGCTGAACACTTATTTACTACATTCATAAGCCGCCTTTCTGACAATTGTTGTCAGAAGTTAATAAAGACAGCAACTGTTTTAGGCACATCCGATACGTGCTCGGCCATGCCAAACCCGGAAGTGACTCAAAAACGTCACAAAAAGGGTCTTTGCAGGCCTTTTCAGTGGTGTTTCAAATATACCCAATTTCACTTAAATGCGTGGTGCCTTGGAACGTAACCCCCGTGTAATTTGGGAGTTGCTTGTAATTTAAAAGAGTGGCTTACAGTCTGATGGAGAAGTTAAGAGAAGGGGAAAGGGATAGGGAGCAAATTCAGGTATTATGGCCTCTGCAGGGAACACTTCTGGGAAGGGAGATGCCAGATGGTCCCACTCTCAGTTTATTAAAAATGGCAGCAACACTGAAATTTTCTGTGAAAGTCAAATTCCTACTTCTGTTTTGGCAAAGGACTGTTGCAATTATCTGATTATTGACCGGATACAGCATTAACTTTATAATGTGCAGTGTGCATTTTTCCCCCCTTTAAAAAAATTGCTAACCCTGTGAGACAGTGTTGACACGTGGAGAGATAATTTCAATATGCAAAAACATTTGGTTGTGCCCGGTGGGATTTCTTTCCTTGAAGTGAAGACATCTTCGCATGCCAAAACACTTTGGAAAGTCTCTTCTGTTTAAAAAATAGATTGCCACATGCTCCTGCACAAAACTAAAAAGGTGTGCAGCACCAGATGCAGTGTTCTTTGGATCCTGTTTTTGGGCCATGGTTTGGCACTGTGTGGATAAGCATTTAAGGACCTTTCAACTCCTGTGATTTCTGTGATTCTCTCTCCCTGGTTTGTGGCAAACCATAGTTTGCAAATTCATTCAAAGCTGCCACAGTTTAGCTTGCTTTGCAAACCAGCCTGCTAGTTGAGCAAATACATACATGTCTGTCTTGGCTCAAGTCATGTAAATTCATCTCTCTCTCAAACCTACATAGGTAGTTGTTGCTATTTCTATAATTTGCACAATATGCTGGTTAAGGTGTGTGCAGGAAGTGGGGAGGATATCGCAGAAATTTGGTGCTTCACCTTCATCACAATCGTTCTGTATGTGAATAAACACCCAAGTGCAATGCAAATTTATTGCTCCTAAAGCATCTAAAATTAAGGAACTGGAATTACAGAATTAGCACTTCTACTTCCTTTGTCATTTGATTACATCTTGATTAGTGCATGTGCTTGTAATGACTCAATACTCCCAATTATTCCCTCCTGCCCCCCAATAATCCTTAGCTTTTTAATGGAACATTCCGAAAAGCCATGGAAGATGGAGGTGTAAGAGTTCTAAAAGACAGACTAGAGAAATTCTTCCATCGGGTAAGTTTTTATTATCAAAGCAGCAATAGAGTGTTAGAATTTGGAAGCTTGTTCAGCCCTGGTGACCTAATGATCCATGTTGTCTTGGGTGTAGAATGCTCTGAAAGTAGACATGCCTTTAGAAAGAAAGAAAGAAAGAAAGAAAGAAAGAAAGAAAGAAAGAAAGAGATGTATGCACCCTCCAACGTAATTTTGAAGAAACCTGCTTGCACTTCTGAAACCTTTGCACCCACTTATGACTGGGTGTGCTGTAAATCTGTTGCTTTCATGAGTGATGCTAAAAATGTGTTTTGTCTGTAGTACTTAAAATGTGAATATGTCTAATGGCTAATAGGGAACAGCTTTATTTTTTGCCAATTGATAACTGTTAGAACGTAGCTCTTAAATTTGATTGATGTAGCAGACGTGCACAATCCTGTTCTTAGCATCTTGCCCCCTTATTACTGGTAAGTTCCTTAGAATATGTAGAGCCCCAGTGTCTCCCTTAATTCATAAGCTACTCTCAGAGCTTGGGCAGTCCTTTCCTTATAGGATGCTATACTACAATTTTCTGCATTGCAGTAGTTCCTATTACTCCTGAATGCATTTTCTTTCATTTCACATTACTCGCCAGCAGGCTCCACAACTCTAGTTTCTCCTCTTACTGTTCCCTTCACCTCTTGTCTTTGCCTCCTTTGTGCTCCTCTTCCTTTTCAAGCTTCCCTCTGTCCCTCTTCTTCCTCTTGGGACCTGTCTCCTGTACTCCAAAGCACTTCTTTTAGCTGGCTATGTATCCTCTGAGGCTTCTATTCTGCAATGGCCAGTTGCCTCTCCTGCCGTCCGCTTCCAGCCGGCCGACAGAGATGCAACACAGCGGTATCACATGCCACACTGTCTTGACCCATGCCGTTAAAGAATTGAATTGCTGGTTGCTGATTACTGTTTTCACCATAGAGAAATACATGCCTCCCAGGCATAGATCTAGACATGCCTCCCAGGAATTTGCCCACTGGTGTGCTAGAATAAGGTGGGCTTCATATTTCTGAGAGTCCAAAATATATTTTTCAATGTTTGTAGTATAAGTCAGTGAGAAGTTGTCACACAGATGTGAAAGGTGACAGTGTCAGTCATGAACCTGCAGTTAGGATTGGCTATTGGACACGGGTGGCGCTGTGGGTTAAACCACAGAGCCTTGGGCTCGCTGATCAGAAGGTTGGCAGTTCGAATCCCCACGACGGGGTGAGCTCCCGTTGCTGGGTCCCAGCTCCTGCCCACCTAACACTTCGAAAGCACATCAAAGTGCAAGTAGATAAATAGGTACCGCTCTGGCGGGAAGGTAAACAGTGTTTCCGTGCACTGCTCTGGTTCCCCAGAAAGTGGCTTAGTCATGCTGGCTGCATGACCCGGAAACTGTACGCCGGCTCCCTCGGCCAGTAAAGCAAGATGAGTGCCGCAACCCCAGAGTCGTCCACGACTGGACCTAACGGTCAGGGTTCCCTTTACCTATTGCAGGTGGGGAACCTCTGGCACTCCAGATGTTGGACTCCAACTCCCATCATTCCTTTTTTTCTTCTTCTTGTTTTGAACAACTGTTTTCATTGATTTCTTTGTAACTCCTGTTACAAACTCCTAACTGGGCTGAGTTGGAGCCCAACAACATTTGGAAAGGAACTCCATTGCTGGGCTATTTGGTTTAGATGTAACAACAAACCATAGCTTGCATGCTGGCTTATTCATGAGGTTTGGGTGAAAGTGGGTAACTTCTGTCTAGAACACAGCAGAAATGGAAGCTTTCAATATCCTCACCTTGCATCTAAACAGGAGAGAGGGCATGAGCCTGAGAATTGTGCCAGATTGTGTTTGTCATGTTTTTCATGCCACGGCACTTAAAGGCAGTCATTAATACAGCTTTTCTATGTTTATTCTTCAGTACTTGCAAACACTTCATTTACAGTCATGTGACCTGCTGGATGTTTTTTGTGGGATCAGCTTCTTCCCATTGGATAAAATGACTTACTTGAAAATCCAGTCATTCATCAATAAGATGGAAGAAAGTTTGAGCATAGTCAAATATACTGCCTTTCTCTACAATGATCAGCTCATCTGGTAGGTACCTGAGTGAATTGATGTCAGGGCAATGCCTCAAATCTATCCCCCTCAAAGGCACCTAGTTTTCCACATCCAATAATTTGTTTCCTTGTTTATCTCCTTGTTAAAGATACGTTGCAAATTTCTGTGGTAAAATCTATCCCAAGCAGTCCAGGAGGCTTTGACATCAACTGTTCCACATTGAAATCAGTAGTGCAGGGGAGGAAGGAAAAATGTGGTTTTTACTGAACACTTGTCCAATCTTAGTCATGCTTGCACCAAAGTAAAAAAAAAAAAAAAAAGTTCATTGATTTCAATGGGTCTTCTCTGAGTACCGTGATACCTCTGGATACAAACTTAATTCGTTCTGGAGGTCCGTTCTTAACCTGAAACCGTTCTTAACCTGAGGTACCACTTTAGCTTATGGGGCCTCCTGCTGCCGCCACACCGCCGCCATGCGATTTCTGTTCTCATCCTGAGGTAAAGTTCTTAACCCAAGGTACTACTTCCAGGTTAGTGGAGTCTGTAACCCAAAGTATTTGTAATCCGAGGTGTTTGTAACCTGAGGTACCACTGTACTACTAACATGGGACATCATCCTCAATCTCTGAGGATCTTGGTAATAATCAGTCCCTTGATGCAATAAAAATATCCTTCAGAGTCTTTCGTTTTGAAGTAAAAGATACGAAGGTGTGTAAATAAATAAATAAATAAATAAATAAAGGAACCCCAAAATTGGAACGGCGGCATCTTTTCCAGCAATCCGCAGCTCTCTTTTGCCATCATGACTTCACCGATATGAAATGTTGCATTTTAAAAAGAAACAAAGAAATGTCTGCTGTTTGCAGCATCCTTGTAACTTAAACCTGGCAGTTCCCCTTCAGCTGCGTTTCTTTTCAGGGTGTTTATTGACACGGGACAGCTGCACCAAGCATCCAGTTTCATTTGAGAGTCGCAGTTCAAGGGTTTCCTATTCAAAAGTGATTAAGGAGTCAAGAACTAATGTGCTCCAAGCCTAGACAAGAAGTAATCTACGTATGGCTGCATAAAATAATTAAATCAGATTAGGGTTTCCTAGGTTTGTTTTTCTTCCTCTCCCTTTTTCACTTCTTCCCTTTTACAGTAAGCTTATATTAGGAGTTCCACAGAAATGAAATATAGAATTCATTCAAAAACTTACCAGAGCAACTAAATCGTGTGGGCATGCTTTGTACATCACAGTGAGAAATAGGGAATGAGAACTCCTGCCATTGGGGGTCAGCTAAGCCCTGGACTCACATCAGAAACTTAGGACCAAAGCCTATGTTGGTTTTTCAAGTTTCTAGGCCTTATGCCTACCCACAATCTGTTTATAAACCCAGGTTGAGACTTTATCAGTGCTTGTGTGTCAAAGCTGGTTATTAAATGCCGTGGTGCTTTATAATTTGGAGACGTTCCTTTATTTGGAAGCTTAGTGAAACTGGAAATGTAGCCACGCCTTTCAAATATATTGGAACAGAAAGGCTCTTGAGTCTGCTTTGCAGAACTCTGCCTTTTTCTGCAGATTCCGGTGCTCACTCTGATTTATATTAATGGATCCAAAATCATTACACTAAGCTTGGATGTGTTAGGTGTTCCTGCAAATTACATTAGGCAGCCAACATCTTACCTGTCGTGTTCATACTGTACATAAGACACAAGACTTGTGAATGGTGAGGCTTTGCCTTTGCCAGCTTGTGGGTCTTCTGTGAGCTGTTTCTTTGTGTAGCCTGATTTTATTAATGATGCTGGGCTGTAGCTCAGTGGCAGGTCACCGTGACTTCCATTCAGAAAGTCAGTCAGGCTGCATCTCTTGATAAACGGATCACAGAACTGGGAAAGATCCTTTAGCTGAGACATTGGAGAACTGCTGTTAATCAGTGGAGAAAGTGCTGGGCAAGAAAGGTAAACTTGTTTTGACACAGTTTTATGTGTAAGCAATTAACAGTACTTGAAACAGTGGGCAGCCTTGTCATCATGTGCTATAATGTTGTCTTTCTTAACATTCCAGGAGTGGATTGGAACAAGAGGACATGAGAATTTTATACAAATATCTCACCACATCCCTGTTTCCAAGGCATATAGAACCAGAGGTGAGTCATGTGGCTTGGCTTACTTAAACAGGAAACTACTACTATTTCCCCGTTTAAAAAAACTGCTCGATTTTTCTTCTCCTAGGAGTGGCGGGCGGGAAATTTCCTTAACCCTGCAATCTCTTTTGTTTCAGTTGGCAGGGAGAGATTCCCCAATACATACAGAAATGTCCGGAAATCTACAGCACTATGGAAGGTAGCAGTTTTACATCTGTTGTAGTCTTTCTTGCCACCAGGCCAGAGAATCGAAACCTCCAGGTGTTGTTGGACTACAACTCCCATAATCCCTGACCATTGGCCATGCTGACTGGGGTTGATGGGAGTTGGAGCCCAACAGCATCTGGTGAGCCACAGCTCCCCCTTCCGTGGCTTGAGGCCTTGTTTTTACAAGGTCAGTTATCCAAAGGTAGTAATTTAGTTCCTTTCAACCTCTGACTTATTAACAATAATTGGATGCTTCAGTAAATTAAAGGCAAGGGAAAGGGAAACTTGGTGGATTAGTTCAGTTCTGCGTCTCTCCACCTCTAAAAAGGACTGAACCCATAATAGTTGAAATCAATATCAAACCATTCTGAGTTGAGATGTAGCCTGTCCTGCTTATGCAGCATCTGTAACTGGCTCCATGCAATATCAAGTGGGCATGGGCTCAATTCAGACACAATGCCAAATTTTAATACTATCTTTTGTATTTATATTGTAAAATTCTAATCTTGTACACTGCCTGGAGATGCCAGGTGGTATATAGTTTTTTTGGTTTTTTTTTTACATAAACAAAATAAATAAAGTCCCATCTCTGCCTTTCAGGTTTCTTACTGGACCTTTGAACCTGAATGATCCAGAAGCGAAATGTAGATTCCCCAAAATATTTGTAAACACAGAGGATACGTACGAAGAGCTTCATTTAATTGTTTATAAGGTAACCGTTGCACCTTTCCCTGTTCACTGAAAAATGAAGTTAGACTCCAATTCTGTAATTAGGTATGTATGTAGAAATCTTGCCCTGAGTGAAAGAGTTCAACTTCTCTCATTTCCTGGGCGATATGATCTATAGTGCTGGGGAGGAACCCCGAAATTGTTTCCGGTTATGTCCGTCTGAGTAAGGCCGTAGTCCTGTGCCAACTTACTTTGAAGAAAATTCACTAAAATCAGAAGTATTTCTAAGCTAATAAAATTTGACTGCAACTCTGTGTCATTATGCACTGCAGTACTGTTTTGGGAAACACAGAAAAGCCCCAAGTTAACCATAACAATTAACAATGAGAGTAGCCAGCTGTCGTTCATATTTCAGGAGAAGAGCATTTTAATGACACTGGGCTTTGGAGACTTATAATTCCAGCAGATAATGTATAAGCCATAGCTTTCTGTAAAGCAGTGTTTTTCAACCACTGTTCCACGGCACACTAGTGTGCCGCGAGATGTTGCCTGGTGTGCCGTGGGAAAAATTGAAAAATTACTTTATATATAGTCAATATAGGCACAGAATTAAATTTTTTAACATTTTCTAATGGTGGTGTGCCTCGTGATTTTTTTCATTAAACAAGTGTGCCTTTGCCCAAAAAAGGTTGAAAAACACTGCTGTAAAGAACTGTGAGAGGTCTCTGAGGAAGCAAAGAACTGGGACCCAGGGATAGCCAATCTGGTGCTCTCTTTTTTTTTCTTTTAGAGGAGCCGTGGCTACAAGTGATTACCAGCTATCCCATGCACAAAAATCATGCTTTGACAATTGGTTATTCCGGCTGGGGCTGGTGGGAATTGTAGTTTCAGTATGTGGAGGGCACCATGTTGGCCACCCCTGCTCTAACGCAGCTCAGAGTTCATTTCAGATCATGCAGGAACCAAAGTATAGTGTTAGAGTACCGTATTGGCCCGAATATAAGCCGCACTCCCCCCCCCAAAAAATTCTGACCGTTAAAAGTTAAAGTGCGGCTTATATTTGCAACCTTACAAAAATTCCAATATCGCTGCTGAAACAGACATACAGTGAACCCCACCCCCTTAACTCGTTAATTCCTGCTGGAGCCCTGGCAAGGGTGGGTGGGGGGCGGGTGGCCGCCGGTGCCGCCACTTTGCGTTTCCTGCTGTGTGCCTCCGCTGTTGTTCGGGGGGGGGGGGTTCCTGCCCAGTGCTGGCAGCAGGAGGTGGTGGGACGAGTGCCGGTGGGGGCTGCTGCGGCGCAATCCCCCTCTGCCTGCCTCGCTGCTGTTAATGGAGCGGGGGGGCGCCCGCCTGGCGCAGTGTGAGACGAGCTGCGTGCCCCCCACAGAATGTCTCTTCTTGCCCAGCCGGCCCCTGCCACTATTAGGGAGCGGGGGGGTGCCCACCCGGGGGGGGAGCCAGTTGTGGGTGCCCCGGCAGGCCGCCTCCTCCACCGTCACCCTATGCAAACCTCCCCCCGGCTGCACCATGTTGGGCTGGTGCTGCAGGGGAGTGTTGGGGCGCCTTCGGCAGCCCCCCATCATTTCCCAGTGCGGCGTGTGGGTCCTCTAGGGCCGCAATTTTTTCCTCAGACCACGTGGTCACTGCCAATTTTAAGGGAGCAACTTATATTCTGGTATTGTCTTCTTTTTCTTTTCCCCCGTTGAATTTTAAATGTGCGGCTCATATTCGGTTGCGGCTTATATTCAGGCCAGTACAGTATATATTTTGCAGGTCATATGGAATCGAAGATCCTGGGCCTGGGAAAGCTGAGGCTTGTATGTGAGACCCATTGTCAGTCAGAGACCAGAGATAGCAGACTAGATGACACTCCTCTTCTTCCACCCCTGTCAGATCTTCATAGGTTTGGGTCTTAACCAAGGATGGGGAAACTGTGGCCCTCCTGATATGGTGGGATTCCAGTTTTAAAAATCTCTGGTCTTTGGCCATGCTGGCTGGTGTGGATGGGAACTGGGAGTCCAACTGCATAAGGAAGGCTGCAGGTCTTCTGGCAGCCGTGGTCTAAAATATCTCCCATGTCCCATGGGAGCTTCCCCGGAATTACAAATTTAGGAAAGTACAGCAACATTCTTGAACAGAGCTTAACTCCCAGTAGTCAAGTGTATCCATGAGACAGAAAACGGATTATGATAAACGTATTCTTCCTTGCAGGCTATGAGTGCAGCTGTCTGCTTTATGATTGATGGTGAGTATTGAGTAATATTCTTTGAAACAGCTACGGAAGTTTTAAGTCTTCTTGTTTTTGACAAATCCTGACATTTGAGCATTATCCATGGTTATTAGGGCATTAACTGTAATGGTATATTGCTGTATGTAGTTTTACCAGCATCTTACAATGAAAATATTTTTCTTTTTTTTAACTGTGTCCAGTCAAAAGGGTAAAATTTCTGTCCACAGTGATGCCGGCACTCTGCTAATGAGTCATCAAAGGGTAAATATGGATAATGGAGTAGAAGCACAGAGGCAGCCTGATATGTTTACTCAGAAGTAAGAACAACTGAATTCAGTGAGGATTGCTTATAAGAAACTCTGCAGAGTACAGGGAATTTCAAAAAATGCTTTAGGTTCTTAAATATTCTTATGCACAGAATTGTTAGATCATCTGATCTTCCAGCTGTTTCAGTGCTAACATCACCTCTTGGTCCGGTGGGGCTTCTTAGGTATGAGTTCTTATTCTGTATGTACAGAATCCCAGTGCCTCGAGTGTAACAAACAGTTGAATCTGCTCCATTATCCCTGTAAATCAGGGATGGGGAACGATTGGCCCTCCCAAATGTTGTTGGGACTCCAGCTCCCATCAAGCCCCAGTTAGCATGGCCAGTGTTTGGGAAGGATGGGAGTTGTAGTCCAACAACACCTGGAGGTTGACAGATTGCCAATTCCTGCTGTAAATATTTGGTGTGATCTTGAAATGTGATGTGGCTGTGACACCCAGGAGGAAAGTATCATTGGTTTGTTTGTTTTCCAAAACTGTTTCACAGCCTCTACACAGCCTACGTTGGATTTTTGCCGTAAACTTGACAGCATTGTCGGGCCTCAGCTCACAGTATTGGCTTCAGATATATGCGAACAATACAACATCAACAAAAGGATGTCAGGGTTGGTACTCTCTTTATTTCTGTTTCACAACATCAGCTTTTTAACGGGTGCAGATATTTTAAGAACTGCCTAAAATAGGAGGCAAATCATATTCATGGCAACATATTGAAAATTCTGTGTTATTTTTAAGTTTCGAAACATTCCCTCCCCCTGATCTTCAGCTGACAAAGGCCCCCGGAGCCCTTGTCACAATTTGGAAAAAGACAGTCCATATTCTCAAGCTACATTAGGCCAAGTGGCAACCACTTTGCATTTTATCCCCAAATAACTTTGTGCCTCCAATTTATTAGTCCTTACCCAGAAACTCTTACCTACTAAATGAAGAATGTATACAGCACAACAATTCTATAAGCTGCCGGTTTTGCAGACATGGGCAGTATCTTCAGGGAGGACCTGCTTACCTCTTTCTCTGTTGCCTTTTGGCTGGCAGCATGTCTGCTACTGTTTTCTTGCCCACTGCATGCAAAGCAATGCTGTGCAGCAGGTAGCTGGGTCTACCACTAGTGAGCGAATAGACAGTTCCTTCACCAGTGGCTGCAGCTGGGTGGGGGGATGCTCTATATAATACAAAGATGGGAACTGGATCCTCCCCCCGGCCCTGCAGGACAACTCTTGGAAGGTAGACGAGAGGAGCTGGCAACTTGAAAGGGCCTCACCTTCTGAAGTCTGTTTGAAAGTGATTTCAGTACAAACCACTTTGAAATGGACTTCAAAGGTGATGTCTCTCAGCACCCATCAGCTGGTTGGAGCTGAAAGGCATCAGTGCAAACTACTTGGAAAATGACTTCAAAGTTATCTTTATTTTGTTTACTTGGAGCATTTGTACCCCGCTCTTTGGCCAAAAAGGCCCCCCTTACACGGAATCAAAACAAGACACTCCCCACCTACAGGCTTACAGTCTTAATAAGCAAACAAAAATACAATACAGTGCTACCTTGGTTCTCAAGCGCCTTGCTACTCAAACAACTTGGAACCCAAACACTGCAAACCCGGAAGTAAGTGGTTTGAGTGCCACACTTCTGTTTTGAGTGTTACACTAAGGTCTGTCTGTTTTCGCTATTTATTTTGCGTTTTTGTGGCTTTGTGTTTTGTTTTTTGTTTTTGTGACTGTGTGGAACCCAGTTCGGCTACTGAGTGATTGCTTGTGTGACTGCAGTACATTGCTTATTGCTTTCATTTTATGCATCAGTGGTCTCATTAGATAGCAAAATTCATGTTAAATTGCTGCTTTAAGGGTTGTTTTTAAAAGTCTGGAAATCCATTTTGCACTACTTTCTATGGAAAAGCACTCCTTGGTTTTGGAACGCTTTGGTTTTGGAACGGACTTCTGGAACAGATTAAGTTTGAGAACCAAGGTACCACTGTACAAAGGGGAAATGGCTGCCCTCAGATGACAGCTATGCCTTTAGCTGCCCCACACCTGACACTACACCTGACATCAGGGGTGGGCCATGTGGGTGCGGTTTGGGGGGAAATGCCTAGTGGGCCAAATTAGACCTTTGGGCCGAAGGTTCCCCACCCCCAGTTTATTACCTTGTGGCATGCAGCATCCTCTTTCCTGGTATCCTTATTTCTCATCCCCTATAATAAATTGGGGGGCCCTGCCTCCCCAGAAAGAAACAGAGATAAGGAGCCCATTTATACAATCCATGGCTCTTTGCAGATTGGATAGAAGAGGCATTTCTTTGCAAAATTTGCCCTAGTGTCAAGAAAGAGACCTTATCCTCCAAGGATGACAAAGGTAGATTTGCTTGGTTGGTTTCATTCTCATCCCAGGTTTGGAGGCAAACGGATGAAAAACACGGGGAGGGAGCCAGGCCACAGAGGTCTGCACTGCCCCATCAGGTCTCCTCTCAGGTGTCCTATCAGGTATGTTCCCCAGGGAAGCAAAGGAGCCTCAAAAAGATGGATATGGTGTTTCCCCACTCACTCACCCCTGCATGGTCAAAGCAGTACAGTGGGGCAAGGAGCATGCAGTTTTCACTGGTGTTTTATGGCACACATTGGGATGTATGAGGAATGGGGCAGGGGAGAGAGGTTAGAACCTTGCCTCCTAGCCCATTTCTGAACAGCCAGGGTGATAAAAGGGCTAGCCTTCTCCTATCCAATGGCTGTGCTTCCTTGGAGAGACACACAGCTGACTCTGCAGCTCCCTGAGGTTAGGGGAACCTATTTGATGGTGAAAATGAATGGGCAGCAGAAATCTGTTCCTGGTAAGGCTTCCTGGTAAAGGTCCCTCCAAGCTGATGCAGGTTTCTTCTGCAACATGTTGTCGAGGTTCAGCCAAACTCTTTAATAAGCCTGATCTGTTTGCTTAGAGATGTTGAGCATTCATCCCGATTTGTTTGTGGGGAGGTTAGAAGTGTTGCGTCAAAGCATTTTCCCGTCACTTGCCTTATTAGAAAAATTCCAATCTTTTCGGGGAGTGAGTTTGTTTTGCAAAAGCTTCAAATCAGCTTTAATTGCACGGCCTGGTTTTTCTGGGATGTGATTGAAACCCGCTCAAAAATAGTGACCGCCTGGAAGCACCCTGAGGCAATAAAACTGCATTAGTGGTGGGTTTGTGCTGGACTCTCTACCCATCAGTTCCACTTTATGAGTTGCTCTGTGATGCTTCCCCGTTGTTACTGCATTATTGCCATTTGTGGCATGAAGAGTTAGAGGACTTCAGCCGGAGACTACGGGATAGGCACTTGCTGCAGATGAAGCAGTATGACTGTCCTGAAACTTTTTCAGGCACAAATGGTGTTGAAAGTGCAGTCACATGTAACTGTCCCAATAACCTCATGAGCACAATTCACCATGAATGCTCAGTAAAAAGGATGGGTGGGGGGGGGGGCTGAGCTCCAGAGCTCTAAAACCTTGAATCCTTTTAGCCTGCCACTCATTTAAACTTGCTGCCTGGTGACTCAAGAAGGAAGTTCCTTTTTGGAGGGGGATAAGGTTAGCCCTTGTTATTTGCAATAGAATGAGAAAGCAGTTGTACTAAGTCAATTGGACTATGCAAGAAGTCACAAGGTAAGGCTCCTTTTTTAAATAGTAAAAACAGTTAACATTTCTATTTCCTGAGACCCTTTTCTTCAGAAGCCTCAGGTCATCCGCATTTCCTCTTGTCCTGCTGCTTTCCTCCAGGGAAAGCTGCTCTTTAGATCTCAGTCAGAGCAAATGGCAATTCAGGTTTTCTCCGGATTGACGATTGCTCCGATTTAGCACTAAAGAGTGGGTTTTCCCTGGGAAACGAGCGGGACAAGTGGGAAACTGCTCAGAGCATGGGACAAGCAGAAATGCAGATAAGCCCTAATAGGCAATGCACAGTAATGAGACACTATTTAAGTTTTATAAGTAAAATATAAACAAAGCATAAAGAGATCTATTGACCAAACAACTATCCCAGCTTCTGTGACTCAAGGGGCTTGTTGCAAAGACATTCTCTGAAAGCTGGGGCCACTAATAGTGTGAAAGCAAGTGATTAACTGGGGATGTTGGCAGGAGGCTTAAAATATTAGGAAACCAAAAGGCTGTAGTTACTATAGTGGTTTCATATATACCTTCCCAGACCTTAAGCTCTTCTTCACAGCGCTGCTTTGAGTGCCCCTACCAAACAAAGTGAAGTCAGTAACCACTAGGGTGGGGGCCTTTTTTGTCTCTTAGCTGCTTGTTACTGCTATTCATTACATCACATTTCCATGCGCTGGGAGGTCAGGAAAATTGCCCAGGGAACATCTTGTGCTTTCTGTCTATGACCTTTTGTGTTCAGCACATCAAAAAATCAGAAAACCTACAGCCAGCCCTTATGACTTCTGGGATCTTAAATGACAGATAAACGTATTTTTAAAAAGCAAAAAAGGTCAAACCTTGGGGCTCCTATAAAGGCTTTGGAGCCATACGCACATGCCCAAGAACCTTTTTCCTGCTCCGTTTCTGAGCTGCCTTTCAGTCTTATAGCAAAACCCCAACATTTATGGTGTTTACTGACTTTTAAGAGATTCAGCCACAGTTTAAAGTTTGTGTGTGTGTGTGTGTGTGTGTGTGTGTTTAGTCAGCTTATTTTTCCTTGGGGATATATGTTGCTCATCATCTAAAAAATCAACCACTGTTGACTCTATCAAAGCTGTCAGTTATGCTTGTAACTGGACCAAACTGCTAGCTTTTTTTAAATGGTGCTGGCAGATGAAAGTGATGGAAGCTTATCTGATTAAGCCTGCCTTAAACTTTGATGTGGTGGCATCCTGAGAACCTGTTGCAGCATCTCTTAGTGCTAATACAGCTTGGTTGATCTCCTACGAAGGAAGTTAACCAGCTTTAGTTTGAGGTGTCATGTGACATTTATTGCAAGGGGAAGCACCGAGCTGCAAATGTCAAAATACATTTGATTTTCCAGAATAGCAGACAACAGCATCAACCCTAGTATCTGTAGAGTTGAGAATGATCAAACTGACCAGCTCCTGATCTGACATGTGTTTATCAGATTGCAGTAAATTTGTAAAGGCCTGGGAAGCGGGGAGACAGGAAAAGGCAAGGTTGTTTTTTTTTATCTTCTTCAATTTTTCAGAACAAATGGGGGGGAACCAGATTTTTTCCCCTATTCCCCCCCTCCCCAGGCATGTGAATATCTTAATTACAGGTGCATTAAAACAAACTTCTATGTAGTTTTGCTTAGCAAATGTTGACCTGTTGAATTTGGAGCAAGCAGCCATCAGCAGATCTTAGGTGGGATGTGATAGCAATGCAACGAGGGACCAGATATGTTTTGCATGCAGAGGGGACTTGTTTAATACCTGGCATCTCTAGTTAATAGCATCAGGCAGCAGGTGATGTTGAATACCTCTGCCTGAAATTGCGGAGAGCTGTTGTTAGTCAAAGTAGACAGTGCAGGGCTAGACATGATACAAGACTCTCTATGGCTTTCCTAACATTTCTCCAAAATATTGAACCTTTTCCTGACCTCGGTCTGCTGAACAAGAACAAATGCTTCTTGGACTATAGCAGGGGCAGAGAACCTTTTTAGTCCAGCAGGCTACCTCTTTATCTCTCCACCTCTGCAGGCCATAATGATGTCAGGTGGCTGATAGGTAAGCAATCCCACCTACCTGTCAAAGTCGACCCACAGGGCAGGGGAGCGGTTTTGTTTCACCAGTGTGTTCCCTATAGGACTGAACACTCTGCTCACCAGCTGATGAGTAGAGGGTTCAGTCTGGCTGGCTGCAGGGGTCTGCTTCAACAAGGGAATGCAGTGGCAAAGTGGCAGGATCAAAGCTCTCTCCCCCCCCCCAGTGATGTCAGCAGATGGGCAGCTAGATGTTGTTTGAGGGCAGGGAACGCCTTGCAGGCCAACCTGAATTTTAGGGTCTTCTAGCCAAAAGAAAACATTCCCCCCAATTTCACTTGGGGCAGCCTTCCTCAACTTGGTGCCCTCCAGGTGTTGCTGGACCATAGCTGTCAAGTATCACGTATTTGCCAGGATTCCCCCGTTTTTAAACGCGTTTCCCGCTGCAATCCCAGGTTAATCAAAAACCCGTATATTCCCTTCCTTCCCCGTCTCCCCCGTTCTTTGCCTGCTGTCACTAAGAGCCAGACTATCTGCAGACAGGCAGCAGCCAGAGGAGGGGGGAGGAGAAGGAGGAGGGGAAAGGAGGAGGAGGAGGAGGGGAAAGGAGGAGGAGGACTTGTAAGCGCCGAGGGGAGGGACTCGCAGCCTCGCTCCGTCCTGCTTCTTTCTTTGCGCGCAGGCTCCATGCGCTCCATGGGACTCGGCTGAGGCGGGAGCGGCGCTGCCGCTACCGGTATTTTCTTCTTCCTCCTCCTCCTCCTCCTCCTCCTCCTCCTCCTCCTCCTGAGGGTGCTGGGGGAGCAGTTCTCCTCAGCTGCCTCTCGCTCGCTCGCTCTCCTCAGGAGCTTCGCCAGCTTTTAAAAAGCGGATAGGCCTCACCGCCAGGCAAAACGGAGTCGGGAGTCCTGAGTGAGATTGGTGAAGAGGAGTGTCTGAGCAGCGCCCTTCTAGTCTCTCCTTCCTGAAAACACGCAGACACATTTACCTCAGCTCTGAATGAGGAGGATCAAGCGGGCCCTGCTCTCCTTTCCCCTCCCCAAATCCTGCGCTGGGCGGGAGGGGTGGGCGGGGGGAACGTCAGAGGAGAGAGAGAGAGAGGCAGGCGAGGGGACTGTCGCCGGCTCCGCCTCTTCCTCGGCGGCTCTCGGGCAGCTGGAACTGCACGCGGTGCCGCGGCAGCGGCGGCGGGAGGCGAGCCTGGAGTGGAGGGATGTGGGGCTTGGGACGAGGCAGGATCTTCGGCGTCTTCTCCGCTCCGGTCCTGATGGCTGTGGTCTGCTGCGCCCAGAGTGGAGCCTCGGCATATTTTCCCATTGGCTCCGCCCACTTTGGCTTCTGGCTCCGCCCACCACTGCCACGTGACTATCATAGGTGAGGCTGCTGATCCCTTATTTTGAAATCCGAAAGTTGACAGCTATGTGCTGGACTATAACATCCGCCACATACAACAATTGGCCATGCTGGCCCTCTTGATATTTTAGATTACACCAGGTTGGGGAAGGGCTGTCAGTCAAGCTGATCTCCCAACTCTGGTAGCTTGTTCAGGGCCAAGCTGAGGATCTCACTAGAAATGTATCACAAAATGTGAATGCCTCATGTTCTCTGCTGTTGCACTGCAGCACCAGACGTCTTGTCTCTTTTTGTTTCTGGCTCAGCAGTTCTCAGGATCGGCTCCTTAGTCTTTCTGAATTCCCTGATTCTGAAGTGGCATTAGCAAACCGTAGACATTACTCCGGAGTCTGACAGCTGCTAATATTTCAATGGCTTCCAGGAACATTTTTTCGATCCTGACTTAAAAATTAAAGCATATGGTAGTAAGCCACTCTGGATAGACACTCAAAATGGCCTTCCTCTTCTTGCTTATTCGACCATTTCCTTCCTTGTTTCCTAGGTCTGAGAAGGAACCTCAATTTAAATTTATCTATTTCAATCACATGAACCTAGCAGAGAAAAGTACAATTCACTTGAGGAGAACACCCAATATCTCGCTCACGTCGGTTCATCCTGACTTGATGAAGATTCTTGGTGATATCAACAGCGACTTCACTAGGTGATGTAGCATTCTTCCCTGCCTTTGTTAAAATCTGAATATCATTCAGTTTGCATAGTTAGATCTGGCAGTGCATACTTGGAAGCAATTTTCTTCTTCCTTAGCCGTAATGCTGTAGTCAAAGTAATACACCAGGAGTGTAAATATTCTCCGTAGTATGATAATACTTATAAATCTCACTACTGCTAAAGATTCTGAGTAATGTTTCCTTATCTTGTTCATCCTCGGAGAAAAAAACACACCTATAAAGTCTATAATTATATTATTACCTCTTTTTACAGATAGGGAAAGTAAGGCAGGGAGTGAAGGAATTTCTGAAAGCAAACTAGTAGATTTATGGGTGAGATGAGATTTGAACAGAGGTCTCCCAGATCCAGGCTCAGCACATTGTCAGATAGACCACATTGGCTAAATACATGCATGCATGCATGCATACATATCACAACCGCAGAATTTTAGATGGAATTTGTGTGGTGCCGCAGAAGTGGCTGTCTCATGAACAGGCAGGTTTCTGTTAGGAGGTGAAGGTGTGTGTAACTTTTTTTTTGCAGTCCCACTAACTAAAGCTGCTAGATCCTAATATTAGCAAATTCTCCAGGAATTCTGTGTCAGTGTGGTACAGATCCTACCACAGATATAAGAATTACTTAATCTATAAGACTTGAGGAAAACCTAAAACAATAAACCAAAGCTTGATCCACTTGCTGATGTTTAAAATCTGATTTATATGATAGTTACTGTCTTTTGCTTGGTTTTATTCCTTTGTTACTTATTTGAGGCATCCTAAGATTTGCACATACCAACTTCTACCTTTTAGGGTTGATGATGATGAGGAAATCATAGTGAAAGCGATGAGTGACTACTGGATTGTTGGCAAGAAATCGGATCAGCGGGAGCTCTATGTAATTTTGAATCAGAAAAATGCAAACCTGATTGAAGTGAATGGTAAGAAACTTTTTTTAAAGTGTTTTTTTAAAGGTTTTACCACTTTTAAGTGTTATTAAAACGCTTTCATTACTTATTTATATAGAACTCATTATATTTTACAAAACATAAGGGGACAGCTTTTCTGTCCCAAGGAGCTTATTGTTTAAAATTGACACAGGGGAGGGAAACTGCAGCAGAGCTACACAGTATTCACTTATTTCAACTATCACCTCCTGGCAAATAGAAGGGGAAGAAATGGAGGCAGTGAGAGATTTCACTTTCTTGGGATCCATGATCACTGCAGATGGTGACAGCAGTCACGAAATTAAAAGACGCCTGCTTCTTGGGAGAAAAGCAATGACAAACCAAGACAGCATCTTAAAAAGCAGAGACATCACCTTGCCAACAAAGTTCCATATAGTTAAAGCTATGGTTTTCCCAGTAGTGATGTATGGAAGTGAGAGCAGGACCATAAAGAAGGCTGATCGCCGAAGAATTGATGCTTTTGAATTAGGGTGCTGGAGGAGACTCTTGAGAGTCCCATGGACTGCAAGAACATCAAACCTATCCATTCTGAAGGAAATCAACCCTGAGTGCTCACTGGAAGGACAGATCCTGAAGCTGAGGCTCCAATAGTTTGGCCACCTCGTGAGAAGAGAAGACTCCCTGGAAAAGACCCTGATTTGGGAAAGAGGGAGGGCACAAGGAGAAGGGGACGACAGAGGATGAGATGGCTGGACACTGTTCTCCAAGCTACCAACATGAGTCTGACCAAACTGGGGGAGGCAGTGGAAGACAGGAGTGCCTGGCGTGCTCTGGTCCATGGGGTCACGAAGAGTCGGACACGACTAAACGACTAAACAACAATGTACTTGAGCTGGGTTACAAAAGCCTGGCTCCCACATCACTAAACCAGAGTTTAATGTCATGCATGGACACACAAGTGCCTTGGTGCCCACAGGGCCTCCCCTGGCTCTGAAATTAGTTTTGAAAGAAGCATGTAATTGTAGCCAATCTTCTTCTTCTTCTTTGGCAATCACTCGTACCAAGTAAGATTGTCTTCCATGAACACGGTTTTAACATTGAGTCTGTAAGTGACTGTGGAGGCCAATTCTGGATCCACACGTCCTTCCACAGTGAGGACCTTGGTTTCCAGGCAGGAGTTGATCACAGTGAGGGTTTGCCAAGCATGCCTTCCTCTTAGCACGTTTCTCCCTTTCGTCCTGAGTTCAAGCATCTTCAAAGCCCATGACGCCTTTGGTAAAAGCTGTTTTCCAGTTGGAGCGCTTACAGGCCAGTGTTTCCCGGTTGTCAGTGTTTATAATAATAATAATAATAATTTATTATTTATACCCCGCCCATCTGGCTGGGTCTCCCCGGCCACTCTGGGCGGCGTCCAACAAATACTAAAGTACAATACAAAGCCACAAATTAAAAACTTCCCTAAACAGGGCTGCCTTCAGGTATTTTCTAAATGACAGGTAGTTGTTTATCTCTCTGACCCCTGATGGGAGGACGTTCCACAGGGCGGGCGCCACTACCGAGAAGGCCCTCTGTCTGGTTCCCTGTAGCTTTGCTTCTCGCAGTGAGGGAACCGCCAGAAGGCCCTCGGTGCTGGATCTCAGTGTCCGGGCTGAACGATGGGGGTGGAGACGCTCCTTTATACTACATTTTTAAAAATTTGCCTTGAGAGAGTCTTTAAACCTCTTTTGTTGACCACCAGCATTATGCTTTCCGTTTTTAAGTTTGGAATAGAGTAGTTGCTTTGGAAGACAATAATCAGGCATCCTCACAACATGACCAGTACAACGAAGTTGATTGTAGCCAATAGAATAGGTTGCGGCGGGTATGTGTGGTTTCTCCAGTTTGCAGATGTGCCCATGGCTCCAAAAATACTAGGGACTCCTGGTTTAATGTAAATGAGCATGCTGCTCAAAAGTCCTCATGTGGTTGCTCCCTTGAGTGTGCCAAGGAGGAAACAAACCAGAGACTAGCTTGTGAATCAGCGCTCATGGTTTGTTTATCACTTAACAGTCATAATGGTTTGTTCCTGTGGACTTTTGAACTGCACAGCACACTTCTTACATTACAATGGTACATGGAGAGGAAGGGGTTATGCAGAAGGCTTTTAGATTTTATTCTGTCAACAGTGATTTTTAAATTTAAGCTGAACCTTTGAGAAAATGCAAACCTTTTGTAGTCATTTACGGATCACATCACTGGAAAGACACAGGATCAATTTGAAGCTTGTAATTGGTGCCATACTTCTAAGTCTTACAATAATATTTCCTCTTTTTTCCCCTCAGAAGAAGTAAAGAAACTTTGTGCAACACAGTTCAACAATATATTCTTCTTGGATTGATCAGCCGGGGACTAACTCTTTTGAAGATGGCTTTAAAATATCCTGAAAGAATATTGGTTTACTGTGACATGTTATTAGTCATATTACTGACTGGAATAATGACAGTAGTAGAGCAATACTTGCTTTGTAAGAATCAAATTTCTACTAAAACTCTACATTCTGATCATATGGTTTTTAGATTTTAAAGTATTTATGTGCAAATGAATTAAAATTAGTCTGAATTAAACATGTGTCATTCTATTTCTCAGATAATGTTATGTGAATATTTTACCGGAAAAATAAAATTAGTCATTGTTACAATTTTAATGGATCTTCTTCCCCTTTATTGACTCTGGAGAAAAGTTTATAAAATCTTAATCATTCATCTACTGTTGGGGACAAAATGTTTGTAAAGTTGAGGCAATAGTTACCTTCATGAAAACAGAGAGAGATTTGACCACATTAGGAAATTAAGGAGAGCCTATTCATAAGCCATTTTGCACACATCAACTTCCAAAAAGAAAAAAAAAGATTGTCTGGATTTGTAACAATGCCAGCATGAACAATGCTAGTAGAACTATTGCCCAGATAAAGACACTTTGATTGTTCAATCCTCCAAGTTAATCACTTGATCAATTTAAATGAGCATCAACTGCATAGTACAAAAAAAAAACCAGTTCTAAAAGGGAGGAAATCATTATTCATCAAAGTTTCATTGCAGTATGCATAATCTCAATGCATTTTTACCATCACATGGGAGGAAAATAGCTTTTTACATTCCAAACATTAAAAACGCTTCTGTTAAAAACATTTTAAAGAACTAAAATCTGTTGCCTGATGAATGTCAGGAAAGGCAACATGGTAAACAGATTTAAATGTTTCAGTTTAGATCAGAGCTTCATGCTGAATGAGGATGTTTTGCAATGCCTTAAACCAGACCTGAACTGCAAAGTAGAATGGCAGGCCCCAGCCATGAAGTGCTTGACAGCCCCCAGTTACTATTGTTCCAGGCAAGCAGCAGCAGCAGCAACAACAACAACAACAACAACAGAAATCTAACCCTCTTTTGGGGTGCCAGACGTATATACTGCATTTGGCTTGGGGGAGGGAAGAATGATGCAATGCACTCTGATTTTGCCTATTCTGACAGATGGTACTGTCCAGGGTCTTGGGGAAAAGGGGCTTCACATCACTCTATACCTGATAGAACCTGGGACCTTCTGCCTTCAAAGCATGTCTTCCGCTACTGAGCTGTGCTCCCCTCAAAAATGGAGTTAATTTAATGACTTTACTGATCCCTTACTGCTTTGTGATTCTACGTCAAAGGAGTAGTTTGTGCAACAGAAATGCCAGATAGTGAACAATTTTTGATGCGAAGGTGTTTCTTCCCAGGTTACCACTCTGCAAGCCTGCTTCTATCTCTTATCTCTAGGTCCTTTTCTTCTACACCTTTTCTCTTTTACATAAAAACACATCTCTTTTACATAAAAATCTTCGGGATAGCCAAGTTGTGTGAAAATAACAACACGTACCCTTTATTTTATTTTAATCTATATACATTGGTTCAACTGAAGTTACAGAAAGAAGCACCTCTATTTTAACAGTGTTGGAACTTTTTTTAAAAAATGGAAAGGTGTGAGATATTTAAAGTGTGATCTCACCCGTGCACATTTCACGTGGAAATCCCATTTCTTTCTTATATTTTTTCCTAGCTGACCGTACCTGGGCCTTACACCAGCGGTTTGGATACTTGCAATCCTATGCCTGTCTACTTGCAAGCAAGTCCTCTTGACTTATAGTCTCATGTAACTGCACAGTACTGCAACCAAACGAAAGAAAGGCTTATAGTGGTTGTGTTTGAAAGTTCTTTGAAAAACCTGGTGGCGTCTGGAATTATTCGTGTGTGGTTTTCTTCACAAAGTTATTCAATTTTATTGCTCCGGCATTTATTACTCCTGTAATCCAAAGCTAACATGAATTGCAATGTTTGGATTCCGCATGCCTCAGTACAATAATCTGATATTGTACAGCGACTCGTTTTATGCCTTTTTCTTCTTCTTCCCACCTCCAGTAGTCTTGGTGCTTGGTGGCGCCTGTGGTGAAACGGGGGATTCTTCCTTTGGCGAAGACTGCAGCTGTATCGATGCTTCCTCCATCTCTCTGCACAAACTTTCCTCCAGCTCCTGAGCTGCTTTTTCTGCTGCAGCTTCTTCTAGCTTTCTGGCTTCTTCTGCCTCCCTCATAGCATTGAGCCTGTGGCCAGAATGGGGTGGGAGAGAGATGTCACGGAATCAGATTATCTTAAACACAGTTCAGAACATGTGAGCCACGAAACAACAAATCCATAAATGGCACCCATACAAATGTCAGGACTATATCAAGAAGCCATCCCTTATCAAAACAGCCAGCTTCATGCTCAGATGCAAACTTTGCTTAATCATATCGGCCTAAGCAAAGGAAGTAAATTATCCCCTAGTGAAGAAATTTAACTCTTTTGCTAAAGATGACCAGTGGTACTTGCCATTGTCTTCTTGATTTGAGCATTTTGAGCCTAAGACTCAAACTTGGAAGTGGCATGGATAAGTATGTTCTTTCTCTCAAGTTTCTCATTTTTCCAGCTACCCTGTTCACTTTGCTTGCTTAGCTCCATAGATATATTTCATTAAAAATCAAGGCTCACTACAGCTACTTCTAATGCTAAGGCACAGTTTAGCCTTACATGTGAATATGTAATCTCAATCTGGCATAATAGAATGAGGCAAGAACAAACTTAGTTGGTCTCTAAGGTGCTACTGGAAGGAATTCTTTATTTTATTTTGTTTTGACTATGGCAGACCAACACGGCTACCTACCTGTAACTGGCATAATAGAAGACAGTTTCCTATTTTCCACTGCAGACTATAGCAATGAAGGGCCAGTATTGCCAGCATGTCTCCAATGAAAACAGCCGGGCCATCTAGCAAAGCACCCTGTTTTATGATGGGATAACTCAGTTGCTAGAGCATGTGACTCTTAACATCAGGGTCGTTGGTTCGAGCCCCACATTAGGCAAGAGATTCCTGCATTGCAGGGGGTTGGACTAGATGACCCTCATGGTCCCTTCCAACTCGTATGATTCTATGAATGCATGTGGCAAGGCTCCTGCCAAATTTGGTAGCAGGTTAGAAACCATGATCCACAAGCAAAAGCTGAAAACTCACTTTGCTTCTTCTTCAGCTTCTTGGATTTTCTTCAGTACAAGGAATTCAGCGTGCCGAATCCTGTTGTCTATAATGGTTTCTTTCACGACTTCCAAGTGTTTGAAGCCGGCAAAGAATTTGTTGACAAAAAAGATGTATATCTGGCTCATCCATATACCAAGTTTCTCCTTCTGTTCGTTCTTTGCTTTTTCAAGGTTATCTGCAAGACGGCAGGGTAGGGGGTGGGAAATACAGTAACTGGAATTTTAGTTAACTGTCTTCTGATCTGTGCAACCCTGGACTTTCGACCCTTCTTCTAATCTAACTAAGGGGTTTCTACAAATTTCAGGACAGAATGCCATCTAACACACTCAGAACCAACCAGCCTAGGTTATGATACACTATATATATATATACCTTAGAAATCTTAGGTATATATTTAGTTGTAGGGCAGGGGGTGGCCAACGAAGCGCCCTCCAGATATGTGTGAGGCCTACAACTGCCATCGTCCCTGGCTATTGGCTGTGCTGGCTGAGGATGATGGGAGCTTCTGCAGCAGAGCACCCCTATTGGCCAACCCCTGTTGGAGGAGGAAGACTATAATAGCTTTGTAGCAGAGCACATGCTTAGGATGCAGAAGATCCTATGTGGTCCCATCCCATCCAAGGGTGTAGGAAGGGGGGACAGTGGAGGCGGCCTGCCCCAGGAGCCCTCACTGAGGGGGGTGACATTTGGTGCACTGCCCCCCTGCAACCCCCAAACCTACCCTGAGCCATCGGGGGAAGGGGCGGAGCTGCACCGCCTTGCCAGCGCCCTTCCCCCCTTCCCCCTTCGTTTTAACAGCTCGGGGGAGGCTTGGGAGTCACGGGCGGGCGGCATGCCATTGCCACCTGCTCTCGGGCTGCTTCCTGGGGAGGGTAGCTGTAATGAATCAGATCTAAGTTAGGGGGTGTTCAGAAACCCACGGTGTTTTAGGAGTTAATGGGCACCCCAGTTTGAGTGGCAGATACCCCTTGGGAGGCGGGACCGTCCACTCTTTAAAAGGAGGGAGCAGCCGTTAGTGTGAGGAGAGAGTGGTGACTGGAAGAAGGAGGGTGTGGGGCCAGGTTAGGTTTAGGTTAGGTTAGGTTAGGATCGTTGAAGATGTGTATATGTTGCTGAAAGAAAGAGTTTACACTGTTATGAAACTAAGCTTATGAACCATTACTGAAACCGTTATTTTCTGTAAGAAATAAAGACCTCTTATTGTTGAGCTAAGAAAATATTGTCATTCATTTGGTCCAGCGAGTTATATAGGCTCTTGAGGAGGTGAACTCAGGGAAAGGACAAAACTAACCTGAAGGGTGATAGTTTGTGTCTTGGAGTTCCCTCAGGAGGGGCTAGCGGGCGGAAACCCTGGTATTGCCACAGAGTTGCTAAGAGGGCTTAGCTAACTGATATAGTGAGGGGATCTAATAAGGAGAGACCCCGAACTGTAGGCAAAGGAGAGGTTAACCCCTGAAGCCCTGAGCAGAGGATATAACCGGCCACGGCCGCTGGACAGGAAAACTCCCGTTACTAAGGGATCCCCAGATTATAGATAAAAGGGGATTGAAATAACAGACGGACCTCAGAGGGACAGGTGGGGTGCATTGTAATTTGACCCAGAACACCTGATTAAAAATTCACTTAGTAACGAGGGGAGAGTCTGGAGATTCGTCGCAGTAGCCTCCCCCGAGCTGTCAAAAGGAAGAGAGAAGAGAGGAAGGCTGCTGGCAAAGTACCACGGCTCTGTTCCCACCCCCATGCCCAGGAAGCAGCCCACCATGGGCGGCTCACTCCGCCCCCCTGGGCAGCTTGCCCCCTGGGACAATCACCTCGGGCGGCTCTCCCCTGGGATGCTTGCCCTGTCCCCATGGCCCCGCCTCCGGGTGCCAGAGCAGCTAGCTCCGCCTCTGGACCCATCTCCAGTTAGGAAACATCAGGTAGGAAGTGAGTAGGCAGGGCCAGAATTAAAAGTGGGCTGAGCAACACATGTGAATTTTACTTTTTTCACGGTAAGCTAGTTCCTTTCCATCCTCCGCCCAGGCAAACGAGCAGCATTATCAGAGTCCAAGGATTCGAACCAGACAAAAGCACCCAAGGAGGGTGTACAGACCTGACATTTTGCAACAATGCTTTCTTCTAAGGAAGCTTCATTTGAATGGTGGTGGGATGTTGGTTGTGGGGATTGTTATTTTGCTATTTTGAAAAATCAGTAACCTTTTCCTTTCTTTTTTTAAAGGAGGGTGCAAGTGAGGGGTATATCTCATGAGGTTTATGGCCCCGGGGAGAGTCCTGGGGGGCATACAGAGATGCATAGAGGGCTGTATTTAGACCCTGGGCCAAAGGTTCCCCATCTGTGCAATATTATTGGCTTACAGCTTATGGCTTGCAATCCACTGCAGAATTCAAGCACGCTTCGCTTGGGACTTAGCTGTGGGGTCGGAGTAACAGTGGACTGTCCCATTGTGAAAGCCTTCAAAAAAGGAAGGTGCAAGAAGGTGGTGTTCTTTTACTGCCCTCTTGTGACAGCAGGAAATCTTACAGGAATGTGTACTCAAATAATGCACAATCTGCAACTCAGGGTGACCCTTCCAAAAAGCAGCACCCCTAGTTAGATTAGATACAAAACACCCAGAATATAGGAAAACAAACAGATATACTGAAAGGGCAACCTCTTTACCTTAAAGGTAAAGGGACCCCTGACTGTTAGGTCCAGTCGCGGACGATTGGGGTTGCGGCGCTCATCTTGCTTTAGTGGCCAAGGGAGCCGGCGTACAGCTTCCGGGTCATGTAGCCAGCATGACTAAGCTGCTTCTGGTGAACCAGAGCAGCACAGGGAAACGCTGTTTACCTTCCCGCCGGAGCGGTACCTATTTATCTACTTGCACTTTGACTTGCTTTCGAACTGCTAGGTTGGCAGGAGCAGGGACCGAGCAACGGGAGCTCAACCCGTTGCGGAGATTCGGACTGCCAACCTTCTGATCGGCAAGCCCTAGGCTCAGTGGTTTAGACCACAGCGCCACCCGCGCCCCAATGGTTAAACGTGAAAGCAAACAAAATGAATCCTAACCAAGTTTTTTGGAAACTGCATTCTGGGTTATGAAATTGTCTGTCCGTGTGTGTGTGTGTGTGTGTGTGTGTGTGTGTCTGTCTGTCTGTCTGTCTGTCTGTCAAATATATATATATATATATATATATATATATATATACACACACACACACACACATATATATTAATAACAACTCCAAAAATGATTCTTTACATGGATAAAAAAGATGATCCATACCTGCTAGCTTGCTATCTTAAAAAATTCTAGTTTTCTCACCTGCTAATTCCTTCATGGGAGCGCTAAGAATTGACTCTTGCCCTGTTTCCGCGCTTGATAGAGACTGAGCCGTACTTTCTTCCTCTTCCATGATAGCAGAGAAGGCGACATTACAACTCATGGCTGAAAGGAAGAAAAGCATCTGCTATATCTTTTGGAAAGTCATTTGTCTCTCTGTATGTTCTCTATGCATTTTAGACACCTCTTAAGTTACCACAACCAAATTTTGCACTATAGTTCTTGAGATTAAGGAGCGGATTTTTGTCTGTGTTTAGATAATACAACCGGATGCCCTTTTGAATCAAGGTGGGCGTGGGCTGAGCCTTTTTAAACTGCACTGACTTTAAACGCTGGTGTCGAAACTGCACCGAAATGTTTGGTTTATTCATAATCCGTAGAACTAGGTGTGGTTCTCAACATAAAGATAAAAGATGAAAACACAAAAAAATGCAATAACAACAGGAACAAACGGACAAAAAACTACACGATCCATTAACACACACACCCCTGTCCCACAAACACATTTAAAACGTTACAGGATGTTAAAACTGTCAAAGGCCTAGTTGAACCACATTAATTTCAACGCCAGTTTTTCCCTCAGAGCAAGAAAAGATCCTGTACAACAAGGCTCAAATTGGAAGGACCAGAATTTCCAAGGACCCACCCTGAGGAGAGACACTTTTTTCTTTACTGGGAGATTTTGAACCGTGCCGGTGTCCTTTGCCCTCCTTTCCTCCATTCTTGCCTTTGCCTTTCTGTGGTAATGAGAAAAAAGATAACAAAAAATGAGTTGTTGAGTTAGGAGATTGTGTTATTTTCAAAATCTGGTACCATAACTAAGATAAAACATAAAGCAAAAATAAATATATGCCCAGATGGGGTTGTTCAAAAACGAGTTCATGGCAAAGACTGAAGAGAACAGTGTCAATGTTCTTTACTTTTCCATTTATTTGTTTAACAAAACTGAAACACTGCTTGACTGGGGGGGGGGGAGAGAAATCAACAGTAGCTAAAAAGAAATGAAACGCATGTAGCTTCTACCTGTCTGAATAGGCTTGCCTAAAGAAAAACGTTTTAAGCAGGCACTGAAAAAATTACAGCAAAGGTGCTTCTGCCTGATGTCAAGAGGCAGGGAGTTCCAAAGTATAGGTGTTGCCACACTGAGGTCATGCTGGTATACCCACAACAAGATTCTGTCTGGAAGATGCTTTTGTGCATGTGCCCAAGTAGGGGGGGATAAGAGGTAAACTAACATTGACTGGGAACCAAATCTCAGTGCCCCAACTCAATGCCCCAATGTCCAGGCCTAACTGCCAGAACTTCCTATGGCACCTACAGAAAGTCTCGGTAAATATCCCCTCAAAAATCAACATTACACCATTTTTCCTGCTCAATACCTGTTTGCACTGTCTCGGCCTACATTGAAAATGGCCTCTTCCACACATGCCCACATTTCACTGGGCGCCAGATCTGAACATTTGCTCTCACATCTACTCTGAACAGAAAATTGAGTGCTGAGTGCTTCTCTCTACGGCTGAGCACAGTGAAGTCTGCTATAAGTTGGGGTATAATTGGGGGGGTGCGCCCACACCATGTTGTGTCCCTGTTTCTTTTTCTTCTCTTTTGGGTGTGGTAGCCGTTTTTGTGTTATGCCACACAAACTCGGCGGCCATTTTGTGACTGGCGCCCACAGCACTCCAGAGGTGCGCAGTGTCCCCAAACGGTTGGTGATCTCCTGCTTCCACCACATGATTACATCAGACAACCTACAAGAAAGCAACATAATAAACAGATAGCAGTGGTAGAGAATGATGGGCAATTCAACTGCCACAATGCCCAACTGTCTTCACCATCTTTCAGGAAATTAAAGAGAGGAATGTAGGGGGGCCTTCTAGGGAAGAGAGTTGCAGAGTCAGGGGGCAACCACTGAAAAGGCCCTTTCCTGGGAACACGGAAAGTGTCTTTGTACTAAGTCAGACAGCAGATCTCTGAGAGATTTCAAGCAAGAATCTCTCCAAGTCCTTCCTGGAGATGCTGTGGATAGAACCTGGGACCTCAAAACAGTCATTGTGCTTCATCACCCCACTGACCTCGGACTTCTTTCCCTTGCCAACATCCACAAAATGCACAATCTTGCTTGTGGAAGCCTTGACGTGCTGGATTTCTGTGGTCTCAGTGCTTGTTTCGCCACTGCTTATACTTCTGGTTTGCATGGACTGATAATTTTAAAAGAATAGAAGAAAATAAGAGCAATACTGTAGTTAGTGGGAGGTGCTATATGGGGGGGGGAGGAATAAAAGACACTTGCACACACACACACACACACACACACACACACACAAGAAAACACCCCTCTGAACTCATTAGAGGTATTGTGCTTTACAGATATGCAAGCACATAGGTCTGGATCAAGGACTCAGCTACATTGGCAAAGAAAAAGCACGTTGTGTGTTGTTTATGCATTCTAACACAGTGGCACCAGATGGCTCTGTGGAGCTCCATTTTTGCCAACCTGATTTCTCAAAGTTTACAACGCGTTTAACTGAAACGCTTCTTTGTTGTGTCTCGATCCAGCCCAAGACTTTCATTTCTGAGCATGGTCACATCCACACCATACTTTTAAAGCACATGGCTTCCCCCAAAGAATTATGGCAACTGTAGTTTGAGAAGTGTGCTGTGAACTGTGGCTCTGTGAGGGTTGAACTATAGTTCCCAGGAGAACCCATGAGCATTAAATGTGCTTTAAATGAATGGTGCTGATGTGGCCTTTGTCCATCAAGCCCAACATTGCCTAGAAGTATAATAGAATTACAGTGCTGGGACCATGAGGGCCATCTAGTCCAACCCCCCTGCAATGAATGAATCTTTGGCCCAACGAGGGGCTTGAACCCATGACCCTGAGGTTAAGAGCCTCATGCTCTACCATCTGAGCTTCCAGGTTGTCAGGCAGAAGTATTTCCCATAACCTGATTTTTAAAAAATTCAACCTGTGACATTCTACATAGAAATCCTGTGTCCTATCACTGAGTTAACAGTCACTTTTTAAAAATTAGGACCCTTATGATGTTGCCTGTCCTTTGCCCCCACAATGGGCTCGTTCCATGAGTCCTTGTGTTCTGTGGCAGAGGAAATTTGCACTGGCCTCGTGTGACCAGTTCCCCCGCCCCCCGTTCTCCAGGGCGTTTATTGGTGTTTATTGATATCATAGTCCCTCAGAACTGCTGGTGCTTTGGCCACCAGGAGTCTTACCACCAGAGGAACATAGGAAACCCCCTTACCCCCAAAGCCAGACCACTGGTCAATCTAGCTCAGTGTTAACCCTACCCCTGAGCTGCCAGCAACTTCTAACCCTAAGGCCCAGAGAAGTCAAAACAAGATTGTGTCCATGAATACAGCCTTAAACTCCTTTTCGTTCCCAGAAGACGTTGAGTGGTAGAATTCACATAAGGGAACTGTTTGTTGTTGGCGTCTGTCTCAGGAGACAATGGAATAGTGCGCCTTGGGGGGGAGGTCAAGCTGTTGGAGTGTTTGCAGCGCCTGCTGTGGCTGTAAAGACCGATACAGGAGAGACATGTTTTGTCGCAGCTGGGGCAGATTAAGGCGCCCAGTTGTGTTGCTGCAGGTGCAACATGGCGGTCATTTCTCCTCTGGTCACCGCTATGGATACACGACTTGCCTGCCTGTCTCCAGGCACTGCGGCCGTCTGCGAGGGATTCCCACATGGCAGAGCTGATGTTGCCAGCCTTCGTGTCATGTTTGCAGACATCTTTGTAATGCAGAGCAGGGCTGCCGATTGGCCTGGTGCCAGAAGCCAGCTCCCCATAGAGCACATCCTTGGGGATCCTACCATCTTCCATTCTGTGGACAGGACCAAACCAGCAAAGACGTCGTTGAGACAGGAGTGCAAATCTGCTGGGAATGTGGGCTTGAGAGAACACATGTTTGTTGGGAATTCTGTCTGGCCATGTGATGCCCCAAATCCTCCTGACGTGGAAGACGTTGAGGCGTTGCTCCTGACGGTTGTAAGGGGCCAGTGTACCCTGTTAAACCTGCCCCCTCTTTGAAGATCCTAAGTTTGCTTCATATGTCTGGCTTCCGTTCCGGAAATTGCCCAAACTCAATTTGGGAGGCCGGCAACCCTCGTGAAAGGCTGCTGCTGTTAGCAGGAGTGTCCTACTCTTGTACATGCCCCGTCATGTGACAGATAACAACCCCATGACTGCAGACACGGGGAATGAATCTCCAACAGCTGCTGCATTTAACTCATCCCTTACCTGTAGCACCGAGAGTCAATGTTTACGCTCGGAGAACTAACCTGAACAGAGGACAAGTCCTGAGCAGGCCCTGCAGACGGGTCTATGAACTCATCTGTTCTGTAGGAAGTTGATGAACGACTGGCTTCTTCCGCTTGCTGTTTCAGCATCTCATCGGTGACGTACAACAGGGCACAGTCCAGCAGAGCTTCGAAAAACTCAAGGAAAACAAGCTGTAGCACAACAAAGGAAGAAGAGCACAAGTCACGGCTAATCGACAAGATCAAGGGGTCCTCCGGGAAACCTGTTTTATTGCACATTCCTGATGATTTATGAGTCGTGCCCACTTTCAGTACCACTTGTACCTGTGAAAGTTTTGGGGTGGACACATGTTGCTTCTTTTCCAACCAGTGCATTGTCTTTCCTGCTGAAATCCGATTATTTTTTAGACCACAAATGTTCTGGTTTATTTTTGTCCATCTTCTGTTGCACTACAGCCCCTCCAGACAGCAATAATTTGGCTGCACTGGAGAAGCGCTGCAGAACAAACTAAATCGGAATAAATCCACTGCTAATGCATGAAGAGCATGTGCCAAAATATTCCTGGAGGGGTCCTAACTAGGGATATGTGGTAGGGCCAAGCTGCAAGCAGCTGTCAGAGAGGAGCCAGGTCAGCAATTGTGTTAGGCGTTTGTACCAGGAGTCAGCGCTGAGGAACACGCCAAAACACACCAGAGCTAGGACAATCATTGTTGCTCAGGGACGCAGCATGACCAGGAAATTCTTCATTGCCCTTTCCAACCTAGGAGGGTCCAATGAGAAGCCTGGATGGGTGGAGCCAATCTGGAGTCTGAGATTACTTCACTGTGGGTTCCAGTGATGGACCTTCAAGAGGTCTCACATCATTGAATTATTGCTTGTTGTCAGTTCTACCATTTAATTGTGGGGGGGGCTAGTTTGGGTCAGAATAGGACAGAGCCCCCAATCCTGCAATACTGTTTGCAGCATGTGAAATACAGTGGGGGCAGCTTTAGGGGCGAGGGTGTGAAAGCGGCGATCTCAGGGGTCAGCAAACATTTTCAGCAGAGGACCGGTCCACTGTCCCTCTGACCTTGTGGGGGGCCGGACTATATTTTGGGGGGTAAATGAACGAATTCCTATGCCCCACAAATAACCCAGAGATGCATTTTAAATAAAAGCATACATTCTACTCATGTAAAAACACCTGGCAGGCCCCACAAATAACCCAGAGATGCATTTTAAATAAAAGGGCACATTCTACTCATGTAAAAACATGCTGATTCCTGGACCGTCCGCGGGCCGAATTGAGAAGGCGATTGGGCCAGATTCGGCCCCCAGGCCTTAGTTTGCCTACCCATGAGCTATCTGGTTGCTGACAGGTACGTTGTTTCCTTACAAAGCTCTCAAGAGAAGGCAGGAAGCACGGGCCTCACTCTGACTGCCTCATCATGGCAGCAGCACATGATGACATGGCATCATAACGAAGCGAAATCAGAGTGAGGACCAAGATTCCGGAGCTTTGTGGTAGAAGGGGGAATGACGCCTGGTGGGCAATTGTTGCTGGCCGGATCATGGAACAGACGGCAGGAAAAAGCAAATGGGGCAGTTTAATTTCACTTGCCCAAAGTCCCACTTGGAGTGTCTCAGCTCTACATTAGAATCATATATGACTCATCATATTGATTAACTAGCAAAAGCTTTTGTTCTTAAACAACGTTCCTTCTGGGCAGTCCAAGCCCCAACCAGCTGCTGAAGTGGGTTGGCTCTTTTCAGTGTAGCTGCAGAAATTTACACCCAGACCATATTTCCCTGCACTTTTCCTAAATACATATACCTCATGTTCTAAGTTAGTGTCATCTCCATCACGCACGCAAGGGCTGTCTTTGGCCAGTATATTCACAATTTTGGTAGCGGTTAATTGCTTGCTGACGAGTCTTAAATCCTGGAGATTTAAGCAACAACAACAAAATGGTTAGTGTTATCCAAATTTCTCAATCCTCATCCTCAATCCTCAATTTCTCAATCCTAGTTCATGTTCTCCCAAATGATACGTGGGCCAAATTTTTAAGTGTTGTTCTCCAGCTAAGTAATGTGTTAAAAATGCAAAAGCTACAATAAGGTGTAAATACGAACGCATATCTTTGTGAGAACATGCCAGAATGCATTATATTAGGTTAAATATGCTTTGTGAAAATGTGTATATTAGGCCGCCATTGCATACAAAAATTGTGGTAGAATTGCATAGTATGAGAAATTTGTGCTAAAATGTTGTACATTCCCATGAGGACTTTAAAAATAAATAAAAAATAACATCCATCGCCAACAAGACCCGCAATAAATCTGGGAGATGGTGATTACTTTCAGCATCCAGAGGAAGTGCCTCATCTTCATGGTCGGTTCATACGGAGCAACGGGATTTGGTCGACAAAAGGCCCTGAATATCTCCCAACACTTGTCAATGTAATTGATTGCGTAGACTGTTTGTTGCCGGTCGCTGAACAAGATGCCTGCAGAGGCAAACGGGGGCGGGGGGGGAGCCAGAGGATGAAAAAGGCCCAAACATCTGTGTGTAAATGACTGAAAAATCTGGGGAAATGTAGGAAACCAAACCAATCAAAATTGCATAGCCCACCTTTTATTCGGCAGGCGTTAGGACAGATATTCTTGACCATCAATTTGCAGAAGCACTTGAAGAGGCAGGGACTTGTATTGCTGGAGTTAAAACAGGAATTCGATATAAGAAGAGAAGAAGAAGAAGAGTTTTGGATTTGATATCCCGCTTTATCACTACCCGAAGGAGTCTCAAAGCAGCTAACATTCTCCTTTCCCTTCCTCCCCCACAACAAACACTCTGTGAGGTGAGTGGGGCTCAGAGAAGTGTGACTAGCCCGAGGTCACCCAGCAGCTGCATGTGGAGGAGCGGAGACGCGAACCTGGTTCACCAGATTACGAGTCTACTGCTCTTAACCACTACACCACCACTACTGCGATATGCAGAGGAAACAGGTTTCGGAATTCAGAAGAAATTGCATTTTAGAGTTAGATGTTGTAGGGCTGCAGTTTTTCAGCAGCTAATTGGTTTGGTTATTTTTGTTTTGTTTTGTTTTTTAAAACTATGTTGACTATTCATGGATCCAAAAATAATATATATATTTTTAAACTATCCCTCCCTAACCCAGAAGATGTGAGCTGGGCATTGTATCTGAAGTAACATCCAAACAACGTTCTAAGTTCCTATCGTGGACAACCTTTTATATAGAAGGCAATCAACAGTTTACATTAAGCCAAAGTTTTTATAATGTCCTTTGTCTTCATTTTAAGAACATATATAATAAAGCCATACCAGTCAGTTTCAAAAGAGTCTTCATGCTTCAAACCTTGTGCCCATTTTACTTTGTTATACATATTATTATGTGTGTCTCTGTGTGTACATGTTATATGTTGGAAGAATCAAATAAATCATTAAAAAAAACTGAATTGAACATTCATTCCAATTTGTTTGCAGGGAAGTTCCCTGACAAGCATTAATCCCGATTTGCTTGTGGAGTGTTTGTACATCTTCCCATTAATCATTTGCTCATTCCACACTTTTCAATGCAATTTCCTATCACTTTCCAAAATTCTAGAAGTCTATCTTTTTCAGAAGTGGGTTTGTTTTTTTTTACCTAGGGCAACACAGCACTTTAATCAACTTTAATAGCACAATTCTAATTATCCAATATACACTTGAACCCCTCCAGCAACCTACTGACAGCCTGGAGGTGCCTTGTGTTGAGATTTTAAACCGGTGACTTTTCAGCAAACTTACTCAAACTCCTTATGATAGATGTGGAAGGACAAATAGATGAGATATGTCAAAAACATTCGGAGTAGCAAAGTCTCATATGGAGAGTGAATCTCTTCCAGTAATGTTTTATCTGAAAAACAAACGAAACACTGGACTGCATACAGTGAGCAATGCAGAGGTAGAGTTCTAACTTGAGCTGTTGTTTTTTTAGGTCAACTTGTTTTCATTCCTGACTTGAATTGAAAATCTTGGTGTGTATTTTACGTTTTGTGTAATTAATTATAATTATTTTAAGGTAAAGACATACTGAAAACTGGCTTATGTCATGCACGTAAAACAGTTACTGTATTTTTCGCTCCACAGGGCGCACCGGACCATAGGGCGCACCTCGTTTTTAGAGGAGGAAACAAGAAAAAAAAAATTCTGGTTTTCCTCCTCTAAAAGCTCTGTTTTTTTGTGGATCAGCTAAACGTTTTGCAGCTTTTTTGCAACGGGAAAAGCCCTGTTTTTTTGAGGATCAGCTAAAAGTTTTTCAGCTTTTTTGCAACGGGAAAAGCCCTGTTTTTTTGAGGATCAGCTAAAAGCTTTGCAGCTTTTTTGCAAAGGAAAGAGCCCTGGTTTTTTTGAGGATCAGCTAAAAGTTTTGCAGCTTTTTTTGCAAAGGGGGGAAAGCAAAGCTCCTTTTGCAAAGGGGGAAAAGCAAAGAGGAAAAGCCCCATTTTTATGGGGTTCAACTCACATTTCTGCAGCTTCTAAAGGAAAGGGAGCATTTTCTACTCTTATCTCTCTCCCGATCTCTTGCTGATCAGCTGCTGAGCGGGGTCCTTTCAACACCCCATTTTCTCTTTGTAAAATAAAAAGCATGATCCTCTTTGGGCCCCTGGGCAATTCAGCTCCAGGGACCAGCATTCGCTCCATAAGACGCACAGATATTTCCCCATACTTTTTAGGAGGAAAAAGTGTGTCTTATTTAGCGAAAAATACAGTATATCCCTTCCATCCAGTGTGGATTACCGGCTACACTAACTGAACAATAGCAAGAGAACTGTACCAGAAGTTAAGTCATAATATTAGGCTCACCCCACGCACTGGCGGCTTGTGTCCATTGGGACTGGTAGGGCAGAAGCAAGGGAGACCAACAGCAGGTGAAGCCAGAGCCAACGACAGGCAGGATCCAACCCCCTGATTGGGACATGTGGGGGTAACTCTGTGTGTACACACACAAACCTAAGGCTTTGCTTAAACTTGTGGAGGCTCTTCCATTTACCGCCATGCCATGATTTAGTGACACATGTGAACTGAGCCAATCATTGCAACTTCAACGCAAGGCGTTGGCTTCATTAAGTTGCAAACAGGCTATTTACCCATGTTTATTGATTGCTGCTCTGACACTACTAAAATAACATGGACAAACTATTCTATTAGGAATGCAAACCGTTCAGGATCCTATCCATATCGGCAAGCGTAAGGTTGCAGTGGTGGAATCTGCAGTCCTTTAGAAATCGCCAGAACTGAAGCTTCGTCATCAGGAAGGTGTTATCAAGAGAATGGTCATATCCTAAGCTGCTGTAGAAGGTGTAGATTCGCCTCAGTTCTGAGATATATCTCAGTACAGCAAACTCTGTCTGGAGACATAGAAAATCGGTAATCAAGAAGTATAAGCATTTTGTCGTATTAAACAAGCTGGATATGTATAATAAAATATTTTTGTATTTATATACCTTATACTTTTGACAGGACGTGGGTGGCGCTGTGGGTTAAACCCACAGAGCCTAGGGCTTGCTGATCAGAAGGTCAGCGGTTCAAATCCCCGTGACTGGGTGAGCTCCGGTTGCTCAGTCCCAGCTCCTGCACACCTAGCAGTTCGAAAGCACGTCAAAGTGCAAGTAGATAAATAGGGACCGCTCCGGCGGGAAGGTAAACAGCGTTTCCGTGTGCTGCTCTGGTTCGCCAGAAGCGGCTTTGTCATGCTGGCCACATGACCCGGAAGCTGTACGCCGGCTCCCTCGGCCAGTAACGTGAGATGTGCCGCAACCCCAGAGTCGGACACGACTGGACCTAATGATCAGGGGTCCCTTTACCTTTACCTTATATTTATTAACAACATTTGCCAGTCTGATTTATTAATGAAGCTCTTTGGAAAGAAGTGTTTTTCTATGCATTAATTCTGTCTGTGTATTATTATTATTATTATTAATTATTATTATTATTATTCCTTTTGTATTCTACCTTGAAAACTCTATGATCCGTAACAATAATTAAGACTAAAGGAGGACTTCAATGATGTGCTACATTGAATGTTCCATCAGCTCAAGCATTTCAGTCTGTCAGACCGAATTAACTCCTGCTCCAGTGTGCTGTTCTGGGGGGTTTCCTGACCCCATGCAGAGATAATTTTAAGGGGTATTTTGGGGGGGGAGTGGAGGGAAAGCCATATTGCACAAGCAGAGGTCCTTGTGTAGGGCTTCCACCAACAGGGCTGGTGGGTGAATCCTGCCCAGATATTAAGAGATGGACGGACTGACAGAGAGATTGAAGGTTTACATTTCCAACACTGCATGAAGGAAGGACTCACACCTTCTACCTGTATACCAGGCATGTTCAACTCCCGAGAGACTGCAATCTACTCACAGTAGAATAATGCCACCTGTGATCTACCCATTGTCATTGACAGAAGAAGAAGAAGAAGAAGAGGAGGAGGAAGAGGAGGAGGAGGAAGAGGAGGAGGAGGAAGAGGAGGAGGAGGAGGAGGAGTTTGGATTTGATATCCTGCTTTATCACTACCCAAAGGAGTCTCAAAGCGGCTAACATTCTCCTTTCCCTTCCTCCCCCACAACAAATGCTCTGTGAGGTGAATGGGGCTGAGAGACTTCAAAGAAGTGTGACTAGCCCAAGGTCACCCAGCAGCTGCATGTGGAGGAGCAGAGACACGAACCCGGTTCACCAGATTACGAGTCTACCACTCTTAACCACTACACCACACTGGCTCTCAAAGGCAAAGTTGTTCAGCTTTTTTGGGGGGGGGGATCGCTAAGAATCACACGGTTGACCATGGACATCCCACGATCAACCAGTAGATCATGATCGACTTGTTGGACATGCCTGTTCTGTACAACCTGGTATCATTTTATTGATTTTGTTAAGGCAATCAAATACGGTTTTCACCCTCCATTGACTCATGGAACCTTACGGAGAGACGTTTTCATTTCAGTGCCTTTTTTGGTAGGTCTAAAAACTACAACCATCAGCCTCTATTTTCCTTTCTTTTCTGTACAACTACCAAGCTTTGTTTTTCTTGTATGGGTATGTTTTGTTCCTTGAAATTAAAAATCTTTTTTTTTTAATCATAAACATAAAGCCATTTACCTGTTTGATTTCTTCCTCCCTGTTTTCTTCTGGAAATATAGCCAACAAAGTTGATATATCTATTTCTATATTCGTTCCCAGTGCAGATGTACTATCTGGTCCATCAACGACTTTGATACTCTCTTCGCAACGGGGCAGGCGGTGGGAGGAAAGAAATCAAACTGATAATTATTTGTAACAAAAATTTAAAGAGCAACATTGGCACAAGCAGACCTGAGGCCTGATGGATGAATCAGGCTGCAATCCTAACCTCATTTACCAGGGAGCAAGCCCCGTTGAATTCAATAGGAGTGAGCAGACATGGTTAGGATTGCATTATTCAAAAATGTATAGAAATGTAAAGAAAATGAAGGTACCTTTTACTATATGTGGTGGTCGTGTAATGTAATAAAAACCTTTTCAGAGATGATATACAGTATAATGAAATGGGGGAAAATGTTTAAAATAATGTTTTTTTGAAAACCAGAAGCTTTTTTTATTAGGAATTATAGGTACCGAGATTCCAAAGGATCAGAAAAAAAATATTTATTTATGCGGCAACGGCCGCACGGATGTTATTAGCCCAGAGATGGAAAGAAGAAACAATCCCGACTAGGGAAGAAAGGCAAACCAAGTTGATGAGCTATGCTGAAATGGCAAAACTTAATGGGAAGCTCGTGAACCAAGAGGACAATAACTTTAAAAAAGAATGGGGGGAAATTTACAATTTATTTAAGAGACCACTGTAAGCAAATGGAAAAACTAGCAGGATTTTAATCTTGCTTGTAAAGTAACAAATACTATGGATAAACTAGATGGACAAAAATGTGGAGAAAGGATTGATATGCAGTTGTAAGTGTTGAAATTAGGACCCATGGAGGGCGTGGGGGGGGGGAAGCCTTGAGATTCAGAGAAATCTCTTTATATGGATTTGTAATTGATTTTGTTGTAAATTTATATTTGTAAAATCAAATAAAAATTAGTTTAAAAAGAAAGAAAAAGGATTGCGTTATTAACCTTCCTCGAGTCCATGATGTGTTGCCTGTGTTCACCAGTGGTGTGTGATCAGTGGACTAGGGGGACTAGGCCAGTCCCCTAAATGTTCCCCTAGCACCTCCTTCCCAAAGCCCGGGAAGCTTCTGTCCGGCAACATCCCCCATAATCACCCTCGTAAGCTGGCGCCTCTGTTCCTATCTGTTCCCCTAAGAAAAAAATCTCCATACGCCACTGGCGTCCACCATAATTCCACTCCGCATATGCAATACTAAAATCCTCACAAAAATGTGCACTTAGAAACATATTCACTCTCATAAAATACATTTTTTAAATGTATTTTAACTTCAGCTGCCCACACTTTAGCCCAGGTGCGAGGGGCCTTTAGTCCCCTAGATGTTGCTGAACTACAGCTCCCATCATTCATGGCTGTTGACCATGCTTACTTGGGCTGTGGGGAGTTGCAGTTCAGCAACTTCTTGGAGGGTCCAAGGTGCTACACACACAAATTAGCGAATTCATTTTCCGACACTCTTCAAGTTCCTCACCAGCGCCAAAGGGACTCGTCGTCCGAATGCCACTCAGATCTTGGTTATTCATGATGTCAATTTGAAAAGATGGATATTCTGCCATGTGGTCATCTATAAATTCACCTTCATAGACACGGCCATTCTTGAACACAAGCTTACCCTGAAAGGGGGGGGTGGAAGGGAAATTTATGTCCCCAATGGCAGAGATAAAAACAGAGATAAAAACATGCCAACTACACACAAGTTAGCATCATTATAGGTAAGATTCTGTGGGCCACACAGAATGCTGGGAACTAGCTATTGATGGGTAGATACAGTGGTTTTGCCAACGCTCTAATTAACACTTTATTCTCCAGCATCACTTGTTTTACAGCTCCAATGAGCAGGCTGAGGTTTCATGCCATGTTTCTGAGCTTTCCACACACCAAATCTTACCATGCCTTGCTTCTTATTGTAAACCCACTGCCCATCATACATTGCTCCACTGGCAAAGAAGAACTTCCCGTGTCCATGGCGGTCCCCATTGACGAAATCACCCACATATTCATTCCTTAGGGGGTATTGTGATCCGGGTATTCTCTTCAGATACCAAGTGTGGGTACCATAGCCGTGCTGGAAAAGATTTTTTTAAAAAACAACTCTCAGCGAGTGCACTAGAGTTAGGTTAACAACACCAAGGTGCATTGTGGAACAGATTATCTGTTGCGTTGCAACATTGCTTCAAGAAAGCCTTTGGTTGAAGTAATGACGTCCCAACTTCCCAGGAATTCCCAACTTAACCAGAGAATATGGTAGAACCTGGATGAGGAACCTCAAGATGCCGTTGGACTCCAAATCCCATCAATCCAAGCCAACATGGCCAATTGTCCACGGATGATTGGAACTGGGGTCAAAGAATATCAGGAAAGCCAGAAATTCCCCATTCCTGATTTAGAGTGTGTCAGTTAGGAGCGTTCCTGGTTTCTGTACAAATTCCTCTTAAGAAAGATGGCTGCTCTCCATATAGACCAGGGTTTTCCAAACTTGGGTCTCCAGCTGTTTTTGAACTACAACTCCCATCATTTCTAGCTAGCAGGACCAGTGGTGAGGGATGATGGGAACTGTAGTTCAAAATCAAATGGAGACCCAAGTTTGGGAAACGCTGATATATGGACCATGCATGAGTCACACGTCTAAAAGCGGGGTGCAATTTAACAAGGTAGTCCTATTTTGACAGCCTAAGATCCTTGCGAAATTATTAGCCGTGGCGATCATCAGTGTAACGAGTAGCTTTCACAAATACGTTAATGAGAGCTTTACTTCTATCGCCAATCGCTGCGTCAGGAGGTAATTGGGTGTAGAAGAAAGAGATGGATCTCCTACCCCTCCACATTGCAGGCTAATGGAAATTGCCCTCCCATGGAGAGGATTTAAAAAACAAAACCCTGATGTGGCTCCAAGTCACACAATTAATCTAATGTTTACTTGAGTCCTATCTGGACCACTTTGACATCCAAGCTGTTCAGCCCTACCTGTATGCCATTCACCCACTGCCCGGTATATTCCTGATTTGTCGTGAGCCACCTCATCCGCCCTTCTCCATGACGCATGTCCCTCTCCCACTGGCCTTCATAGATATTTCCAGATTTATAACTAGGAAGGAAACAAACGAACAAGGAAAGCAGAGTGGCAATCCCAACGAATATTGTTTTAAAATAGACTGACGTTTCATAAAGTCATTTCTGGGTGATGTGAAGTCATTTCCCCAAGATGCTGCTGCAGCTACTAGCAGATGGCTTTAAAAGGGGGAAAGAGAAAATTATGGTGGAGGAGAAGTATATTACCCATAAAAGCTGAACGGAACCTCCATGTTTATAGGAACTGTACCTTGGAAGGTCACTAGATTCACTCCCAATTCGAACAGCAACTTTGGTGGAGGGAGTAATTGTCATTGCAGCAAGGAAGGAAAGGTTAAATACTCCCTCCTCACCTGCTTCAATCCCGATAATTACTGCTCCCCTCACCCAGTAGCTGCTACAGTATTTGCATTTCTAAAAAATAAATAAATGTGCATATAATATGAAAAGCTTCCCAAGATGCCACCTTTCCAAACTCTGATGGGTTTTATATTCCAAAGGTGGAAGAGAGGTCTCCAGTATGATTTTTTCATTAGTCCTTGGCTACCCGCAGTATTTAAGTTACAGGTAGGTAGCCGTGTTGGTCTGCCATAGTCAAAACAAAATAAAAATTAAAAAAATTAAAAAATTCCTTCCAGTAGCATCTTAGAGACCAACTAAGTTTGTTCTTGGTATGAGCTTTCGTGTGCATGCACACTTCCCAACCAAACGCATAACACCATATCTGACAGCGCGTTTCAGCTTGATTCATGTTTAGGATACCTAATATGTAATTGTGGGATAGTGACTGATAAGCTCAGCTTGGAATGAGGAAGCCATGGATTCTGCTCAGCCATGAAGCTCGCTTTTGGCTAGTCTTAGGCCAAATCACAAGTTGCCTTGGTGGTTTGTTTAAGACTTGTCATCATTCTACGTTAAACAAACAAAATCCAGTTACAAGGGCCACTGTGGCTGGTTTCTGTTAAAATAAATGTGTGGCCCGTTGTAAATATGTTGTTTTGAACATGCAGTCATGAATATATGTGGCTTGGTCCTCAATCTCTCAATTTAGCCTACCTAACAGGGCTGTTATGATGACATAATGGGGAAAACCAACAGAGGGTACCTTGCCTTCCTTGATGCACATGTAATAAATGGAAATGTGAGTTTCCTGCAGATATGTGTCCTGCTGATATGTGTCCAAAGATCTGCTGAAACAGAAAGGTTCTAAAACTTACCATCTTATTCCCCATCCACTTTTTACATTGTATACGAAGTCACCTTCATACCAGCAAGAACCTTCCCTGTTGTAATAAATGGTGCCCTGAAAGAACATCATACAAGCACATTAATCAACCAGTGCCAAAGCATTTGCATGTACTAAGGTAAAGTGTGCATTATAAATGCATGTATCCATGAAAACGACACCCCAAAGCGCATTATATGGACATACTGTATGTATGTCAGGAAAAAAATGTATACCAAAAAGTGCAGGTTAGGAGAAAATAGCATTACAGTGGTATCTTGGGTTAAATATGCTTCAGGTTACAGACTCCACTAAACCAGAAATAACACTTCAGGTTAAGAACTTTGCTTCAGGATAAGAACAGAAATCGTGCTTTGGCGGTGCAGCGGCAGCAGGAGGCCCCATTAGCTAAAGTGGTGCTTCAGGTTAAGGACAGTTTCAGGTTAAGAATGGACCTCCGGAACGAATTAAGTACGTAACCAGAGATACCACTGTAAAATGGTTATGATTTTTCAGGAGGACTGAAAAGAAACGCAAACTAATGTGGAAATATGGAGAACCAAAGGCTGGGGGTGGGGTGGGGAAATGAGAAACCAAAATAGTTAGATTTGCCCAGTTTCAAAACCAGCTTGTGAGGTAGTGGTGTTGGGAGGAAGCATGTTGGTTATGGAAATCAGTCCTGCAAATACGATTAGTACTGACCATTGTTGCTTTCAGTCTACGGACAATATGTAACTGATTACCGTTTCCATATTTGCATTTCCTTTGCACTGAAATGAATGGAATGGGAGGTGGAAGCATATTAATTATGTAAAATTCAGCCACAGGGGACAGCAAGAAGAATAACGTCTTTTTTTTTGTCTAAAAACAACATGCAGCAGAATGGAGACTGTGCTACATTTGACTGACACAGGTCAGAATGGAAACCAATGCCATCTTGCTTCCTTACACCTGGCACACATTCATTGGAGCTCGGCTGCTGCTACCTACCATAATTAAAAGGTAAGTCTCCCTAACAGGGGGTCCAGAAGAGGCCGAAAGCACCCTCAAGCCTGGATCTGGCCCTGTTTTGTTTGCTTTTTAGCTATGACACCAATCGCAAAGTAGGAAACTCACAAAGAGTGAAAGGAGGACTGCTATCAGTCACCTTCTCAATTCCGAACCCCTTTCAGGCAACTCAGCAAATCTTAAATCTGTGTCTGGACTCGGTAGCAGCTCTGAGCACAGGGCAGGCGAGATCTTCCTGCCCCAGATTGCCCCAGCAATCCAGGTGATGGTTCAGCCATGATGCTTTACTTACCTTTCCATGCCTTTTGCCTTCGACCCACTGGCCGATGTACGAAACAGGGTAGGTGCCACACTTGTACATGCCAAAGCCATGCCTGATCCCGCTCTTTACCTCTCCTTCATAGACGCTGCCATCTGGCCAGGTGTAATGGCCATGGTGCATTTGTAGGTTCTTCACAAAGTTTCCCTAGAGAGAGGGGTGAGGGGAGGGACAAAAGAGATTCACAGCTAGAAGAAGAGATCTCTTGTTTTACCTGGAAATTTATGATGAAGAACATTATACCTTTTCTTTAAAAAAATCAAAAAGTATGGTTTATTAAGCCCAGGTTCTCGGTTTATCGCTACAAACAAGCACAGACATAAGATTTAATATACGCATATGGAAATTATCCTTGTGCCAAGAGTCTAAGACATGTACCGGTACTTGCAAGTTAAGGGCCTTCAAGGTACCGGTAGTTGTAATGAAGCTCCATTTAACACGACATTTTACCTCATACTTCACTCCATCAGCCCATGTGTACGTTCCTTGTCCATGCATGAGGCCTTCAGAAAACATGCCCTTCAAAATGAAACACAGATTTTAATCAATCAATCAATCAATCAATCAGTGTTTATTATGGCAAATGGCCAGCATATTTAAACCAGAATTTCTGCATAATTCTCTACATAAACAATAAAAACAATTGATCTGGGGTTAACAATCAATATACTAATTAAGTTTATTTAAAATACATATCCAGAGAAATAAAACACCATAAAAGATTTAGCCAAGAACTGTAGCAGTTTGTGACGATTTATGTACCTGTGTTTTGTCAACTTCGAAACAACAAAACAGTAGGAAAAAAAGGAAAACACCTGAAAGAGAATTTCCAGAGGGGCACTGAGAAACAGTCCTATCTAAAACCCTGGAGAGAGATTGCATTATATTGTAAACAGCTCTGTGATCCTCAGATGAAGGGCAGTACAGAAATACTATTTTAACACTTCAGGCAGCAAATGTGTGTTAAGGTCATGTCCACACCATACCTTTAAAGAACTCTTATGCTATTTTAACACTCCAAATCTTCCTCCAAAGAATCCTGGGAACTCTAAGTTTGTTAAGAGTCTCCAAACAATTCCCAGCACTAACAAACTACAGTTCTCAGGATTCTTTGTTGGAAGATTTGGAGTGTTAAAATAGCATAAGAGTTCTTTAAAGGTATGGTGTGGACATGACCTTAACACACATTTGCTGCCTGAAGGGCAACTTAAATCTAGAGCCTAACATTAGCAGCTTCTTGGTAATTACACCACTACAGCCACAGAGTAGTAAAAGCAATAATCTGAGCCTATCTCACAGGTTCAGGTCAACCCCCCCCCCCAAAAAAAAGATATTACATACAGAGCCCACCATCAAATGTACCCACCTTGTATACATTGCCTCCTTGAAAATGTGCTGTTCCTTCTCCCTCATACAACCCACAGATTTTTTCTCCTTCGTAGCTACCAGCGGGGAAATACTTAAGATTAAAATTAACTGGAATTGAATAAATCCATATAATGAGCAGACAAAATAATATTCACCCATTCCCACCACCCTTCTGAGTAGTACCCCTCCCCACTCTCTCACTACATATAAGGGTCTGGCGACTTCTGTTTCAGTGTATCTGAATACCAAGAACAAACTTAGTTGGTCTCTAAGGTGCTACTGGAAGGAATTTTTTTATTTTGTTCTGGGAAATGTAGTTTGCTAAGGGTGCAAAGTGTTGTTAGGACACCCCTCATAGAGCTATATTTCCCAGGATGTTTTGAAGGGGCTATTAAAGTGGTATGAGAGTTCTTAAAATGTATGCCTTTGCCGTGAACTTAATAAATGTAAGCCTGTTATTAACCTTAGGTACCAGCCACACATACATAGTCTAAGTCCTCCGTCCCCCACCCCAGTCCTTCTATTTTTTTTAAAAAAATAAATTTTTATTATTTTTCCAAAAATAACAAATTACCGCCAATTATCTTATCTGATAAACAATGCATTACAATAGCTCTGCCGAGCAAAGACTCCCCTCCCCCACGTCAACAGGTTTTCTAGTCCAATCTTGTCGCACAGTTCATATTACATCCATATTAATCTTTGTCAAAGGTTTATTCCAATCCTACAAGTGTTTTTAAACTTCCTCTGTTCGATCTTAAATACTCCACAAATTTACTCCAATCTCTTTGAAACCTCGAGTCATCCTGGTTTCTGACCCTGCCGGTCAGTTTTGCCATTTCAGCATATTCCACCATCTTCGTCTGCCACTCATCAATTGTAGGCAGCTCCTGTAATTTCCACTTTTGGGCAAGCAATATTCTTGCTGCAGTTGTCGCATACATGAACAATCTTTTGTCCTTCTTAGCTATTTCATCTCCCATCAACCCCAGCAAAAAGGCTTCAGGTTTTTTTGGGAAAGTATATTTAAACATCTTCTTAAGCTCATTGTAGATTGCTTCCCAAAAACCCTTAACCTTATTGCAAGTCCACCACATGTGGTAAAAGCTGCCTTCTTCTTGTCTACATTTCCAACATAACTTATCATGCATTCTATACATTTTTGACAATTTTACTGGAGTCAAATACCATCTATACATCATCTTATAAACATCCCCCCCAGTCCTTCTAGATTACCTTTCAACGATGAGCTGAGTGAGAATCGGCTCCTCATACTCAATGGGTTCTGGGGGTACAAGTGCCACTGCCTCTTTCACCTCTTCTTGGGGAACTGTTTGGGCTGCCTGCTGTTCATCCACTTGATTTACAGCCAGTGGGATGTTCTGTGCAGAGGTAGCAGGTTCTACTGATGGCTCGTGTGCGGGGGGAGGAGGCAAAGACTTTTCTCCTTTCTTACTGTCTTTCTTCTTTTCTTTACCCATCGCAGCTGAATTATACCAAAGTCAGGACTCCCGAGATATCTTGCCTTCACTTTTCAAACTTTACAGATCCTGTAAAGGGAGAGAGGGGGAATATATATGAAGTTAAAGGGAGCCCTGACCATTAGGTCCAGTCATGTCCGACTCTGGGGTTGCAGCGCTCATCTCATGTTACTGGCCGTTGGGAGCCAGTGTGGTGTAGTGGTTAAGAGCGGTAGTCTCGTAATATGGTGAACCGGGTTCACGTCTCCGCTCCTCCACATGCAGCTGCTGGGTGAGTGACCTTGAGCTGGGTCACACTTCTTTGAAGTCTCTCAGCCTCACTCACCTCACAGAGTGTTTGTTGTGGGGGAGGAAGGGAAAGGAGAATGTTAGCCGCTTTGAGACTCCTTCGGTGAGTGATAAAGCAGGATATCAAATCCAAACTCTTCTTCTTCTTCTTCGTCTTCTTCCAGGTCATGTGGCCAGCATGACAAAGCCACTTCTGGCGAATCAGAGCAGCGCACGGAAATGCCGTTTACCTTCCCGCCGGAGTGGTACCTATTTATCTACTTGCACTTTGACATGCTTTGGAACCGCTAGGTGGGCAGGAGCTGGGACCAAGCAACCAGAGCTCACCCAGTTGCGGGGATTCGAGCCACCGACCTTCTGATCAGCAAGCCCTAGGCTCTGTGGTTTAACCCACAGCGCCACCCGTGTCCCATATATAGATATAGATATAGATATAGTTGATAAACATGCCTGATGACAGCTTTCTCTACCTGAGTCCAACAAAACAATCACATTCTTAAGCACCCGGTGCACAAGGAAGTTGAAGCACAGCTTGCCATTAGCCAGCTCCAAGGGAAGCATTGCCTTATCATGGGATGGAGCACCACTACACTAGGACACAAGAGCTTAACACACTAATCTTAAAACAATAGTGTCAGTCGAGAGACAGAGGCTATGATCCAGCTGTCCCTACCACTCTACAAGGTGGCATTTAAATGGGAAGAGGGTTATCAAGGGCAATAAAAAGAATTAAGGGAGGGGGAAACAGAGCTCTAAGAACAGAGGGCCTGCCAGCCACTTACTATAGGATTTCCTTGTTTTAATTCAGACAATATCTGAAGTCATAAATAACATTCTTCACATAGGATTGCTACTGGAATTCAGGGAAGGAGGCGAAAATCATTGTTTTTTGCCAAACCAAACAAGGCTCCTGCCCTTTTAATTTTGTATAAGTCCATTTCATGCTTAAGCAATGAACATAGAGTGTGTTCATTCATTTTAGTGGGGAAAATAAAAATGGAAACACATATGCAATGTGGTTAAGCCGACTTCTGTTTAATAGGGAAAAGGGTTTTTGGAAAGGAGTCGGAACCTCTCCAGTTGAGTTCACTCATGCCACAATACAGGTGTTTTTGTGCCCCCCCCAAAAAAATTTTTTTTTTACTCTGTGGCTTCTTTGGCAGCATAGAACACAGTTTACCATACAGAGGTGCCTCGAGATGAAAGCTTATTGTGTGAACAGTGCTCCTCATGATATTATTACTATTACTATTATTATTTGCAGCATCCACACGCAAAATTGCCAGTCCATATCCCACTCCCTTCAGATTTATATTCCCAGGGAAAATCCAGTTTAAACATAGAGAGAGAGATACATACACAACCCTGTTGTGCAACTGAACAAACCTTCTCCAACATCAAGCCCCCTTCAGGAAGCACGCTGGATCTAGTCCCTTAGTAATGGCATTTTTTAAAAAAGCTATTTTTTAAAACAAAAAAAGCTAATTTTAAAAAGGATTTTATTTTTATTTTTTAAAAAGAATTGCAGTCCAAATATTTGGAAGACGCAAAAAATATTCAGGGTGGGGCTGCTCAAAGAGTACCTCCCTCAGACTTGGATGGGGCTGTCGGTGTCCATCGCTTACTCACACAAGCAAAAGGACAGAGAATTTCTAGCCTCCGACCTCCAGCAGAAATTCTCTGCAGAGATATTTAAGGAGCAACAGCAGCAGCAGCGGTTGCAGCGTCTTAAGCCCGGACAGTTACCATAGTAACCACTCTCAGGGCGGGAGGGGTGAGAGTATTTATTCCTCTTAAAGGGACCATCACCTATTAGCCTGTCGCCACAGCCTCCTTTACAAAAAAAAAAAAAAAGGAGATCTATGCCAGTGGTGGGGGTGCCCATACTGGCACTGATGGGGCAGAAGGAAGAGAAGCCAACAGTCGGTGGAGGGAGAACCAATGATTGGTTGTGCGCCAACCAGTCCCAGCCTTGTCCCCATTTTCCTCCCGGCTCAATTCTGTTAAAGGCCACATCCGCACCACACATTTAAAGCGCTATGATACCACTTTAAACAGTCATGGCTTTCCCCCGCAAAGCATTATGGGAGGTGTAGTTTGTTAAGGGTTCTGAGAGGTTAGGGGACCCCCATTCCCCTCACAGAGTTACAAAGTCTCAGAGTATCCTTTGAATCACAAATGACTGTTAAATCCACTCTGAGAATTGTTGCTCTGGGAGGGAAATAGGGGGCCTCTTAACAACATTTAGAACTGGTAACAAACTACATCTCCCAAGAACCTTTAGGGGAAGCCATGACTGTTTAAAGCTTCAAATATAAATATATAATATGTTACTGGGGCCTGAGATGAAGAAGGAAGTTGCTAGGCAATGTGACCCTGCTTGGTTGTAATAAGTCAGGCAGATGGGGGTTGTGAGGGCAGGCTGAGGTTGGTGGGGCAGGTCCCCCAGTTGCCCTAATGGACTATTATTATTGTTGTTGTTTATTAAATTTCTAAACTAAGATAACCAGCCTCATACAGTCAACATGCTTAAGTCTACTTAAATGCATGGAGGGGTTAATACCAGAGTAAGCTATCCTGCTCGGCTTAGCTATGCCCACTTCCATTTCCTTGGGAAGAAATGGGTAATAAAGCCTATTGTTGTTCGTCCAGTCAACCTGAGCTCAATGCATAAGGTCTGAGCTGGTTGCTCCAAGCTCTGACCGCATGGCTCTCACAAGCTACACTTGAGCTCCTATACCAATAATTTAGAAACTCTGACCACTGTAACTAGGCTAAGTTTTGCTGCCTGTTCCAACTTTTTCTGAATGCTGTATGGAAAAGCACAAGAATCTGAACTTTGGAGAGTTTAAACAAAAAAAAAAATAAAAAAAAAATTCCTTCCAGTAGCACCTTAGAGACCAACTAAGTTTGTTCTTGGAGCTCTCGTGTGCATGCACACTTCTTCAGATACACTGAAACAGAAGTCACCAGTCCCTTATATATCGTGAGAGTGTGGGGAGGGGTATTACTCAGAAGAGTGGTGGGAATGGGTGATTGGCTGATAGGTGTGCAAAACCTGTTGACAACTGTTAACGACTGCAATTGGTCTTATAGGAAAAGGCAAGGGGTGAGATGGCTAAAGATAGCTTTGTCATGTATAATGAGATAAGAATCCAATGTCTTTGTTCAGACCAGGTCTCTCCATGGTTTTAAGTTTGGTAATTAGTTGCAATCCAGCAACTTCTCTTTTCATTCTATTTTTGAAATTCCTTTGTAGTAAGACAGCTACTTTGAGATCTTGTATAGAATGTCCTGGGAGACTGAAGTGTTCTCCTACTGGTCTTGTGATTCCTGATATCAGGTTTATGTCCATTTGGCGTAGGGTTTGGCCTGTTGGTCCAATATAGAGAGCTGAAGGGCACTGTTGGCATTTGATGGCATACACAACAGTGCTCTATAGGTCGAGGGAGCCGGAATTTGTCTGCAGACAGCTTCCGGGTCATGTGGCCAGCATGACTAAGCTGCTTCTGGCAAACCAAAGGAGCGCATGGAAACGCCGTTTACCTTCCTGCCAGAGTGGTACCTATTTATCTACTTGCACTTCGACATGCTTTCGAACTGCTAGGTGGGCAGGAGCTGGGACCGAGCAACGGGAGCTCACCCCGTCGCGGGGATTCGAACCACCGACCTTCTGATCGGCAAACCCCAAAGAACCTAAAGGCGGCAAACACTCAGGCAACAAAACAATGAGAACATCTAAAATTAACTCCCAACAAATGCAGACTCCCCCTTGAAAGGCTTGCTGAAAGAGGAAGGTGACACTGAAAAGGGAGAGAGACAGCATCTAACATTTAACAGGAGGGAATTCCGAAGGGCAGGTGCCATAAGACAAAAGGCAAGATTTCTCCCAGAGTCAGCTTCTGGTTTAAGTGTCTGGATAAATGGAGGGTACTGAATACACACCACAACAATTTCTTTAAGAAAATCATTTAATGAGAAAGCTGGAGAATGAACGTTCATTTATTTTTAAAAAAAATATTTTAAATATATACCGATATCTGCTATAAACACAAAAGGCCATCCATAGTAAGAACGTATGTACACAAATCCTTCCTATATACAGGTTATTTAATAAAAGGAAACTGTTTTTAGCAGTGAAGCTACACTAATATAAATGACCGGCAGATCGTTCTGTAATAGATTAACCAACCAGGGCAGAGCTGCCCCAACCCAGTGGGCAGTTTCTTGGGTTCTCAAGATAATTAGGCGTTGGGACTACTTTGGATTAACCACCAAGGGAACACCACAAATTGCCTCCTACCTTCCCATAATTTTGAGACAATTGTCTGGAGCACAGGACAAAGTATCTCTGTCTCCCAAAATGCTCCTTCTCTCTTTGTTCACCTACAGGGCAGGTGAAAAGGAACTGCCGTGGGGGGGGGCCTCTGAAGGGAGAAACATCATTTCTCCCTGCCTCACAAATCGTTTGATATAGACAGCAACATAACTCAAACCAATCCTTAATCCAGAGAAACAGGTGCTGGCTTGATCTTCTGGCCTTTTTTGTTCTAAAAGGGAGTAGTAAAAGGTGTTGCAGGAATTAACGACAGTTCACCTGTACAGGGTTAAGAGGAGACACTGTGGATCTGTGCCAGTGATGTGATAAAACATTTGCAGCGATCCAAGGACCATGGGGTTTGGTGCACTGTGGGAGATGCAAGAGGTGAGCAGCTATAACCTCAGTTACACACACTTAGTTGCATCACAATAGTCGTTTTGCTCATCTAATAGTTTACTTCTTGAACAAAATGGTAAGCTTGATCTTTTGTGCTGCAAAGAGAGAAAGAGACTTTCGTGATAAATCACAATCCTATAAAAGAGGTCTCAACAGCATCCGCCAATGGAATAAATGCTAAAATTGTCCTAACGAACGTGCATAAAGGTTCATTATTCTTGTGAAATCAGATCTAGATTGGCTATATGCCTTATGGTAGGTCTTCCGTGTGGGCAATTCCAAGGATGTTCAATCTCACCCATGTGGGTGATCAGTTTCTTCATCTCATTTCCATTAAGTGCTGTTCCAACCATCACCTGTAGATGAAAAGAAATAAAATGTTAAAAGTCTCCTAAGGGTCAGTACTACCATTATCTATTTTTGGTTGACAGACTTTACTTCCTTAATCTTAAAAAAGGAAGTTCCCTCCTATGTCCCGTTACCCAGTAAGCAGCTTTGAGCGTTATTTTAATAGAAAAGCAAGAAATGAATATGAATCCATGGAGTGGGGAACCTCAAGGCCAGCAGATAAATTATGCGCATGTTATCCAAAATGAACTGGATTTTATTTTGGAACAAACATCAAACCAACTGCATGTTGCACTCTAATAGGAAGTGCAAATGAATGCACACCAATTAGCCGTTCTGAAAATATGGGTTTAGTGTACAGTCTATTTACCAATGGATGAATACTTACAGACTTTCTACATGCTCGAGAAGCAAACATCTGTCTTACTCTGGAAGGCCTGCACATCACTCCAGGGCAGTCGCTTAACATGAAGATTAACTCCTCTATATCTTGCGGACCAAAAGTCCAGTTTTTGCTTGTAGGTAACGAAATGAGTTTAACTCTTTGGGTAACAGGAGCTGAAAGGTTTTAAATGAATGATTTAATAGCCCTTTCATCACTGTAAGGATAGAAGGGGGAATTTTTTACATTATTTACACCACACTTTTCATGCTTACATTTAAAGAAAGCCAAAATAAATGAAAAATTCCCACTTGTAATCTAAGGCCTGAAATTTAGATTTTTAAATCGTATGCTCTTAATGCAGCAAGAGCATATGATGTGGCGCTGCGAATGTAGATCTTCACCTGTGTGCAAGTAAGCTGATTATTGACTGATTGATTGAATTTAAATACCGCCCTATACCCAGAGGTCTCAGGGCAGTGTGTGTATGTACACACACACACACACACACACATCGCACACCCCGATTAGGCAGCTGTTGGAAGATTGAGCGTGTCTCAAAAATAATTTTAAAATTTAATGATTTTTACTTTCATGTTACAATTTCTAATTGTTAAAATGCAGAGCTGAAAAATGGATGCATGAAGAGAAACAACAGAGGAATTTGTAACAGATGGGTCCTGCTGCAGTTAGGTGTGATTTTGGACATGGCACCAATACAGGACAAACAGGAAGCACAACTGTTTCGCTTCCTCTCCATTCTCATCTATCTCTCTCTCATGTCCAAAATAGAACCTTTCGCACCCCAGACCTCCAGAGATGAATGCCGCCTCTCATCTTCACAAGCCTGCATGCCTCCCTGCCTCGTAACACTAGAACTCGTGGACGTCCAATTAAGGATTCAGGACAGACCCCGCCCCCCCCAAAAGCACTGAAACACATAGGCAAACTATGGGATTTTCTCCCACAGGTGCCAGTGATGGCCACCAACCTGAATGGCTTTAAAAGATTACAGAAATTCATGGAGAATCATAGAGTTGGAAGAGACCACAAGGGCCATCCAGTCCAACCCCCTGCCAAGCAGGAAACACCATCAAAGCATTCGTGACAGATGGCTGTCGAGCCTCCGCTTAAAGACCTGCAAAGAAGGAGACTCCACCACACTCCTTGGCAGCAAACTCCACTGTCGAACAGCTCTCACTGTCAGGAAGTTCTTCCTAATGTTTAGGTGGAATCTTCTTTCTTGTAGTTTGAATCCATTGCCCCGTGTCCGCTTCTCTGGAGCAGCAGAAAACAACCTTTCTCCTTCCTCTATATGACATCCTTTTATATATTTGAACATGGCTATCATATCACCCCTTAACCTTCTCTTCTCCAGGCTAAACATACCCAGCTCCCTAAGCCGTTCCTCATAAGGCATCGTTTCCAGGCCTTTGACCATTTTGGTTGCCCTCCTCTGGACACGTTCCAGCTTGTCAGTATCCTTTTTGAACTGTGGTGCCCAGAACTGGAGAAGGTGATCAGTGGCTATTAGGATTATGCTCAGCCTCTGCATACCAGTTTATGGAAACTGCGGGAGGAGAGAATGCTCGTACGCTCAGGTCCTGCTTACGGGCCTCCCATAGGCATCTGGTTGGCCACTGTGAACAGAAGGATGGACTTTGATGGGCCGTCGGCGTGATCCAGCCAGCTCTTTTACATAAGAAGTAGGAGGTATAAACTGTTAATACTAACAGTTAGATTTCTTACCAGCCATTCACCATGAGGTCCCATGGTGGGTTACGATTTAAAAAACCCAATATTACAGTTCATTTTAAATGTGAAAGCACTGATTCAGGCAGTAAAGAGAGATGTGAAAAACAGAAAGCATTTCCTGTTTTCTTTGCATGAATATCACAGTGGAGAGGTTGCACTCCGGACTGTTTTGCACATTACTATAGCAACATGGGAGCTGCTTCCCTAGTCTTGCTTTACTCCATAGTAACATGAAAGGTCTATAACACTCAGGTTGACAACTGCTCACCAGGATGGAGAGCACTACTTTGGGAAGGAACCATAGCCCTGGGACCACGTACTTGGTTGCTTTGTCTATAACTGCATAAACTCTGAGAGAAGAAAACCCCAAGGCACTGCTAAGTTAAAAGAATAATTTCTATTAGGATGTAAAGCTGATGAAAGTAAGACCAAGGAATTTCCAGAAGTGTAGCGTACCTCCCGGGCTTTTTTTTCAGGGCAGGAGCAATGACATTTGCCAGAGCACCATAACTCACAGATTTTTATTGCTCTGGCAAGTGAAAGCAAACAAGATTTTGAAGTTTCATTTACATGCAGGAAGTCAGAAAAGGAAGAAAACAATGAAGCAGAGGCTAGATACATCTTTCCTTTTCTTTAATGGGGTTCCTGAACTCATGGTAGCGGTGTAAGCGGTGACACCACCTTTGCAAGACTGCTTGCATTTCAGCTGGGTGAAAAAAAGCTCAATAGCTAGATGGAGATTACTCCCAAGGACCTATGCAAACGGTTGTTGCATACTATACCTGTACACTGCTGCTGCTTTTCGGTGGGTATTGGTATCGGAGAGAAAGAGACAGCAACCACCACTTGGGCAAAGGAACTTGGGCAGATCTTTGTACCCTAGATATTAGCATCCCATTTAAGCGGAAACTCACCATCTTCATCAATAACAAAATCAAATCCATTTTTTCTGAAAATTTCCAGGTTTTCCATTAAAATGCTTTCGCTTACAGCAGTTAAATTAAGATGCTGAGGCCTGAAATAATGGGAGACATTGGGAAAAGAATAGGGTGTGTGAAGTTAGTGTGAGAAGTGTTTATCTTGATACATTCTGGCAAAAGTCAGGCCCCACCTGATACATTTAGAGCAGTCTCATACCACTTGGGCACTGCAGTTTAAGGGTGCTAGGAATTGTGGGGAGACCCCTGCTCCCTAACAACCAATCCCAGACTTCCCTGAAGAGGGCTTGTTAAACCACACTGGTAATTGTAACTCTTAAACTACAGTTTCCACAACTGTTTAGGGAAAGCCACGACTCTCCTTAAAGGTATAGTACTCCTTTAAATTAATAAAGCAGATGGGGTCCCAGAGCTCCTCCAAAGATCAGATGGATATATTTTAATATATATCCAATGAAATGCTTTTTACTACTATCTTTTTTTCTTTTTTTATGAAGTTCAGAGGGAAAATAGGTTTGAGTAAGCCAAGCCTAACCTCAAATGTATCAAAATACCGTCCTCACATTAAACTTAGCATTCATAGGAACTTTGAATACAAGGACAACTAAACTTCTTTTAAAAAAAAAACCAAAAAAAAACCACCATAACCTGTGGCCAATTTTCAATTCTAGCCCTACTGCTAAGTACCTAAGGCAGGCACCCCCAAACTCGGCCCTCCAGATGTTTTGTTAGCTAGGGATGATGGGAGTTGTAGTCCCAAAACATCTGGAGGGCCGAGTTTGGGGGTGCCTGACCTAAGTGGTTCAGGACACAGGTTCGTGGGACATATCTGCATATGCTAATTTATAGATTACCCCTGAGAAATTAAGATGGGAGGACTGCTGGTGCCTCAACTTGCAAAGTACTTGGCAGTGGACCCAGACACCCTATAAGCAAAGCAAAGCAAAGCACAAAGGCTTTAAAAAGTGAGGCTGGAGGAAAAAGAGCTCCAGGGACTCCCATAAAGAGCCCTTTTATGAACCCTAACACACACACACACACACACCGCTTAAATCAGCTTGCATTCAAAGGGTTTGTAACCTTTCTTAGCTGTATCTCATTCCATCCCAAGTATGTGCTTCTTTAAACAGCCACAAGCTAAAAACATGTGTAAGGTTTTCAGTGGCTGCTCATGAGTAACCAAGCTGACTCCGAGGTTTCCGAAGCTAAGTTTCTTTATTGTGCAAATATGTACAGTGCAGCTATAGAAAAGACGTCCAGCTCATCCTTTGCCAGAGTCCGGGAATGACCCCTTCCGGTTCTTTGCCCAGCATAAAAGCTGCGGGATGCAGAACCCCCACCTACCCCCTCTGCGTCTCCCCCCCCCTGCGCAAGTGGGGAGACAGAAGAGGTGCCTCCCCTCCAGCCTCTGCTTGGTGCGTGGGCTCTCTTCCCCTGCCAGAGCCCTGACTCCTACTTCCCAGTCCCTCCCCACTAGAGGGATCACTGCCTTCCTCACTTGAGGAAGATGAATTACTCAGCAGTTGAGGCTGGGGCTCGCGATACTGATAAAGCCCTGGCAACTGCTTGCCGTGAGGCGAGCGAAGCCCCCTGACAATATGTTTATCCAATCACTGCCATTCAGCTAGTACTTAGTATTTCTACCCCACTCTTCTGCTCACTGAACACCCAGGGCAACTCTCAAGGAAGCTCTACCGTGCAATAAAAAAAACCCCAATGAAACTGGTACCGATGGTAGGGCCTTCGCTGATTGCACTGAGCGGCCGGCTGCTCATCTTGGGAAACTTACGTGATCAGCTTCTGTCCCTGCAGAACAGTGTGCTCTTGCAACATCTCGAAGTTGTACTTCTCGTCTGAAGCATGTTGATCAATGATGAAGAGGTCCGAGTTCAGCTTGGCTATTATAAACCCTAAATTGAACTGGCCGATTATGTCCATTTTAGCAAACATCTCTTTCCTGTACGTAGGGAAAGGGTGGGGAGAAAAATGAGCAGGTTAAAAGTTGTTATGTGTTTACATTTTAGGGCTGGGGATCTAGCAGGCCTTTAGGTTCCCTATCCCCTACCTAAAAGACTAGCCACTCGCTCCAGAACATCACAGTGAGTTGTGAAAAGCTCTCTCTGTCACCTCATGGTCAAGGACAGATGTGTAGGCACATCCCTCAAGAGGCAGCATTGCCCAGCTGTCCCTCAAGCAGAGTATATGGGAGCCTGGGAAGGATTTTGCATGGGATGGAAAGCTGTGTCTCACAGTGCAAAGCAAAGCAAAGATTCACCTACTCTACAGTGAGGATTTCCTGGTCACAAATATTCCAGATGCACCACCCCAATTCCTTTCAAACAGATACCATTGCTTTGCCAACGGAGGAATTTAAAAGGCATGGTCAAATACCTTATTTCTTTTCTTAATTCGTCTTCTGCTGTTTTATTTTCTCCTGGGCTAATTTTTGCCCTGAATTTCCTGAATTTTAGCGCTGCTGCTTCTTTCTTCTCCTGTTCCTGGCTTAGCTTCTTTACTCTGCCTATCAGTGCGCTCAGAGAAAACTCCAACAGTACGGTTTTCTTCTCCAGTTCTACAGGTACGTCGTACTGTGACAGGACAGAAGAAACCCGGTCATTCTCAGTCTTGGATGGAGAGGCCACCTGAGAAAAAGGCTGGCTCATCTTAAAACGTTTCATTTTGGGGGGTGAACTGTCTGCCTGCTGGGATAATTGGCTCCCTTTGCTTTGGTTCAATTTGCATTCAGCCCCCCAGAAATCCCCCCTCGTCTCAAGACTGCCACTTTGAACTTCTCTGAAAACAGGGAAATCTTCAAGAGGTGAGCCAATTGCGTTTTCACAGCTGGAACAGCTACCATTTTCTGGCGTGCTTAAGCCCACTTCTGATTCCGCTGAGCTGCTGCCACAACCAGAATCTCTATCTTCTGCCAATTTCTCGAGTTTTTTGCCCGAAAGCATGAATGTACTTGGATCCTCCTCTCTTCTGCTCTCAGCCTCTTTGCTGGAGCCAGTCTTCTTATTTGGAGAATCCAAAACGCTAAAAAATGCCGGAAGCCCTTTTTGCCCGGAGGAACTATGTTGACGTTTGGCATTTCCAACACCATGAAAATGGGTCTTCTTTGCTTGGTGGAGAGAAAACGATTCCCTAAGTTTGGCAACAGTGATTGCTGTTTTTTCTTTCGCACTCAGATTCTGAGAGGAGGCGGCACACGAAGTTTCCAAGGCAGGGCTTTCTGCCTCTTCTTGAAGCACTGTGAAATTTCCCAAGAAAGAGTGAAAAGAGGAGAGTTTTAAATTGCAATTTAAAAATCAACCCACAGGAATAAATCAAGGCCCTAATAGTGAACTCCAAGGCTTCATTTAGAGAAAGAACAGCTAAAGCAGGGGTGGGGAACTGGATATGGCCTAGATCCCCCCAACCCCAGTGGATCATCCTGACAGTTGGATGGAGGCCTGCCCAACTCATAGCTGTCAACTTTTTCCTTTTCTTGTGAGGAATCCTATTCGGAATAAGGGGATTTCCCTTTAAAAAATGGGAAAAGTTGACAGCTATGGCCCAACTGTCAATCACCTGGCTTCACTATGACATTGGGTGACGAAATTTTTCTTTGTAGCATGGCAAGCTATGCCAGTGTTTTTCAACCTTTTTGGGGCAAAGGCACACTTGTTTCATGAAAAAAATCACAAGGCACACCACCATTAGAAAATGTTAAAAAAATTAACTCTGTGCCTATATTGACTATATACAAAGTAATTCTCTTGAATTTTTCAATTTTTCCCACGGCACACCAGGCAACATCTCGCGGCACACTAGTGTGCCGCGGAACAGTGGTTGAAAAACACTGAGCTATGCTACGAAAGGAAATACAAGTCAAGTGAGGCTTGAAGGTACCACCGATCAGCTGTGCAGTGGAGTTTCCCATGGGGAACTTGGTCTTGCAGCAAATCCAGCAGGTTTGCAGTCAATCAATTGCCGTTGACAACAATTGGGAGTGTACTTTAAGGCTCCACATTGTGCACCGCCAGCCACCTCTCTAGTTGGCCCATCACACATCAGATTTGGAGCAAGCAGATGTGATTCAAGGAAAACGGCTTGGCAGGCCAAATTGGGGCCCATCTTGTGAAAATGCCAAGCTCCATTTCACAAACAGACAGACAGAAATCATTGACACCTGATGCCTTGTCCGTAACGCAAGGCACTGCAGGAAATCACATTAAAACTGTGCCTGAGTCTGTCTAACCAAACAAGGCCGCAATTCTAAGCGGAAGTGATTGGCCCTGAGCCCCAGGGAATACAGCTGGGCTGACATTTGAGAAAATACGCACTGTGTGTAGCTGAACACAATCGGTTGAACCAGCCAGTTAACAATGCACTTTTTAAAAAGCGTAATTATCCACTCAGAGAGGGAGTTGGTTTAAATGGCTGCTGTCATTCCTACCTTTAATATTTGGCAACATATGATTGACAATGAGTTTGTTAACGTCGCTGCCAAACATTCCCAGCATTGAAGTCTTTAGAGACGCCAATAGAAGTTTCTCTTCCTGCAACATTATCTGCCTTTTGTCAGGTGTCACATTGATGTCAACACATTCTAAAAACAAAGACATAAAAAGGCATTGGCTTAGTTCACATGTAACATTTAGGCATGGTTTTCTTAAGCCAAGCCACTGCATGTTTAACAAACGAATTAACCGAAAGCTGTCCTGCAGACAGAAAGCAAATGAACTATGCCTTGTCTCCCCAAAATCTTCCAGCAACTTTTTGCCTCGTGCCTTTGCAATTTGGTGAGCATCTGGGTGGACAAACAAACCATGATTAAGGAAGGGTGTTAGGTGAATATGCACCTCAAAGCTCTAGTTAAAACAAACTAAAGTTCATTAGTAAACAACAAACCATGGCTTCATATTGTGGTTTGTTAGCAGCGAACAAGCCAATTCAGGCACTTCACCCCGGTTTAGAAGATTTCTTATCAACAGGGTAAATTTTAAGACTAATGCACTTCAGAGCGTAGAGATTATGTATCAATTTACATCACAATCTGGGGAAAAAACAGCACACATTTGCTTGAAGTAGGTTTATCAGCTTTTAAACTAGACTTCTTGCTGCTTTTTATCAGCAGCGGGTAGTCAAGCAGCATGCCATGGAAAGCTTCACCTGTTTATTTCTGCTTATCAAACCTCTATTAAAAGGAAAGAAGAAAGCCAAGCTCTTAAAAAAAAAAAGGCCTGGTGGCAACCTGCCTTAGGAGTATTGGAATTGAGATTTACTTGCAACCAAGGGACGGAGGATGAGGATGTTTATCCCAACTGCTAATCAACAACCGCAGGGACGCAGGTGGCACTGTGGGTTAAACCACAGAGCCTAGGGCTTGCTGATCAGAAGGTCAGCGGTTCGAATCCCTGCAGCGGGGTGAGCTCCTGTTGCTCGGTCCCTGCTCCTGCCCACCTAGCAGTTCGAAAGCACGTCAAAGTGCAAGTAGGTAAATAGATATCCAGCAGGAAGGTAAACGGCGTTTCCGTGCGCTGCTCTGGTTCGCCTTTAAGCGCTGCTCTGGTTGATTACCTTTAATCAACAACCGCACACATAAACATATTTAAATCTTTCAAGTTTTCACTAGAGAAATGTGTGTGACTCACCAGAATTTGCACATATGTTAAGAGCCACAAACGGATACTGGTGTCTGTTGTACATGTGGTACACTTCATTCACAACTTTGGAAACCTGCCCAGAAAAGAAGAAGGTGTTGCAGAAAGACTTCTATTTGTGCTCGCTGCAATTCAATCTGCATTCTTAAAAAGCTTCGTTGCGCCACTTCCGCGACACGGTGGGTGGAAAGGCAAGCTACAGCACGGTGGCTGTTAAAGCGAAGAACGAAGGCATCATGCATATTGTGTGAGAGAGCCATACCTTGCCTGCATCACAGGGCCGCTGGTTGACAAAGAGGAACTGCCTGTCTGTGGTACTTCTCCCGACACCATGATCGCAACGGGAAACAAAACCTGTGATACTGATCGAAGTAAGTATGTCAAGGATATGGTTCCAAAGAATGAAAGCATAGAAGCTGCACAATTTGACACACTTTTCTTTCTTTCTAAAAACACTAAAGCTGAGGTTTGTGGGGTTGCCTAGCTACCACAGACCCACACACCAACAAATCTGTCACCACTTCTCAACAGATTTTCATCCTTGGAAATAATAATAATAATAATAATAATAATAATAATAATAATAATAATAATTTATTTGTACCCCACCCATCTGGGTGGGTCTCCCCAGCCACTCTGGACGGCTTCCAACAAATATTAAAATACCACAGATTAAAAACTTCCCTAAACAGAGCTGCCTTCAGGAAAGGGCAACAACCTCCAGCAAACTACTCACTCACTGCTGAGCTACTGAGGAAGCTAAGCACTTATGCCCGGTACACTGGCTTAAAAATAAAAATAAAAATAAAGGATGAGCTTTTAATTCCTGCGTCCTTCTTCAAAAGTTCTCAAACTCTATCACAGCAACTCTAGCCATATCCAGAAAACAACTACAGTGGACCATCCGGATACAAACTTAATTCGTTCCAGGGGTCCGTACGTACCCTGAAAGGTCCGCAACATGAGGTGCCGCTTCTGTGCATGCAGCAAAACCCAGAAGTATACACTTCCGGGTTTGCCGCGTCCGCAGCCCAAAATTATGTTACCTGAGGTACCACTGTATCCACACATTCTTAAATATAAAAGATAAACGGATTACAGTATTTATTTCTTTTTTATTATTCAGCTGCCCTTAAACTGTGGGGAATGACTATTCCAAGCCGAATTATCTTGACATGCCAGACACAGCTGGTACACATGTCAGAGAACCCAGAACTTCGACCAGGAAGCTTGTGGGACTCATTTCACTTAAGCCTAATTTAGTATATCTTCACCCTAAACGCTTAAAATGAGAACACAGTAATTTTCATGCAGTCTCCTAGATTGGTTCCAGGTGGCAATGAAGACTAACAGGCGTGACTGCCACACCTTAAAACTGTAGAGCTGAATGGTTAAGGCCATGATCCTAAACATATCTACCCTCATTTAAGAAGGGATTTAGGATTTGCAGCCTAAGCCAATTAAATTTATGAAAGCTGCATAGACTGTGAAGTACGTACAATCTTCTACTTACGTATAAAAATTGGCTGGCATATCAGAAGCATTCAGGCCATATTCTTCACAGACAGCATCACTAGGGGGTAGCTGAACGAAAGGAACCAAGCTCTGCACCTGGAAATAAGTGGTAGTTGATGGAACTCGCTTCTCCTTCCCAGCCACTGCCCTTGGAACCTCCAAAAACCAGAGGTTCATATACCAGTGCAGGGCTGCTGGGAAACTGTAAACAGCCCCACGCTTCTCTTTAATCATCTGGTTTCCAGAGGTTTAAGGAGCAGTGCAGGGCTGCTGACAAAGGGCTTTCAAAACAGCTCCATGCTGCTCTTTGAAGGCCCAACATTCTGGGCTTCAAAGCACAGCACCACCCAATATCACTAGGACAACTTTATTTCCATTGTTAACTGTACCAAGCATTAACTGTGCAGGAGTAGAAGTACCTGTTGCATTAGTTCACTGTAGCAGCAGTATCAGCAGCAGCAACCGTACTACTGGTAGTTGTAACAATACGGACGATAATAATAATAACAGTAATACCTGCTTTTGTCCAAATATTGCTCCAATGTTTTCTTTTAAGTTTGAGCTCCCACTGGTGCACAGCACAGCTTGCTTCTTTCCTTGGCCAACCTGATTGGTGCAGTTAATACGAACTCCTGTTGAAATGATACAGTATGCTTGTAACACGTGAACCATTTTTGCATACTCCTGGCAAAAACAAAGAGATAATGATGATTTCCCAGCGAATACGTAATGAAGCTTGCTTACACAGGCTATGTGTGATCACTGCCATTTCCCTCCCACTTCAAAAAAAAAACCCTTTAATTCATGGCTTATTATCCTACCCCATTGCATAGAATATAATAACACAATAATGAGGGCTGGTGAATAGAACTGGTTAAAAGACTAAGCTGAGAACCACAAAGCGTCCCACTTAAACCTGCACCTGTCATGAGCTTGCAAGATAGCTTGTCTAAGGGTATCATATTCTCAATCTCTGGCCTACAACTGCAACATGGAGAATAGCACTGACCTACCTTAAAGGGTTGTTTTAGGGATTACCACACTATAAGCACATGTGAACACTAAAGCACTACATAAACTAAAAATAGTTACTACTATTGCCATTACCAGGCAAAGCCTGTTCTCTTTACCTAGGCTTTTGGCCTCTTTTAGTATGGTGGAATATGTAAATCCTGCCTTTTATCTGCATAGCTGTGTTTTTAGTTTTTGTATTGGAGGTTCTTAACTGGTTTTAACGTAAGTTGCTTTGGGTCACTCTGAGAAAAACGACTAACAATTGAAATAATAAAATAAAATAATAATTTTTTAAAATTTTTTTGCATCTACTAGGCATATCCGTGAAGGAAGGCAGGTGTTTACTCAGAACTAGTTTCATGTTTATTTTTGGATCCTTCCCCACTGACTTTACCATCTGGTAAAGGAACACCTTTATTCACTCCCTCCAATGGCCCTTGCCTTCATTAGGATCTCTTACATTCATTCTTAAAAACGACGTTACTAGTAAGCTGCTCCTACCTTCTTAATGTTGCGCTGAAATTCTTTATGTCGTACTGGCAAGGTATAAAATAACTGCTGCACACTGACAGTTGTCCCCTGTTGTCGTGGGCAGGGGGTCCTCAGAGTGATTTTCCCACTGTGGTCAAATACCAAGCGGGTGCCAACCTTTGCAGATTTGTGACAAGTAATGATGGAAACGTCACTGGAGGAAAAGAACAAATAAATGCCAGAGGGGAACAAAAGCTTCCAGGAGTTAGAATACAAAACCCACCCCGCATATAATACCAACAATTTTAAATTGTAAAAACTTGCTTCTTTTAAACTTGGGCTCCTATTCTGCTCAAAGTTTCTTACAAAAATGGGAAAGGACTGTGGAATAAGATGCACCAACTGCTTTGGCCAGAGCTCTGCACTTAAGCAGAGAAGAATCCTACCTCAGTGCACACAGGGAACTCAGAGCTTCACCTCGAAAGCCAAACGTTTCAACGCGTGTAAGGTCAGAAAACTCTTGTATCTTAGAAGTATAGTGTTTCAGAGCTGGAAAAATAAATGGTAAGATAAAACAAGAAGACATTCAGATGTATTTTGTATAATATAACCTAGCATAAAATAATGAAAACAATTGATTCAAGGCTTTATTGCTTTATATCCGTGATGTGGTTTGGCATATGCTTAATTATTGGTTTGCAAATAACACAGTATTCTCAACAGTGGTGCAGTAAGTTCCATAAGACCATCAAGTCCAGAGTCTAAAACTTTTGCAGGGAACTTGAACTACAACCCCTATCACCTCTAGCCATTGACTATGCTTGCTGGGGCTGATGGGAGTTGTAGTTCAATAACATCTGTAGGGCCAAAGATTTGCCACACCTGGTTTGAGATTACCTAATTTTAGACTCTGGAATTAATGGACTCATGTGCCCTGCCTCTTCTTTAAAGATGGCAACATGCATTATTTCAAAATGTGGTAAGGCACCCCTGCTCTGCTTGAGGACCCTCCTGCTTTTTCTTCTGAGTGGACTTTGGACTTCTGCCCAAAAATATTCCCTGATGACACTGCCAATTCTCAAGCCACTCAAAAATCAGGTCTGCTTCTTCCCAGTCAACCAATGTCCCACTCACCAACACTGCCAGCCCAGACTTCTCTGATCACCCAGAGTGGCAGTGTCAACAGACAAAGCTGCCTTTACTCAAAAACCTAGTCAAAGAAACTGTTATAACTGCAACAGTAAGGCTCATTCAGTTTGCATCTTAAGAGTTAATTCTGCTGTCAGTCAGTCAGTTGAGCAAGTGGAGATGGAGGTAGCATGTGCCTTGATTGGCTGTGAGTTCTGGGGGAGTTTTTCCTCCATATATCTGGTTCAACGTTTCTGTACTAAGTACAAGGACTGAAGAAAGACAAAAACCTCTCCGTTTCTTCCTCTATCAAGATTTCTTTTCTCGCTAGACTCTGTCATTTAAGTGACTTTGCTAGCAAAAGCAATGAGGAGGGACAGGAAGTGGTGGAGACAATTTCCTTTCTGCTACCAACTGCTACCCTACAATTAACATAAAGATACACTCCACCAAACTCCCTGTCCTGTTGAGGTCAAACCTATTCAACTCTCTCGCTACATTATGTGAAAGACTTGAAATCTTTTGTTTCAAGGGTGAGATATATAGTCATTAAACAAATATTTCTAAGGATGACAAAAGTACTGCTGCTAAAGTAAATGGTTTTAAAAATGCAGCTTTGCTGTGTATGTGGCACGAGTGGGCTGTATGTTTTTTGCTTTTTTGCCACAAACATGAATCTGGAAAGTAAAATTGGTTCCGAGATTACATTAATAGCTTCTCTTAACCAAACTGATCAGACAGATTTGCATATAGAAAACGAGGCATGAAACAAAGCTTACTCAAGCCTGCGAAGTTCTCTTCTTCTACACCACAGCCGTTATCAGAAACTTCAATAAGGTCTGCTCCATAATCTTTAAGTTTCACTTCTACAAATTATAAAGAATATGTGTCACATAACAATTACAAAGCATCACCACATTTTGCCACATATAGGTTTACAGCAGTGAAGGGATTTCTATACATTATTCTTTTAACATTCAAAATGTATGCCAGGGCACTCTTAGTCAAACGTGGTTTTTGATTACTTCTGTTCTCGTTTCCATTTGCAAGAGCTGCCAGTTTGCAGACATGCCTCCCTCCCTGTGACTGCAAACACCAACATCAACATAAGCAACATGCTAATAAGATTTCTAAACACGCGCACTTTATATTAAGCTTACCAACACTGGTAGCACCAGCATCTATGCTATTTTCCACCAGTTCTTTCACCGCAGTACACAGATTCAGCACCACCTGTCCTGAACAAATCCGATGGACAGATTTCTGGTCTATTGGTTTGATAGCTTTAGCAGGCTGGTCCCTAAAAAAAAAACAAATCAAAAAAACATAAATTGGCTTTCGAGCCAAAAATTTGGTTGGAACAATCAAATCATTGTTAACCTTGTGATGAAGATTCTCACGCTCGACTGGCTAAGCTAAGGTATCTGAACAAGTGTGCATGCACATGAAAACTCATACCAAGAACAAACTTAGTTGGTCTCTAAGGTGCTACTGGAAGGATTTTTTTATTTTTTATTTTGTTTTGACTAATCCCGCAGGTTTTTATAGATTGCAATCGTTTTGCTGACGGTTGGCCAATTACTTTATACAATTTGTGCTGCATTTGTGATGTTCTATTATTATATTTTAATCACGTTATTGCTATTTATTCTTTGCATGCCGCTTCGGGAGTCATGTGAATGAAAAGCGGCATAGAAATGCAACCACAGCCAATGCAAAACAAGCTGCAACCTTCTTGCGCGCTTACCTAGGAGGAGCAAGCTCCATGGCGTTGCTTCGGGGCTGCTGTTTTTCTCTTTCTTTCTCGGCGGCGCTGAAGTTATTTTTTGTTAAATGTCCAAAATGCAATATGAAAACGACGCCACCCCGTTCCTCATAGGCCCTTCCGCGGGGAATGAATCAAGAGCAAGCACGAAGGTCTAAGCAGCGCCTCACTCAGAATGTCCTCCTCGGAAGAGGCAACCCAAAGCAGCTCACTTCGCGCCGGGCTTGAACAAACTACAGCTCCCAGAATTCTTTGCGGGAAGCGCCGCGCGTCTACGCCTCTTTGACCGTACTGCGCAGTCGCGGCCTGCGGTTCCCTCGTTAGCGCCGCGCTTGCATCAGATTTTACTCTCCAGGCGACGAAGCCAACGGCAGAAAAGAAGCGCCGCCTTTTCCCGCCAGCGGGAGCCAATAAGACCTTCGAGGTGTCACCCACCCGGCGCAGGCCAATAAGAAGCGAAGTCGGGGGCGGGTCACGGACGAACGTCCTCCAATGGGAGTAGAGCAGTGGGTGTGGCGCGCGCGCGGGGCGTGGCTGCCTCTGTGCCAGTCAGTCAGTCACTCACTCAGCGAGGAGCCGCCGGCCGAGCAGCCACGATGCCGATGTACAAGGTGAGGCCCTTTCACGGGGGGCCTGTCTCGGCGGCGGTCTTGGCTGAGCACCTTCCTGCCTGCATGTACCGGGTTGGAAATATGCACCGCTGCCCCGAGGGCGGCTCTCCGTCAGCCGCCTCGCCGCCGCCGCTGCTTCACGAGGTAGGAAGGAGGCGGCCCAGAGGCGCCGCACTCTGAAGCGGGCAGGGTCGGGGTGGCGGGCGAGGGCTTTCTTTCTTTGGCCTCTCTTCCTAGGCCGCGCGGTGCGGCTCCTGAGTCCGGCCTGCGCCTGGCCGCCTCAGGGAGAGGCGCTCGTCAGTGCTTTCACTTTCCCAACCGGGGCTGAGGGAGGTTGTTGCGCCAAGGCCCGAGGCCGCCTCGCGTTGTACTTCCTGGCGGCTGACAGTCCGTTCATTTAAATCTCAATCCTTACATTACACACACACACACACACCAAAAAAAACACACCAGGAATCCAGGGAACTGTAGCTTTCCTCCTCCCCTCTACATTGTGAACTGCCCTGAGATCTAGAGAGGAAGGGTGGTATACAAATTTAATCAATAGTAACATTATTATTATTATGACAATATATTATTACAATATATTATTATATTATCAAATGTTTCGTGTATACAGCTGAAAAGCAGGAGTATGTGGCTGCTTTTCTTCCAGGAATCTTGCAGAGCAGCACAAGTCCAGTGTTCCAAGTTCCTTCTTTCAGAATAGGCTTAGGACAGAGCTGCACTTGACTAAAAGGTTATTTGGGAGTAATTGTATATGCTGCCTCAATATATTGTTCATGGTTGCAGTTGGATTAAATGTCTTAATTACATCCGTTTTACTTATGCTAGTGGTGGAGGAATTGACCAGCCCGCAAGCCTAATAAAGGCATGGCTGGCCATTCTTTGCAAAACACACCCACCTGTCAGTTACCTGACAACTTAGGAAATTTTACTTTGTATTTATAGACCACTTGATCACAAATCTTGCTTAAGTGGTGTGCATAATAAAAAAAAGCCTATGATTGGAGTTCAGGAATCTTTTGCTCTTCAGTCTTAGCACTGAGTAGCATAGCACTAAGATCAGATATAAGCCTCTTGCCCTGTTGTTTAAAGGCAGCAAGCAGTTTCAAAGCACGAAAACTCTGAATCACTTAATATCTACTTGTCAAAATGACCTGTGGACAGTGGGCCAGATCCAGCCCTACATCTGTATCCAGTTTCCCACCTGTATTTCCCACCCTTGACCTGTATTGAACCATGATACAGTGGTACCTTGGGTTACGAACTTAATTCGTTCCGGAGGTCCGTTCTTAACCTGAGGTACCACTTTAGCTAATGGGGCCTCCTGCTGCCGCCATGCCACCGCCGCGCGATTTCTGTTCTCATCCTGAAGCAAAGTTCTTAACCTAAGGTACTATTTCTGGGTTAGCGGAGTCTGTAACCTGAAGCGCCTGTAACCCGAGGTACAACTGTATATTGGTAGAGTTCATAATACTAGCATGGAGACTTGTAGAGTATTAAAACTACAGCACACGCTGAGGTACATGGGAAATATCCATCTGTTTTACACAATATTAAAACAGCTGAGTGAATACTAATTGAACTTTATTTAGGAGGAAGTTGATCCAGCTCTTCAGGCACTTGAATCCCGCCAGGAGGAGATCTTGAAACGCTTGTATGAGTTGAAAGCTGCTGTGGATGGGCTTTCAAAGATGATACAAACACCGGATGCAGACTTTGATGCAACAAACATAATCCAAGCAGATGAACACATTCCTTTATCTGCTAGTGCTGCAGAGCTTGACAATTTACTTGGGAAGGCAAGTTCAGATTAACTTTCTCTACACCACAATTCCTGTCTATTTGACTTAACCATTGTTGGAGTTTTTATGATGACTAATGCAGTAATTACCATTCAGGGCAACACTCAGAATGATTTATCACTAAAACATAGCTAAAATCAACAGAAGCACCATGTGATAGGTGGGAGCGGTACATAATTATTTTAAAGCTAAGCTTTAATGAGGTTATTAGCATTCAAGCCAGCACTCAAAATGAATTCAGTGAGCAGGGACTCATTGTTTTAAAACTAAGCTTGATAATACAGTGGTACCTCAGGATGCGAATGGGATCTGTTCTGGAGCCCCGTTCGCATGCTGAGCAATTGGCACCCCGAGCGCTGTGTCTGCGCATGCTTGCCGCGTGATTCGGGCCTTCTGCGCATGTGTGCAACGTCATTTAACGTGTCTGCGCATGTGCGAACTGCTGAACCCAGAAGTAACCTGTTCCGGTACTTCCGGGTTTGACGCGTTCGTAACCCGCACCATTCGCAGCGATCGTATCTAGAGGTATGACTGTAGATCTGAAATATTTCTTACAGCAAACCAGAAATCAAGCATTTAACAATTCTGGAAACAAACAAAAACTCAGTTTAATTCAGTGGCCTGGTATAACTTGAAGATGTGGTTTGTTTTGTTAACTGGTTTCTTTGCAGGTCTGAACCCACCCCAGCCAACTAACTGGGTTGTTTGTGTCCAATAAAGCAGAATGTGAATCTGTATTTTGAAGCTGACGTATGGCTGTCTCTGTTCCTGTTAACAGTGGTGTCTTGTTATGTCTGAGCCCACCACCCTTGTTTAACCCTGGTTTGCTGTAGTTGCTTTGCTTGTCTAAGATTTATCCTGGTTGGTTCAAAAACTCAAAACAAGCTGTACCTCAGCATTGTATGCAAATCTGGCCTCTGTTTCAAAGTATCAATAAAATAATTAAATAGTAACTGAATCCAGCCAAATAATGATAGAGTCATACCTCGGGTTACAGCCGCTTCAGGTTGTGTGTTATCGGGTTGCGCGCTGCGCCAAACCCAGGAGTACCGGAACGGGTTACTTCCGGGTTTGGCACTTTGCGCAGATGTGGCGCTGTGGGTTACGGACGCTGTGGGTTGCAAACGCCTCCCGCACGGATCACGTTCGTGACCCAAGCGTCCACTATATAATATAGGAAGCTCTTGTGGGACTTGTAAAGAAATTTGTGCCTAGTTCTTTGATTGATACATAATAGGACAAAAAAAATTAAGTATTTTAAAATAAACGAGAGACTGGTAGATTTGGGCTGGAATGGATATCCTGTAGTTTTTTGTTGTTTCAGGAATAGAGTTGTTTAAAAATTAGTGCAATCAATGTGTCTTTTGGGAAAGTAAACATTTATGGGATGCTACTACTAATCATGGGAGAGGGAAGCCTCCTTTCCCTCTAATTATATATTTTTTTATTTTAAAAAGTGGGACAAGACTTCTCTGCATGAGCCAGTGCATAAATAGACATCCAGTAACTCTTCTAAAGGTCTGCGACTCTTTGTAGTTCTCAGCTGAACCATTCATCTGGTGGATGTTAAAGGTCGGCTGCCAATTGTAAAAGCCTTTTGTAGAACTTTATTGGTTTTGTGTGTCTTGCAGTTAATTAATGAGGGTGTTTGTGTGTTGTGCTAAGCAAGAGTGGGATGTGAATCGATGCATGAATGTGTCACTTGAACTTACTAATGGTGACTTATTTTCCTACAGGACTATGGAGCTCTGAAGGATATTGTGATCAACGCAAACCCCGATCACCCACCACTGTCATTGTTAATACTCCACGGCTTGCTGTGTGAGCACTATAAGATACTATCAGCTGTTCATACACACTCATCTGTGAAGTGTGTGCCAGAAAATCTCCTGAAATGCTTTGGTGATCAGCCTAAGAAGCAGTCGCGTCATGAGTATCAGTTGGGATTTACATTAATTTGGAAAGATGGTAAGTCCAGCACATTAGGAAAAGGGGCACATTCATTAATGGTAACGTGTTACGAGTAGCACACAATTTCTTGATGTCTGACAATAAATGTGTATCTGCAGCAGATGGGCCAACCGCTGGCCATGAATAAATTTGTAACTGGGAAGCTCAACAACTAGTTTGTCCACAACATGGTCATTCTTTAGACAACAGAATACATTGTGAGAAGAGCTGTAGTAGATGAGTCACTTTTAGTACCAATAATAATTCACCTTTAAGCTTCTGTTCTCTTCCTGTATGATGCAGAAGGATCTGATAGGCACACATATGGTGACATCAAATTATGTCCACTCACCTGCACAATGGGACTCCCTTCTCCCCCTTCCCATGTCCAAAATCTGTTCCGGCTGTCCCCCAAGCACCCACATTTTGGAAGTGCACAGGGAACAGAAGAGGAAGAAGCCGTTACATGAGTTAACTTGTGCTACATTGGACCTCACTTTTCATTCATGCAGGTTGATAGGTCGATAGCTGTACATTGCAGGGAAGATGTTTCATTCTTTGCTCTTCAAAGGACTTCTGAGAAATTTTGAGGGACCTAGTTCCTAGGAATGCCGTTTCAAAAATATTCCTATGAAGCTTCTATTATATAATCTCTACAAGAAAACTATAATTGTGAAATTAACTTTCAACTGAGGAATTATAAAGCATCTTAATAACCCTAGTGTGTTTGCTAACTTGCTCTTAAAGGTAAATGGACCCCTGACCATTAGGTCCAGTCGTGTCCAACTCTGGGGTTGCGGCACTCATCTCGTGTTAATGGCCGAGAGAACCGGCGTAAAGCTTCCGGGTCATGGGGCCTTAACTGCTCAAATAAACCAAGTTCCATTGTTAGGCAGTTCTTGGTTTTAGCTACAAGATTAATTAAGCTTTCTGTTCTAGTTAAGATGTTTAATATTTAGCTTAAGTAAAATTGTCGGTTGTGCAAGTAGAAAAGGAGCATATAATATTCAGTCTTCAGTGTTTCAAACAATAAAATTAAGTAGTGCTAGCCTAGGCTGCTTCTGGTATTATGCTACCTTAACTGCCAAAGCCATTTTAAGTTAATGCTGGGCTATGGTGGTATGTTTGGAAGAAGAAACTCAAAAGTAGCACTACACACTGCCTACTTTTTGAAGAAAGTGAATAATGCTATAGCTGGAAATGGTACCCAAGTTATCCCAATTGCCAGGCTTGGATTAGGAGGAATCTTTTAGTATGCCTGTAGTTTGCTGTTCAGTAATCTCTCATGGAGACATTTCCTAGCAGCTGTAAGTAAAAAGGTAGTATGGCTGACTATATGCAAGTATTCTATAAAAATTCAGTATCTTATATAGAAAATCTGGCTAGCAATTAATGACATAATGGGACATGTTTATAATTGGTTCAAATGAAATGTATTTCTCTCCAAGTTCATGCTTTTCTTGTCTAATGTTCTGTTGCGTTGTGTTTGTTTCAGTGCCAAAATCCCAGATGAAGTTCAGCGTTCAAACCATGTGTCCCATTGAAGGAGAAGGAAATATTGCTAGGTTCTTGTTCTCCTTACTTGGTCAGAAGCACAATGCGGTTACAGCAACTCTGATAGACAGCTGGGTCGATACAGCCATCTTCCAACTGCAAGAAGGGAGCAATAAAGAAAAGGCAGCTGTTTTGCGATCTATGAATGCAGCCCTCGGCAAGACATCCTGGTTGGTGGGCAATGAACTGACAGTAGCTGACGTTGTGGCCTGGTGTGCACTTCAGCAGACAGGGAGCACCAACGCTGTTCCAGCCAATGTCCAGAAGTGGCTAAAATCTTGTGAGAATTTGGCACCTTTTAACTCAGTTCTCAGGTTGCTGAATTAAACATGCTCTATAGAAAGGGACACAGTTGAAATATTTTCTATATTTACATGTGTGCTGTGAGCCTGGGTTATATAATGCCTGTGAATGAAGTTTTAGAAGGCAGCTGTCAAAGGTCTTACGTCAATAAAATGCATCACTTGCCCTTTGTGTATATCTTTTAGTGCTTGTTGCCTCTTTTAGAGACAGTACAGTGGTATCTTGGGTTACAAACACTTCGGGTTACAGACTCCACTAACCCGGAAGTAGTACCTCGAGTTAAGAACTTTGCCCCAGGATGAGAACAGAAATCGTGCGGTGGCGCAGCAGTAGTGGGAGGCCCCATTAGCTAAAGTGGTACCTCAGGTTAGATACCACTGTACTGTCAACCAATTCATTTATGTACATGACACCTACCTCTACATTTCTTTCTGACAATGGCAAACTACAAACGACATATGCACATAAGCTGCTTTAAGCAATTTTATATAAAAACAAGGTATCTTGCATATCATGATATAAATACTTGGTTTTGTTTTTCTACTTAAACAGGAGAGCCAAGTTCCTGAATTCTGTCTCTCTCATCTTTCTCTTGCAGTAGCCTGATTTTTTCTTTAAGCAACTTAATTTCTTCTTCTTGTTGCATCACTTTCTGCTGAAGTTTGTAAATAACCTAAAAACAAAACAGGAGACACAAGTATGGCATTTGAACAATGTACAAAGATAATGTCATTACAATTTTAGTGAAAATGAATGTAGTTCCCGGCAGTAGTCACAATGCTAATACAGCCTTCTCCAACCTGGTAACTTGAGATGTTGGGGACTGCAATTTCCATTAGATCTAACCAGCATGGCCAACAGATGGTGGGAGTTGTAATAGCTCAAAACAGCCAAAGGCCACTAGGGCTGGAGAAGGCTCCAGGAACAGCTGGACATTAGCTTATCTGTCTCACACTACAGTAAGGTAAAGACCCCTGGATGGTTAAGTCCAGTCAAAGGTGACTATGGGATGCAGCACTGATCTCACTTCAGGCTGAGAAAGCCGTTGTTTGTCTGCAGACAGCTTTCCGGGTCATGTGGCCAGCATGACTAAACTACTTCTGACACAACGGGACACCACACAGAAACGCAGTTTACCTTCCTGCCGCAGCAGTATCTACTTGCATTGCTGTGCTTTCAAACTGCTAGGTTGGCAGAAGCTAGGACAGAGCAATGGGAGCTCATCCCTCCCTGTGGATTTGAACTGCTGACCTTCCAATCAGCAAGCCAAAGAGGCTCAGTGGTTTAGACCACAGCACCAGTAAGTCTCAAAGGAAACTACTAATGCTCAGAGAAATAAACCAAGAATACCATAAGGTAATAAAACAAAATCATTTCAGCCCAAATTGTGATTTATTAAAACAAATCCATTTTCTTTGTGAGTGAGAAGGGGTTTAAGGACTCTCCTTATACTATGACTCAAAAGGACACAGGACTTTAACATCATAAAACTGCTGTTTTACATAAACTAATTTTTTTTAAAGTAATGAAATGCCAACACTGGCTATATAGTACATTTTATCCTTTTTTGTAGGAACATCAGGAAATAATTATCTACCTTCTTTAGATGTTAACCTTGCTAGGAGCAGTTTTGAATGGCCTGCACAATTCCTTTTTTGCAATACAGTGGTACCTTGGTTCCCGCATGGCTTAGTTGTCGAAGAAATCGGCTCCCGAATACCACAAACCCAGAAGTAAGTGTTCCGGTTTCCAAATGTTTTTTGCAAGCCCAATGTCCGACACGGCTTCCACAGCTTCTGAATGGATGCAGGAAGCTCCTGCAGCCAATTGGAAGCCGCGCTTTGGTTTTCGAACAGTTTCAGGAGTCGAACGGACTCCCAGAACGGATTAGGTTCGAGAACCAAGGTACCACTGTGCAGGCAACAGCCAATTTACAAGCAACTGTGTGTACACAAACAGCTGCAACCTGGAAGTGGCCAGAAAAGGGAGCAGGGTGTGAGTGGGGCTCACAAAGTACTTCACACTGCTACAGAATGGAGACATGGCCACCAACTAGGATGGCTTTAAAAGAGAGTTGGACAAATTCAAGGAGGATGATAATAACAACCACAAAAACAATAATTTTATTATTTATACCCTGCCCATCTGGCTGGGTTCCCCCAGCCACTCTGGCAGCTTGTTCCACCTCTGCTGTTGGAGGCAGTATGCCTCTGAATAACAAATGCTAGTAACCTGGGGAAAGTGCTTCCAGGACTCACAGGAATATGATTAGTTGTGGGACAGGAAGCTGGAGTAGGTGAGCCTTTTAGCCTGATCCAAACAGCAAGTAAATCCTGTCTCTAAGAAATGAAGCTCACCCTGCAGAAGTCTCCCTCATATCACAGAATGTAGAATCAGAAGGGGCCTTCTTTTACAGAAGCCAATATATAGTAAAAACTTACATTTGCTGAATTATGGAAGAGTTCACTTTCAAGAAGTTGACCTGCAGTTGGTCTGTGCGATGATACCGAACTGGTAAGCAGCTTAATGTATTTAGTTTGTATAGGCCATTTCCTGCTAAAGGAGAGGGGGATGTCGCCATTTCTTAAGCCCATCAAAACTTCAGTTCTTTCCATTTCTGTTCCAAATGGATGGAAGAGCTCTAACAGGATCACACCTAAGCTGTACATATCTGACTAATGGCAGAAAGGGGAAATAGGAGCATTAGCGCACAAAATAATTACGTCTTAAGAGAAATTATGAATGCATTACAAATGGCCTAAAATCGCATTCAGCGATACAGCTGTAAAAATATCAGAACCAAACCTCCTAATGTTTCAAGAAGCTTGTCCAGAAACAAATGCCTTTTAAAAAACAGGTGTTGGTAATTTTCATGCAACCATACTTAATAAGTCATGAAATTTCAAACATTGGAGTGCCATTATATTTTTGTCCATAAAAACAGGCGACTTGACATACACGGTCCATTTTTACCTCAACTGTGGGTATAAATAATTGTTTGCAGCTGTTCTGTTCCCTCTCATCATTGCAAATAGAACTCTCTATTTTTACTTTTTGCATCTAGCTGTTTCCATTTTGAATATTACACCACATGGCTCTAGTGCCTTCTTTTTGAACTGATTGACTTTGCTCCAGCTCCTGTCCATCAGCTTGCTTTTGTCAACACCCATCAATAATGCTCTTGAACACATATGCCCAATTATCACAACGGAGGTAAAGTTTTAAAATAAATAAATGGGGGTTGAGTGGCTGTACCTTGAAGTCATAGTGAGAGCCTTGTAGCTGTTCAGGTGAGGCATACAGACAAGTACCCACCCCAGAAGTATGTATTAGATCTATGCAACAAAAAAGACAAAATGTAAAATTAATTCTTAGGATACCACACTGCCAATTTTTAAGTAAAGGCCAAACTGCTTTGAAATTACCATTTATCTTATTTGCATTTAGCAACTGGGTTGTATCTTCTTGTATAATATCTCTACAGGCCAGGCCAAAATCTCCTATTTTCACATGGTGGTCAGGTCCTTGTAGAAAGATATTTCTGGGCTGTGAAAACAGGATAATGTAAGCTGGTTATATATTTCACAAAATTTGAATATTTTATGCGTGAAACCTTGCATTTCTCACTCATTCATTAGTTACATTTAATCTACCGGTAAGAACTAAGCTGCACTTGACACAGATTCCAGGCTTCTCGTCGGCCTCTGTTCTTGGTCTGCCTCTAGAGATGAGTTGGCAGCAAAGGGACAGACAGACAGAGACAGACAGACTACTGAGCTGACATGCATTTATCAAAGATATAGCTGGGGCACTGGGCAGTTACCATAGCAACTGGCTTGGCTGACCTTGCACCTGCAACAAGCTCATCCATGGGGTGGTTTACGCTCTTGAAGGAAATTAACTCCTCATGTCCAGTTACTCCAACAGCCACATGAGAACAGGCCTTTTCAGCGCTGGGTGGTCTCTGTGGAATGTACTGCCAAGGCAAACACATCAGGTGCCATCACTACATTTAGGCACCAGGCCTTTTTTGGGGGGGAGCTCTCAGACCTTTGGTATTTAAGCTTTCTACATGGTGCTAATCTTTTAGTGGGGTGGGTAGGTTTATTTTGTATTGTTCATAGTTTGTTTTTTCATTTTTACGGTTTTAAATTCGTTGCATTTTATCTTGTTCAGTCGCTTTGAGAATTTTTACTTTTGTATAAAGTGACTGACAGATGAAATAACAATTCCATGCAGGTGTAGGCCAGGATCGACAAACAGGTAAACAGTGCAAAGAGGCAATACATATGCTTCTGCTACGCAAACCCTCCGTTTCTCGCACAGCTTCTTTGCGAACTAAGCTCAGCCCTCCCTCTGCCCACACGGGAGAGCCATGGTATCATCTGGCTGGTTCTAGAACCAGGCATTGCGCATAATCACAAAGGAACGATGGCTCAAGATTCCTTTGCATTTTCTCCAAACTAAGGGTTCTCGGCTACACATTTTCTCTTGGTAAACATGGGCAATCTGATTAGAGGTTCCTATGGGAAGAAACCAGCCCATGAATTAGATGAAAGGCAGAAAATGCTATTTGACGCTGTAACGGACAACGATGGGGCTACATTTCAAAGTTTAATGTACTACCTCTTGGTCCACGAACCAACTATTTTCCGGGTAATCATATGTCTAAAATTACTTACTGTTCCATTATCAAGAATCCTCCCTGTTTAAGATCAGAGTTAAAGCTACCTCATGCTGGTTCAGGCTCCATATACTCAGGAAATTGGAAGCAAAGGCTAGTCCCTTAACAGACATGCTTGATGATCAGCAATGATGCAATATCACAAACCGTGCTTGCTTACAACTTGGCCTCCATTCACTTCTCCTGGGACAGGGTGATTTGTGAGAGAAGGTTCAGTGTTGGGTAGGATGCATGCCATCCATGGCAAAGTGGGTGCATGTGATCATATGGAATATAAGGTCCCCATGACAGTTTCTTAGGTTTCCAAATGCGTCCACAGAGCCAAAAAAAACCTCATCTAACTGCAGTATCGCACACTTATATTTCGTAAGTAAAGGAATAGGCATTCTACATATAAGCCACTAGGTGACTCCCTTTGCAAAAATTGCACTCCTGGCAAAATTTTAGTTTCCATTTTGTCATGCCTGACACTATTTTGATTGTATTTGTTTTTAATATATTTTAATGGGGCAGGAAAACCTTAACAACCTTTAAACTGCTGACTAGAACTTCACCTAACCGATGAAAGTACATGTTCTGCAGCAAGCCTGAGTAAAGTACATCAGTAGTTTTCGCCAAAATTGTAAAGAATGTGAGATTTCTGAGTACCCGAGGGGGGAATTTTCATCACGTTTTAACTTGCTGTGTCTGTGGCAATTTTTATCGGGTCAGTTAGAAATTGGGCACTTTTTGTAGACCTCAGCAGGTAGTTCATGTATGCCATGCTTTAAGTCAACAGTTTGACAAATGTTATTTTTATAAGCTATAGAATGTTAAGGTTATATGACAGAACTTTGTTTTTGCTATTCTCCTTATAATCTAAATGACTAGTGTCTGGATACTATAATTCCAGTTACAGGTAGGTAGCCATGTTGGTCTGCAATAGTCAAAACATAATAATAAATAAATAAAATTCCTTCCAGTAGCACCTTAGAGACCAACTATTCTTGGTATGAGCTTTCGTGTGCATGCACACTTCTTCATCTGAAACTTAGTTGGTCTCTAAAGTGCTACTGGAAGGAATTTTTTATTATTTTTTATTTTGTTTTTGATACTATAAGACCTTCATATAGAAAGTTCAACAGGCAATATTTATAGAGATGCCAGACATAGATTCTATATTAATACCAAACAGAATATTAATGCCTTTGATTAGTTAAGGTGTTCCTCTGATTTCTGAAAAAGCCACCGTATTTTGGTACTGACATCTAAAAGAACAATCTGGCTGATAACAAGTCTTTTACATGTCTACTCAGAAGTAAGCCCCATTATGTTCATTAAGACCAACTCCCAGGAATTCCAAAACATACTTACTAAGGAGTAAGCCCCATTGAGTAGACCTAAATAGAACTGCAGTAAGATTGCAAGTCTAAGCACACTTACTTGAGAGTAAAATCTCACTGAATTACCGATAGTGGACTTATTTCAGTTTACAGCATAGGGCTACATGTTGAATGTAAAATAAGATTTGAGAATAAATTTTATGCACTTCTTACAAAACTGGCCAACTTTTTAAATAATTACAGATTTATAAAAGCACCTCAAAAGCAAGGCACTTGTGCAAGATATCTTATTGTAACAATGTCTGCACAGTTTTCCATGCATGCAAAATAAGTGTAGCTTTTCTTCCACAAAATTTTAGTCATTGTATACGGTACTCGATAGAAGCATGCACCCTTTCAAATCAAAGTAGAAAGACAGTTTTATGGCAATTGTATATGGGGCCACATGCATCATAAATGCAATCTGATATAAGCCCTTCTGATAGGGCTAATAAAAATCCTTAGTTGTACTTCAAACATGCATAAAAGGGTTTTCAGATCAACTTCAATACCTATTCTGGATCTCTCTCCCCCACCCCACCCCGGAACCAATATGGCAGCAAAAGTTCGGGAGGAAGCCACTTGGAAGATATATGAAAAGTACCTTTCAAATTGAACCTCCTGAAATAAGGTAATGTTTAACTATATATTATAGTTAGGTAACAGATCTGGGAATCCTTTGGTGGGCAGAAGAATTCCCAAATGCCGCCTCTATACAAACCCTATATGCTTGGCCAAAGCTATTCAGCAGCAAGTCCAGAAAAGAAATGAGACGTTAGCCAGGTTTGGTTGGGTCATGCCAAGAAGAGCCAAATTGTAAAATTTCTCTGGAATGTCCTGCACCAAAGAGACCATGGGCTCCAGGGTTCTGCAAGCCCTCTGCGGGCGCCCACAGCGACCAATTCCTAACACCAGCCCTGCCCACAGCTAAGAGTCAAGCTTACACTCTTGTATGCCTTTCCAGCATTGTGCTAGTATTGCCACACACTCCCTCAGCTCAGTAGATTAAAGCCCACACCAAGGGGTGGGGACTGCATATGGAAAATCTATCATATGCATTAGAATGGCACCTCCTCATTTGCAGTTGACTAGTGGACCCCCAAGTCTTTTGAAGGCCAACACAAGCACAAAGAATTTCCTGTGTGTGGCACAATCGCCACTCCTTTAAATTAAGGGGCTTTGCATTGTAAAGCAAGGTGCCTTGCAGTTGAGAATCCAGCAGGCTGTGGTGCTAGGGAGGACAGTAGCAGAGGGAAGCAAACCTTTAGTAGCCAAACCATCAGGTTCAGCTCTGTGGTTGCAGCTAATCTAAGATGATCCATGGTATGTGCCTTATCATACTTTTTGCATCCTCATACCCAAACAACATGTACTGATAAAGGTTGGGCAACACTGACTTTATGGTCTAGAAGAAAGAAGAAACTGTAAGAAATATAGTTTTTACTTGATTGTTGAAGGGTAATACTGGACAAATTCTTTAGAGAAAACCACCCAGGGGTTAATAAGGGTGGTGGCTGATGGAAAAGGGATTGTATGGAATTTTACCACCTATTATATCACTTCCCAAATACAGAACTGCAGGATGCCCCTTGAACACGCATCAGAGAATTGCACAGTGCAATGAAGAAAACTACCCTCACATCAAACCAGAGGAAGACTTCCAGGTGAATTCTGATGCAATCATTTACCATGGTCATAGCCTTCTACATTTAGCTGTAGCCAACAGATATCATCAAACTCTAATACACCTGCTGAGGAATGGAGCCAATATAAATGACAGGGATAGGTTAGGCCAAACTGCTCTTCACCTAGCTTCTGAAATCCTCGACCAGCAGGCAATTACCATGTTACTCCTCTGTGGAGCGAACGCCAATCTCGCAACTCCAGATACCAAAGAAACTCCGCTCCACTTTGCTGTCTGGTCTTCAGCCTGTAAGGCTGGCATAGTCTTAGCAGCAGGTGATAAGTGTGTTAAGCTACTGTTGTGCAATGGAGCAGATGTACACATGAAAGACTGGGAAGGGCAAGAAGTTATTCACAGCGCTTGCCGAAGTGGCAGAAGAGATATAATAAACCTCTTGCTTGATAATGATGCAGATGTTAACGCTTTAACGCAGGAAGAGGAGTCTGCACTTTTTCTATTTCTTGAAAAAGAGACCAATCTAAGGCAGGGAGACGTACTGAAGAGACTGCTAAGCTTATCATATCCTTTGAAATTAACGAACAGGGAAGGGCGTTTACCCAAAGCACTCAGCCATCCATGTAGTGGGCTGCTGAAAGATATGCTCCTTAGAGTGTCTTCAGAGGTCTTGCCTTTGCAGGATATTTGCAAATTCAACATCAGGAAAATATATCGAGGTAACATGAAATTCTGGCTAAAAGGAGTGATTCCAACCAGCTTGTGGCATTCCATATACATCAATCAAGAGTTCTCCTATGCTTCAAAAATAAATTATTTTTGATTTACCGTGCAACACACATTTTGGAACGCTATCAGACAAGAAGAGCAGAAAGAGGGGCCCGTAATGCTTTCAAAAGTAAACTTGCTTGTTTAAATTAAATAAAACTTGAAGAAAAAGTAGTCAGAAACTTGAATATGGCTTTATCTTCTGAAGCGTTACTAATTCTCTTGAGCGTTATTTGAATAACGTCCACTTAAACCAGTCTGTTAGGGTAAAATATTTGTAAGAATAATCGGAGTGGATTTCTTGGTCATGATTAAGATTCTGATTATCATAACAATAGCTCCCTTGATGCAATGGAATCAGCTCCCAAAGCTCGGACTGAAATCACAAATGCAAAAGGATTCACCAGGTCAGGGCTATAGGCACCTCAGCTTTATTTTCCATTATTACTTCTTCTTCCTCCTCCTTCCTCCACTTCTCCTGCCTTCTCCTCATTCTTATCATCATCGTTATACTGTACTGCCTTTCCTCAAAGCTCAAGATAGTGTATTTGTTTCTCCCCACTACACAAACAATGTGATCCTCACAATAACCCTGTGAGGTAGGTTGGTTCAAGAGATAGTGGCTTCATTACAGCCTGGGATGATGGGAGCTGGAGTCCCAACAACTTCTGGCGGACCACACCTTGGTGAACAAAACTGTCTCACCTGGCATTGAAAAGACAGTAGGTGAGGTTAATGCAGTAGTTGTTCCATAACCAGGGTGCAACCACCAAGAAGGCCCACCTTTTTGTGTTAGTGGGGGCACCTGGAACAGTGCCTCTGGAAAGATCTTAAGGTTTAGGTGGCTACATATGGGAGAAGTTGGTCTTTTGGGTAGCCTCATGACAAGCTGTTTAGGGCTTTAAAGTTAAAATTGGGCCCAGAAATTGTACCAACTGTGCCCCAACTGCAGAGATAATCCCCACCTCCTCCACAATTCCAAGCTCCAGGTAAGAATTTTACTTACTTTAATGTCCCGGTGCATGACCCCCATACTGTGGATATAATACACTCCTTCAAGTAGTTCTTGGAAGATTTTTAATGTCCACTGGTTGTCTACATGGTGATAAGGACCTTTAAAAAGGGGGTGGGGAGTGAAGTATTTTATAAATGACAGCATAATACGTCCAGCTATTTTAACAAAGAAGTTAATATGAAAATACAGCATTTGCCATGTTGGCTGGGGCTGATGGGAAGAATAGGCCAAAACATCTGGAGGATATTGGATTGGGGAAAGCAGAACTAGAACAATGGTCCATCTAGCTCAGAAATGTCTGCACTGACAGGTAGCAGCTCTCCAACATTTCAGGCAAAGGGTCTTCCCCAGCCCTACCTGCTAATGCGAGAGATTGAACTCTTGACCTCCTGCATGTGCTCTCCAATGAACTACATCGCCTCTGCAACTATAAGCAGGGGCCCACACATTTGTGGTGGCAACTTGCTACCGACCATTTCCGCCCTCCCAAGTTCTCTGTGCATCTCATATAGTGCTTGAGTCTTGGAGCTGGCAGATGAAGCCCCTCTCTCTGTCCCTTTGCTGCCAGCTCCAAAACTCCAGAGTGCAATGTGAAAAGCCACTCCTTCCAATGGGGATTTTCTTTGGTTGTAGTGTGTGCAGAAGAGGCAAAATCTAAGCAGTACAAAGATGAGAATTCTCTTCTCCACATCCCAGCTAGACAGGGAGAAGGATCATGCAGGTTAAGCAGGAACACCCGCCCATGGAAAATAGCTTTTCGGAAACCTGTCTTTAGGATTTACAAATAAGGAAGAAAACATGTGCAGCTTTCAAATGCAGACTAAGATTCATTGCCTTTACTGTTATGGAAATCAGCTTAAAAAACAACAGGCAAATACTGGAAGCACTTTTTACAGCTGCCCAGAGAAGAATATTTATTTATATTTTAAGACTATCTTAAGGCAGGAAATCACGTTAACATTTAATCTCCCCCACCACTCTGTCTTCAAAAACAAAACTTACTGGAAGCATCCTCCGATTTCAAACATACTTTGTTTCTGTCAGCAATCCAGTCCCATAATGAAATTTCACACAGCTGCATCTGTATGTGAAGCATTAGGTGATACTCTATCTGGGAAGAAGAATACAAACATTTCAGTGTGTTATACATACACATGCACCCACACACCACTTTATCAAAGGTCATGTACAACTTTCAAAACATTTTAATATATAAGATTTTATTCATTCATCCATTTCCCCCATTCTTTCCATCCTGAGGGGTGGAGCACCAGGGCTGTTACATTTTAGGTGAAAATGTGCATTCATTTCCACCCCTTTCTGCTCCCAAGAGTAGCAAAGAATTTAATATATATATATATAAAACTAAGGTGTGCATATTCAAGAATTAAGTCAGATAAAGGCAGCCCTGTTTAGGGACGTTTTTAATATTTAATGCTGTATTGTTTTAACATTCGTTTGGGAGCCGCCCAGAGTGGCTGGGGAAGCTCAGCCAGATGGGCGGGGTACAAATAATAAATTATTAAATTATTATTATTGAGATGGGACATGTTTACAAACAGAATAAAGTAAACCAAGGAGGCAGCCCAAAGAAAGAAGCTGCCAATCGTAGCATCGGAAAGCAAAATTCATCAGATATATCAACGTTTATTTAATTCTGTACGCCACCTCAATAATAAAAGGCAGTCTATAAACATTTTAATAAATAACAGGTCTTCCAATGGGACACTTCTGGTGCTGCAACATGTCCCTGTGGTTTGGCAAGTCCTATCCTGTGGAACTCCTTGTTGGTTGAGGTTTGGCAGAAGTCATCCCTGCTCACTTTCAGACACCTTCAGAAAACAGTATTATTCAGACAGATCTTTTGAACTTGAGATTCCTTGCCAACCAGCTTCTATTGACACATTTGATGTTTTTATTGCAGCACTTTTTTTTAAGGTTGCATACCACTTTGCGATACTTTATATGAAAGAGCAACTTTAAAATATTATAAATAAAAACAGTCAAACAAGTCCAAGAGCCATCTCTAGAAATATAGGTAGGTTTTGGATTTATGCTGCATAGTTGCTGAAGATTATTCTCCACATGCGTCAGGGGGTAACTAAGTATGTTTAAGAGGAACCCGCATTTACCTGACACTGATGCCGCACAGATATCCCCTTCTGGGAGTATTCTTCATCAGTGCAAGAACCATTTGTACTAACACTGCCAAGGCTATCATGATTGCAAGGAGATACAATTGATGGATGATTTTCATTATCTCTTGATCCATCAACTGTGTTATTCATGCAGCTGCTCTCAGGCAATTCAACAGGTAGCGCACATGCATCCATTTTATTTCCTTTACGGTCTCTGCCACCAGAAGATTCAGCAAAGATAATGGAACTGCTGTCGTCCATATCTTGAACGCTGTACTGGTCTCTGCAAGAAATGTAAGGAGACAGACAAAGAACTGTGAGCAGGAGAGAAAATACCTGCTACTGCTGTTCCTCAAACGCTGTGCCAGAGTTTGCATAGGTTAACAAGGTTAACATAGTGTAATTAACAGGGCCTGCTGTCACCTCTCGCTCTTCTGCATCAGACCACCCTTCTCCAGGAAGTCTCCTGACAGTTGGGGGTGGGAAGGAGAATGGAGTAGTGTGCAGCAGGGCATGGCAGACTGGAGGAGCAAACAGCAGCACTCCACACTGAAACCTTTTGCTGCAGGACCCACTTCTAGAGTTCTAAAGCAGTTCCCTTGCTTCTGCTTACACAAACATTTATATAAATAAAACGTGAAATTAAAATGTTTTGTTTGGATGAAAAAGCTGTTAGCTGCTGCACTACAGCAGGTAGGAATAGAATCGCTAGCTGCAAAATGTCACTCTTGTGCTTACCAAACATGCAGCCTTTTCCATGCCTGGGCTCTAGAAGTGGTCTGTGGCTTCTATAGGCACAGGGCCATATGTAGGATTTCACAGAGACCATGAAATAGAAAACCTTTGCTCTCCCCTCCAGCAAGTTTTAAAATAACTAGTCATGGAAACATTTTTCAGCAATCAAGAACAAGGTGAAGCAGTATTATTTTTCAATCTGACAAAAGGAACAGCAATGGTAAAGACAACATTCTGCTACATTTTTGGCTTTTATTTGAAAAAGACCAAAAGAGATTGTTCTTACTGAGGACTAGGATACATACTCTGAACTTCTCTGCCCAGAAGACATTTTGAGGGATGGTAAATTCAAAATTGTCTCACCTACAAATTGGATGAAGAGAAACACAACATTTTACAAAGACAGACTGGCTGTACCATTGGATTATAGTAAAATTATACCTTTTAGTTGTCTACTTTATGAACACGTAGATGGTTTAAAATTTCAATAGTAAATAAGAACAAATTATATTAACTAAGATTAGATACTATACTTATGAATGCAAAACCTATAAAAAGACAAGCCCACACTCAATTTTTATATCTTCAAATCATTTATGGGGTGACCAGAACAGCACAAGGCTCTCCCAAAATTGATACACCCCATGGAGTTGTGCTACAATATATTTATTGCTTTTGTTTTAACCTTTCCCGCACCAGAGCTGTGGTTTTTTTTTTAATGCCACACTAGGGCATTTGAGAAAGCTTTTTATTATGATCCCAAAATATTTCTCTGGGCAGCAACAGCCAGTTTAGGATGTGAGATGTGTCATGTACAACAGAGAGAAGCCACAAAACTAATGTTGTACTCCCCTTTTGGGCTTGCTGGTTGAACATGTTCCATCCAAGCAGTGTGATATCCCACGATATTAGGGTGCTGCAATCCAGCCAACACTTTAACTTCCCGCAACACCTACAAAACAAACCAAGCAGGATTGCATCATGTTCTTATCATTGGTAAGCCATTGCTTACCAGAATTTCGAGAACTGAGGAACACTTTTCCTGAAATAAAACTGGAGGTGCATTTCATTCTTATACCCCCTCCCCCCAAAAAAACCAAAGTGTGCTATTCTTGTAGTAAGGGGTTCTAAGTCAGTGGTAGAGCAGTGTATTAGCATGCAGAAGGCCCCAGGTTCAGTCCTCAGCATCTCCAGGCAGATGTTTGGGAACCACTGTGCTAAACCACCCAGCTGTTAGCAGCCTTCATTAGTTGTCTGCAAAGTATTCTGCAAGGAGAGGACTTTGCACTCTCATTTAAGACTTTCAGATACTAGCAGAAAGCTCATACCAAGAACAAACTTAGTTGGTCTCTAAGGTGCTACTGGAAGGATTTTTTTTTATCTTTTATTTTGTTTTGACTATGGCAGACCAACACAGCTACCTACCTGTAGCCAAAGTCAATTAAGGATTGGGCAGAAACTAACAGGAAATACCTCGGCCTGAGGTCTGCAGAAGTGCTGCCAGTCAAAAGCAGAGAATAGAAGAAGAGGAAGAAGAGTTTGGATTTGATATCCCGCTTTTCACTACCCGAAGGATTCTCAAAGCGGCTAACATTCTCCTTTCCCTTCCTCCCCCACAACAAACACTCTGTGAGGTGAGTGGGGCTGAGAGACTTCAGAGAAGTGTGACTAGCCCAAGGTCACTCAGCAGCTGCATGTGGAGGAGCGGAGACGCGGACCCAGTTCCCCAGATTACGAGTCTACCGCTCTTAACCACCACACCACACTGGCTCTAAGTGGGCTAAGTGGCTAAATTTCACCTGCACTGAGAAGGCTAGCTATGACCTATTCTTATACCATTTCCTTTTAGAGCAGGGATGAGGAACTGAGGCCCTCCAGATGTTACAAATACTGCATATATATACTGTAATTGTAACACCTAAATTCTGTATCTTGTGGCCCATTGTTTATCTACATAAACAGTAGATGATAACAGTATCATTAGAATCATACAGCGATAGGAATTTTTCTTTTCACTATCCTGGCACAATCCCTTTCCTTTAACATTAAATATCAGATCTGAAACCAATTGCACTGAGTCATGAATTTCCACAGGCCAAACAAAACACACGAACAGATGTAAAATAAGTGCATACCTTCATACAATCTATTTTGGTAGCCTTCTTGATAATAATTTTCTTAATTGCGTAGAACTGACCATCTAACTTGTTTCGGACCTGAAAGCAGATACAACAGCAGAGTTTAGCTCAGAGATGGCCAAATGACAACTGGCATGCAACATTCTTTCATCTGGTCACTCACATTAACAACTGTGCAGTAAACTCCCTTCCATCTCAGTCCCAGCAGCCACTATGGAGAAATTACCTTAATGCTTTAGATTAAAGTATACCCTGTGGATGTGAGCTTAAACTGTAATGTAAAAGATTTCCCAAGTCTGTTTTAATGCCATGTCTGCACACAAGACTTAACATCTGTACATGCATTTGTCCTGGAATACTATGCTTTATGCTTGGTAATGGTTTTTAAAATTTTCAATAAAGTTTGGTTTCAAAAAAGAAAATAGTATTGAACGGAGTGTTCCCTGTGTACACATATAAGCCACCCAGTTCAGGCAGAGGGGAAGATTAACAGGTGGTTGCAGCTTAAAAACTAGGGTCAGCAAGAGCAGAGGTTTATCAGCTACTTGACCTTCACCCTGTGACTGTTGGCTGCTCGTGTATACTCCTCCTTTGCGATCTCCCCTTTCTTCTATTACTTTTTTGTAATAATTTTTATTAGTTTTCAATTACAGTCCAATAATAGCCTCATTATAACAATATATATTTATAATACAATAATTAATACCAATCATTCAATACCGAATTATATAATTTAGTTAAAGTGGTTCCCCGCATGCTAGATTTGATGGTTTCGTTACTTTCTTTTTTTTCTGCGTTCCAAAATCTTATTAGTTTCAATTACATTCCAGTCATAATAATAATCCCTTATATAACAACTGCAATATTAATAACTTCTATTCGTCTTGACACATTAAATGATTTATAAAACTGCAAGTGAGGAACTCAAACTGTATCCTTGTTCTTCCTGTGCGTGGCAATTATTCTGTCCGTGGTGTTTCTTCTTCTCCTTGTAAGATATTATGTCTTTCTTTCCTCCCCAATTGTTGCTGTTATCCATCATGCCTTGGGCGGAGCTGATATCCCATTGTTGTTCCAGAAATTTCTCCATCGCTGTGTCCCGTGCTTCATTGTTTTTGTCAGGGAATTGTCCCCGATGCAGAGCAAGGTGGTGGAAGGGCTCTCCGGATGCTACAGAGAACCCCAGTCCCACCTTGCCAGCAGCTCCTCCTCTGGTAGCGAAAGGAGCGGTGAGACGTCCAGCGAGGAGGGGGAGAGTTCACAGGGGAAAGGGAGCAGAGGCTCTGGGGATGCAAGAGAGACCCAGCACTCCCACAGTCCCAAGGGCGATACAGGGGGAACGCAATTTCCGTCGCCCCAAAGACGTCGTGGGGTGAAAAGAAAGGATGGAAGGCGGGGTTTTCGTATACCGAAACTCTTTTGTTGGGGTCAGAACCGGAAGGGGCCATTCCCGGATTCTGACACCACTTGATACAGACATGAACTTTTTAGCTCTGCACTGTACATAGTTTGCACAATAAAATCTTTAAAGGAAACAGCGGAGTCCTGGCTGCTTACTTATGAGCAACTAACTGAGAACCTTACAGTTTTGCACTGAGAACTTTATCAACAGCTGCAAGAGTCACTGTGTCCCAGTAAATAAACTGTTGTCACAATTTTTCCTCTCAACCTGGGAAGAAGAGTGGTCTGTGAGACTACAGAAGACTCAATAAAGAACCTTATCATTTCCTTAGCAGCTCACACACTCCTTTCATTCTTCCTTCCAGCTTAAGATATATGAACAATTATACTTCCAATTAAAATAAATTCCAAGTCCTCTTAGCGTTATTTATTTCACTTTGTAGATAATAAAGGATGGTGGTCATCTCTAAGTTTCCATCGTAAACCTTTTGCAAAATAGAGCTTCCCTCCCCTTTTCCTTTTTTTTTTAACATACACAGTTCTGTTTGATGTTATATTCCACATTTATAATACAATTTCTTCCATCCTCGCTTGTACAAATATAATTTGAACTAACATTCAGAGGAGGGTTGCCGAATCATCAATAAAGAAACTGTAGGCTCCCCTCCCCACCACCGCCAAATGAGTTCAAACCTTGAAGTCCTTACGGTTGGTTTGTTCTGCAGTTTGTGATCTCATCTCTTCTAGCACGCGCCAGTATTTTAGTCCAATTAAGCTCTAATAAGCAGGAGAACCTCTGCTTTAGAAAACTCCCATCCATCTTGGACTCCCTTCTCTTTGAGTATTTCTTATTATGGAAGCTCACCCAGTAATATAAACCGTTACTACAAAGTTGTTAAAACAAAGAATAAAGAATACCTTGTATACAGTACCGTACCCTCCTTTTCCTAGCCTTGTAATCTCATCAAATTCATTGATATAGCGAGAAGTCTGTGCTTCAAAGATAATTTCATTTTCCCTAGTTTTTAAAAAGATGGGAATCACTGGTTGTAGCAACAAAATACACCACAAATAAAAATGTATTAGAATCACTAACAATATTACTTTCCTTCATGGGCAGGAAAACAATGGGGGGCATGCATTTTTAGCATTCAAATGGTAGGATTTAAGTAGTTTACGTACCTTCCTGTCCTCCCATGCTTTCAGTCACACTGTCCAAAGCTACTTTTCATTTATAAAAAATGTTAGAAGATATCAAGCAGCTTCATGTGACGTGTATTTTTGGCTCAAAGACAAATATATAAGGAACTACAAAAATACTGAGTGATGCTACTATATATTGTTTTTGAGGTTTCTTCTCCATCCAGACAAATTTTGTGACACTGAAGGAACACAAATCTCTAATCCATAGTGACATAATTTGCTATTCTCAAGACACCTTTTATACACATCCTTTTTTAAAAAAAGAAAGGATTTGTCATAGTTGTCAGACCTTTTATACACATCCTTTTTAAAAAAAGAAAGGATTTGTCATAGTTGTCAGACCAGCCTTAACCAAGCTGGTTCCCTCTAGACGTTGTGGCCACAACTCTCATCCAACCCAGCCAGCATAGTCAGGGATGGAGGAAGTTGTAGTTCGAAACATTTGGAGAGCACTGAGCTGGGGGAAGGCTGATTGTAGTAGACACTTGGGGCAGAAAACTAGCAAGTCCTGCAGGATTGATCAGGTTTCCTAACTATGGTATGATCCACCTATTTTTGATGAAAAATACCAGTGTAAGCAAGATCGGGGGAGGCTCAAACCATGCTTTCATGGTTTCATGATTCCAGCTGGTTCTCAAAAACATAGTTCCAACAATCCTAGAGTTTCATGGGAAGCTCTAGATATTGTTTTAAAACTTCCACTTTCAATATAAAATCTCCTCTTGATTTTTTTTTAATCACTTCTAATAATCAACATTTTATATTTGTAATACTGAGGACTCTGGCAGAGAGAGTAAATGAACACATTTACTGAGAAGTAAGCCCCACTGAGCTCAGTGCAACTTACTTTGGAGTTAATGTGTTAAGCAAAACAAGAATTGCCCAACAAGCAGTTTTAAACATTTGTTGAAGCACTTTGAATACATACCTGTTTGTGTAAGAATCACTCTTCCCAAACTCCTACAAAAATAAAATAAATTTTTTTTTATGAAAACCAATCAAATCCAGTATCTGTATATGACAGCTACTACAAAATATTCAAAAAGCAACTATTCTTTCCCTCATTTAATTGAACTAAATTGTAAACTAAACTGAAACCCAACTTCATCGCAGAAAGGAGCAATCTTCAACTGCATTTCTTTTCATTGTATTTATGTAGTACTGCTTAATCACTCAGAGAGTTTCATGTACACACTGGCTTGGATTCAGCAGCATGAGGGGAAGGCATTCCCACTGAAACATGGCAGATGCCTCTGGTATCTAACAATTCTTTTTCTTAACAGCTTCAGGGCCCCACAACACATCAAACACTATTCCCAAACTTGGAAGCAGAGGGATGAAGGGGGCTGCAGAGAATAAGAAGGTGGGAAAGCCCCGGTCTATGTCCATGCATGGCTTATATTGATCCAATTCACCATTTATTCAGCAGCCAAGGCCCACACAGTTCATTTGAATGAAGAAAGCAAAAACACTCCCAGAAGGGCATATAATATTGTCCAGCAAATGTAAGATCACTTTGCCCAAGCTTGCAAATCCCGATGACCAGCTGAGAGATGGATGTGCCACCTGCTTTTTGAAGTGCTGAACTTAGAATGTTGCTTACTTATCTCACCCCCAACTAAGTCTTGTCTGACTTATGTTTTTAAGTGGTTTAGGACCTGCCTGTGACCACACTTCCTGCTGTTTCTAATCAACTGTGTTGAGGGGCTTGGCAGCTGGTCACAGACAATGAGGAGGGACTCCTGCAGCAGTTTCTTTGAAGGATGTATTCATTTATTTTAACTTTCTAATAGATTTCCTGCAGACTTTCTTGGCAGAGGTAAAGCAAAAATCTTTACTTTTCTAACTTGAAATTTGGCCGCTAAGACAGCCTTTGCTAATTTGGTGTCTTCCAGCCCCCATCAGCCTGAGCCAACAGTTGTGCAATGGCGACACTAGAAGAAAACTTTGGCTGTTCTGTGAAGTGTAGGGACACATTTGGCTGTCACTGTTTATTTGTTTTGTACATTTATATGTCAGTGTGTCACTTAAGGAAGATGCTTAACCAAGTCTGTGAACTCCTGGCAAGTACTTTACATATGTCCATACTAGACCAGAAACTATGGTTTGGCATGATTTCTAAATTTTAAAAATGCCGTTTGGGATCAGTCAGCTAACCAGAACCAGAAACCACGATTTGAAGTTGATCTGCAAACTATGGGTTGGCATAACGCTCAAACTGATGAACTATGGCTATAGCTGCAGCTCCACTTCCAGAGATTTCTGAACCATAAAAATGGAAGTAAACATACAAAGCTATGTGCTAAGAGGGAAAATAAAAGCAGACAAACTGTGCTGAACTGTGATATGGGTTTTTTTATGCTCAAACCCTGGTTTATATTCTAAACTATAGTTAGCACAACCCATGGTCTAGCACAATGACCAAACAAGCTGCAATATATTTTTCTCCTTCCATGAAACATTATCGTCCTTAAAAAAAAAGATGTGTTGACACATGGAGAATAGATGTTGCTACACCAACCTCACCATGTGAACTCCAGATTATTATTATTTAACACTTATAAAGTACCTATAATTTTCTAAGTCCTGTACATAGATACATTTAAAGATATTCTAATAGAACCAGGCAGATGGCCTTCTCGGTAGTGGTGCCCACCCTGTGGAATGCCCTCCCATCAAATGTCAAGGAAATAAACAACTATACGACTTTTAGAAGACATCTGAAGGCAGCCCTGTATAGGGAAGTTTTTAATGTTTGAAGTTTTATTCTTTTTAATGTTCTGTTGAAAGCCGCCCAGAGTGGCTGGGGAAACCCAGCCAGATGGGCAGGGTAGAAATAAATAAACAATAAACATGTGAGCAAAGAGGAGAGCACTGGAGTAGAATTCTCTGGTATGCATAAGCATCACAAAAATAAACTTTCAAAGAACTGAAGTCCTATACTCTTCCCCATGTATATTTTACACTAGTCATGGGAACTGAGAAGCAGAGAAATGGAATAAAGTTTGAAATAAGCTTACCTCATTGAGTATTTGTTTGTTGGCTGCTTTCATCAATTCAGTAATGGCTCGATTGTGCTGCAGTCGCAAACTACTGAATTCTTCGCGGACAGCAAAATCAGATAGCAAGTGCATTCCGGTAAATGTCTTGCACAGTACTGTACAAAAGGAGGGGAAATATTTGAAAGGAAATCAAACATTTGAACTTTACACAACATTCAAACTATTAAAAACTGCTCATGGCCTAGCTGTGTTTAAATTGCACTGACAGCTGATGCTACCTACAAGGAAATTATCTTTGCAATCTGAAATATTTTGACACTCAACACAAAATGTTTCAGCCAAATTATGGAACCGGCATTTTATAATTATTAGAATACACTTTTAAAATAAAAGCTCTCCAAAAACTGCCCCAACTCAAGTGTTTGGGGGGGGGGGGGTTGTTGATATTTTAATGCCAGACTTGGACTGTGGTGAGTTTCAGCATTCCTCTCTGAACACTCTTGTTGTTCAAATATAACCATGGGTGGAGCTTCTAGGAGGTTGATTATCTCAAAGGAAAACGCCTCCTGCCCCACCCAAATCAAACGGGATCTAATAATCAGTCTGAATAGCAGATGGTTTGTGGGTGGGTGGAAGTGTTCATTAATTTTCACATTTCTGGATAGTGTACATGGAAATGTGTGCCTGTCTGTATTTAATATATGCATGTCTGTATTTAATAAATGCTGTGTATTTTGTAGTTATTCTTTGGGATTTTAATGGGATTTTTAAATTGCTATAGTGTTTTATTGATACCTTACACACCATGTCAGGTATCCGCTTGTGCATGTTAACATGCTGCAATTATACCTCTAGCATTAAGCTCTGGGTTTGCTTTTACATTCAAAATTACGCATAAAATTCAGCCTTCATAGAATCATAGACTTTTAGAGTTGGAAGGGACCACAAGGGTCATCTAGTCCAAGCCCCTGCAATGCAGGAATCTTTTGGCCAACGTGGGGCTCAAACACACAACCCTGAGATTAAGTGTCTCATGCTCTACCAACTGAGCTGTCCCAATGTGAACTAAATGAACTATTATGGCTGATTTTATTTTATTTATTTATTTTTTACAATACGTCCATTTCAAGAGCAACATCAGAACTTTGAAAAAGAACTTTGAACTGGTTAAGCGATCTAAGACATTGAACTGGCAGCTGAAATTGTTTACTTTCCTACTTGATGGAGTCTGTCATACGGTACAGTATTGAGAAGCACACGTGTATCAAGATTTGCAAGCCACAGGCAAATAGCGCAGATTAGGTCAGAGTATCTCGTGTACTAGGATTGCTCCATAAAAACAGTTATCAAATACAGTTATTTAAAGATGGCCAATTTTCACAACTGTAGCGGGTTGGTGTTGTTTTTCTTAAATCCCCAGCAAATCTAGTGAATGGCAAGGGAATGAATATCTGAAGTTACCATGCTTGAGTTTCCAGTAAATAAGAGCAAAGATAATAACAACACAACAGAATAGTTAAAAGATTAAGTTGAAATTCAGATAAGTTGAGGTGCACCACCGGCAGAGATGTATGGTGAGCTGAAAGCTTATTGATGTTTATTTGTAAGTAAGACCCAATGTGTTCAATGAGGTTTATGACCCTTGAAGTACTGATAGGGTTAGGGTTATAGGACTGCAACTTTAATGTGCTCAAATTATTATTATTTACATTCTTATTTAATATATTTATATAATATAATAAATTCAGACAAAATAATGCAATTCTTCAGCTGCTGGAACTGACAACCACCACTCTACCATGCAAAAGTAAGTCAAGCTCTTACTAACACTGAAACAAACGTCTTGAACGTGCTGGATCTTGTGCATATACATGGCAAAGATGCTCTAGCAGAGAAACGAGCAGGAGCTGGTTCGCAAATGAAGTTGTGATGTTCATTAACTTTTGAGAACCATTTGCACCTTGAAGCTCTGCAGGCCAATCAGAATCTGAAATAGACAAGGCAAAAATCCAAGCTGAAAAGCAGGCTTGCTGACCAGCACATTTTCTCATGAGCAGTTGAAAACACTGTGGAATTAAACGGCAATTTATATAATATTTCTATTCTAAGAAATATCAGCGCTAGAATGTTTTACAGTTTTATTGAGAGGGCCACATATTTCCCAGATAAAGGGCAGGACTGACCCAATGAACTCTGTCTGCAGAATCCCTGTACTGTACAAGGGTTTACACTGTGCAACAGGGCTTTCACCCCCTGCTGCCCTCCCTGAATTTGGCTCTGGAGGAGTTGGAAAAACCTCCTGAATAGCACATGGGGTAAGGATAGTTCCATCTGGCAGGCTGATATGCAAATGTCTTTGAGGGTGTTTTTTTTTAACAATCAAGCAATGTAACATTTGATGAAATAATATTAAAAATAAACTATTATTATGGGTTGGTGGAAGGTTAGTCTGGATGATATCCACATGTCCCATCCAGGCCTGTGATTCTGCATCAAGTGAGGTTTAGAATCTAGAATAGGAGTCAGCAACCTTTTTCAGCTGTGGGCCGGTCCACCGTCCCTCAGACCATGTGGTGGTCTGGACTGTATTTTGGGGGGGGGGGGGTGAACGAATTCCTATGCCCCACAAATAACCCAGAGATGCATTTTAAATAAAAGCACACATTCTACTCATGTAAAAACATCAGGCACATCCCACAAATAACCCAGAGATGCATTTTAAATAAAAGCACACATTCTACTCAGGGCCGTCTTAAGTAAATCCGGCGCCCTGGTGCGAAGATCCCTCCTGCGCCCCTCGCGCTCCGCCGGGCAGGGCCAGGCGCAGCGGGCAGCCGGAGGGCGCAGCGGGCGGGGATGCTGAACTCGCACTCTGCTGGGCAGGGCCAGGCGTGGCGGGCAGCCGGAGGGCACAGAGGGGCGGGTAGGGATGCTGCCAGCTGTGCTCCATCTCCGCCTTCTCAGCCGAAGCGACGGTGCGGAGCTGCCATCCAGGGAGCCCTGGCTGCAGTGCCAACAGGAGGCTTGCCGACAGCCTCCATGCGTCCGCAGCCTGAGAAGAGGCGAGAGCGGCGCTGCCAGCGGGGCTGGAGGGCGCAGGTGCCCTCCTCAGGCCGTGGCGCCTTGCGCCAGTAGCCTCAATAGCTAAGACGTCCCTGATTCTACTCATGTAAACACACGCTGATTCCCGGACCATCCGTGGGCCAGACTGAGAAGGCAATTGGGCCGCATCCGGCCCCCGGGCCTTAGGTTGCCTACCCCTGATCTAGAAGAAGCTGTTGAACCAGTCAGACCAATTTCTTTGAAAGGCAATGACCTTAGCTGGTCTTTTAAGCACTGACATTTACAGGCCCAAATAGATTGTTGCCATAGAGACAAATGGGTGGCCTTTCCCCACCTCCCCTGGTCTGATGCCACCCCACCCCAGGATGCAAAACATATAAGGAGGCTGCTTTTAAGTTAGCATAAGTCTGGAATGATAAAGAGCATGGTTTGCATCAGTATAATAAAAAGGGCAGCTGATGCAATTATAGAGTACCCAGAGGCCCTAAAGAGAAAGTCACAAGACAGATCACTAAGAATGATGAAACTGACCCCTAATTCTGCCTCAAGGTGAAGAAGAATGATGTTGCTACATAACTGTTCAGTCATGCACATTCTTCCATTCCTAACACAAAAACTGTTAAATAATCCAGCTTCTCTAACTAACAGGGTGGTGGGGGGAACCCTATGGTTCTTGAGACGCTATTGAGCTCCCAATTCTCATCAGCCCCAGCCAGCAAGGCCAATGGTCAGGGATTATGGAAATTGTGGTCCAGCAAAATCCGGTATGCCACAGCTACCCTATTCTTGGTTTATAAGGTTAACATTTCTGAAACGGGGCTGGGGGGTGGGACTCAACCCAAGGGCAGGCAGGAGACTATGTCAAAATATGTTGTTTAGCCAGAAACAGTGAGAGCAGCAAAACTAAAATGATTCAAAAGCCCTATAAGATCTGGATGTCTCCTGCATGTTATGACATGAACAGTCCCTGCTAGCTTGTTTTAGTTGCATAACTCTTGGTATATTACTGTCTTCCATGCCGTTAAAATAATTCCAACAATTAGTCTCCTGTGAGGGCACAAATAATCCCTCTTCCTTGCCTACTGTTTTCCTGCAGTGCAAAGCAGCAGAATCTATTCTGTTCTATCAATTAATTATTCTAAAGCCTCGTTTACCAAGCCTTATCCCAAAGCAAACACAAATACTGACGGAATTTTATACATACGGCAAATTCATATGTTGTTTTTAAACCTTAACCCTTTCAGGTAGGGTGGGTGGATATTGGCACATTTTCCAGCAGAGCAGTTTTTAAATAGGTAAACCCCTTGTCCAAAGCGACGTGCCTCAGGAAACGCTTTACCACTTGCGGTCTGAGTTTATTGTGACATAAACTTTCCCTTTCACCCTTGCTTGATGGCAAGTCCTGTGAATTTCAGTGTGGAGTCACTTCCAAGCACACATGCACTGGGACAGGCCATTGACAGCGGGATCCTAAGCATGTCAACTCTGAAGTCCTATTGAATTTGATGGCGCTTACTCCCAGCTAAATTGGAGTAGCATTGCAGCCCAAGGTTATGTACACACCATACAATTTACAACACACGGCCCCGCTAAGAAACCTGGGAACTATGGTTTGTTAGCAGTGCTGGGAATTGTAGCTCTGTGGGGGGGGGAGTAAACTACAGTTCCCATTATCCCCCCCCCCCCCCGGCAATGGGGAAATGTGCTTTAAACATACACAGCCTAAGCTTTTATTGCCAATGGGAGTTGACCAAAAAGGAATTCACACCACCAATTAGATTTTATTATTACGGGTCTTGAAAGGCAAATTGCCCTTTATGGGGTGTAATTATTAGCCTCTGTCTCTCCCTCCTTCCCCATAGGTTGGCTCCCCTGTGTAAAATTTTACACTGTCCCTTGAGGCTGAGACCTGCCTCTCTCTTTTTGGTTCTCTCCAGCACATAGCCAGGCACAACTTATTTAGTTGTTATGTCTCCACCTCATCACCCAAGGCGACCTAAAGAACATTAGAAACATTCAGGAGCATGCAATGTAATTTTTTTATTATGTTCTTATATGTGTTGGAAGCCGCCCAGAGTGGCTGGGGTACAAGTAAATTAATATTAATAGTGATAATGACTCCACAATCTGCAGCACTTACCTGGGAGCAAGTTGCACTAGTCCTTTTGAGGAAACACCATATATATACTGTATTTTTAAAAATGGCTCCATAATCTGCAGCACTTACCTGGGAGCAAGTTCCACTAGTCGTTTTGAGGAGACACCATATATATATATATTAAAATGGCTCCACAATCTGCAGCACTTACTGTACTTGGCTGGGAGCAAGTCGCACTAGTCCTTACTTCTGAGGAGACACCATAGCGGGCTATAGGAGGTCCTACCGCCCTCAGCTGAGAACTTAACCTCTCCTAAGCGTTGCACCCAGCTCCGAGCAGCCCCAGCGAAGTCCATGGACCCCGAGGCAAGCCGTGCACCGTCATTTCAACGGGTCTACTCTTGAGTAGGGCTAGCATGACCGAGCTCAGCTTGCACACGTTTTCCCCCTACCGTGCAAGAGGGGAGGCCTTCCCCCACCCCCCTGCGCTTCCTCCCCTCTCGAAACCATGATTCCCCCCGCCCTTCGGTAACGCACCGTCGAAGGGCAGCTCCGTCCCTTCGTCGCCGTCCTCTGGGAGCGCGATGGCTGCGGGAGGCGTCGGCGGAGCCTCCTCAACCCGCCACGGCTGCCGCCGCCGCAGTCCGGAGGAGCCGGCGGCGTCCTCTCGCCACATGGCTGCTATGCTCCCAGCCGAGGCCCTTCTGCCCACCCCCAGCTTGGAGGGCCTGTACATGCAGCGCGCTGAGGGAAAGGCGGGGACGGAGCCCGGCCTCCCTCGCTAGGCCGGAGCCTCCTGACAGGGAAGCTCGGCCGCACCGCCGGCGCCCCCTGGCTCTGCCCGGGGACAGAAAAAAAAGCGCGGCCGCACTCGAGGGAAAGAGGGCGAGCCCGGAAGGGTCTCCTCAGTGTGCAAGTCGCGCACTGAGTCCCCATCATAATCATAGCTGTCAACTTTTCCCTTTTTTTAAGGGAAATTCCCTTATTCTGAATAGGATTCCTCGCAAGAAAAGGGAAAAGTTGACAGCTATGATATAATGCCCAAGTAAGGGGGTGGGATATTAGGATGGCAGCCACAGATCCTCACTGTGCGGATGGCAGCACAGCCCCGATGCTGCCAGGCGCGTTTACTCGGAAGGAAGCCACCATCGGTTTTTAATGAGGCTGACACCCAGCACTTTCCACCAAGACCCTTGGAGCTTTTCTGCAGCGAGGAAGGATCAACGCAAGATAGGGTTAGCACTGCTGCCCAGGCGTTGTATTCCATCTTCCCTCTGAGGAGCTCAAGGTGGTGCATGGAGTTCTCCCTCTTTTACCCTCACACAATAACCCTGTGAGGTAGATCAGTGTTTTTCAACCTTTTTTGGGCAAAGGCACACTTGTTTCATGAAAAAAATCACGAGGCACACCACCATTAGAAAATGTTAAAAAAATTAACTCTGTGCCTATATTGACTATATGTAAAGTAATTTTTCAATTTTTCCCACAGCACACCAGGCAACATCTCTCGGCACACTAGTGTGCCGCGGAACAGTGGTTGAAAAACACTGAGGTAGATCACCCAATGAGCTTTATGCCTGAGTGGGGATTTGAACCCTGGTCTGCCAATAATCTAACCACTACAGTATTTCACACTGGTTGTTACTATCATTATAATAACCTTTATTATGGCCTTTATGGTTGTTGCTGGTCTTATGACCTTAATGATGATCATAGCTGTCAACTTTTCCCTTTTCTTGCGAGGAATCCTATTCGGAATAAGGGAATTTCCCTTAAAAAAGGGGAGGGAAGTTGACAGCTATGATGATGATTATCTAGGTTGGTTTTTTTTGTTGTTGTTGTTATGGTATTATTCTTACTGTGCATATGGGGTCAGGGAGTAATGGATCAAGGTCCCTTGGGTGGGAACCAAAGGATAGCTGTGGAGGGAAGCGAGCCCCGTGCAAGAGTTTATTTTAGTATTGTCTATACGCACAAGACAGAGGAATGGGAGTTGATGCGCTCAGTGGGGCTGCTCTTGAAAACACTCTAAAAACAGCAACTAGAACAGAATGCTGCAGCCAGAGTGCTGACAGGCACATTAAACTCACATAACAGCTGGGGTTCAAAGAGCTGTGCTGGTTGCCAATTCACTTCTGAGCCCTATTCAAGGTGCTTATGTAAAGCCATAAATGACATAGGATCCAAGGAGGGGCCGGCCCAAGACATTTTGGCACCTGCGGTGAAACACAAAATGGTGCCCCCTCCCTCCTAGGGAAGAAGGGGTGAGTGAAGATCTACATCAGAAACAATGGGAATAAAGACCTCCGTCAGGATCTGCTGCCCCTGTGGAGCATGCCACCTGAGGCAGTCGCCTCACCTTGCCTCATGGGTGGGCCAGCCTTGTACCCAAGTATCTGAAGGGATGCCTCTTTCCATACTGACCTGCCCTTTAATTAATGTTTAATGATGATCCCGCCACTTGAGGAAAACTTGGGGGACAATGGTGCATGGACAGGCTTTCCCTACAGGGACCCCGTATCTTAGAATGACCACTTTGAAGTAAGCTGAGCCCTGACTTTGTTGACCTTTTGGCAGCAGCTGAAGACTTTACTCAGGCTTTTAGACTTGTTTTGTTCTGTTTTTATCCCCTATTTAATATGCTTTTTAAAGAAAAAAATATATGCATTAATATCCCACCTTTTTTCTTCAAGCACATGGTTCCCCATGACAATCCTGTAAGGTAGGTTAGGTTGAGAGGCATTGACTGACCCAATGTCACCCAATGAGCTTCATGGCTGAGTTCTAAGCACTACACCAGACTGGTTATTGACGTTGTGTGTATGTGTTTAACTATGGTATTTTATAATACGATGTTTATATTTTATGAAGTTTTATGTGATGCATGTCCACCCTGGGTGGGACCAGATGGTAAAGGGTGGATTGTAAATGAGATGGATGAATCAATAAATGTCCTCGTTGTTAAATATGTATTTTTGGATCTGCATTCTTTTAACCAACAAAGAAAAGATGGCCACTGATTTTTGTTTGCGTGTGGTTTCCCCACCACCACCACTAGCAAATCTAAAGACGAGCAGTGCTTTACTCAGCATAGCCATCTGTGTCAAGCTAATAGGGCCATCAGTTTCACTAGGGCATATTTGGTTCAAGAAATTGTCTGATGGCAAACTGAGAAGTGACTAATTAGAACATATCTTTTTTCAGGCCCTGGTAATTGAACATTACAGCTAATGGCTTGTGCCTTTTCATGATCCATTATAAAGATTCCATATGGATACTCTTGTTCACCTTGATGTTTCACACACCATGGTTTTCCTCGACATTTTTGTACCCTGTCAAAACCTTTCTGCTTTCAAAGAGTGTGCCTGCTGGGTGCTATTTTTAGACACTTAGAAGTTGCTACGATTTGAAAATGTGAATTTCTCTGTATCCACAAGATACCATTCTACAGCTCAAAATCTTTACCATTTTCCCACCTGAAAGCGAGGTACTTGTGGAGTAGATGTAGAATATTGGGCCATCAGTAGGGCTGGTTCAGCGGGGTGTCATTTATCTGTGCTAGTCATCAAACATGGTGCACCTCCACCTTCTTTATGACCTTAGAGTTTTGCATGACCTGCTGAAATAATTGTACAGTTTTCTCCTACAAAAATGTGGAAACATTTGCAGCTAAAATGATTTGCCCTGCTGCCCTGCACCCTCCTGGGAGTGCTGAGATGGATGGACCAATGGCCTGGCCCAGTTGCAAGGTAGCTTCCTATGTTTCTTGACAAAGACTAGTGTTTACAACCCCATTGGGTATTTAGAAAATTCCCAGTTGTTTTAGAAAATATACCTGTGCAAATCTCTCCTTGAGCATAATCAGAGGCATTGACAGAGCAGCAGGGTCCCCAAATGCAGGTCTCGCCTACATTTTGAAGGCTGCAATCGTATATACCATGATTGGGGAACCTTTGGCTCTCCAGATGTTGCTGAACTACAACTCCCATCATCAATGGTTTATGGTCCAAGTTTTTTTTATGGCTGATGGGAGTTGTAGTTCAGCAGTATCTGGAGGTCCAAAGATTCTCAACAGCTGCTGTTATATTTCTTCCACGTAATAGCAACTTCAGTGGCGGGGGTGGTGAAGAAATGAGAAAGAGCCTTCTGGGCTACAATCCCTAAGCCCACTACCCAGCAGACTCAGGTTGCATCCTCACCACCCACTTAAAGCACTCCCATACCACTTTTCACAGATATACCTTCCCCCAATGAACGCTGGGAATTGTAGTTTAAGGGCGCTGGGAATTCCAAACTCTGGGAGGTAGGATGTCTCCTAACATCTCTCAACTACAGTTCCCAGAGATTCGGGGGGGGGGGAGCCACGTGTTACAGTACTTTAAATGTGCGGCCATGGTCACCGTTAAGACTGCAAGGCACACAGAGGGAGGAAGCCCCAGTGAGCTCAGCGGGGCTTGCCTCCGAGCAAGGCGTGCGCAGAACCGCCGATCTGCGCGAAAACAAACAACCCAAACACCCCGTTAAACAGCAGCCGCAACCGAACTCCGAGTCTGCGTTCCACTCGCGGCTCGCACTTTCGAGACCGCCCCTCACCGCAGCGGCGCCGCCTCCTCCTGCCTCTTTGCCGACCGCCCCTAAACCCGCAGTTCCGCCGAGCCCCTGCCCCGCCCCCATCTCTTTTTTTAAACCAGACGCCGGCGAGCGCAGCGCCCCCTGCCGGCCCCCTGTCGAAGCCGCAGGGGCGGCGCTGGTCCCTGTGTGACCCAGAGCCGCGCCGGCCTTCGCCGGGGCCCCGGATGCAAGAGGCCGGGCGGAGCGGGGCACGTCATTGTTCCCCGACGCGGGCAAAGCAGGAGCAGGAGGGGAGGGAGGCGGAGCGGCCGGGCTGAGGCGAAAAGGGAGCCGGCAGCGCCGTCCCAGGTAACAGAAGCGGGAAAGGCTGAGGGGGGACCGCGGGAGCGTGAGGGGGGAAAGCGGGAGAGAGCGAGCGAGGGAGCCGGGTGGGCTGCGCCGGGGAGCCGCGCTGGGCTAGGCCGCCCCCTCCTTCCCTCCCCAGGCCGGGGCTGCTTAGCGCGGCCCGTTCCCGCCCCCCTGCTGATGCGGGAGCGCCCCCTCCTCGCCTTCTCAGCCACCGCCCTCCTCAGCCCGTCTCTTTTTTTCTCCCGGCGCTTCCTTCCCGCCTCCCCACTAGGCCCATGCGTGTCCTGGCCCCGCCCCGCCCACTGCCATTTGCCTTCCCTTCTTTTTCTCTCTCTTTCTCTCACGACCCCCCACTCCTCAGCCATCTCTGCCCCGGGGTGACCTCCGACCACCCCCCGCCTCGCGCCCCCCAACAGTCCCCCTTCCTTTTGCAAACACCGCCCCCGCGCTCGCACAGTGCTAGTGGGGGCTGGGGGTGGAGGCATTATGGGGGCCGAGGTTTGGGGCGTTGGAGATATGCGGGGGATGGGCTCTGTTATATGTGCGTGGGCTTGTTTTCTGTGGCTGGGGGAGAAATGGGGGGAGCTTGTGAAATGCTACCCCCCCCCTTTCAACCCCGCTTTGCTGTTTATATGCTGTGGAGGGAAGGCACGGGAAGGCACGCCAGTTGGGTGGTTTGGATGGAAAGAGGAGTGTATATGTACCTGTGTTTTATGTCTGTGTACTACTGTTACCCGTATGTGTGCATATTTATCCTTTGTGTGCATGCACACGTATTTCTGGTGTCCTACACACACACACACACACACACACACACACACACGTCAGCATAAAGTCAGTTTTCTTTCAGTGTGTGTCTGTATACTGGCAAGTGTGTGTATGCATATATATGTTCCTGTGCGCATTTTATATATAGTTGAGGTTTGCAAAGCGTGCGTTTCACACCACTTGTGTTATGTACATACAGAGAGATGTATGTACATTTGGCTTTTAGGGTATTATGTGGGTGTGTGGTTGTGTATTGCATATACATATATAGTCATTTTGCTTTGGCAGAGGAACATGGGTATATATGCATCCAATTCTTTGTGTGTGCACAGCTTCTCTCTGTGTGTACAGTTGTCAGAGGGCTTTTGAATAGTTTGCCCCACTCTTCTATTCTCTGTTTTAACATGGTTTTCGTGTGTGCATCATATTTGTCTAACTCCACCTGTAGGATGGACAAGCATTAGTGTGGAGCAGGGGCCTTATTTCCTCTGACCTCCCTTTGGTCCTATATATACTGTCCCCCCCCCCGTTTCCTTCCCAGTTTGTGAGTAGCCTACATTGTCTCTTTCCCCCACCTTGGCTGTCCACAGGGGGGAAATGGGGGGCAGTCACCACACAACAGACCATGAGCCCCAGATTGTCAGCTTTCATATAGAAAAAAGGGGGGCAGTCCTTCCAGCAGTTTGAGAGCTTCATCAGCTTCTGTGACAGGTCAGCTCCATCAGGCCTCCCTCTCCCCTCAGCTGTCATCTGGGGACATAAGGCACCTCCTGGCCCAGACTTGTGCCAGCTGGTCATTATAGAAACAACTGTTTAGAAATTGGTGCCTGAGTTTTTATTTAATTTCCTCTGCCTGCCTGTTCCTCTTGTGTGTCATGTGGGTGCTTTTGTTTGTTTCTGTTTTGTTTCTTAAAAATGAGGGGTAGGTAGGGACTGTCTTGTTTTGATTGTATGTAAATCACTCTGAGGGCCTTTTTGGTTGAAGAGCAGGGATACAAATGCTCCAAATAATAAAATATTGTAGAATCAGAGATATTCTCATTTGTTTTGTGAGAAACATGCCTGCTTCCACCTTTCAGTTATCATATATGTTTATTCCTTTCCCTTGGAAAAATCCTGTGGGTGCCCATATTGATTTCCCTCTGATTTGTAAGATTGTCTTCACTTTTCCATTTCCTTCTGGTGCCCCTGCTCATGCCCCTCCTCTTGCTGCTGAAGGGATGGGTGGGTTGAAAGTCTCCTGTCATTCTCTATATAGTATTACTTCCTTTGCTTGTTGCCATGGACACTACTTCTCAAATGAGTGATTCCTGTACTTTCCCTTCTTCTCATTCTTCCCCCTGTGTCTGGAAATCGGGCTTTGATGTGGTGGGGATGGGAATTAACAGAGACCCGGGGTCCTTTGCATCTTTTAGTCCATAGCTTACGTGTCCACCTTTTCAGTCCAGTTCATCCCTTTGCCACATCTGATTAGACATGTTGCAGCAGCTGTTGCTGGGTTTAACAAGGGCGGCGAATCTTGTTTCCCGCTATGGACATTTTCTATATGCAACGCTGGCTGTGCGACATGTTGAACATCGGGCCGCGTTGCTCTGTATTTGGCATGAATGATATTATAGCGGCAGCACAATGACTCCTGGATAGTAGAGCTGGGAGGGAAAGTATCAATATGCCTCTTCTGTTCCTTGCAAAATCCACCTTCCCCAGGGAGGAATGTATCAAATGCTTCTACCTTCAGTAATATTAATTTCCAGGGATAGGGGAGATAGACATTTTACAGATATTCTACCTTCTGTGTGTACTGACTACCACGCCCCCTACTCAAAGCCCATTTTATAGCCTCTGTAGCTGGAAACATACAGTGGTGCCCCGCTAGACGAATGCCTCGCTAGACGAAAAACTCGCTAGACGAAGGTATTCGTCTAGCGGAAGGCTGCCCCGCTAGACGGAAAAGTCTATGGGGCTGCCTCGCAAGACGAAAAATTTTCGTCTTTTTTTTCCGTTTTGCGGAGCGCGGCTGTCATTGCCGCTCCGCAAGACGAAAAACCCGCTAGACGAAAATTTTCGCAGGACGAATTATTTTCGTCTAGCGGGGCACCACTGTACTACTTTAGGCTCTCCTAGCATAAATGATGCTTTGTAAGTATAAAATTGCTAACACAAATGTATTCTTGTAGGCACCTTTAAAACACACAGAGCTGCCTCTTTGCAAGTAAATTGCTTCTTTTGGAATGGAATGTGTTAGAAGAACCAGTTAACTTTGTTGTAAAAGACCATAGTGAAATTAAATTGAAAGATTTAGGCACAAGGTCGGCAGTTGTGGGGGAAAGGAAACAAGAAGCTGGGTAGAATAAATAATTGAGAACAGAAATGGCGGCTGGTGGGGGGAGACAGGGCTTATGCTGAGAGGTTCTGAATCCAAAAAAAGTAAAACAAAATGGAACTACCTGGGGTAATTGCTGGGACTTTACATTCTTAATGGTTGGTGTTCATAAATAATTATAGCTTTTTAATGAGAGACCTGATGTTTCCAATTAAGGTATTTGATTTTATTGTAAGGTGTGCCCTTGTAAGTGTGGTGTACAACATTTCTTCAAACAGACTGAAAATTGGGCAGTTACCTGTTGCTAAATGTTATTGAAGTTCATAGCTGAGCCATCTATCCATCCACCTGCTATGCTATTATAAAATGTAATTTCCCATTATTATTAATTATTATTGTTATTAATTGTGTACCGCCCTTCCTCTGTAAATATCAGGATGATTCACAACATAAAAATACAAGATAAAAAATACACAATAAAAACAAAAACAAATAACCCCCTCTCCAGTCTATATCTGCCTTAAAATATCTATCTATCTATATAAATGTTCCCATTGCGTGCATGCGTGATACCACCTTCCTCCATAACCACTGGACCAAATCTCATCAAATTAGGACAAAGCGTAACTTGACCATCAAGGAAGGATCTGCCGTAATAAAAATTAAAACAAACAACACCTGTAATGCCTAAAATAAAGGATAAAGGGGAAAAAAGTGGTGCGCCTATTATACCTCACCAGCAAAAGGAATGAAGACTCCCAACAGCATCCAATAGAAAGGCGGATCGCCCGTCGACATCATCAGACCTGGCCAGAGCAACAATGCCTGTGCCCTCACCTAAAATGGCCGCCACAGCTTCACATGTGCCGAGGGAAAAAAAAAACATGGAGCAGGAGGCATGCCTGAGAGGTCGCACTGAGTAAGACTAGCTCTGAGGGGATTGTGTCGCTGGGGTGCATGATTTTGGGACTGGGTAATTTTGGGACTGGGGTGGGGGAGAATGCTCTTTAAGGTCGCCAGTGCCCTCACCTAAAATGGCCGCTGCAGCTTCGCATGTAAAATGCATCTCTGGGTTATTTGTGGGGCATAGGAATTAGTTCATTTTTGCCCCCAAAATATAGTCCGGCCTACCACATGGTCTGAGGGAAAGTGGACCGGCCCACAGCTGAAAAAGGTTGCTTACCCCTGCTCTAAAGGGACAGGGAAGAATGAAAACAGGAGCTTCCAGAATACCGGTACTCTCGGGGTCAGGAAATAAATTCTAAACACTTGATTGCAATTTATTGAACTTGTTAAAAACATAAATGTTGGCCCCTGCAATTTTCTCAGATTGGTCAGTTTTGTTACAGGAATGGGGACCCTGTGCCCCCCAGAAGTGCTGGACTACACATCCCATAATCCCTGACCATTACCCATTGACTGCGGCTGATGGGAATTGGCATCCAACAACATAAAAGGGGATCCAGGTTTCCTACCCCTGTAGTATTGTTTTGTTCAATGTTTATAGCAGGAGTCTGCAAACATTTTCAGCAGGGGGGCGGTTTACTGTCCCTCAGACCTTGTGGGGGGCCGGACTATTTTTTTTTTGGGGGGGTGAATTCCTATGCCCCACAAATAACCCAGAGATGCATTTTAAATAAAAGCACACATTCTACTCATGTAAAAACACGCTGATTCCCGGACCATCCATGGGCCGGATTTAGAAGGCGATTGGGCCAGATCCGGCCCCCGGGTCTTAGTTTGCCTACCCCATGGTTTATAGTAACTGTGCAAGGTCAGTTCACATTTTCATGTGGTGCTTTTAATTCAGGCAGTCTTTGACTTGCAGATTGCTTCAGAATATCAGTGATTAGAATCTTGCACTTTTTACAAACCACTCAGTCTCCCATCTGAAACATCCTTCACACACACTGACAATTTTCTTACACAGATATAACCACAATATGAAACTGGGGTGCAGTTTGGAGATCTGGAAGGCAGACTCCTTTGCATAGGTCAGGCTGCCCAGTGACCCTGGGTTTGTGTGTGTGTTTGTTTGTTTGTTTGTTTGTTGTGTATTTTTGTGTTATATGTATTTTCTCTGCTGCTATAGTGCATGCAATTTGTCTTACTTGCTTTGAGTCATCAGGAGCTAACTGCTATGCAGCCATCTTCCTGTTCTTTGTATTGTATTCTACATTGGGTAGATTGGCCTATAGAAGCTGAGTCCTGCTATGAAGCTGGTGATTAGACTAGTCCCAGGGCATGGTCTGAGGGCACATGATGCAGCAACTTTGCTGAAGTTAAGCAGGTCTGGTCAGTGCCTCGACCGGGGACTACCTGGGTCATTGTTGTATAGGCTGAGATTGGGGAGACACAGCCTATGTCATAAGTTGCCTGCCCCCTTCTTGGTTTGTTTGCTGCTCCCAGGGAGCAGTGAACTGGAAGACGTGCTGTGTGGCTTGTTAAGTCAGATCAGAGACCTCTCCCATGAAAGCTGATCTTAGGCCTGTTGTCTTGGGAGCAAGTCTTACTGAATTTAGTAAGGCCTACTTCCCAGTAAGTATGCCCGCGTGGAGTAACTCACCATCCAGTCACGTAGGATTGTGTAAGACTTGTAGGTCCCGCCCGATTGAAATCAGTGGAAGTTAGTCGCTGATTGGGTGCCATTCAGGCACACACCACATTCTGTGGCTTATTAGGAGTCATAAATATTTTCTCTTAATGTGTTGTTGGCAACAGTATTGAGAGCCATGCCATTTTAACGAGAAAGTGCTTGTGTAAATAGTGAATCACAGCTACTGCGCTGTAGAATTACTTTTCACTCTTTACTTTAGTGACAATTTCCTCTTTGCCTTTTTTCATTATTGTTACATTTCCCAAGTGGTGGTGAAGCATTCTTGTTTCCTAGAGGAGAAAAGATGATAAACCTCTTTTTTCCTCCCCCATCCCACCCCGCTGCTTAATGGAACGTACTCTTTGTCTGGATTCGCATCTGTGTTTGTTGGCGGATAATCTTATCTGAGCAGTTGACAGTTTTGGAGTTGTCTCTTATTACTAGGTTTGCTCCAGGCTCCTCCGGAATGATGCACTTGGACTATAGTTTACTATCTTCCAAATGAATTTTGGCTGCTGTGTTCATTCTCTTCTATAAACAATTCTCTCAGATGACTTGCAAGTGAACTCCTGCTCAGCAATTGTGTTATTGACATCGAGGGCTCCTTGACCCTCTGCCCCTTCCTCCCTGCGCTCTTTCACATTGTACCTTTTCCTAGTTAATAGAGGGAAGAGAATTGCGCTTCCGACGTTCCGACGTGCTCTTCTTTCATTGCTATTCCAATTAAGAACGAACAGGCACATGCAGGAAATGAGTAAATACTTAAGCATGTTTAGTGTTGGCGCAGAGATGTGCTTCTCAGTATGTTTCTGCTATGTTATTGGGCAATTTTGGTAACCTGAGCCCTGCAATTCCGAAAGGAAGCCAGGTTTAATAGGGAGCTCTGAGAATGTGTTGTTTAACAGAGCAATGAAAGCTGTTAGATTTACTTTATATAACCTCATATGTGTGAAACAATTCCAGTAACCTTCAGTTCTCAGTTACTGTCAAGCCAATCTCTGGGCTTTGTGTTGATCTAGACACCCAGAGAGGTTAGATTTGCTTAAGATCTCTCTGGTTTCAAAACAGGGAGTTAGTATAGTACAGTACATGCTACAGTTAGCCTTCTCCAGCAGTTCCTTTCACTAACATGGGCTCTTCCTGCCTGCTGCTTCCCTCCCAAACTCAGAATGATATGCACTGGTGGGACATTACTGGCTGCATTACTATAATATTTCTTTTGGTCCAGCCTTGCGTGCGCCATTCTCTTAGCACACGAAGAAATTGTGCTTGCAAGCTAAATTAGCACATGCTGCAATTGGTTTCCTCTGCCTGGAGTAGTGTAGCACTAGCCTTTTACAGCCAAAAGACAGTGTCACAATCAGAGCTGCTATAGCACTGTTGCAGCTGTGTGTACGCTCCCCACTTTTCAGCCTTCAAAACAGAAAATATCGTATGGATGGCAGCAGCTCTAGTGCAGCATTTATGTATTTATTTAAATGAGGATATGCAATGCTAGGGTAGCTGTGTGACCATATCCGTTTGACGTTAAGAAACAGAGAAAAGATTAGAAAAAAGAGAAACTTGGGAGAGCCAGAAGGAATTGGGAGGCATCTCCTGCAGCGCCCGTCTTTCCAAGTTGGAAACTGGTATAATGCAGGCTGCAGTACGTTGCCATCGTCAGGCTCAATTGGTAGGCTGATACGAGACAGATAATTAATTCTGAGACTAATATTAACACAGAGAGCCTTGTGAACATCAGCATCATCAAGTAGACGGATGGTGTTTGGCCCCCATCCACCATGAGCCAGGGTTGGCCAAGGATGTTGCAACTAAGCTAGTTCCTCCTCCTCCCTTCACCCCCTATATCTAGAGATTGAAGTGGCCATTTAGGGAACTGGAATACTTTTATGTCCCGGGGGGGGGGAGCATTAATCTAAAGAAACTGCCATGCCACACAATGTTATGTGTAATGACTTCTTAACTGCTTATTTGTATGCAACTTGTTTATAAAAAAGTAACATCGGTATTATGAAAACAAGCATGGCAAAAAGAGGGGCTTGTGGTTCTTAAATGCTTGATTAGGGTCAATCCAGTCTTGCAAGGTGGGTTGTTTTTTTCCAATGTGCTGCTGATACTCACACATGCCTTAGGCTATACTGAACCTTGCAATCTGTCACTGTTTGGGCTTGCAGCAGGCAAAGTCTGCCCTACATGGAAGCCTTGGTGTTCTCTGAAACAATGCGCAGGTGCTGAAGCACCTTGTCACTTTATGCAGGGCACCTGCTGAGTTGCAAGCAGCTTCCTTGAAAAACCAAGTGAGCCATCATTTCTGATCTTGCAGCAGTGTTAGAAACTCGAATATATAAGGCTAGGCGCCAAATGGCGCCTTAAACCTAGGTTGTGGTTATCACAGTGGATTTGTCTATTTGCCAGAGAGGTTGGGGGAGCTGGAGAAGTACCTCTTGGGGCAGCCTGACCGGCTCGAGACCCAAGCGACTGTTTCAAGAGAGATTATGTGGGTGGGTGCTACTTGGGACATTGTGCTATGGCCAAGGACCAGTCCATTTATTTTGTTTGGGGGTTCATGTTTCTTTGATTGAGTTTTCCGCCATGTATAAAAAGAACTGTGTGTGTGTCTACTTAGAAAGTGAATCAAGATTTCTACTCCTTTTGCCGTGCATCCACAATATGTTTTTTCTCTCTCTCTCTTTCTTTCTCTTCTTGGTATTACAGAGATGAACAATGACCATAGTTGACAAGACGTCTGAGTCCTCAAAGCCTTCGGCTTCTGAGAAACAGCCTTTTCAGCTCCGTGGCACCAGCTTCTGGAGAAATGGACCTCGGGCTCTGCAGGATGGGGTGCTGTGTCTTCTTCTTTAGAAGCTCCAAAACACAAAATATCTTTGGGGCCAGTGCCAGGAGCTGCAGTGTACTCTAATTCATCAGTACCTGATAAATCCAAGCCCTCGGCTCAGAAGGATCTGTGTAAGCAAAGCTGCTCTATTAACAAAGAGAGAAAAAAGAAAACACACCGAAGCTTCTTATGATTTTATTTTATTTTGTTTATGAAATTCATATGCTCACCCATCAATATACATTCCTTGGTCTGATTACAAACAAGAGAAAAATACAATGCACAATAATTAAAATCAACACTAAGCAGTAAAACACAGCAACCAGAACACTTGGATTTGCAAGCTACTTCCACTGTCAGAAGCAGTTATACACCTGAATATCAGGGTGCTGGACTAGATTGGCCACTGGCATGTTTAGCAGTCTCCTCTTATGTTCTTAAGCTTATTGTGCAACCTTAATTTTTGAAAAAAATGTTCCACCTGTGGCAAGAGCCAAAGGAGAAAGCCATATTCTACAATTGCAGTAGTTATGCCACAGTTATCTTGGTAACTATAAACAAGGCACAGTTAGCAGTTGGGATGAACTATTAAGCACATTAAAAATGGTACAGTATTGATTGAGAAGATGATTAAGAAGATTTTTATGCGTCGTAATAGTGTTTTTCAATATTCGTTTTTAAAAAAACCTGCAACTGGCAAGCATAATATTGAGAGGCATTCTTTCCTATGTAGGAAAGAAGAGGGTGCCTCTTCTAAGAAGCTGCCTGCTAAGATACACATGCACATTCTATATAAACAGAGAAAATGCTACTTTTGTGGTGCTGGTGTGAAGTAGTGGTCAGAGTGTTGGACTAGGAGACCAGAGTTCAAATCCCCGCTCAGCTGTAAAGCTCTCTGGGTACCTTGGATCAGCCAATCACTCTCGGCCTAGCCTACCTTACAGAGTTGTCAGGTAAAATGGGAAGGAAGAGAACCATGTACACCACCTTGTGCTCCTTGGAGGAAAGGGGAATAGAAATGTTAAAAAAAGAGAAAAACCTGTGATGCGCATACCCAGTATATCAATAGAACAAAATACACTATTAATCACCAAAGATTTCTTCAATGGAAATCCTAGTTAACATTTTTAACTCTAAAAAGATACAGCGTTCAGATCAGGAAGGTAATTAAAATGTTTTTTTTATTTATCTTTACTATTGTAAATTACTTATTTAAAGGTGGTTCTACACATACCCTGGGCTACCTTTTAGCTGGAGCTTCCCAAACATCATTGTTCTGAATTTTAAAATTCTATCTTTGAGTAATCATTCTTTCAAAATCTTAAATCGCTTCAGTATATTAAAATGTGTCTTTAATCTTCAGCTGCTGTTGGTGACGGCATTACGGCCCCGCAGAAGGTCCTCTTTCCGGCAGAGAAGATATGCTTGAAATGGCAAAAAACACACAGAGTTTGGAGCCGGTTCCTCCAAAACCTTGGCAACACATGCTTCCTCAACTCTGCACTGCAGTGTCTGACCTACACCCCTCCTCTTGCCAACTACATGCTTTCCCATGAACACTCCAAAACCTGTGAGTATATTTTAACATTTGTCACATTTCCTCTAAAAATGTGGACAATATTCTATGATTCTAAATATGGCAGGCTTCTTAAGAACATGGTCTGTTAACTTAAAAGCAGTTGTACACTGTTATTAATTGTTTTTAATATTGTTTTTTAATACCGTAACCTGACCTGGGACCTTGGGATTAAGGGCGGGTAATAAATTAGCAGCAGGAACAACAGGAAGAGCCATAGCTCAGTGGCAGATCATTTGCTTTTTAGGCAGAAGGTCCCCACGTTCAGTCCCCAGCACCTCCAAGTTGAGCTGGAAATGTTCCTGTCTGAGATCGGGAGAAGTCTCTTGTCAGGGATTGTAAACAATGCTGAGTGAGATAGACCAATGGTCTGCCTCAGTATAAGGCAGTTCCTATGGAACCTAAGTTAGTCATGCCTTTTAACTGCAGTAGATCTACTCTCAGTATACACCCTGTGTTTTACTATTCTCAGCTGTAAGTGCTGCTCAAATTATAGGTATGAATGAAAGCAGGTGGATGAGAACCAGCCAGTTTTTGTTAGGCCTTCTCACACATAGCATATAGAATTGCTTTGCTTACTAAAGTTGCTCAGAATTTGTTAGATGTTGAGAGTGGTGTCTATTGCTTGTTTTGGAGATTAAGGGCTTAATTGCATATAATATGTGTCCTTTTAAAAATTCATCCCTTTCCCCCTTGGATGTAAATAATTTTGCCCCTTGAAGCAATTGCAATTACTTATCCTTGAAGCAACGTTTTGTTTGACTGACTGCAAAAAGGTTTGTCCAATTTTTCAATTCATAATACAGGATGGTATTTCTCACCCTTCCCCCCTTTCTTTTCAGGTCACGAACAAGGATTTTGCATGATGTGCACCATGCAAGGTCACATCACCCAGGCGCTTTCAAACTCCGGCAATGTCATCAAGCCTATGCCTGTCATAAATGATCTTAGACGTAAGTGTTTATCTTCTTTGACATCTAGTATGCTTTAAACCACATAGCGTCTGCATGACGTAAACCACAGAGCCCAACACAGCGTAAAGCCATATATTGTAGCCTACCAACTTTCCTAGTTTTGCCGTCTTAGGCAGGCAACAAAAACAGGAGGCATGTTGTGCCCCTGATGGGTTTGAGTTCAGTTTGATAAGTTGCAGGTTGTGTAAGCCTGACCTTTATATCAGGGTGGGGGACTGTCAGCCCACAGACTAAATTTGACCCACCAGGCCATTTTCCAAAACCATGCCCACACCTGATGTCATATGTGACATCAGATGTGGGCAGGTAGAGACGTGGCTGGATTGATAGCCCCACACAGCCATTGCTTGGGGAAAGCAGGATTGAACTCTGTGCATCAGCTGACATCAGATTCAATGTACTATAACTTCTTTCTTTGCGTATTAGGAATAGCAAAGCATTTCCGTTTTGGCAATCAGGAAGATGCACACGAATTTCTACGGTACACCGTTGATGCTATGCAGAAAGCATGTCTGAATGGTAGCAACAAGTAAGTTGTAGCTGGAGTAATCCACCCCCACCCCCGGAACTATTATTGTGTTTGTGAAATCTCTTTTGACCTAAATTATCTACTTCTGTGATTTGTTTTTAGATTGGACAGACATACCCAAGCTACCACATTCATTCATCAAATATTTGGAGGATACCTAAGATCTAGAGGTAGGTTCCTAAAAGACCAAGATCTTAGCATATTGTTGACATTCTGTCTTGCTTCAATGTTGTTGAACTCTGGTTTCAATCACTGTATATTATTCTAAACTTCTTTTTTCCTGTTTCAGTAAATGTATGAACTGCAAAGGAGTTTCAGATACTTTGATCCATACCTAGATATTACATTGGAGATAAAGGTATGCTAATTTGCAGGGGGGGGGAGCTTGTTTAAATCTCCAACAGCAATGCAGTTTGGTTAGATAAGGAATGTGCTTTTCTACTCCAAAATATAAGAAAGCTGCCAATGGGGTTAGTTCCATTCCATTCAGTAAAGCTGGGGGGGGGGGAGGTTTTACAGCCCAGTGGCCACATTCTTTCATGTACAGCTTTCTGGGAGCCACATGCAAGTGACGGGTTGGGACCAGAGGCAAAAATTGGATCAGGCAGCTATGTGACACTTACCTTTGCACAACAGATTATGTTGTAGCAATAGTCAGCAGTTTCTGCCCACGTAGCTCTTCATCCTCCATCCAGGCAAGCAAGAAGCATTGGGTTGTAGCCAGTGCTAGTCCTACTCAGAGTAGACCCATTAAAAGTAATGGACGTAGCCAGGATTTTTGTTTGGGGGGGAGAACCTCAGATTTGTATTGATTTAGGAGGAAGTTGCCCCCCTGCCCCCCCACTTAGCTACACCCATGGAGCTCCTGTTGCTCAGTCTCTGCTCCTGCCCACCTAGCAGTTCAAAAGCACGTCAAAGTGCAAATAGATAAATAGGTACCACTCCAGTGGGAAGGTAAACGGCGTTTCCATGCGCTGCTCTGGTTCACCAGAAGCGGCTTAGTCGTGCTGGCCACATGACCCGGAAGCTGTATGCTGGCTCCCTCGGCCAGTAAAGCAAGATGAGCGCCGCAACCCTAGAGTCAGACACAACTGGACCTAATGGTCAGGGATCCCTTTACCTTTACCGTACTCTAGGTAGAGCTTAATTGGATACAACCCATTATCACAGCTCAAGAGCACATTCCAGCCATACAAAAGCACTTGAGGTGAGCACGTGAGAGTCTTGTGGGCCAGACTTAAATACTTGGAGGGCTGCATTTGGCCCCAGGCCTGAGAGTCCCCATCAATCCCCACAATGAAGGCTTGAGCTATTATACAGCAAGCCTGTACCGCAAAAACTGTCTTCATCATTGCGTGTGTGAAAAGTAAATGTTTTCCTGTATCACAAGTCCTACTTGATTAGACCAAAAGGGCCAAGTAGTTTAGCATCCTACTTCCCACAATGACCAACCAGATTGTTCCAGGAAATCCACAAGCATGGCATGAATGCAAGAAAGCAGCCTCTTGTTGCCTCCCCTGCCAGCAACTGGCAATAAGGGGCATTGCCTCCCTCTCAACATGGAGGGTTGCATATAGCAGTTATAATTAATAGCCATTGACAGGTCTTTCCTCTGCGTATGTTAGTGGCCATCAACATACCTTGTGGCCATGAGTTCCAGCATTCTCTCCATTTCCAATGTTCTAGGGTGAGCTTTGCTTATGAAGCAAAAATGAAACCATGCACGCACAAGATGGAGCTGTTTTGGGGGGAACCCCAAGGTTTGGAGGAGTCCAAAAGTCTTGAAGGGGGAAGGAACTCAGAAAGAGCACAGTGAGGACTGAGCATGCTCATTGGCTGAGGAATACTGACTGAGTATTGCAGGAGAGGAAACAGAAAACTGGGAGAATGGACAGGAGCACTCTGCAATTTAGTTGCAGGTCCCCCTGGATAATTTAATTTTTTATTGTTTGAAGAAGTATTTTCTTCAATAAGTACGTCAAGAAGTATTTAGGTGGCATGCCCCCTGTAAAAATGGTTTTATGCCATCATTTAAAACCATTGAAATAATTTTGCAATGTTTGTAGTTTGGGGGATGATAGATAGAGTTCACTTTGGAATGCCTAATTCACTGATTTGGTAGTTGGGAGAGTGTCTCCTTTTAAAATGCACTGTGAAGACTCTGCCATGAACTAGAGTTAGCTTGGAATAATTTTATTTTTATTTGCGAAGCTCACTTCGGTTCTCCTCTTCCTCTTTTTCTAGTCAGCTCAAAGTGTTAACAAAGCTCTGGAGCAGTTTGTCAAGCCAGAACAGCTGGATGGTGAAAATGCCTATAAATGTAGCAAGTAAGAAGAAATAAATTTAATGTGTCTCTGTAATAAAATACCGTTTTGTCATATGAATCTTACATGGTTGAAAAGAGAGTTTGGCTTTCATTTAATGTGCAACTGCAAGGCAAAATGGCATTTCCTAAATTACTTATCACTGATATTTAGTGATATGTGGTGTAGCAAGCTTTATTTTGACACTTGTTTGCGTATTAAAAGCAATCCAAATTCACTGAGGACAACTTGAAGTTGTATTTTCTCCTCCCCACTCTCAGAAACAAATGAATGGGGCATTAGAAGAGCAGCCAAAAGATACTGTTCCTGGCAGCCCTGAAGCCATTGGAGGAGAAAGTATCTTAAACTGTTTTTCATAACGCTTTTTAAAATGTTTCCAGAATGTATGTCGTTGCTGCCCTGGGCTCCTTTGGGGGTAAGGGTGGGATATAAGTTGAATGAATGAAAAATAAGAGCAGCGCTGGCTCCAGGTTTTCAGAAGCCCATGGGTCTTCCTGCCGTTGTTGGGAGGCATTGCTGCTTCTCTGCATCACGGTTGGGTGCAAGACAGGGCTAATGAATTAGCAAACAGTGGCAACTTTCCTTCTCCTCGCCACTGTTGCTTCCTTGCCTGTTCCCTCTAGCTCACAGCAGGTGACAAGCAGCCAGCAGTGAAGAGGAGGACAGGAGCCAGGGGGCTTTCGTCAGTGGGCCCCTGTTGTGGTATGGGCCCCCTGTCAAGTGTCCAGCCACGCTGACCTTTAACATTGGCCTGGATCAAAGGACATGTGGGAGGCGGGAAATGGCAGGGGCATTTTATTTTCTCTTTGCCCCAAATAGCAACCTTCTTGAATCTGCTGTTGTGAATGGACATTATTTATTTATGAAAATCTAAACCTGCATATACTAGTTCAAATAGGGCAGGCAGTTGTTTGAACTTCAGGAAATGGGATAACACAAAATGAAAATAGCCTCGAAAGCTGAACTGGATGTCCTCTGCTTATGTTTTAGGTGTAAAAAAATGGTTCCTGCGTCAAAGAGGTTTACAATACATCGGGCTTCAAACGTACTCACCTTGTCCTTGAAACGGTTCGCAAATTTCAGTGGTGGCAAAATTACAAAGGTAACACAGCGCTACAACTGGATTGGATTTTATAGCCCCAGATATGAATATTGATGCATGTTAAAATGCACTCTGCAGCCTGGAAGCAAATATTGTGAAGGACGATATAAAAATGGTTTTATATCCTACTAATAATGATATAGTATAGGAACAGCAGAGTATAGGTTTAAAAGCAACACAGAATGTACATATAGGTGTACATCTTTTCGTCCAAGTTTCTAGAAAGAAAAGTTGCCTTCAGCACAGATAGTGGACACCTGTTGTATCCTAACAGGAATATTGCCCCACAGAACAGAGGGGGCCACATTAGAAGCCCAGCCCCAACCTGCTACATATCAGGCTTCTGATACCTTGGGAGCTTGAAAGAAACTGTCCTGCAGAACACAGTGAGGTATATATATAAGGGATAAGGCAGTTTCCCAAGTAACTTGGTCCTGAGCTGTATAGGGCTTTTTATGTTCATACCAAAACCTTGTTCTGCTGAACTGAGAAAAATGCGAGTGTTTTCCCCCCTTTCATTTCTGTTTAGGAGGTGAAATACCCTGAGTATTTGGATATTCGGCCATATATGTCCCAGCCAAATGGAGAGCCAATTATTTATGCATTGTATGCTGTTTTGGTACATACTGGTTTCAGCTGTCATGCAGGACATTACTACTGCTATATAAAGGTAAATATTATTTATAAGAGACACGATACAAGAGGAAAAAGGAATGGGGAGGGAAGAGGAATCAACTGTCCGCTACTGGTTACATAAAACTATGTAATGTGGAATTTGTCACTGCAGGAGAGAATTCTGGGAGGGGAGGCGCCAGCTAGCAGTGGAGGGAACCTTGCAGCCACCTCCGCCCTCAGATTCAGCCTAGTGGATTGGCTGCTGGTGGAAACAGTTCTGGGAATGGAAGAACTAAACAGCAGTTGATCCCAGTCCGGCTGATGGAGGGGAGCTCCACTTTGTTGCCTCTCCCTTTAAAGCAGCCAGTTTTTTAAAAATAAATTTTTTCCATCTAAGGATTTCTTTTCATTTTCCTTGCACTGAAGTCTTTGTTCAGTGTGTTTGCAGGCAGGAACTTTTTGTGATATATCCTCCTATGGCCCTTTCCCATAAAAAGGTTGTTCTTTATCCCTCTTTTTTTGTCCTTTTGAAAGAGGCCCGTTGTTGTTGCTTTCTAGATGGGGCTTCTCTTCTGCACTACTGAGTCTTAGCACTACCCAAAAACCTCCCATTAATTTCACAGCACCATAGAGTTGTAAAGGAGCAAAAGTCCAGCTAGTCCAACCCCCTGACCAAAAGACAAAGACAAGCCTACCTATGCAATCTGGATCACAGTTTGCTGCAAAGGAAAGAAAGTGCTTGTGGAGCCGAGAGCTCCAGAGGACTCCCAGCAAGTAAGTGTGGAGGGACAATGTGTTGGCGATGGACTGTGAAGCCTTGGGTTCAAATCTCCACTCAGCTGTGAGACACCTGCTGATTGGCCCTGGGCAATTTCCTCTTTCTTTCTTTCTTTCTTTCTTTCTTTCTTTCTTTCTTTCTTTCTTTCTGTTTCTCTCTCTCTCCCTCTCTCTCCCCCCCTCTCAGCCTCCCCATCTGAAATCCTGGAGAGCTGCTACCAGTCAGTGTAGACAGTACCAAGGTAGATAGATCAAGGCTTGGTATAAGGCAGCTTCCTATTTTCCTGTGTACCTGCCTCATAGACTTGTTGAAAGGATAAAATGTGATACCCCCACGTATACCTTTCCCAATTCATTTTCAGAAGAATAAAATTGGGGACAGCCTTACCATTAGGTAGACCCATGTCAGACCACAAAAGCCAGAATTAAGGAGGGGGCAATGAGGTGTTAGAGGGTAGAGCTGTATCCCCTATGCTATTCTGCTATCCTCAGGTTACTATCCCATTGCCAGTAAGATTCAATTGCCAATGTGGTCACCTTCGATATTGCGGGGGGGGGGCAGTGTTTCATTTTTCACCTCAACAGCAAAATATCTTAGGCCAGCTCTGGGTGTAACACAGAGGTAACACATGCTAAGCTAGGTAGGGGAGGCAGATAAAAGGAAGGACATGTTCTCTTCCTACAGAGACATCTCAGTAGTCCTCTTGCAGCTCTCAGCTGCTGCAGAATACTTGCATGTTGTAATTTTAGTTGTTTGCATCTGTTTTAGCTGGGCTGTTAGGGGGTCATTGCACCAGCAACTAAAAAATATGTTGTCTTCCATGTCATAAGCAAGGCCCCTAGCAAAAGCAAAGGGCTGTTTTTCAGTTTTCACGCTATGTTTCGGGGAACTCTAGAGTTCCTTGGAAATTTATTAGGAGTTCTTGAATGAGAAGCTCAGCAAACAGCAGACAACTAGGACATACTTCCTTGAAAGACAGTTTGTCCACCACTATTTATCTTCTCTTGCAATGTCCAACCACAAGTGTGTGCGGGGGTATACTTTCTGTTCATGCAAGAAAACTATGAAGCTCAGTAGGCCTGTGACTTAGAATTCCACATGATCTTTGAAGCAGCTCTCAGAAACGTTTGTGATGCATGAGGGTTTCCTTGGAGGATGCAGCTTTGTGAATCTGCTGCCCTGAGAGAAGAGAGGGGTGGAAATAAGTGGTGTGGGTTTTCTGGATATATATTTGTATTTACTAAATGTTTTCATGCAAACATAACACGACATTACAAACAGAGAGAAGACAACACAATTTCAGTAGAGTTGAGATACTAATACAAGAGTGCTGGTTAAGCTATAATGTTGAGATCATCCTACAAGCCAGGGGAAGTTGTTCATTTAACAGTTAAGCATGTGTTTGAGGTGGTGTCGAGTTGTTTTCTTTAGTAGGTATGCAGGTTTTCTGGGAAATTTTTGAGTTGGGAAATTACTGGCCAGTTTGAATCAGAAAATGTTCTGATGCCCTAGAATGTGACTTAATTTATCATGCTTATTTTACTTAATAAAAGTAAATTTAAATCGATTTGTGATGCTTGCCTAGTATTTATTTGCATTTATTTTCCTAGTATTTATTTACAATTGGCACCTGTTCGTTGAACTTATGAAACAGATTTTATTTTTGGTGGAAAAATGAAGCGCTGGGGGGGGGGGGGGGAATTCCACCCTGCATCTCTGTGATGCCAGGAGGTTGTGATTTGTGTTGCTCCCTAGTGTCACTACCATCTTGTGTGTTTTTTCAGTGGGTTGTATCCACCTAAAAATTGTCTGTATATGTATGTTTGTGTGTGGAGGGGATGGGACTTCCCCAGCCTCCCTTCCACATTTAGGGGTGGTGTGCAGGGGGTAGACCGAGAAAAGTTTTGCAGAAGTTGTTTTGTGTGCAGTGATTTAGTTGTATACAGCTCAGTGTGGGCAAGGATCAAGTGGGCTAGAAGATGCTGCAGGCAGGCTGGAGCCGGTACTGGATCTCTCCAAGAAAGGTTGAGGGCAGGCTGTCCATTAGAGACCCAACAGCACTGGGAAGGTCAGGGTTTCGGATCCCTGCATTACCGGGCTGGGCTGGTAACAAACTGAGCCACAGGGGTGAAAGGCGTCTGGGTGAAAACAAGCGGACATTGTAAGTAGACTGGTAATGACTTTAGAGACATGTTGTCTGTCCTGATAACAAACACAGCTTATGTGTATTCAGATCACTTTGACCATCATGCTTTAGAATACATTTCTGTCTGCACTGTTGGGGGTCAGTCTCATCCTAGAACTTCAGAAGCACCCTGCTGTGGGAGAACAAGGAGTGTAGGTTTTTTTTTGCACTCAACACCTGACTCTGGCATGCCAGCAAATCAAACGCTGCTCACGTGGCATTCTTGTCTCCTCGCTTGCCTGCCTGTTGCTGCCATCCCTGTCTCCAACTGGGAAACCCCCGCTGCCAGACACCTGAGACATGAAGGGAAACCTGCACAACCTCTTCTGTTTCGGGCAGTCACCTGCTGGAGGTGGTGGGGGCAGCAGCAGCAGCCGTTGCAAGACTCTGCATTCAGTTTGTCGGTGTGCCATGTGCAGTTGGTGTGCAAACACGGAGTTCACAGGGCAGTGAACATACTTCTATATCGGGTGACAGAAGCGGGGTTTGGAGGAACTGGTAGATCTCTCTGTGCTTGAGGGTCAGCAAGGGTCTCTTGACTGTCAGCAGCAGGCTACCCCAGCCTAGTGCCGTCTAGTTTGTTTTAAACTACCATGCCCATCAGCCCCAACAAGCATGGCCACTGATCAGACGTGATTTAATTTGTAGTCCAACAACATCTAGAGGACATCAGGTTGGAGAAGCCTGCCCAATACAGTTAACAAAAGCAGGCAGAAATGCACGTTTTAAAAAGTTTGTTTTTAAGCTTTTCTAGAAAATATAAATTGCTTGCCGCTCTAGTTTTGTTTTGGGGTTCCTGATTCGTAGTAACTCAAGTGTAGATCCTGGCTTCTTCAATTCATTGTGTGGCTCATGGAGTACACAATGATTCGGATAGTTGGCTGTACCCTCAGCACCACCGTTTTACATCTGGTTCTACCACTGCAACCCCCAGCCTCTATTTCGCACCTGGCTCCAATTTGTGGACCTTGAGTTTCTAGAGAAACGAAGAATACTAAACAAGGTCGCTAAACCTTGAAGTCTGGCCACCGCTGCTCTATAATTTATTTTCAGCCTGAGCTGTAGCATAAGGAAATTTGACTGTTGTTGAAGCAATACAAGGTTAAGGAATAATCGTAATTGGATGGTGGCTGGGTGAAAAGGGCCCTGCTCATTGTAACTGTGTGCATAATCCTATTGCTTTCTCTCTGAGCAGGAAAGAGAAGCAGCTGTCTGTTGCTTGGATACACAGCCTTGAAGCTGGTTGTCATCTCTTATTCTTTTTCTCCAGTAGTCTTGCCTCTGCCCAGATTCCACAGCCTCCGCACAAATTTCAGCTTCACTTGGTTTTCATGTTCCTGGTTCAGTTGAAGGTCAGATTCTACGGAGTGAGGGACCACCTTTCCCAGCATGTGCTTCTGTGGGCCAGACCCTACTCCCTTGTATTTTCATTGCATATCAGCCACGTGGAGATGGGCCTTAACTGTCATGGCCACAGGGCTGTGGAATCTGTCCTTGATGCAGGTTTAGAACTGTTCTTCTGGAAAGGGTATAACATCCACTTATTCTGGAGTTCATTTGGTTGACTTGGTGGTAGCCATTTCTAATTCTACAGTTGTTGACTGCTAGATTGCTGTTTTTCTGTGAGCCTCCTCACGGTGTGAAAAACTGATTCCTTAAGCCAGGAATGAGGAACCTGTGGCCTTTCAGGTGGAGCTGGACTTCTAGCTCCCATTGATCTCAGCCAGCATGGCCGGTGGTCAGGGAAGATGGAATTGAACAGCTTCTGAAGGACAACCGGTGATGAACTGCTCCTATGCAAGGCTTGCTTTCACACACCAGCGGAGATTAAATGGAAGATTCTACATTTAATATTAAACCACAGTTGCCTGTTATGACCAGACATGGAGAACTCCCATGGTTCATAAACCATGGTTCGATCCTGGCTTGTTTGAACTAAGTAGACTTTAAACCAGAATGCCCTCAATTTGAGCTTGACGAGTAGCTGTGGTTAGTCAGAAATGGATGCCTCTGATCTCTTCCTCCTGATATGTGGTCTTCAGCTTGCACACAAAATCCAAACCAGCCGTATTGTCTTTTTTCCTTGACTAATACCAGCCAGTAAAAGCAATAATTCATAAACAGCATTATACAGTTAGCAGGGTATAAAATTAATCTACAAAAATTTGTGGTACCAGCCTAAACAGAGTTTAGGAATTCTTGGACTACCAAGTTGAGAAACTAGGACTAGTTTCTGTGGCAAGAAAAATCAGTAGGTTTTTTTGGACTGGTGGCACTAGGCTATCGGTCGGGCAATAATACTGTACCAAGCTAAGTAAAAACATTTTTTCCCCTTCAGTTAGCAAAATGGACTCCAATTTAAAATGCTGACATGCTTTAAAATGTACATTTCTAGGTAGAATAAACGTGATCAAGATATCTGTTCCCCCACAATTCATTTTCTTATTTTGTAATGTACCAGTTGTATTGTCAGTTAAGGTGGTTGAGTAGCCAAATAAATGCAACAGATTTATTTGTGCTGCCCAAAAAAATCTAATTTCAAAATCGTACAAGACTCTTGGGATGGGGGGAGAGAATGATTTATACCAGACACTAGAAACTTCATACTAATCCTCTGAAGTAAGATTGTTCTAAAACAGATGCTGTTTTGTTAGTAAAATTAGCTGTCAACTGCAAGTCCCAGGATGCATTTATTTCAGCTATTGAAGTATAGCATCCAGCAGTATCTTGGATGAAAAATAATTTTTGATTCTTGTGGTGATAAGCCTGAACAGTTTCATCCTGTGTAACTGCCTATGTCTTGCCTTTATACTTGATCATGTTTTTAGCTTAACTGATTGTAGCCTTAAGTTATTTTCCTTTTTTCTGATTACTACTTCGATCATTTCCTACATAGTGACATGCCTTGAGTATCTCATCAATATGCTTAGCAATAAAGATCCCTCCTGAGTAGTCACTATAGGCATAGCCACTTGCAGGCACCACACACACACAACTTGTTCACAACCAGCCTCTCCCCCCTTGTGGTTATAGAACAGAATCATAGAATTGGAAGGGACCCTAAGGGGTCATCTAATCCAACTCCCTGCATGGTGGCCATCTTTGTTTAGGGAAGTGGCTCAACCTGGGCATGTGAACAGAGGCTCTGAGCAGGGGCTTCCTTGTAGTTACTGCTTTTGCTGGAAAATGTACTGAGGTTTTAAAACTGTGTAAGCTGATAAATACACAATGGGTTTTTATCAAAACAGGAAGGGCAAGGCCTCTGCTATTCCCTCGAATTTTTGGACTCGGTTAAAGGGGCAAAAAACAAGAACTCTGAAGGTATGTTATACCTGGCAGAAATGAATGAAAGAAGCCAGATTTGTCTCAAATGGTGAATTCTTTAAGCTGCTACATCTCAAACATTTTGCACCGAACCCGTCTGAAATGTGGGCAGCGTGTGGCACTTAACACACAAATAACCCTCTCCGCCAAATTTCAGGCAGTTGGGACAAATCTTACGGGTTTTATTAACATAATAATGTCCAGGCTTTATAATGGTAGGATGCGATTTGACCTATCCAGCATTACTGTCTTGTACCTGTAGAAATGTGATCCTGCCCTTGTGACGTGGAATAGTTTGGGAAGACTAAATGGCCAGTATGGACTGTGATAACTTCAGAATCGTCCTGCTTTATTTGTTGCACTTAAATTCTTCATTTTCTCCAGTGAGCTTAAAGCAATGTATGTGATTTTATCCTCCTAAGAATTCTGCAGGCAGGCTGGGCTAAGAGAGAGTGACAGTCACAGCTGACTGAGGATTTGAACCTGGGTCTCCCTAGTCTAAGACATATGTGCACTGCTGCACCCCACTTCCTATGTTCAGTAGGAACATACCATGGACCCTCCAGATGTTGCTGCAGTGCAACATCGTCCCATGCTGATGGGAGCTGAACCCAGCAACATCTGGACAGCCACAGGTTCCTCATCCCTGCTACAGACTTCTAACATAGATCTTGCTCAAAAGGAAGCCTTCTCTAAAACATGAATCCTAGGGGAAATGGTCTCTCTTCCCACTTCCTCCTGTTCCCTTTGCTAACCTGCCAAACTTTACGTTATCTCCACATTTAACTACTAGTAGTACAGCAATATGGCGTGCTTATTTCACATTTCTTCCACCCGAGGGCAGGCTTTCTCTTGTTGCCTGGTCCCAAGAGTGCCATTTTTCAATTAAGATTGGGACATTTTGTTTCTAAATATCATAAATCCACTTGATGTTTGTGCTTTCCAGTTCCCTGTCCCTATGTTAGAATCTGGAGCATATGAAATGAACCACTTACCTTGCTCAGAAGCGTGAGAATTTATGAATATAAATTATTCAGTGTATACTGCTGGTGGAATTTTGATGCATGAAATTAAGAACATCACACCGGGAGACATCAGTTGATATGATGTATGATAATATTAGGTGCACTTAGCAGCTTTGTTTATGTTGATAATAGGGTACAGTTAACAATTATGTCTTTTACAAGGTCTTACAAATTACGTGGATGCATGGAGCAAAAAGTTGGACGGAAGTCATGCCGAAACTGAATGCATTATTTGGGGGCAGAAGAGAGATTATGGTTTCCTGGCATATTATAAACAGTCTACTTATGCTATTTACTGTCCCTTTAAAAAAATATTTAGGAGATTGGTGAACTCTTAGTCAGCTTTTAACTTTTCCACTTTGCTTGCTCTTTCAACTTGGCATTCTGAAAATTCTGATCTCAAAGTGCCATCAAACACGCAAATTTCTCTTCCTGCTTCTGGGCTTCATAGAATGTCTGCTGGACATGATACCTAGTATGCTTGCGAGACGGTATAATTTGGGAGAACTAGCTGGCCAACATAGGCTGGACTGCTTCAGAATTTGGTCTACCTTCCTATGATATCTCAGGAATTAAATCCCTTGCTCCTCGGCTGTGTGAACTTTCCCCAGGACCTTTGTTCCATTTTGCAGGCACTTCTTTTGGTCCTGCCACCATCTGATATGGTGGGCAGGTACCCTGGCAGAAGAAGGCCTTTTCAGTTGTGGCACCAAGACTTTCATAACCCCCTGGGTTTTTAATGGAAAGGAGATGTAGAACTGAGTGCCACGTGCGTTATGATGACAGGAAATTCCAAAACTCTGGATGATGTCCTCCCAGCGATTTCACATACCAGTAGATGTTAAAGACCACAAATGGGTGTGAGCAACACTCAGTGGGGAAGATGGAACCAGAGTCAGAACTGGCACAGGAGCTGAGCCAGGGAGCACAGGAGATTAATGATCTTGGAAGGGAGCTGTTAACCCAGCAAATGTCCAGAAAACACATAGAGACTGCCAGCTCTATCTCTACTGTGTCACTGCTTGCAGTGGCATCTTTTTCCTCCTCCCCTTCTAAATAGACCCCTGGCGATAGAGCCACCTTCACTCCTGAGGTCTAAGTTTGGTGTTGGAGAAATTGGTGATTAAGGCCGGACTTAAAATGGAGAGACAGATGAGGTGTCTCTTAGGCTGCCCTTGAACTAATTTGCTTCCTCCTGGTCTTCAGCTGGAGTAAGGTTATCTGCCTCTTCCTCTGCAGAGGTCTCTAAGATGCGTGTTAGATGGGATCCTGCCACTAGGGGATAGAATAAAACTTTGTGGGGCAGGCCTAGGAGGCCTGTAGCACCACTTCCAGGAAGTGCACACCATTCATCAGTTCCTTTCAGCCACATCCAAGAAAGGCACTTCTGGAGATATTATTGCCAATGATATTGAAAGTTGCAGAGGTCCATCAAAATAATACTATTTATATGCCGCCCAGCCAACAATTATAAAACCGTGGTGAGACATCAAACATTAAAAAGTTCCCAATACAGGGCTGACTTCATATGTCTTATAAAAGTCAGATTGTTGTTTATTTCCTTGACATCTGATGGGAGGGCATTGAGCTCCTAGTCCACCAAATGTTTTATTATGCTTCTATATTCATTGGAAGCTGCCCAGAGTGGCTGGGGCAACCCAGTCTGATGGGTGGGGTACAAATAATAAAATTATTATTAGTATTATTAAATGTTCCTAGACTCTAACTTCCATCAGCCTCAGGCAGGGGGTAATGGAAGAGGTAGCCTTTTCCCCCTGTAAACCGTTTTGAGGTGTGTGTGTGTTTGTTTGTTTGTTTTACAATCAAGGGGCATATAAATTTCATGAAATAAATAAATATCCAGCAACATCTGGAAGGCCGCCAGTCCCTCATTCCTGATCTAGATAATCACATTGTCCAAAAATACCTTGAGATGTCACTGTGTGCTCAAGCACTGCGTAAAAACACTGCCATGTTGTAACCAGTTGCAAAGACGACAATAACGTTTTCTTCTTCTTTTTTGCAGGCCAGTAACGGGCAGTGGTACCAGATGAATGACTCCACCGTCTCAAATAGTGACATCAGGACTGTATTGAATCAACAAGCCTACGTGCTTTTTTATATCAGGTAATGCCAAATGCAACTTGATTTCCCTTGCGCTGTGCCTCCATTATTGTTAGTTACCGGTACATCTAAAGCCTTTTGGTTTTTGAGAAATTACTCCTAATTCAAGGGCTGAAATTGGGGCAGGCAGAAAGAAGGTCTATCTACTGATAGAAATCTGGGTGGTTTGCCATAGATCGGCAAGGGTCTCTGACTACCAAAGATTGTAGCAACAGCAGGAGCAAGCAAAAATGTGCTGGTTTTTTTTAAAATGTGCTGATTTCTCCTGCCTCTAAAACAGTGTTTTTCAACCACTGTTCCGCGGCACACTAGTGTGCCGCGAGATGTTGCCTGGTGTGCCGTGGGAAAAAATGTGTTTATTTGATTCCTATTCAAGAGAATTACTTTATATATAGTCAATATAGGCACAGAGTTATTTTTTTTTTAACATTTTCTAATGGTGGTGTGCCTCGTGGTTTTTTTCATAAAACAAGTGTGCCCTTGCCCAAAAAAGGTTGAAAAACACTGCTCTAAAACACATGTGCTAACTGCTGTCTTTCTCACCAAGCCTTCCTGTAACTCTGTTGGCCAGTGTTAGTACACCTGGTTCAACCACCTTAAAGACCACAATTGTGTACTTGGCTCCAGTTGGTAGACATTGGGTTTCTAGTTAAAAAATTAAGATTTCCACAAAGTTGAAGTTTGCCCACTCTTGGCTTAACTTAAAGCCTGTTAGGCAGACAGTTCTAGTCACTGGATACAAATACCCTTCTACACACACTGACTCTTCGGCATCTGGCACACGAATTTGGGGGGAGCTGGTTCACGCAGAGACACAAACCGACCAGCATTTGCTGTTTAGCCAGTTGGGTAACCTAAATTGGTTGACATCCCTCCTCAGTCATTATGGGGTGTTGCCTTGCACTGAGTGAAAGCAGTCATGCAAATAAGTCAAAAGCATGTTATCTGTCTTCCCTTTTCTATTCTTTTGGCAACTTGTGTAGCAAGTCTGCTATGGTGTTTTGGCAGCTGCTGCTAGCCATAGCAGTGTGGTGTAGTGGTTAGAACATTTGACTAGGACTGAAAGCATGAGAGACAAATAAGTTCTAGGAGTCCTTCATGGTACAAACAGGTTTGAAAGAAAGAAAGAAATTTAGTCAACAAATGTGGATCAATATGTCTTTTATTTGTTAGGTCCCATGACATGAAAAATGGCGGCGAACACATTCATTCCGTTCACACTCCTGGGCAGTCTTCTCCTCGACCTGTTATCAATCAGCGGGTGGTCAATAAGCAGACTGCGCCAGGGTTTATTGGACCACAACTACCCCCTCACATGATTAAGGTACTTCTCTTTTCTGAAGCCAACGGCATAAAGGTAGCAGGTTAGGCAGCAAGGGTTTACTGAAATCTTGTAGCTGAGTGTTCCAGTTTTCAAACGTTCTTTTGGAAGCTGAACGTCCTGCAGCCACTCAGAAGCCGTGCTTTGGAAGTCGAACATTTTGGAAGTCAAACGGACTGCCAGAACAGATTCTGTTCGCCTTCCAAGATACGACTGTAGTGGAAATCTGAGTTTTTGATACAACAAATTATGTACATTTGTTGCTCCAATGCAGGGGTAGGGGATCTATTACAGTCTGAGGGCCGCACTCCTTTCTGGGCAGCCTTCCAAGGGCCACATACCAGTGGGTGGAGCCAGACATGAAAGTGGGTGGAACAACAAATATAAATTTTGCCTTTCTGCTGTAAGCTAGTTTCTACACAGGCTTCGCTTTCTCAGAGGATTTCTTTTTCATCATTGTAGAATTCGAATCATTTGAATGGAACGGCATCCCTGAAAGAAACTCCCAGCAGTTCTGTGGCAGTCGCTAGTAACGTCACCCTCACCAGGCCATCTTCTGCACCTCCGGCCATGTCTATCCCAAACTGGACAATGAACAGGCCTACAACCGCCGCCACTCCCGACCCTTCCAAGAAGCAAAAAATAACCATCAGTATTCACAACAAGCTGTCCGCTCGCCAAAGTGTCTCTCACGCCAGCTGTACCTTGGACAACCCCAGCAAGCCTGCCCCATCCTCGACCATTTCCAGCCCTTCTGCTGTGCAATCTACCTCAAGCGCATCTGCCGTGTCGGCTCCTAATCAAGTCCCCAAGCAAATGCCTCTGAGCGAACCTTGCTCAAAGTTGGTAGTGAATGGCAAGTCCAAGCTTAACCCGAGTACGTTGGTCCCTTACGGGGCAGAATCTTCTGAAGACTCCGACGAGGAGTCCAAAGGACTGGTGAAAGAGAACGGCCACGCTGCACCTCTCAACGGCATTCTAGCTGAAAATGCAGCCAGCACATTGGAGGGCTCTTGTTTGTCGTGTCACAGCGCCGAGAAGGAGGCTCCGCAGCACGAAGCGCCGAAAAACATTACCGTTGTTGTTTCCATTAGTATAAATGATGCCCCTAAACAAAATGGACAGATATGCAACGATTCCACTAGCCAAGCAAAGCCTGCTAAATCAGCCGAAAACCCGTTCTCCAAGGCAAATGGGTTGCCTGGGAAAGTGAGTATTTTTCCGCTCCAGCTTCTGCGGCTCAGTGCAGGTGTGATGCCAGCTCCCTTGAAACCATGGCTTGCAAAGTCTGTGACCTAGGGGGTGTGTGATCTTGAAGCCCCATGATGCAACAGTGTTGTTGGAGCTAGGAGGGTCTGAGTGTAGTTGGGGCCTGGATGAGAGACTGCCTGGGAATCCTGTGCACACAGCTTTGTGTTCTATGGAAGGAAGGCTGGATACAAATAAACATGGAGCCGTTGATAGCAAGACCCATGCTCCTTTCCTTCTGCACTGTGGCATGAATTCTTTCTCCCCTCTCCTTTTGTAAACCTTACCTTTGCTTCAGCATTCCATGATGCTAACAGTGGCGGCTAGCGCTAATCAGTTTCCCTCTTAACTGGGGTTTGTAAATCCAATTCATATTCCAGCTAGGATGGGAGTGGTTGGCGCTGGTGCAGACAACCAAGGCTAATCTAGGAAAGGCAGAGGTTATCCATGCTTGCTGGGGAGTGAGCATTTCTGGGGCTGCTTCCCAGATTCCAAACCACCATTCCGTCTGCATCAGACGTGGCTTATCAGCATGGCTGTGGGGATACCCCATGCACCTGCCATTGCATTAGTCAGCCTTCCACAACCTGGAACTACTCCCATCAGACACGGCTAGCGCGGCCAGAGGTCAGGGATGACTGAGTTGTAGTCCAAACCGTCCCACAAGTGAAGTTATTGATGTAAGCCAATTAGGCAGAGTTGGTTGGGTTGTGTAATTCACCAAATGTAAGTCAAAACATCTGGAGGGATGGCAAAAGCTGGTGTCATTTACTTGTACTGCAGAATTTGGCTTGGATGAAGAACTTTGCTTCTTATTCAGGGAGCGCCAAAACAGCTTCAGTGAAGTTTGGAGACACCACATCAGCAACCCCCTAGCAATACTAAGCTCAGCAGACCAGGGGTCTGACTCTGTATAAGGCAGCTACTTAAACTCCTTTTGCTTTTTCTAGTTGGTGTTTATTGAGCATGGTACTAGGTGGGAGTCAGTCTTAGCTAGTAAGTCTCTTACCCGTATGAGGAAGGAAGGCGCTTTGTTTCTCACAAGCACTTAAAGTAGTTGTTGGCCCTGTTGGTTGATACTGCATGTTAACCTTATTTGTTTTCAATAATAGGGTGTGCCTACAGCTTTGCCCTCAGTCCCTGAAGACAGGATCTTAGACTCTTTCAGATACAATCAACTGAAAACCTCATCAGGGGGAATAAGGTAAAACACATGTGCTTTTCCCAATACGCTTTCCTTCAGACGCGTTTGTTTTCACACAGTATAATGCCGATGCCTAGTTCTGTAGGATCTGCAGCCATTTGTTTGGAAATAAGTGCAGGGTTTGTGGAAATCAGAGCTCAACCTTTGGGCTGTGCCTTCTCTTCAACAACATCTGGTGTTGTGCACCTTATGCTAATATACCAGTACTCCAGAAAGTGTTTCTATATAATTGTCCTGAAATCAGTCTAAACAGGATCTCTCTTGAGATTTCTAAAGCTTGGGCAACATTGAGCATTTAAAACAGGCATGGGGACCTTTGTCTTTCCAGATGTTGATGGACTCCAACTCTCATCAGGCGCAGCCGATAATGGGCATTGCAGTCCAGCAACATCTGGAAGGCCACGTTCCTGATGTAAATTAGTGACCCAAAGACTTCATTTAAAGACAGACTGTATTCTGTGACTAAATAGAATTGTATGAGCTATGGTAGAACAAATTCCTTCTTGATTGTGGCAAGCTACCATCTTCTTTCATTCCCTTAAAAGAGCACAAGTATTTGGAGCATTTATACCTTGTGGGATTTAATGTTCTATCAACAGTTGTGCTCCAAGGCAGATTTCTGAAAATTCTGCTTCAGTGTAAGATTGGCCCAGTCAGTTAGCACATCACAGTAAACTTATAAAGTGGGGGGGGGGGAGTTAAATGCAGAGTTTATTGGTTTTTCAAAAACAGCATTGTAACAATATTTAGAGCAAACATGAATAATAAAGGAAAATAAAAATAGAAGCAAAGCAATGTAAGTTCATAATATCATCAGAAAATTAGACCCGAATCATAGTTAATAGTTTACCATGATTACCCCTTTCTGGTTTGTTTTGCGGCTCCCATTTGTGCTGTAAGGAAACAACCCAACCCCCTGGGTTAGCATTCTGTCCAAAGCAGGGATTGTGTTTGTTCCACTCCCAATAAACGATGATCAGTAAGCCAAGAAAAAAATATATATTTGCTACGTATTGTGGTTTGTTGAGGCAAAATAAAGCATGATCCCTGGTTTAGACATAACACTAAGGTAGGGATCAGAGTTACACATTACCTGTGGTTTACTGTGACATGTGAATGAAGTTACTGTGTCCACTCAATAACAGAGTTCCTAAAACCATCTTGGTACATGTACTTTATATTGTGACTTTTATTCTGCTTTGAGAGAAGTGTTTTCCAGAAGTTGAAAAAAAGTGTGAAGGTATATGTAATGTTTGCTATACATTTGTTTTTCTGGTCAGTGGCATCTCTCTCTTTCTCATGTGCAGTGGTAATGGAACAGAAAAAACAGATGGTCCTTCTGAAGAGGGAGCCAGTACTCTTCCCAACAACATCCAGACTCATTTGGCCCCTTCAGATCCCGAAATCACTTCTACAACGGAAGACCCCTGTGAAAGGACTGTTGCTGAAACAGAGAGCACGCCTCTTGAGAGTGATGGGCAGCATAACCCTAAATCCAGTTCGTTGGGAGCAGAAGAAGACTTCCCTAGAGAAGATGATGTGGAGGACCATCCCGAAAAGATGAGGGGACCAAAAGAAGGGAAAGCAGCTTGGGAAAAGAGCCCTGAGCCTGTCGGGGGAGCAGCAGAAAAGGGGGTGCGAAGCCCCCTCCTTACAAGGTCCGACGGTGAATGTAGTTCTCCAAAGCTTGCCGCTGTAAACGTGGCAGAAAAATGCCAAGAAACACAAGACAGTGCAGAACGCTACGAGGATGTCCCACCTCCTGATGAACCTTCCGTTACAAGGCTGGACCCGCTTGGAGGAAGCCAGTGTTCGAAGGATGACGGCAGATTGGGAGAGAGCAGCAGCAAACAGGTCAAAGGAAATACAGAAAGGCAAGAGTTGAAATCCCATTCGCCCCTTAAGGAAAAAATATGCACCTCAAAAAAAATAGACAAAGATCACTACCGTTCCAAAAGGAAGCGCTCTGAAAGCGAGGAGGAGGAAGAGGAGGAGGCAGCAGTGGCCCCCCGGGGCCAGCCGGAAGGGCACTACCCCAAGAAGTGGTGCTCCTACAGCAGGGAGAGAGCCAAGCAGGAGCACTACCGGCGAGAATATTACAATGCAAACTATCACAGATTCCCATGCAGCCCTGATCCTGAGAGGGGCATGGGGAAATATCCCTCTTACAGGTCTCGCAGCAGAGGCAAAACGGACCCTGAACGGAGCAGGCATTGCTACGGGAAAGGGGAGCAGTCGTGGAGCAAGGAGCGGTATTACCAAGATGGCCCGAGGAGATGGGAGAGCTGCAGGCCTTACGGCTACTACTATTCTTCCCACGGCCCCAGGTACAATCAGGATAGGAAATTCACTCACTGCGAGAGAGACTATAGCAAATCAAGTCATGTTTACAGTAGCCCGTATAAATACGATCATTATAAAAGCAGGTGGACTCACGACCAGGAAAGGAAGAGGAGGTGCCCGAGCCCCGAGGGGAGCGAGACCCCCCCAGAAAAGAGGCACCAGAAGCTCTCGCAGAGTGAGTCTCTTGAGGAACAAAGAGGGCGGAAGCACAAGAAGTCGAAGAAGAAGAAGAAGTTGAAAAGCAAACACAGAGAGAGAGATTCCAGGTTAGTGCAAAGTTGGTGGGGGTGGGGGGAGGCCAGTGGCAGGAGCCCAGGGCTGTGCCCAAATAAGTTCCTAGTGTGGCTTACCTAGCAAGACAGTCCCTTCCCACAGGTTTGCAATCTGGAAAGCACACAAGAGAGGGGGTGGAATCAAACTCAGGCAGCAATTCTTAAGCAGTTCTTACAGTGACCGGCTGGCACATTCCAGTGGTAGGAGGTGCTGAGCTTTCCTGTCTCTCCCACGGAGGCAGTCTAATGGAATGGCTGCTTCCCCATGGCTGTTGTCGGGGAGGAGGCCTGAGGGAGACTGAGTCTTACTCTTAAGTATGACTAGCATTGGGTACACACCCAACTCTTGTGAAGCTTTATGGTCTCCCCCCTCACCGTTGCTTATGACCCTGGAATGGGATAGTTGGGAATTGACTTGCCGCTTCTCGAATTAGCTGGTACCTGTGCAACGTGGTGGTTTCTGAGGTGCACCAGCATTGTTTTATTATTATTTTTAATTCTAGTGTTTTTCACTTGGAAGGGGCCATAGCTTCCTTTGCACGTGGAAGGGCCCGTGGGTTCAATCCCCAACATCTCCAATTGAAATAAGTCAGGTAGTGCCAGCTATGGGAAATTGCTCTCTCTCTCTCTCTCTCTCTCTCTCTCTCTCTCTCTCTCTCTCTCTCTTTCTGCCTGTAATCCCAGAGAAGCAATTCAGGTCAGTGTATACAATACTGAGCTAGATGGAGCCTGCGGTACAATTTTGTTGGTGTACGGAAGCATTCTATGTTTCGTTCATAAACACTTTCTGTTTTAAATTCACTAATAAAATAAACCAAGCCAGCCTCAGTGCAGAGTGTATTAGCAGATCAGATGCCCAAGGCGGGCTTGAAGAGGAAAAGCTTTAAGCTGGCTGTGGCACAAAAAACACACAAAAGAACCAAGATCACAACTGACGTTATGCCAAACACACAAAAATCGTGACCGGCTGAAAAATAATCACAACTCTTAACAATTGCATATATAAACAAATATAATATAAATCTTAGACATAGTAATAGATGGGTACAACCATGCAACTGTAGATATATGCCTTCAACATGTGTCCATAAGTATCATGGGATACACATATTATAGATCAAGGTCCCAAGAGGGATATAATGCAGGTTATATTGGTTGGCGATGGTTCTGTAGTTACGCCATTCAAAAGATGCAGATGAAGTTGCCACGAAGATAAAGTTGAACAAAAAATAACTTTGCTGTATTGCCACTTCTTCATCCTATTTTGGAGTGGCAATACAGCAAAGTTATTTTTTGTTCAACTTTATCTTCGTGGCAACTTCATCTGCATCTTTTGAATGGCGTAACTACAGAACCATCGCCAACCAATATAACCTGCATTATATCCCTCTTGGGACCTTGATCTATAATATGTGTATCCCATGATACTTATGGACACATGTTGAAGGCATATATCTACAGTTGCATGGTTGTACCCATCTATTACTATGTCTAAGATTTATATTATATTTGTTTATATATGCAATTGTTAAGAGTTGTGATTATTTTTCAGCCGGTCACGATTTTTGTGTGTTTGGCTGTGGCACAAAAGCAAGAAGGGTGCCTTTTGTGCTTCCTGTTTTTTTTTTTGGGGGGGGGGGACACACTAAGCTCTAGGGCCACAACAGGAAAGGTCCTGCTTCTTGAAATGGAATCCTCCACAGGATCTTTAGCAGACCTTGAATTGTGTTGGGGGAGGAGGGTTGATTTATTACACTGTGCTCCAATGTGCAGCCCAAGGGCCACATGCGGCCTTAGCAACATTTGACAATGCTCCCAGCCCTTGTGCTGTCTTCCCAAGGGTGGGTAAGCAAGACCCTTGGCTTCGGGAAGGAGACATGAGGGCTCTGGCAGGGTCCTAGAGTCCTCCCGCCTCCTTCCCAAAGCCTAGTTAGCGCTTTCCCAGGTTCGAGGAAGGTAGCGTGAGGGCTCTACAACCTTGCCAGAGCCTCACGCCTCTTTCCCAAAGCCCACACCTCACTTAACCGACTTCGGGAAGGCAGTGTGAAAGCTGGTGGGCCTCAGATTTTGGCCTTGCTCCCTGCCCCGCATGAGAAGGCAGTGTGTGACCCACGGGTTCCATGTTGGAGTACTCTTGCAACCCACTTGGTATGAAAAGCTGGGCCGCCCTGATTTAGTGCCTTTAGGGGAAAGTGACTAGAACTTTGTGGTGCTAGTGAATTACACTGAGGATCGAGTTGGAAGTTTCACGTAAGCCATTATTTATTTACTTAACAAACAACTCTTCATCTGAAGATCACAGGGTGGTTTACAAAAGAAGAACGCAGAGCGCATAAAATAATAACAACAACAACCCCCCCCACCCCCCAGTGGAATAACTTTGGTGACCTTGGGCTTGACAGCTATTTCTCAACCCCAGTCCCCCAACTGGAAAATGGGAATAATCATACTCTTCTTCCCCAGGGTGGGAGAACAAAAGCAATAAAGGTCATATAGCGTGTCTTTGATCCCAAGGCAGCAAACAACAAGCAGGTCATGTTACTCACAGCAGAGTGAGCTGCGTGTGAGCTGTTACTATGAGCCTCTCCATGGAGGGAATGCCCTCTCCTCAGCAGCAAAGGAAACTGCCTTATCCCAAATCAGACCATTGGTTCATCTAGCTCAGTATTGTCACAACTGAGTGACAATGGCTCCTCAGAGTTTCAGCCAAGGGTCTCTCTGTGCCCAGCCTTGAGGTGTCAGATACGGAAGCTGGGACCTTCTGCATTCAAAGCAGTACCCTACCACTGAGTCATGGGCCTTCCCTAAGTTTCCTTGCCCATCCACTAACTTGGATGTCTTTAAAGGAGGATTAGACTACTTGGTGGACCACTGGTCATCTTGCATTCTTAAGGTTGGCTCCCTTTCCACATTACCTAGTGAAATGTAAAAGGTAAAGGTACCCCTGACCATTAGGTCCAGTCGCGGATGACTCTGGGGTTGCGGCGAACCAGAGCAGCACACAGAAATGCCGTTTACCTTCCCACTGGAGCGGTACCTATTTATCCACTTGCACTTTGACGTGCTTTCAAACTGCTAGGTTGGCAGGAGCAGGGACCGAGCAACTGGAGCTCATCCCGTCGCGGGGATTTGAACCACCGACCTTCTGATCGACAAGCCCTAGGCTCTGTGGTTTAACTCACAGGCTCAAATCCCAGTCAGAGCAGAAACTCTGAAATCACTCTGTCATTATGAACTGGGTAGGAATAATGTGTGTGCTCATTTGCACACACACACACGCACACACGGATAAGTGGGAGGAGTGACCCACTCAGGACACTTTCCTCTTGGCTGAAGAACCTGTTGCCTTCCAGGAGCTTGCATTGTGGATTTTCCTGTTAACTTGCTTCTGCTTCCTTCAGGTACCACCAAGATTCAGACCCGTCTGTATCCAGCTCTGAGGCTGAGACTCACAAGCATAAACATAAGAAGAAGAAGAAAAAGAAGAAGAAACGCACAAAGAAATCGGAAGAGCGCGCCGAAACGTCAGCTTCTCGTCTTCCCAAGCCGACTGGATTGGAAACCAAGAATCTCAAAGCATGGGAAATGACTGAGTCTTCTTCTTCGGAGGCATGTAGGAAACAGGGCAAGGGCCCCCAGGATGGAGAGACTGTTTGCCAGAAAACCAAGAGCTTAGAAGGTAGCAACAGAGAGAGCTGCTGCCCACCTACAGATCGTAACGTAGGTAAGATGCTTGGAGGGGGATTTCCAAGTGGTGTCTGTAGAGCAGCCTTCGCTTTCATGGGGAGCTTCCAGTGGTTTTGGACAAGCACCCCGAGTGGGGTGGCTGGAGCTGATGAGAGTAGCCACCCAAAATCCCTAGAGGATCCCCACACTGGCAGAAGTTGCTGTAAAGCAGCTCTCCCTCCCACTTCCGGGCAACCTCTGGTATCCTCTTATTTTGTTTTATTACATTTCTATCTCATATCCTCTCAAAGGAGCTCAAGACATAACATGCACTGTTCCCCTTCCATTTTATCCTTATGAGGATTTGTGTGAAGGTAGGTCAGGCAGAGCTTTCCACTTGGAAATGGCCCTCCCTGGTCCAGCCTTGTAGCCACTATACCACACTGTCTGTGAGGTAACCTCTAGCAGGCATTCCAACCCATAAGGCTTAGTGGTCCTCCCTTTCGCTATCATAAACCTGGACAATTCATGACAGCAGTTTGGGAACCCAGAATCATGCTAAGGCTGCTTTGTCTGCACTGCCTCAGAGCTCCCAGGCCAACCACAGGACTGTCCCAACATGTCACCAACTCCCCACCTTCTGTATCCAAATAGAAAATGGGTGCGTTCCTGACAAATGATTGCATCAAGGTGCTGTTTAACCTGAGATTCAATCAACAGTGCATGTTTCATTATGCTGCTAATAACTTGATGTAATCCTAAGCTTCCTCTGGGGCTTCAAAATATCATAGGAACATAGGGAGTTGCTTTATACTGAGTCAGACTCTTGGTCCATCTAGCTCAGTATTGTCCACACTGACTGGCAGCGCCTGTCCCTGGCTTCAGACTTGAGTCTTTTGCCAGCCAGGAACTGACCCTGGGACCTTCTGCATTCAAAGCTGATGCTGAACCACTGAGTTTGGTTAGCATGGTTTATTAGGGATCGTTTATAAAACCTGCAAAGTTTCCTAGGTGCTGTACAAAGTGTTAAAAAACGAAACATTCCCTGTCCACAAGCTTGCAGGCCAATGAATATGTCACAAAAAGAGGGAAGGAATGGGAAAACCAGCAAACTCTGGTACTAATATAATTGTTCTTATGATGACCAGCTTGAACGGAGACATTTCAGGGAGGGGTGGAGCCAAATGGCAGCTGGTATCTTAGCCAGATTGATGGAGAGTGATCCCATTTCACTCTCTCCTGATGATGGCTCAAGGAAAACAGGAAACAAATTGAGGATTATTCAGTGCTGGAATTGTCCTTGATGCAGTTGTTACAGCTTGTGTGACACAGCACCACAATTGTGCTGTGCCATTAACGAACTAGATAAAAGCTAATCTTGGATCTAGGCATCCAAGAATAACCTGATTCTCTTTTCTTCTTTCAGATCCAGAGTGTCTGCTGGAAGCCATCCCTCCACAGCTCGCAGTATATTTATAAACCGAAAAGCGATTAACTCTTTAATTCATAATTGGTGCTTCAGAAATACTGTACAGAATTTTACCATTGAAAGAAACCCCTTTTTTTAGTTTTTACCTTGAGACTTTTTTTAAAATTACCTGCAATCCAAAAAAAGAAAAAGAAACAAAAAATGGATGGAAACTTTCTACAACTGCTGAACATCATAAAATATACCCTGTAAATGTCACAGTAATTAATGCCCTGGAATAGAACATCTCAAATGCTGCTTAGTTACAGACTCAGGTTGATTGTGTTATTCATGTGATGTTGCTCCAAGTCTACACACCTGGTGCAAAGGGGCGAGGAAACAACAGAATTATCAAGCTGCAACTGATAGTCTCTTATTTAATTTAAAGACTTATTTAAAAATTTCACATACAACTAGAATTTTTGCAAGAGCTTCATCTGTTTTTTCTGTGATGTCTGCTACTAGAAACTCGATCCATTCCCTCCCACCCCGTCGGATTCCAGTCTTGGACTATGTGAAACGTGCCGTTCGGACTCTTTACCAGTTTTTGAATGTATCTTGGAACACGTCTGAAGACCCCTTGCCTGCTGCAGCCACTCCCATGGATAGGGCTGTCTCTCTGGGCCCTGCGATGTCACCAACCACCTGCCAGCTGGCCATTTTCAGGGTGTTTGAGTGGCCAGGCTTGTTGTCTCACCAATGAACTTGTTAAGGCTGGTGCAGGGCTGTCTCCGGCAGATGTCTGCCCCCTCTCCTTCTGTCCTCCCCCCACTACACTCTCTCTTGCTGGGTTTCAGTTTTCCTCCTCTGAAGGCTTCTGCCTTTGGCTCTTTTTCACTCTGTGGGGCTTCCTCTTTCCTGTTCTGTGCACTTTCTCTCTTTCTCCCCCCCCCCAATGTTTAGCTTCTATTTCCCTTGTCTCCTGTCTCTTTGCCTCTCCTTTATTCCACCCTTGCCTATTGCAGCTGCCTGCCCCAGCATCTGTTCCACGGCTCTTTCAGGCGCCCACAGATGACGGCAGTGGCGGCAGCGGGTCCCCCTGCATGGTTCCGACAACGGCCAGCAGGAGCCATCCTCATACATCCACTATGTTTTTGTGTTTTACTATAGCGTTGCTTCTCTTGACGGGTTCTCAGTTGTCTGGTCCTTGTCCCTTCAAAAGTTTCTAGTTACAGACACATTCATACTGTGATTTAATTTTTTTTATGATGAATTGCTATCAAACTGTGATACACTTAATTCACTGGTCCTGCATCAGGAGACGGAGTGGGGAAAACTGTATTAAATACAGTTCATCTGAATAATCTGTCTGGTTTATACAAGCTGTGTTGTTCAGAGATGTCTAAAGTTTGATCTTTTGTTTTTTTAAAGATAAAGCACTTGCCCCACTTGTAAATATATGGCATGTAAAATTTATATAGTATATAAATACAACAAGTCAAAACAATGTTGCTCAATGTACACTCGTTTCCATCTAGTGTGTAGTGTTATGTTTTCATTTTGTTTTATACCAATGACTTTTAACGAAGTTTATATTCTTGATGCTCTCTACTCAGGCTGCCAGCTCATGGTGGTATTTGTATATCCCCAGCTAAGGGTGAATTGTTTAATGTAATAACTACTCACTTACTGTATAGTGTGTGTGTGTCCTCTGGTTAAGTGATACAGCAGCTGTATGTTTTATTCAAGAAATCACACTCTGTTGATGTGCCATTGCTGCAGTTGCAGAGAGCTAGCATATTGGCTGCTACAGGATCAAGTTTTTGGAGCGCATGTTCTTGAACTACCACTTCATCATCCTTGCCCACTGCCTGCCTGGGGCTAATGTAAGTTATGGCCCCTCCAGTTGTTGTTGGACTACAGGTTTCTCACCCCTGTTTTAAAATAACCCTTTAAGTGCAGAGCTGAAAACGTGGATGTCAAGATATGCCAAAGGAGTTGGGAGTAAAAAAGATTGTTGATGAGTTTCAACCCTCAGATGAGACATCACTGCTGAAAAAGAGGGTTGGGGTATATTGTCTGACAGGGTGTACGTCTGATTTAAGTACAGTTACCAGTGTCATGCCTTTGTCTGCGTGCTCAGATGTAAGATTGCCAACAGTGTGCCTACGCAAGTGACAACCTGCATTTATCAAGGGACACACTTGACAACAAAATGCCTCTGGGTCCAGGCGCTTGGAATGTGTGTATGTTATAGAAAAGCAGCACTTGGAACTCAAACTTTTATTTTTGAGAATGAAGTTCCCTCTGCAATGTATTTTGTTAACTAAATACTTGCAGTGGATTTAAAACAGTAATACAAGATTACCATAGATATTTGTATAACAGTTTATAGATACAGAATAGTCCATGCAAATTCATTGGCATACGAGAGTAACAAACCTTCAAAATCAAAATACACAGATGTACAGTATATACATTTAACTGTCAATAAGAAACATTCTTCAAGAAAATATAGAAAGAAAAGGTGGTGAGCTACAGGTTAGTTTGCAGCATGTGGTCTGTAATGGCCTGTGCAGATGTAACACTGGTTCCTTGCATGCCAACAGCCAGCACACTTTCTCCCCCTCAACCAGAGCAGCATCAGTGTTAATGGAATGCTAAGATTTCCACTCTCGAAGAGGAAATTGTGGGCAGAGGAGAGAGAGTGCTTATTGCTTCTGAGGATGCATCTTGATTTTGCAAGCAATGGTCAGTAGAGAGTATTACATCTGCACTGGATCCAAGAGACCTTTCTTCCAGCAAGCATATCTAGAAAGATATGTACTACATTTTTTTAAAAATAGGCATTTTTAATACGAAGCACTGTAAATGCTGCTCACTTTATAAAGTACTGCACACTTCAATACATCCAAAACCTTAAGTGACAGAGCAAAGCAAAATTCTCTCTTCCACCCCCCACCCACCCACCCACCGACAACCTCCCTCAGGTTAGGTTCAGCACCTGTCAGGCCAGCTGAACTTAAAGTGCTTTTTAAAACTTACCCCTTCAAAAACCAGAGTCCTCAAGGCTTGAAAAGTAGCACTGGGCAAAAGGGAATGGCATTAGGCTTAACTCTCTGTTCTCGTGGGTCTGGTTTGCATGACTATGGCTTAGGGGGGGGACCATGCAACCATGCTGACTCCTGAGGGGAAGGAAGCCTGCATTCGCTTTGTGCCACCCTGGTCCCTGTGGCTTAGCATGTCTTCTGAACCTGCTTCATGGTTAAGCTCCTTAACTACAAACAATAATTGGGGGGTGGGGAATGCTACAGCTCATGATTAAGGAGAAAAGTGCATAACCATGAGTCCCAGTTCAGATAACACAATAAGAGAATGATGGGGAAAATCTTCCTATTACTTCATGGAACAAGGTCAGAAGTGGAGACAACTTCCTGAATAACACCCACAGAAGTACCCAGTGCAATTTGCCTCCACTGCTTTCAGCCTCTGCGGTTCTCAATGCTTTCAAAAGCTACAATTCTCTAAGACCAAGAGTTAGGTTGAAGAGGTTTATTTTGTATTTCCAAAAAAGGTAGTACCTCAAAACAGCCAAAAGCTTTCACAAGCCACTCCTGCAAATTAGCAAGTTTCTTTACTGGCCTCTGGAGGTTTTGGCTCAAATACAATCCCTACTAATACTGTTCCGTACACACATCTGCAACCATTCTATAGCTGGAGAAAGGATGCTGCGCTGCACTTTAGCAGGACGCTTATAGAGCATCATGGTTACTTGGTTTACACATTCTTTGCTGACAGAGGACTCTTAATCAGACAAAAATAAACTAGGCATTGCCAACCCATTTAAAATTCAATCCCCTAAATGCACGTGTTAGAAAAAGCAGGGCTGTGCAAAGCCAACAGGGATCGTAGCACATGATTTTTAAAAGGTCAAAAATTTTACAGTGATTTCTGGGGTGATCTAGTGAAATCTGACCTAAATGAAATACTGGGCAAAGTGATCAGGCCCTTCTAGCATCAGTCTGTACTAGATCTGCCCAGTGAAAACTAGGATCTGGAGGCAAGAGTATTTCCTCAGAAAAGAAAGGAGCACCTGATAGGACTAGTCAGAGGAACCCTACACCCAGTCTGCTGAGAACAAAGAATTCCCTTGAGAAGGTGATATACAGAAAAGACAAGAGAAGCAAAAGAAGGTTCACCCAAGCAACAGGATGGCACACCACGCTGACCCTCCTACAAATATTTTTCAGGATTATAAAGAGATGGCAAACAATTGAAAGATATTAATTATCTGGGAAGGGAAAACCCTAGAATTAACTTACACACATGTTGAAGAAGAAGAAGAAGAAGAAGAAGAAGAAGAAGAAGAAGAAGAAGAAGAAGAAGAAAAGGGATCTTCACAAGCAGATCTTTGTGAATATTACTAGTTTGTTGTTGGTAAAGCGCAATCAAAATTCTCTTAGTTGGCTAGAACAAAACTTGCTAGGAGGCCATTAAACTCTACTCTAGATAAGAAATTACATGATGGGAGTAGCTGCACCATTGCAGTACTGCAAAAAAACAGCAGGATTTCTGTCTCTCCCTCCACACACACAGAGATACATGTGTGTGTGTAGTATATAAACTTAAGATATGATAGAGGTGAACAAAGAAAAGTGAATTGAGCAGCTACAAGCAAGATGAGGAAGTGGCAGACCCCGCTCTTTGAATACTTTCAAATAAGGCAGTAGTTTTCAACCAGTGTGCCGGGGCATCTTGGGGTACCTTGAATGATGGTCAGGGGTGCCGCGGGCAGCACTGGTCTGTCCTCCTTTCTTTCTTTCCTTCCCTCCCTCCTCTGATGCCCTCTCAAGTCTCTGCCTCCCAAAGGCTTGCACAGCTATTTGTTGCTGCATCCCTGGCTGTAAGATCCCCAGGTGAACAGTGCCTCTGAGGGGCACCTCTCTTTGGGCCAGGGTGGGGGGAGCTCAGAGACCAGCAGTGGTAGCAGCGGCTGCCCAGAGGACTCCGAAGTAGAGGAGACAGGAGAGGAGGCTGAGGGAGCATTCCACAAGGTTTGAAAAAGGGTGAGAGGCTGCCAGCTCTGCAAGCGAGGGGGTGACATAACAGCTTCTGAGCCCCAGAAAGAATGTAGTTGGTCAAGGGAGCCGTGGACTAAAAAGGTTGAAAACCTCTGAAATAAGGCATCCTTTAAATATCTGGTTAAGAAAAGCAGTTTGAGGAACAGAATTGAGGCAAGTTACACAATCTGAGAGATTAGCCTTGGAAGAACTCAAAAGACTTATCCAAAGTATGCTGGATAATAGCAGAAGTAAAGACCGGTATAGCCTCAGATATGTTCAGGAATGGGAAAAGGTCTTTGGAACAAATCTGCCTAAGGAGATTTGGAACAAAATTAATATTTACAATCTTTTGGTAAAGGATTAAAAAAATATGTGCAATCTCCCCAAAGAATTTCCAAAAGATATAAAAGCCTTCCAGTAATCTGTCCAAAGTACAGGCAGACAAGAAATTTTCTCTATTGTTGGTTAATCAGCAAATGATTTTTGGCAAGGTAAGGTACCAATGACTAAAACTATATGAAAAGTAGACATTTTCATAACTTCCCCTGCCCCCAGGCATTCTACTAACAATTTTGAGGGAATTAATAGATAAAAATAAAACTTATTTTTGAAAGTGATTCCAGTATTTAAAAAATACTGGAAAATTACACCTATATGGAAAGCTGTACCTGCAAATTAGGTAATTTCTTTCACTGGCCTCATGGGCAAGCGAAAAGGTTTGGCCCAATTTCAATCCCTAATCATTCAGTTACATAAGAACATCTGCAGCCTTTCCACTTGGACAAGAAGCTCATAGAACACTGCAATTACTCCATTTACACAGTATTTGCAAACAGGGTTGTTAATTAGATGGGTTAGAAATGTCAGTAATTTCAACACATTCACTGAGGGATTACATGTGACAAACAAACCAGGGAAGCGTAAAGCCACACCAGACTATGGATCAGAGTTCTGTAAAATATTTAAATAATAATTGCCCACAATCTTAGGGTGAAATGCTGCAAAGCTATGGGGTGGTGTTGAACTCCAACCTCCCATCAGTCCCAGCTAGCATGGCCGCTGGTCATGATTCTGCAAAGCCACATCTAATTTCAGAGTTCAGCAAACAGAAACATCTAAAAAAATATGTCTTAATTCACCCTATACAAGGCTGCCTCCATTATCTTCTAGAGCCACTGTGCTATTTATATTCAGATTCTCCTCATGAGGCTACAGTGCTGATCCTGTAACACCTTCCTCATCAAGTTTTTACACCTCCCATATTATCTACAGCTCTAACCATAAGAGATGCTGCCACCTGAGAGGACAGCAGTGACTGCTTGCACAGGCCAATGCTTTCCTCCTATGAATATTGCAGATATTAATTACATACATACAAAAAACCAACAGTATCATACAATATACAAACAGTATCTTAAGGCTTTCGCTTTATGCTTACCAAAACACAAAAATGCAATCCCTGACTGACAGGTGATTTCAAAGCTCCAAGGTATCACTGCAGACAAATTTCCTATTCCTGTTATTTATTGGTTGTACTTGGAAGTACAATGGAATAAAATCTGGGTCTTTTTATCCTCAAACCATACAGAATGGTCATTTTGGCATGTCACGTTTACCTGTGCTTTAGCACAAATCTTGAAAATGCCCCAGGCTAGCAGGACCCACCATCCCCTGTTCTCCTGCACACCCAGCAGAGGAGTTGATCCTGGCTTATTGTCCTGGTTTGTTAACCAATGTTAAGCCAGAGTTCGCCTGTTCAGATGCAACAGGGGACTCTGGTTTAACAGAAACCAGAATCTTCACAGGAAGCTGCCACACAACAGGAGAATGTGAAAAGTGGGGAGGGGTTGGAGCCAGCTTCGTAAACTATGGCTTATGAAAACTCAAATGATCATCCAAACTGTATCACCCTCAGTTGGCTATCCCAACCAGCTATATGCACACATCCTCATTAAGAAAGATGCAAAACCCAGCAAGGATTCAGGCAATTTTGCACACTCTACTAACAATGGATAACTAATATTACGCATACACACATATACTCTCTCTTTTTTGGCTTGCTCCCATTTAAAAAACAAAACAAAAATCTTGCTCGATTTTCCTGTGTGGCAATAAATAAAGAGAACAATTAAAGCCGGTGTTTTTGAATAACTTTGGAGCCCTGCAAATCATTCATCCTTACACAAATGTAAGATGATGCTGAATGTTACCAGACGGAACGGAGACCTGGGAAAGGCTTTTCAGGCTAACACTTGGAGAGGCAATGCCGCACATCTCCAAAGCATCCAAAAACCAAAGATAAGCTACACGGATACTGCCAAAACTCATTTTGGTAACCTTTTCATCTTCGAGAACTTCATGTTTTCAGTGCACGGCCATCTGTTTATGAGAGGGAGGCCTCTTAACCATATAGCTGCCAGGCTTGTGGCGGTTGTTTCTTTTTCAGTGTAACCTTCCTATCTATCCATAAGCTGGAGGATGGGGATTCTAAATGAAAGCACCAGAGACTGGATGTGAGCTGAATCACGGCTCAAACTCCTCTGCATTGCGAAGGGAAGGGAAGCCTTGAACAAGGGAGAGAAACATACTTCTGCATACCCAGAAAGAAGAGTAATCTGCTAGCTGTGAATGTTAGATTCAGCAGCGGGTCACAATCCAGAACACAGGCTCCCCAAAACAGGAGAGGGACAGATTACATACCATCACCTCCTGGTTCAATGACACACATTGCCACACACAAAACGGCACATAAGGTTTCCAAATTTTCAGTTCACATAGATCCATGTGCTTGAAACTTCTTCCAGCATCTCATGGAATATTATAAATGAGCAAAGAGAAGGTAGATGCTGCAGGAAAGTGACTACATTTCCAATACAAGTCTTGTTTTCTTGGAACTTTACCTTGGCTTTATAATGTACTAGCAATTTGGCTAAGGCAGATCCACAAGCGTCCCCTGTTAGTGCTTATTTTTTATTAGCAATTCTTCTTTTTCTCGTTGCCAGCATATCATAAAAGGGATCCTTGCTGATACTTGCCCTAAGAGAACACGAGATGTGAATTAGTTTTTACAAATGCACATTTGCTAGCCACACTGACAAATTTCCAAAGAGATTCGTTTTAGATATCGTGGTTTGTGCTAACCATAGTTTAGAACCCAAATCATGTATACAGGCAAACTGTGGTTTAGATTAAAGCTACTTGTCTGCTTTCACGTTCTATCTGCTCACCATATCTCCAGAAACAGCTGTAACTAGGGTCTCTCAAATCAGGCCTCTCACCAAATCAAAGTGAGCACAAACCATTATCCACAAAACTATGTAAAGCAATGGTCTCTTATTCTGGTTTTCCAGTCAAACACAAGCCATTGCTGTTTCAGAGGCTAAGCTAAATCATATTTTATTTTATTTTTATTCTGCTTAATATAAAAAGACATCTCTAAGCTGAGGAATCCCATTTTGAGAACATTACAGTTCCTTGCAAAAGAGAAAAGAGGCTGAGAAAAATTAGTATGGGCTTTCAAGACTTGACTCACTGATTAACAAAAAGCAGTCCCACCTGACAAACACCCCACCACTTCCTTGTTAAAATGTGAGCTGCTGTTTTTAAAAGACAGACATATATTATATGCTCTTAACCTTTTTTTCTTTACTACCATCCCATCCTTCCCTACATTTTCCTGTTTATTTATTCCACTTGTGTTTGTTCTGTCTGTAGCAGGGTTGGCTAATTCAATAACTCAGTAAAACAACCAACAGCTTAAAAGACATAAGTAATTTTGAAATTAGTCTGAATCTGAACAAAGGGAGCTGCTTTAGACTGAGTCAGATCATTAGTCCATCTTGCTCAGTATTGTCTACACTGACTGGCAGCAGCAGTACAGGGTTTCAGGCAGGGGTCTCTCCCAACCCCATCTGAAGATACCAGGGGCTGATCCTGGGGCTTTTTGTGTGCAAGGCAGATGTTCTACTGCTGTACCATGGCCCTCCCCCAATTTGCCATTTTGTAATTTCGCTGCCCCCTTTTTATTTATTATGGAGGAGGAAAAAAGCTCATGTTCAATGGCTACAGACTTCCTACACATGTACAAGACCAAGAAGCCACACACACACACCCCATTGGGGCAGATTAATGAAACACAAGGAAACTGGAATTTGGGAGCTGGCAGTGTGTCATCCAGCCACTACAGGGAAACTTTAAGCCAGGCTAATCAATTCTTTAGATCAGTGGTTCCCAACTGGTGGTCTGTGGGACTAATCCAACCAGGGGGTCCACGGCACATACCAGTCAACTGTCTGAGACATCCCGTTTTGGAGGGCCGTGCTCTTGTGCAAGATTGTGGCACCCCAACTGAAGCTGGACACACATCTCACACAAGATCATGATACCAAAAAAACATGCCTTTTGGGGCCATCGTGCTTTCACACAGGTCATGTGACTTGCACAGCAGCACGGCCCGGTTTTGCTCTGGGACATCTTGGAGGGCACAGTGGCACTATTCATGTAACTACCCCCAAGATATCAACGTTTGCAATAGTAGGGGCTCCACAGCTTGGCTTTTGAAAAAGAGGCAGTTCGTAGTACTTAGCTAATTGGAAACCACTGCTTTAGGTGAAAGTTGCACTTCTGTATGAGAGAGAGAACTCACTTGATTGACTTGATCCATTCTTCTTTTTCTTCAGGGGTGGGGGCAGATATCCTGTAAACCACATGGTTGCCTTCTACCACTCTGCCATCTGCTTCCGTCTTACAAGCTTTAATGACTTGTCCTTTATGGCTGGGATTATACAACTCAAAGCAATTCTAGGGAAACAGAAACACATATGGGGTAGTCTCGCAGTAAGGTTAAAAGCTTACTGGGAAACGATGTATAATGAATATATAATGAACTGAAAAAGATGTAAGATCAGCCCCAGTCTTTGAAACTGAGCTTGAAAACAAACTGCAAAATGGGTGTTAAAAGCAGTGTCTGGAATTTTGGCACATCCCAAACATGGGGAAAGTAACACTAATTAAGAGTAAGCAAGAATCAGACTAGCCTAGGGATCTTTTTGTTGCTGTTGCTAATCTGGGGATATGGTTTCTTCACTTTACTGAGATACCAAATAAGGCTTTCCCCCAGCAAATATTCTATGCTTTATTTATATTAGACCAACCCTGGTTTTTTGTTATCTTTATGTCATTTCTCTTGTCCTACCCAGCCTGTTCTGGTCAACGGCTTCTTACGGCATATGTGCAATTCTCTCTCTCTAATTTAGTGTTTTTCCAAATCTTTAAACAGAAAGGGAGAGTTGCACAGAATTATAAATTTGCTATAAGGTTGGATTATAGTACAAAATAATGAGTTTCATTTAAGAGGACATCATATTAGAGAAGCATTCCACCAAGGACGCCTCCAGTACTATTCACTATTCAAACGAACAGGAGCTGATTAAGATCAGAGCTGTGCTCTTCTGCAGCTCATCTGGATTTTTCCTGTGTTTACAAAGCAGAGGTTCCTGACAGAATGGTATCTCATGAAGGAGAGGGCCTTACCGGTTTTCTCGGATCCTCAACTTCTCTTATGCTGAGATTTTCCAAAGGGATAATTCCTCTGGGTTCTTTGTCCTACAAGTCCAGGAAAGACAGTGCTCAGTAAACAGCCCCGAGCTTGTGCTTGGAAGAAGTGACATTATGTTTTGCAACCCAGCATACTCACTGTTGTGTATTCAAAATAATATAGGCAATTATCTGTCAGTATAAACCATCTCCTTTTCCATGTTTTCACTCTTCCGCCTGTAAAGACATAAAGCACCTTCAAGTTACACCAGATCATGCCAAGCTTCTGTGCGGCAGACAGACAGGAATTGGGTTAACTTGTTACTTCATTAAATGGTTAGGCTTGTCAAAAGACAGGCTTCGGTGAAAGCAAACATATGAGTCAAGGTTGAATGAATGTAAGGGGTTATTGGGAATATCCTTTTGATATTACAGGGTGATGCTGTTGGAATGCCATCTTCCCCACTGCATCTGAAATGGAAATTCTTGTCCCTTTCCCCCCTCCTCCCCCAATCAAAACCATTTCTTACCAAAGGGGGGGGGGAACAAGTACAGTGGTACCTCTGGTTACGAACTTTATTCGTTCCGGAGGTCCGTTCTTATCCCGAAACGGTTCTTAACATGAGGCGCCAGTAGTGAAAGCGCGCCTCCGGTGCGCCATTTCCGCTTTCATCCTGGGGCAAAGTTCACATCCGGGAGCAACTACTTCCGGGTTAGCGCAGCTCGTAACCCGATTCGTGTGCAACCAGAAGCGTTCGTATGCAGAGGTACCACTGTATACATTCTCTACATTTCTAATTTATTCTCAATGTAGAATCAGCAGAACAGAACCGATAACAGAATCATAGAACTGAAGAGCTGGAAGGGACCCCAGGGGCCATCTAGTTCAATCCCTTACAGTGGAGGAATCACAGCTCAAGTCTCCCTGACAGACAGTCATCCAACCTCTGTTTAAAAACCTCCAATGAAAGGAGAGTCCACCCACTTCCAAGGTAGTCCATTCCATGATCTAACAGCTCTTATGTCAAGATGTTCTTCCTAATATTTGGTCAGAATCTCCTTTCTTGTAATTTGAATCCATGGGTTCAGATCAATACTCTCTGGAGCAGCAGAAAAAAAGCTTGCTCCATCTTCCATGTGAATAGATTTGAAGATGGCTATCCTATCACCTCTCAGGGATATGATCTTCAAACAGAACAGTTTCCGCTTCAGCAAATGGTGCCAGCTCAGACATTCAGCCTAGCAGTGACATATGTCATTCTGTGAGTATACCTGATGGCCATGTGAATGATAATATATGTGCTCCAGGCACCTGTGCAAGGGTGGAGGGACGGGGAAGAGGAATTAGAGACAGTTTTTCTTATTCCTCTTTAAGAAACAGAGGAACTCTTCCCATTCAGATCAGCTTCTGATGAGATATGAAAGAGTAATTACTTTAAACTCCATATGAAGAAGCACTGTATGCCCAAACATTTGAAGTGGCCAAAAAAATTATTTATGTGTTCCTTTTCAGGATGTATAAGCTGCTTCACAAAATGCTCAAAGCAATACACCCAACAGACAACTTTTAAAAAAATCCCTCAAATTTTATTTAATTATCAAGTTTATATTTTTTCATCCAAAAGGAGCCCAGTATTTTTACTACAATATATTACAGCCTGATACAACAATAAAGCTACAACCCTACACATGCCTGTCTCTGAAGATGCCTCACTGAACACAATAGGACTTGCTTTTTCGCAGGTGTGCCAATTCCGAGGGGTTTTCGGCTGCCTCAATATTTGCTGGCAGGAAGCTGAGCCTCCTTGATGTTGAGGGGGCAGAGGAGGCCGAGTGCGGCACAGTTCAATGGTTGGCTCCTCCTGAGCATGAGAGAGAAAGCCACACTGCATTGTGTTCCCGGATCAGCCTCCTCCTGATGATGCGTGTTGTGCTTGTGTGACATCATACATGCAACACACGAATGAAATTGCAGGAGGAGGCTGAGCGGTCCAGTGCGCCACAGCTTCCTCTCTCATGCTCAGGAGGAGCCAACCATTGAACTCCTGATAATGCAACATTGTGCATAATGACATCGCAAGCACCGCCCCCCCCCCAATCTTGGGCACAAGATGGCACCTCTTCCTCTTTGCAAACATGCATACGATTCCACTGTTAGCCTCTTACAGCGAACAGGCTATACACCATTACCTGGTGGTAAGACTTAGTGACCAAAGTACTTTCATGTAGGATCAGGCTGCGCGCGCGCGCACACACACACACACACACCCCAATAAGCAAGGGCAGTTCTTGCTTAATATGCAAAAGTCATCTTGAATGGACATTGATCAGAGATCACCACCTTTTCCATTTTTCTTCATACACGCACATGTAACGTGCAATAATTTAGCCATGTCTTTGAAAAGGAACACAAGACATCCTCAAACCACAAAATATATCTTACTCAGCATGAAGTGGTGAACCACCAAGACCCCAACTTCCCTTTTCGGCATATGTTAAAAGTAGTGGAGCTCTTCTCCGGAAGCTCATTGTCACACTAAATCACAACACTGTCACAGCATCAAAACAAGTTTGCTCAGATAATCAAAGGAGCAGCTAAACTTGCTTTATCAGGCTAGTCCAGTTCACATACACAGCCACCAATTTTCTTCTTGTGCTTGACTATTTTAAAACAGGATGCACTACAAAACTGCCAACTATATATCTGTTTGATGGATACAGTCTCTATGCTCTCATTGAAGGCAGAGGAATCCTGCTTGTACAAAATCTGAATCAAAGCATGCCAATAGTTGTCTATATTACAGTACTGCTGGTTTTATTTCGAATCACTACCTTACAACTTAGCCAGTGTGTCTGTGATATTTAAACTGTGAACATTTTAATATTTTGAGGGTTGTATGTGGGTAATACAAATGTATAAAATTTGGGTTGTCTAAAATGTGAAAAGTGGGCACTGTAGACAGTAAGTCAATATGCACTTTTATTCTTAGTGGCAAGCTATCAGACCCCATGAAAGCACCTTGCTTGGACTGACAACAGTTTTGCACTCAAATATCAAAGAACAAAATGAATCTTTGCAGAGTTTCTTTTCCTCACCACAAGTAGTCACTGTAGAGAGAAGGTGGCAGTATCTGATAAGATTTCTTATTCATCTTGTGTGGCCCCACTTTCCAAAAGCACAAGTTGCTCACTGGATGGTGCCATGAAAGGAAGAGAGACTGGTCCATTTTTGGATTCACAAGTTACTTACACAAGTTACTTAATCTGAAGGAAGTAAATTATTTTTCCTTTTAAAAGGGGGACATGTAATGGCCAGGGAAAATTGGCATTTTACCTTTTATGTTGTAGTTTGACTCAGAGTTAACTTCTATTGATGTTGCTTTCATTACGTTCATAGGCCTACTGTTAAAACTTTTGTTTCATGAGGGACGGGTGACTAGGTACAAATAAACTAACCTAATCAGTTACAGTAAATCGATAGAATTAGGAGTAAATTCACAAGATTATATGCTTCTAATTAGAGATTAGTTCACTGATAATAGGGCTGCAAACTCAAATCTGTTTTATCACTAACCAATTATCACAGAAACACCACTCAGCACACAAACATGGAGAGGAAGGCTGGGGAGACTCCCTCTCTCTCTCTCTCTCTCTCTCTCTCTCACACACACACACACACACACCCATTCACATTTTAGCAACCCTATTTTATGGTCAACAGGTGATACAAATATAAGGAGATGTAAAACCTCAGAAATGTGTTATAACAAGGTCCAGAATACTGGTACTTTTGTGTTCTAAATATCAACAAACCTCAGACAAGAAATCATATGCAGATATGGATTTGGATGCGCTCACTCTGAAGGTTTCGTATCTCTGCAGTTAAGAGATTTTAGGAGTTGCATCACCACCTGTGCCTCATCCATTTACCCGTCATTTAATCCCATTAGCCTTCACTCTCAGCACAGCTGATCTTATTACTGAACACCGTGAACATCAGGCTCACGTTAAACAGTATAGTTCACCCAAGGATTAATCATTTTAAGTGACTCATGCATGCTACTCAATCCATGGCACAGCTATAAAAGCATTTCCAGCTCTTCCTCAGTCAACAAGGCTTTGTCTCTCTGAGCTTGTTGTTGGCACAATACATTGCAAAAATAAACAAACAATATCTTGAACTGCAGAACAATTACAGGAATATGCTGGATATCTTGTAGCTTTCTCAAACTGCTCTGCAATGTAAACTCTTAAAGTTAGAGGTCATATTTTGTCCAATATGACTTTAAAAGCAAAAGCAATGATAATAATAATGTTATTATTTATACCCCCCCCAAATCTGGCTTGGTTTCCCCAGCCACTCTGGGCGGCTTATAGCACATAAAGGGATTACAGGGCTCACAGACGTAGCCCAGTGCTGCTCTTACATTCCATCCATGTGTATTTCTAGTTTCTTACCACATACAAGCCTATGTTTCATAGTCCTAACATGTCAAAACAACAACATTTTCCCGTAGGGTGTGGTCAAGGAGCAGAAACAGAGGAAGGCTAAGATGCAGAACTTGATGAAGTCAAGTTGGTGGTGCGCTGCATGTTGACTCAACGTAAGAACCTCTACAAGTTAAACCACATCTTGATCCTTACATCTTAACTCAGTAAGTTTGATCAAATTCCTCTTCAAAATTAATGGCAAAGACTACTAACTTGAACTTGGGCCAAGAGGTGGTGGCATGCAGATAACAAACAGGAAAAAGCCAACATTTGCAAATGTTTATCTCGGTTTGGAATCAGAGAACAGTCGAGTCAATGGATTCCAGGGCTGAATCAGCCAATATACAAAAACCAAAATGCTGGAGAAGAACTTGGCATTCTTGGGGTTCACCAGGACATGAAAAAATTAGCGTTTCCTTACTGTGCTCTTGTTATCTGGCAGAAGACACTCAAGTTGTGAACCCAGTCTACTCCATTTGATTCATTGCCCGACACCTTAGCCAGTCTGTTTCAATGTTCATAATACTCTACTTAGATAAATCGCTCTATTTCTCTCTCTAATGTCTCTACACAGAGAATCCAGACTTCTTTTTCAGAAGAAGGAAACCTGAGCATTACCCACTCTACAGCCATTAATAAAAAACAACAGGGGAGGAGATGAAGCAGGTAAAATACAAAATGAAGCCAAATTTTGTGTGTTCATGTACAGAACAGAACAGACCTAAGCAGTTAAACTGGAGACCAAGAGAAGTCCTGCATTTCAGGGACTATTCTGGTATAAGGTGTTGCTCTCCCTTCCTATCATCCTCACTCTGACAGCTGAAAAGAAGGAGCATCTCCCAAAGCAATCTGTCTTCCCTCCACAAACAGAGCAAGCATGTTATAAAATTAATGGATAATTCTAGAGGCAAACATTTAAAGCAAACCAAGTGACAGGTCATCTGGAAATCATATGTAGTAGTAGTATCCCATTCATAGCACAAGGTCAGTTAATAATGGAAAGGGAAACAAGAGTCAACAGGAAGCATAAAACATCACACACACAAACACACACACCTTGCAGATTAGAGAAGTCACATTATAAGGAAATCAATAAAAGCAGCTAAGTGAAACTTTAGAGCACAGGAGGAAAATGAACAATGTCCTTCATTCATAGGTGTTAAATTAAAAAGAAAGGTATCTTGTATCAAGGAGACCTAAAAGCTTCACCAAGAGTTATGATGAAAAAAGATGGTAAATGAGGTAGGATTTAACAGCTACCATGTCTGTGTAAAAGCATATCCTGCACAGAGGACCCTTCCACAAAATGCTGGTAAAAAAAGCTTGCTGGTAAAAAGGACGCCCATTTGGACAAGTACAGTAGTTGACTCATTCCCTTACAAGAAAGATAAAAGGCTTTGGGAATCATTACTGACACATCACAACCATCGTCAACCTAGTGCCCTCCATCAGGTCCAGGCAAGCCAAGTCCAAAACATCTGGAAGGCACCAGTTTGTGCGGAAATTGGCACAAAAGAAGGCAGATGATGCCCCACCCTTCCACATTCTAATTCCCACTGCAAAATAGTTCATCTTCAATAAAAGCCTCAGAGAGGACAAAAATAAACCCAAGAAACTAACATATTTACCTCTTGAGCACAAGAGGAAAAAATTAAAGCCAGACCTCAGCTAAGTACAACAAATGCTTTAGTACTAGACAGTTTAGCTGAGCTATTGCCAGCAGACAGTGTTATTGGAAGAAAAAACAATTCTGGTACAGAAGAACTGCATCCCGGGATCTGTCGCCTGTGAGATCTTTCTCCAGCTGGAATGTCTACTAGAAAGGGCAGAAGTAGGGATTTTATTACAGCCACCGCCCCCTCTTTGGCCCACAATTAATCCTTATGCAATGCCTGCAAACTAACCCAAAATAAACTAGAGTCTGATGCTGCTAGAAAAATCTTTGGCTAGCTGTTCCCAGTCTGCAGTCTCCTTCCAAACACACACACACACACACACACACACACACTTTCCAATACTATCACTGTCATGCTTTATCTATCTAAAGAAAGATAAGAAGAAGAAGAAGAAGAAGAAGTAGGATTAAACAATTATAAAGCGATTATATGTTAAACTTCTTAAATTTAGCATGGTGTATTCTTTGACCAGGGCCTATAACAGCTGGGGGCTGGGGGCCCCAAAAGTGGATGGGCACTCCCATTCAAATGGTGTGTGTGCACTGCATCTTGTGATCAATTATGCAGGGCAGGGCTTACCCGCCCCCTCCCAATATTTTATTCAAGTTGGCCCCCCTGATTACAAGGAAACTTTACACCAGGAGAATACAAACACCAGACTTCTGGCCAGTCTTTATGGAAAAAAGTGTCAAGGGGGTCTCAATGCACCTTATTTTCAACAACAACCTAAAGCTGCCTCTGAACCTGTTTGGGATTAGGCGTTTATATCAGCATTTTAAAACAAACAAGGCAGAAGCAAGGTCTAAATTCACTGGTGACCAAACAAGGCCTGATCTTTGGCGAGACTGTCTCATTAAGACCAAGTTTGTAACTAAGCTACCTCACATTTCAAAAGAGCCTGAATGGACTCCGCACACTTTGGCCCTCAAACACCAACCAGTTGCCAAAAGTTTCAGGTTCCTACTGACTCAGGAGGTCTCCAGCTTTGTTCAAATAAACTCTTTAACATACACATAAAAATGTGCACGGAACAAATAGGCTCCCGGACCTACTATACAGTTCAGATGGAAATACTTATTCAAAAAAAGAAAAGGGGGGCTAACATCTTAACATACTCAAAACAAAATAAAAACAAAATATTTCCAGTAGCACCTTAGAGACGAACTAAGTTTGTTCTAAGAGACTTAGTTGGTCTCTAAGGTGCTACTGGAAAGAATTTTTTTATTTTTTATTTTGTTTTGACTATGGCAGACCAACATGGCTACCTACCTGTAACTGGATCTTAGCATACTGTTTCCTTATAAGAACAATTCCATTTCTGAAGCACATGAAGGTTGTGTGTAATACTGTCTAAAGAATCCTTCCTCTCATTGATTTATTTCCTGCGAAATTATTCTAGAGCTTCTCTTCAGAACCGACACTGCTTTTCCCATTCATGTAGACATCTCTGTGTCTGAACAAGCAGCCGCAAACGTTTCCACTTACTAATCCGAAATCTCTAATTTAGCGTCTTGTGGTAAGTCCATGACACTTAATGTTTTCGTACGATTATTTTTAGGGTTACAGTAGCTTTCTGTAACTGTCCAAGCCTGTCACAGTGGCATCAAGAGTAGAGGGGAAAGTTACAATAAACTTTGTCAGGAAGAGGAGGAGGAGGAGGAGGAGGAGGAGGAGGAGGAGGAGGAGGAGTTTGGATTTGATATCCCGCTTTATCACTACCCGAAGGAATCTCAAAGTGGCTAACATTCTCCTTTCCCTTCCTCCTCCACAACAAACACTCTGTGAGGTGAGTGGGGCTGAGAGACTTCACAGAAGTGTGACTAGCCCAAGGTCACCCAGCAGCTGCATGTGGAGGAGTAGAGACACAAACCCGGTTCCCCAGATTACGAGTCTACTGCTCCTAACCACTACACCACACAAACAGATAGGGTATGTTTGTTTATACATACATTAATAAAGTGGGGGCACTTAGCTCACCAATCCCATATGGATCAAGCTGCACAGAACTGGTACTGAATATCGAGGTCGTCAACTGCTAAGTGTTGAGCATTTCAAACATGAGCAAGCAGCTAACATTTGTCCTCTTGTGCATGAGCAGAATCCCATTGGCTTCGCCAGACTAAAGTTAGTGGTATTAAATGACAAGCATGGTAATCCCACAAATGCTGTAATAATGGAAACTGAGCAACGAGGAAGACAAGGAGGAAGGCGGGGAGGGTAAAATCAAAGAGAGAATGAGCAACAGAACAAGAGAGAGGGGATAGAAAGCCATCAGTTACGTACCTCCTAATGCAGAATAAGCAGAGACAGCCAGTCACAGAACAGAAAGGTGATAGGTCATAGGCCATAAGGAAAACAAGAAGGCACATTTAAACCACTCATTAAAAAATCATACCCAAAAATCAAACCAACAGAAATAAACAAGTACCGGGGTTTTGGGGGGGGGGGGGACTAAAGACATACAGGAATAACCTTTGGAAGAGAGAGGTGTGTTCTTTTGTGTGCGCGCACAGAAAACCTAATTGTGAATCAACACAACAGCATTATTGGAAAAGGTTTAAAGTTTTTTTTAAAACAACAACAACAACAACAACCCTGTAATCTATCAGATTCTGCTACCTCTACAAAAGAAAGAGCCGGGACTTGGTTTCGGCTGAGGTTTTCAAGACCAAGAATCTGGAAATCAAACTTCACTCAAAATTGTGAAGTAGGAGGATAATAAAGTAGTAATAAGACAAAGGAATTATGTAAAGTGGTTGGCAATATTTGAGCAGAAACTAATACTGATTCCATTGCATTAAATTTTCAACGTAATAGTGGGGCGGGGGGGGGAATAACAAAAGCAGCACATGCTAATACACAAAATAAAGTATCAGGGAAATTATCCACTTACTGACCTAATTTCAGCAGCCAACCTTCTCGGTCTGGGTTAAAAAACGTATGAGTTAAATCATTCCCATCATCTTCTGGGATTTTAAAGGGCTCATTTTTAATGCTTTCGTATAAATTCTGGAAGAAAACAGGAGAGGAAAAGTTTAACACCACTGCCAGGGCTGCAAGGTACAACCAGCAGGTTCTGTCAAAGCACCTCAAAGAGAAACTAAAATCAATTATTTTCGGAGAAACTATTTGCACGGTCATATTTGCAAATAATTTTGCACTTTTCATGGGCAAGGTAATCATGTATTGTGCTAGTTATGTTACTTGTTCAACAGTCGGTGAGAAAAAAGGCAAAAATGGAAGCACTGAAAATTAAATAATCTGCCAACATGTTCAACCATTCAAAACACACCAGGAAACACCTGAATCAGGTAAAATGGGTTTGCATGAATCTCTCACTTTGAGAACCATCCACTTCACAGAAAGCAAAAAGTCAAATGAGGTTTTTCCTTGGAAAATACCGGTAGTAGTTCTACTTTGGAAATCTGCAGGAAGAAGCATCTACCTGCAAGATACACACTTGCTATATATATATATATTTAAAAATCATAAACATCTTTCCATATTCAGCAGGACATAGAGGTACTATGATAGTTGAATGTGAGGAAAGAAACAGAGGCCAGCTTGGTCAACACATAACAACCATGATAGGTGAATGTACAGTTAACCATTAGTGTTGGAAGCACTTGTTCGTTTTCAAAGATGGATCTCCTAACCAGGGAAGGTTCCGTGGTAGAGCATGTCTTGAATGCAAAATGGCCCCAGATTCAATCCCTGGCATTTCCAGTTTAGGATTGCCAGAAACTCTGGAGAGCCACTTGCACACAGCACAGGCAGTTCTGAGCTAGATGGACCAGAGGTCTGACTTAGCTTCTTATGTACCAACGTCAGTTATGTAGATGTGTGGAGGACCATCACAGTATATGGCCCCTTGCTCACACAAGAGAGTTAGCTCAAAATGCTGCATAAAGTATAGACACAACTGAACAAAAGCAAGTGTAAAGTAGCGGCTGGAGTGGTGGACCTAGAGACTGGGGAAACCACAGTTCAATTACCAGCACAGTCCCTAAAGACCGATTGCTGTCCTTGGGGGCAAGTCAGCTATTCTCAACCTAGCATTACTGAGAGAATTCTTTCTCCAGAGCTCCAATGTTACATTATAATAAATCCTACTGTGTTGGTTCCCAAAGAGATCAGTGCCAGAATTGATGCACTTGTTTATTGGCCCCACATCAAAAGCAGAAATTCAGCCCACTTGCCATTGTAAAAGCAGCTTACCCGCAGCAGTTCCTCGGGGAGGTCCCCGCCTTCGTTAATACCTCGATTCATAGATATAAACCGCTCCACTGTTGGTTTGTCTCTTACATTGTGGTTGTGTAGACTAGTGTTTAACATAATGATTGCAAAGGATAGCACATAGCATGTATCTGAAATGCAACATCAAAGTAGAATGATTACCGTACTCTTCGTAAAACCAGCCCATGGCTAGTTATTAATAAGAAAGCAAGGGCATGAGAAGCCCCTTCTCTTTTCCCAAAACCCCAATGGTGATAAGTCACACTTTGCAATCTGAGCTTTGAACCCACCCAAAGTTCTTATACATGCCAGAAAAGAGGTAGCTAAAGTGAATGTATTAAGATTTATTGCTTTTAGAAAAGAGCATGCCTGAACCACTCACAAATTAGTCTCAATTTCCCGTAACTTAATTACCGTTAAGCAACATTCCAAAGCAGGCTAGACTACAAGAGATGAACAGTTCACCTCTCCCACTTGGGTCTCCTGAGAGGAACCATGGGTCTCAGTGGAGACACTGAGCTACAGGAATGAGCTTGGACTTTTGTGCTCTCTCCAGTCAAGATTTTTACAGGTTTCTAGCTTACTTCTTGTCATCCAATTTTTACCCAATATCACTGACACAATAAACACAATCAGGATAGGAAAACCATCACCACTAACCTGTAGACTGAAAGACTCCAGGGTTACAAAGGCAATAACGTGAAGCAAAAGCTTCCATCATACGATCTATTTTTTGAGCCTCTCCCGGAAGCCTGAAACTCCACAGGAACTGCCTGCAAAGATATACATTAACTTGCATGTCAGATATCACCCACTACAGTACAGGAATCTCTTGCTACAACACTATCAAACACTATGTCTCTGTAGATCAGTGCTGATTTAAAGTATTTTTCCAAACATAAAATTGGTAGCCTAGCAGCTTACGTTAATCAGATGCCCCAGTAATGTGTCACAATGAGCCACAGCTAATGGTTTGCCACGACTGTGCCCAAGAGGGCTCTCCACTTGTGCATTGTGGGAGAAAACCATGCTTCCTGGCTTAATATTTACACCCAACCCAGGATCATGGTATGTGTTCCTCCCTTCCCTCTTGTTCGGTGTGGCCACATGGACAATTTTGGGACCTTTCACTTCTGTTTTAGACTAATCATATCTTGTCATGACTCATAACATCTGAATCAAACGAACCACAGTTAGTACTAACTAGGACTTACTAAACAATATCATACCATGCTTTTATGAAACTGGCTTGCATTAGTAAACTACAGTTAAGATTAACCATGGGTTAGGATTTGGCAACAACACAAAAGTACAGTTAATTGGAAAAAGAAGCTTGCAATTTCATCACTACACAACCATTCCTGTAATGCTATGGGTTAACATTAAGTCCAAAAGCAACTAGAGTAATCACTCATCTCCACCCGGGTGAGTTCTGACAGAGTTCATTAACACTATTGCCAGCAATGCTGCTCTGCTTATAACACCCCTTTGACCCTTCAAAATACATTATTGAAATGCACCATGAAACAAATTATTTGATGGTAACATTGAATTATTTAGGCAACAAAAACTATATCCTTCATTTAACATCATGCCAAAATTGCAAGAGGAGTTATTTACTGTTTTGGGTAAGAGTAAACAATCCCCAATTTTTAGAAAATGACTTTGTGTTATCAGTGGTGAAGGTTCAAACCATAATAGGTCAAGGTAGTCTCTAACACTATTTGCTGTGACTTATCAACACAGCCTGGAATTCTTATTTTCTTTAGCTATGTGATTCGTAACCTTACATTTTTGACACACACACAGTTACCAAATTGAGGCACGGGGGCGGGGAGCAGATTCCATTATTTTTGTGGCCTCTGGTTAAAAATTGCAAATATATTTAGGAAAAAGTTGTAAGAGAGGTTTTTTTCAGTGTGCTCACCTCAAGGCTTGTACAAGATTGAGATCAGCAAACTCATGGAGTTCAACAAAAGCCTGAAGTACTTTAATATTAAAGTCATCCCTGTGAAAGAAAACACACGGAGTGAAATGGCAGAAGCAATTCATTTTAATATTCAGACTTCTTTTCCCCCCAGCCTGGCTATCCACAAGGTTTGGCCGCTCACATGACCAAGGGGAATCTGGCCTTCATCAATAACAGGTGTCCCAATGGTCCTTTGTCCCTTCTCTTGCTTAGCCTCTGTTACCTAGCTAGCGTTGGTGTGCATAGATACATACATGTGTGACTTCATCTGGGGCTTCCCAGCACTCAGGTTCCAGGACCTTATCTCTTATGGCACCAGCACTCAAGTGTCCACTGCAGGACTAAACTCTGGTGCTGCCTTGTAGGTTGCGGCACCCACCTGTCCCAGATCCTATAAAGCCCCAGCCTCAGAGCCTGCTCCTGAAGCCTACAGCACTCATCTCCTGTACATTGATGCTCCATGCTGACCCAAGACACTTTGCTGCCTAAAGTGGAGCAGCAAATCCTCCCCTCCACAACCAAGTTGCATGGTTTTCAACGCCAGTTCAGTTATTTTTGCACCTGTGGCAGAAAATCTCACAAGTGCCTCTTGCTATCCCCTGGCAATAAAAACACAATAATAATAATAATAATAAATTAAATAACCAATGTTTTGTTGTCCCCAAAATCAGCTGCCTTAAATGGTAGGGATGGTTGTCTATGCTCCTTCTCCCTTTGATCCCTTCACTGCTACCCGACCTCTGCCTGTTTCAGACCACACCCACTTCTAGCCCATGAGGGTTGACTGACACCCAACTCCTGGTCTCAGGACCCCATTGCCTAGAACTTGAATCTTGACTGAGGCCCAACGCTATTGCCATATCCAGTTCCCCAACCACAGTGAAATACTGGATGCACACCAAGCTGACCCAGTTGGTGTGTCATACACCAACGTTGTTCCTCAGATGTTCCTGCACAATAACCACATGTACACAAGAAGTGGAAGCAGGGATCCAGAATATGATGATACTTAAAGCAGGGCTAAAGTTGTGGAGTAACCACTCACTCAACAAGGACATCCATGCTTAGCATAGGCCAGACAACATCCAATTCGAGGTAGTCCAACACAATGCCCTCCTTAACAAATAACCATGTTGTTAGATGCCCTGAGAGAAGGATTTTTTGCTGGAAAATGCAGGATACGTATTTAACAATGGCAATAAATGCATCAAGTATCCAGCCAGCGCAGAACTCAACTTCTTCTGGCTTGCTTTCAAACAGGGTGCAAATAAGTTCAATTTGCAAGTAGTCACCTGCTGGACCCAAGAACCCTCTGTATCTGAACTGGCAGTCAAGTTGAACCGAATATGAGCCATGTTTGTTCTCAGTCGCCTGTAGTGGGAGTAAAAAGCTATACAAGCAACGTGTTTGTACATGCAGTTTCCCATCTCAAAGGCAATGGAACAAACATGCAATTCCCAGAATTACAGGCTTCCCAGAATTCCCAGAAGTTAGGAAGAAAGAATGAGCTTGGGCTTCAGTTTGCCATTACATTTTCAAACTTAGCATTACAGTCATGAGGACTAGAAACCTTTCCCCCTTTAAGTAAAACTTGGAAATGTCAGAACTCTAATAAAATCCAGTGCCATTATGAACTATTAAAGCTCTGCAGCAGAAGAGCATCGGTCAATTTAATATTTTAATAAGCAACTTAAATTTTATTCTCCTATATTTACACTGTACAAAATGTAAACTCATATAAGGGCATGAATTCTGAACTATGCATATTTTATTCTTTTTTAAAAAAGAGAAAAATGGTAATACTATACAAGTAAGGTAGTTATTCTTTGACTTGGCACCATTCTGAATTTCAATACCATTAGACGCATATGCCCTGTAACCCTTAGGGTGTGTTTGAATCACATCATTAAATGAAAATGTTGCAGATCAGCTTCTAACTCAACAACAGGTAGGCGGGTTTCTAAAGCAAACAGGTGCCTGAATCGCCTCCTTAAGTGTACATAACAAACCTTTTCAAGTATTTTAATTAATATGTTGAAAACTCCACTCATTAAATAGGATGTGTGCAAGTTGTTGCTGTTATAAATACAATAGAAGCTCTTGCCAAGGGGAAATTAGTAGATCAACGCATCAAAAGGAATGCTTTTATCCTCAATGGGAATGGTATAAAGAAAGTAATTAATGCTATTTAGAAAATACACTCAAGAAGAATCCTTCGGAAAAATACCTCTAGGTTTCCCTCTTGGTTATACAGTACACAACTTCAACCTTATCTGGACATGGTAAAGCCATTTCTAGTCTGCATTTTTTTAGCAGGGTGGAAGCTGGTAGAGGAGGGGTAGAAAATTATGTCCCTTGTCCACTGCAATCCTATGCTGGGTTCAAAAGAGGGGATTTCCCTCTTCTGGCAGACTACTTGCTTTCTATGTTGGACGCAGAGGGAGGTTGAACTGCTCTATCCTGGTCTCCCTGCCCTTGCCAATGACAGTCCACTGACTCACTTCCACAGGGCCAGCTTGCTTCAGGCAAAACAGAAAATGCTGCTCCCACCCTGACACCTCCTCCCCTCCATTGCTGCTGCCTCCACAGTGGCAGGTAGTGGCAAAGGAGGCGGCTGGGCATGGAGGAGGAGGTAAGAGGTGGCAGAGGAGGCTGGATCTGCCACCTGAGACAACCACCTCACCTTGCTAATGGGTGGACCAGCTAGTGCCTGCATGCAATGCTTTGCCATCTATGTTTGTTATCCTTTTTTATAAGCTCTTATTAAAGCTTTTTTCATGATGGAGTAAGATAAAAGAAACTATTCTAAAACAAAAAACAGAGAAAGAGAAAAGAAAACACAGAGTCCTCTCTCAAAGGTAGCCATTAAGCCCTGTCTCACACAAAGTGGTGGGCCCTCCCAGCTCTTGCCTGAGACCTTTCCTTTTTTCTCCCAGTCTTTCACCCTGGGAAGTCTTTTTCCCCTGCCTTCTCACTCAGGGTCCTTCCATCCACCCACCCATGTGTGTGTAATCCTTGGACCCCAATAATGGCCCAGAGCAGAGGACACCAAAGGAAAACAAAATAAAAAGAGAGAGAAGAAAGAAGATAAAAAGAAGGAACTTATAGAAGAAAAGACAAAGAGAAAAGAGAAGAGAGAAGAATAAAAAGGACTTCCGATTTTCCATCTGTCAGTTACATAAAAAATTATTCAAAACTATTTGTTATCCTGCATGCAAATCTGGTTTATTATAAGAAGCAAGTGGTAAATCCAGAAGGTTTAAGGCTAGTTCAGAGTAAAAAGAAACACAGTATTTTCAGCTGAGTGCAAGAACTTTGCCTCTGCACACTACTACTACTACTACTACTAGACACTCACAAGATTTCAGACTTTCTTTTTGTTGTTTAATGATTTTTTAAAAAAAGAAAGTAGTGGTGGTACCACTAGGGTAACCCATATTAGGTCCTGGTATCACCCTTTTGTGGGTCCTGACCCACCAATAAAGAACAGTGCTCTGAAAATGAAATTTAGATGTGGGTAGCTTAGCCATGGGCTTTTTGGGTGGCTTTTGACAAGAAACACTCCCTAAGGCTCAGTTCATGTATAAAACAGAAATAGTAACAACACAGCTGTCATCCATCTGTAAAACAGAAATAAATAATGACCACATGATTTTGGGGGGGATAAATGAAAGAAAGAAAAATATAGTTTTGCCTGTCCAGAACCTTAAAGCTATAAAATTTCTCAGTTTGAACTTCCCATCTCAAACATTCAAATTATTGCATACATTGTACATTTCTGCACTGCAAGCTGATACTCCCCCAAAGACAGATGGGCACGTGAGGATGTCTTTTAAATATATTTTTAGTATACGTATAGACATTTAACCATCGGAAGAAATGTCGAGAAAGTGTTTGGAAAATTCTCAGACACTAAATAACTTGCTAAAGATAATACGCACTTGGCTAAAACTTATCTCCCCTGAGCTGACATGCCATTCACAAGTGGTACAGCACAATCCTAAGCTTGTTACTCAGAAGTAACTCTTACTAAATTCAATGAGACTTACTTTCAAGTTAACATGGCTAGGACTGCAGTTCTAAACACTTCCTAGTTCCACCGTGCCTATAAGTATTAAGCTACAAAACTTTCATACAGTCCACACAACTGCCTCATTTGGGGGGGGGGGCAAGATCTACTGGGAAGAGTTGCTGTGTTCACTAGGCCCGGCCTCCTGAGCTATTTGTTTCTTTGAATAAAGAGTTAACTTCACTGACACCATGTGAGTTACTACTGACCTACTCCTGGTACCCACCTCTGACAGCAGTCTATGTTGTCAGGTATAGGCCAGGTAGGCACAGCTTGGCCAGAATGGCCTCACAGGGCAAATACGAAGGCCTAGCAGGTTTAATTAGACCCATAGAACAGAAGTTCCCCATTCCAGATGTACATAGTAAGCTACACTTTATTTTTTAAAAATATATTTTATATTAGCTACAGTTTATTGACATAAATTAGGAACAACGACAAAAGCAGCTTAGTTCTGTTGCAACACAATGTTCTTTAACTTTCAACTGCCACATTAGAAACACAAGAAAGCCTTACTCCTAAGAAACTCTGAAATACCATGTTAGATATTCACACCCAAAGAGACTGAGTGTATCTTCTCGTCCAGTATGAATTACTACTTTTATTCATGCCGTTTTGCGACTGCAACGGAGCTTGTGAACGATGCCCCATATTTTCATCTCCGAGAAGCATTACATCACAATAAGGCATCTGGTATCTATTAAGATACTCTCTGCCAGAGTCTGTACTATTTTCAGTCACGTATAAGGGAGGAGGGTTTGTGTGAGGGACCTGAAGTTGTTTGCAGACCAGGAAATCCAGGTTAAATTGGATAAAGAAGCTCTCAAGATGATTTAAGTTTGCAGTCTTTGCTATACACATTGATTGCAGTTTTGGTTCTACTTTTTATAAATCAAATTTGCAGCCAGAATGGCCTTTATGTTTAATATTTGTTCACATTAAAAGCTAGGGGATGCTGCTATTCCTCTGAAGTGCCTGCTTAAACTATATATTGCCACCAATAAGATGTTCACAGAAGACAACATTAAACAGACGAAAAGAACTATTATTAGGACAGGCAGTAGCCTTGCTGATAGCTAATAATTATGTAGCCAGCTGTCTCCTAAGATTAGCAGGCTCTTCCTCTCTGGTCTCAACATTAAATGCCACACATGATTGTCAAAATCTAACTCTGAAACCTCCCAAAATTTGCATCACAAAACCCAAACATTTAACTATCATTAATCCTATACACTTATTTTTATAAGTGTTTCCTCTACTCAGGAAAACATGTGTGAAGAAGATACACCTGTGCAATGTGTCGTTTTGCTTCTAGTTAGAAGAAACAGTCCCTGCCCAACCACATGCATTCCTATCTAGATTTTTATTTTTAAGATCTCTGAGTTTCAGAAGAAAAGAAATGCAATGGAGAAAATGCCCCTTGGAATTCACAAACCTATATGAGCTGCTTCAAGCTGTGGTAAAGCACACACTTTGAACACAGAAAGTTCCACATTCAATCCATGGCATTTCCAGTAAGAAGGATCAGGAAGCGCATTCTGAGAAAGGCTATGAGTCAATGTTGGAGATCCCTTACAGGGATAGGGAAGGGCCTACAGCTAAATCATAGAACATATACATCATATGCAGAAGGCTCCAGGTCGAATCTACAGCAATTAAAAGGATCAGGCAGCAGGTGAGGTGAATACCTAAGACCCTGGAGAACTACTGCCCAAACAAAGTTGACAATACTGGGATGGTTTGGACAAACAACCTGGTCTCATGTATAGCTGCTTCCTATGTCACTATCAAAGGAATAAATAATAAATGTGCTTATATAAGGAGGTAAGTTGAATATTGCAAATGACTTAGTAGGGAGGCCACAGTTGGAGCCACCAATGATAGGATATAGTCTGTGCCTACAGACTCTGCTTTCTATAGCTGCCCATTAAGATGCACTGCTGGTTTGCTAGACTGTGGTCACCACACTGCTTTCAACATGAATATTTAACCATTTTAAAACAAAAACAAAAACCCCAAAGTGCATTTCCATCTGTTAGGCGGTGGGGTGGTATTTCTGCATCATATTCATATTGAAAAACTTTTCAGGTGTTCCTATTTTCCTGCATGGCGTATATATTCTTACAGACGTGCATGATACATAGCCATGGTCAAAGAGAACAAGAAGAATCAAAGTAAGGCTCCCCATGTCAAGCTTAACATAAAAAGACACACAGGTTGTTCTCTACTTACCTTTCACCGAGATAATCTCCAATGACAGTTTTATTTAGCCCTTCCCCTTTATAAAGGAACTGTGCAATGTCCTCAGGAGTATTCTGCAAGAGGTCGTTTTCTATGAGGAACTGGATTCCCTAAAAAGCAGCAGGAGGAAATAAATTCAGTTGCTTTCGTCTTCACAAGATTACCGGTATATGTTCTGAAAATACGAAGCTGTGGAGTTTTTATATCTATTTCATTGGTAAGTAGGAGTTTGCCTATGGTTGACAAATGCAGCCTCATCTGTACACACCCTCCTCAAAGCTCACCTTTTTTGGGAAGCCTTTGGATCATCCCCCTTACCTTACTGAAACTAAACCAAAATACGTATAATCAAAATAATCAGCCATTATGAACATCCCTGCTGAATTACACAACGTAGTCCTGCATTCTGTTCTCACAGCAGCCTATCAGATGCTTATGGGAAGCCCACAAACAAGACATGAACACAATAGCACTCTTCCTTGCCTAATCATGTCTCCATAGCATCCCAATATAAATTCCTTTTATCACTAGTTAAAAGATTATAAGTAGTACAAGATGGAAAATACCTCTGCCCAAGGCTTTGGACAGCTGCTTTGTATATTAATTAAGGACTTTTTAGCCTGACTAAAGGGCAACCAAAGCAGTTTACAAGATATAAACATAAAATGTACAATCACAATTCACCTTAAACCCTCAGAAAAGATAGCAGTGGAAATAAGCAACAATATTGTTCACCCCAGGATAATATCAGTAAAAACAAATTAAGCAATTCAGCACCAGATGAAGCAACAGCAGCAGACTAATATGCTTTCAAGGAAAATAAACTGGAAATAAATAGATCTTCAATATACATTTGAAGACTCGTAAAGACAAGGGCTGCATGACCCTAAATTGAAATAGATAATACCGAGCTAGATGCACCACTTGTCTGAGTCAATATAAGAGACCTATGTATGTTTATAAACAGATCAAGGAATTTTAATCTGCCGCATCTTTCATCCCTGCTTCTTTTCTCTATTTTTTCTTTTTCAGTATTTATTAAATGCAGGTATATTGTTGACAGAAAGTGTATATTGCAGAAAGTGAGGAGGAATTAAAGAACCTTTTAATGAGGGTGAAAGAGGAGAGCGCAAAATATGGTCTGAAGCTCAACATCAAAAAAACTAAAATCATGGCCACTGGTCCCATCACCTCCTGGCAAATAGAAGGGGAAGAAATAGAGGCAGTGAGAGATTTCACTTTCTTGGGTTCCATGATCACTGCAGATGGTGACAGCAGTCACGAAATTAGAAGACGCCTGCTTCTTGGGAGAAAAGCAATGACAAACCTAGACAGCATCTTAAAAAGCAAAGACATCACCTTGCCGACAAAGGTCCGTATAGTTAAAGCTATGGTTTTCCCAGTAGTAATGTACGGAAGTGAGAGCTGGACCATAAAGAAGGCTGATCGCCGAAGAATTGATGCTTTTGAATTATGGTGCTGGAGGAGACTCTTGAGAGTCCCATGGACTGCAAGAAGATCAAACATATCCATTCTCAAGGAAATCAGCCCTGAGTGCTCACTAGAAGGACAGATCCTGAAGTTGAGGCTCCAGTACTTTGGCCACCTCATGAGAAGAGAAGACTCCCTAGAAAAGACCCTGATGTTAGGAAAGATGGAGGGCACAAGGAGAAGGGGACGACAGAGGATGAGATGGTTGGACAGTGTTCTCGAAGCTACTAACATGAGTTTGGCCAAACTACGATAGGCAGTGAAGGATAGGCGTGCCTGGCGTGCTCTGGTCCATGGGGTCACGAAGAGTCGGACACGACTGAACAACAACAACATATTGTTGACAAGCAGCTGATGCTTGTTGGTTTGCAAGTCTTTTATTATTACATTAAATCATTTTAGAAGATCTAGTAAACAAATAGTAATGGTATAAATTATTATCTATTCCATGTTAGCCCTCAGGATGCAAATTACAGAGATAATCTTCTTATAACTGAATATTTGTCTGTTCATCATGCTAATGACTTGACACACAGCATGATCTGGGAAACTTCAATGTGAGTAGATAGAAAAATAGATAACACCATGTAATTACAACTGTATCATCAGATAAAGCAGTTGGTTATAGTAATCTAAGCCATGGAGCTAACTGTGGCATTAGCTTTCAGTGCATTTGTATCTATAAAATTATGTATAGCCTTATATATTATGCACCATATTTTTATCTAAAGTTGTGTCTTTATTTCAGCTAAGGCTGAAATCTGTAAACTGAACAGAATGGGGTTTACCTCTAAGTAAACATACATAGGATTGAAAATGAGCTACATATAATGGCATGTCCTGAAGTCAATAAAATAATCTCCAATTCTGTCAAATGACTTTGAAATAGAGCACAGACATGTGAGCCGGTACAGACATAACAGAGAGTTATGATTTGGTAGTACATGAATTAAATATTTTAAAAGATACATGGACTCACACACTGCTATTCCCTCCCTCCTTGGCTTGTGGCACATCCTATTTTGCTGTTTCATCTGAACTGTCAAACTAGGGTTTGTGTTTGCCCTGCAAACCAGGATTGGTAACCAGGATCAAACCATCATTTCCAATGGTGGTTTGCAGAGCAACCACAAACTCTGGTTTACCGGGTTGGAAAAAGGCAAGTGATAGTTTGCCAAACACTAAGGAGGAAGGGTGGGTGCATGAGGGGAAGAAGTCAGCAGATGAGCCCAATGGTCTTTAAAAGAAAGGCTTGTTAATATTGCACCAAATTATAGCTTGATGTTCTCTCTAATCCAGACCACGTTAGGGTATGTCCTCCCCTTTTTTATTTTCTGTTGGAAAGCAAGTTTGCACCTTTTTATTCAGGTTGGCATGTGTGCATTTTAACAGGATTTAAATGAGTTTAATCATGTTTTTATTACTGGTTTTATTGCTGTTATCTTAAGCAGCAATGGCACTTGCAACAATGCAACAGAAATGGCAATGGTTCATTTTTAAAACCAGCAAGCTCAAATGTGGTTTTTAAAAATAAACTGGAGATAATGAAAAACAATTTTGTTGTTGTTTAGATGTTTAGTAGTGTCCAACTCTTTGTGACCCCATGGACCAGAGCACGCCAGGCACTCCTGTCTTCCATTGCCTCCCGCAGTTTAGTCAGACTCATGTTGGTAGTTTCGAGAACACTGTCCAACCATCTTGGACAATATTTGTTAACAAATTGATCAAGCATTCAGATGCAAGCAAACAGGTTGCAGAAACAACAGCAGTAAAATATTTTGTTGCTGGACAATTCAATCAACAACTGCAGCCTACTTTATCAGGGCAAACCCAATGCCATTTTATCAGTCTGAGAAGCTATTTTTAGTACAGGAAACTGTATGCTCTCTCTTTCCCCCACCCCACCTTCCCTCTCCTCTACCCAGTCTCCCTCTGAATTGCTTTACCATCTAGAAAACTTCCCTGAACACCCAGCTGGAACATGAATACCAACAATCAACTTCCTTTTTGAAAATTGCAAAGAAAGATGCACATTTCATGCAAAGGGGAACATGTCTGCCAACCATATTTCCACTCATGCTGGAAACCCCTGGAAGCTAAAAAATTAGTTACAATTCAAAATCTCATCAATAGACTCCATTTTTTAATCTGTATGTTTCTGAAATTACTTTGCTTTAATAAAGCCTGCTTTCTGGAAATTCAGATGCCCCAAGCAAATACTTTGTCATCTTCCGAAACAAACCACTTAGGAAAACAAGATTCCAGACCTATTCAGCTTTTAGAGCAGGAAAAAAAGAGCAAGAAAAAGGCAAAGAACTGAAAGAAGAGGCAAATATGTGCTGGTGAAGCTGTCTCTCAAAGTTATGAGATACGGAGAATAGAGTGCTTTATATTATTAAATATAGTATATGTAAACATTGAGCAGCAACATCTGCTGTGCTCTTTCAGAGGAATGTTTCAGAGGAACATGGAGAAATACAGAGCTGGTACTAGTCCTGGGTGCAGGGCTGTATCTGCTTTCTGTGCAGGATCAATCCCTGGCATCTCCAGGTAGGGATGAGAACATTCCCTGCTTGAGAATCTGGATAGCTAGGCTACTTTCCAGCAGCAACAATACTGAGAAATTGGTCAATGGTGTGACTCAGTATATGCCAAACACTCTAAGGCATTTGCCTAGCATAGCAATTAGCAGGTGACACAGGGAAAGGTGAGCAGTCCCCCTAGAACAATGGCATCAGCTATGAAGCTCCATCTTGGGATCATCCTTGTGAAGTCAGCCTTGATTCCCTGGCAGCAGCTGTCTGTTAGCGTTTATGCCAGCACAGGTCTCTATAAAATCCCCACCAAGGAAGAATACACATGCCTTATATGCGCTGATGAAGCAAACAGAACTAGGCTTTGGGAAGGAGACAGGAGGACTCTAGGACCCTGTCAGAGGCCTCAGGTCTCCTTCCCAGTGATGCTGCTTCCTGCCTTGCCTGGGGCTGCCAAAAAAGGCCCCCCCCCCCCGCAAGCCGCATGTTGGACCACCCTGCCTTAGGTGAATGGCTGAGACAGTCTTGTTTTGCCAGTCTTTGGGGTCATTTTTTATTTGTACCGACTGCTACAAATGGTTTGATGTTGCTCTGGCGAATTCCTTGGTACTCGGATGTTTTGGCTCCTGAACCCTGCAAACCCGGAAGTGGGTGTTCCAGTTTGCAAACGTTCTTTGGAACCCGAATGTCTGACGGGGCTCCTGCAGCCAATCAGAATCCGCACTTTGGTTTCTGAACGCTTTGGAAGTCATACAGACTTCTGGAACGGATTCTGTTTGACTTCCAAGGTACAACTGTACTTCATTGTGATTTTATTGTATAAATGTTTTTAATCTACTTGCAAGCTGCCTTGGGATATCTCGTAACTGAAAAGTGGGATATAAAACTTCATAAATAAATAAGCATACGTTCTCAAGAACACAAAGGTCCTACCTTCTTGGGATCCATATTGAACTTTTTTCTTCCCATAGCTATTTGTTTATTTCTCTGTGTAGTTTTGCTGTATATTTGTAAGGGGGGAAATAAAAGGAAAAGATTATTACACAGATGTATTTGGTTAAACATCTTTGATGTTTACATTTTGAATGTTATTTACATGTTCATCTTATACAGCCAGTATGAATGAATAGGATGGAATGGCTGAGCTTTTACTTCCAAAGTTAAAGGGAATTATTTACCCTCAAAAATAATTCAAAGTAGCTTTGACTTCATTTTAGATTTTTAATACACTGTGTTTAACCCTCCTGACATACATTAGAGGAAGGGCATTAAAGAGGATAATGTGCATGGCTTTAACCCACAAGCCAGTTAAACTGGATTATTTCAATCCAAGCCAATTGGCGGTGCAATCTTTGGAGTCTCTGTACTGGCAAATAAGCCTTTAGGTCTGCTGCAACGCTAGCACAAAACAGAAGCCTATGATGTTGCAGTGGCTGAACATGCTAGCTGGGGACATTGTGCCAGAGAAGCTGTGGGGAGTCTGCACTATGTTAGCTGCATCACACAATGAACTCAGACTTCAAGACAGAAGAAAGTGTTGCAGAAATGAGGACACACTGCATTCTAATGGCATTCCAGTCAACACAAACCCAAATGCACCCAGAGCGACACACTGAGTATTAGCTTTAACAAAAGTACTGACAGTGGCAGACACCACAGCAGGCTAGATACACCCTATTTGCTAAGATCAGGATGCTACTTAATTACTTTGGTGTATAAGTAAATTGCACAAACCTCTTTGGTGGCTGCTTCCCAGACTTTAGAACTCCCTCCCTGGAGAAGCTAGGCAGGCTGCCTATTTGCTGTCCTTCTGCCAGCAGGTGAAGACAGCCTTTTGGGAAATGACTGCTTTTAACTAAAGGGCGTGTGCCATGCTGTTTTTATTATAATCATTTGTATGTTTTAAATATATTTTATAGATTTATATAGCTTTAATTCTATCAATGTTTTTGTGATGTTTTTCCCTATATTTTTAGCAGTTTTTAAGGGAGAAAGGTGGGGTATAAATAAATTAACAACAACAACACTTTGTGTCCTAAAGGATCCAGAAACACGCTCCACTGATTTTAATGGACAAAATGGCAAGAGTCACCTTAGTAAAGTTTAATACTAAATGTGCAGAACCTACACACATGCACAGCCATCAAGGCAAAGCTTACAATGACGCAGGAACAGTGGTATTATGTGCAAGGTCGAAAGTGAGAGAAACATTCCAAAACAGTGCACTCAGCTGCCATTTCTCAACTTTGTAGTGCCCGCGGTGCTGAATATCACAATCATGGGGCTAACTACCGGTAGTTGCTGTACCCCATCCTACATTTGCTAAACTAGCTCTTTGTGGGAATAAGCAGTAAATTTCAATAAACAGAACAACTTCTAATTATATTCCCCCCTTGAAGACAGGCAGTACATAGGGCCGAGTAGATGATCAAGGTCTCCGCTGGAAGTTAGGCTATTTCTGCAAGGCCCTCAAAAAAGCTGAAGCAACAGAATGCTGCTTTTCCATAAAGCATACTTGTGACAAAGTCAGCTTACCTTTCCTCTACACTTGTCAAGTTATCGATTTCAGTCATAACCTCTGCTATTTCAAATTTTAACCGCTGCCAACATGAGAGAAGAACACAAGTGAACATTAAACAACTTTTCCAAAAATAGGTAGATTTCACTGGCTTCTTTCTGAATTTAGAAATGGAGCAACAATCCTATCACAAAAGTCTGCTCTGATGTATTTACCTGCAATATCATACTATTCACACACCACTATGACATTTGGGTGTATGAGGTGTTAGGGGAGGGGTAGTACCTCTGGTGGGGGACACCTCGTGCTCCTTCTGGGGTAGTTTGTCCACCTTTGGTCCTCACCCTGCACTCAGTTTTCACACGTGGCTCCTAGAAGCTGTCAGTATGCAACAACATCAAATGGTTTTGACTGGCTGGCTAAACCAGGAGAGGGCAGCCGATGGGTCTCAAACCCTCAGTGAGTTAGGGACTTCCCCTGCATGAGAAGACAGGCTCTGCCGGATTGAGCGCATAAGACCAATTGGGGGTCCAACGGTCAAGAAGGCAGTTTCTGCACATGTAGAGGGAAGTAAGGGGCAGATGGAGCTTGTCAACCTGGGAAGGTAGCCCATGTAGGAGAAGGAAAACTCTGATCCTAAACCCCTGCTGTCTTGTGGGATATCTTCAAGAGAAGAAAAGAGTAAGGAGTAAACCCTACACAAATCCGGAGTGGAGTCCCAAAAAAGTTGGATGGGGCCTGGTATGCCTCCTTCCAGAAACTCCTGCAGCCAAGCTGGTGCCAAACATATTGCTCTGCTTTCCTTTGGACCACATCAGTGAGACCAAAAGGGAGGTTTTATCGTCTGGGCAGCCCAGGACCCCCCATGCACACTGCCCAGGCTTGCACCCCGGGGAGGTCACTATGTGCTATAACGCAGTGGTTTGACTTCACCCCCGGAGGTACACACCATTGTCTCTTGAGACAGATGGATGCCAACAACTATGACATCAATTTCTGCAGAGGTATAGCACTTGGAACACCTAATTCTAACAGCAATTATTGGAAATTAATCTCTTCAGACTGTGGTAAAAAGCTTCCATAGTGTTTTACAACTCAATACACAGTTTGTACCATTAATTTCAGAGCAACAGACATTTTGAATTAAGGAAAATGTTTACCTCAATATCATCAATTAATTCTTTTTTTCTACGGCGAATATTGAAAAGCTCTTCTCTCTCTTCTACAGAAAGATCATCAGGCACTGGAGGGGAAAGCACACACAATTACCGGTATGTATAACTGCTTTATACTCTGGTACTTCATGTTTCACAAGTAAAAGCCTCATTCACATCAACAGAGTTTGTGCCAAGAAAGCACAGACAACATTCTTAATGACCAACTTTGGAGAAAATAGTGATGCCTGTATATAGAACTTGGTATTAACTAACAAATGCAATTGTCTCTCAGGGTTTCAATACGAATGACAGACAGTTTTCACATTATGAAAAGTAAACTGCTTTCCATTCTATTGTGTATTACATTCATACTACAAGCATCATTCCAGTAATCAAAGGACATTAAAGTCTTCCTTCACCTTGGTTCTCTTGTAAATCTGATTTATCCTCAGTTGTGCCTCAAGTCAAGTACAGCCAGCAAAGGGATTGCAATAGCACTTCGTGAACCAGTAGGAGCCAGCAAATGTGTTCAGCGGTTACATTAACCCATAGTTTTGTGTTGCATGCATGAGCCTGCTTCCCACTCCCCCCACCCCACTGCCCTCATATTCATTAGGCGGTAAAGAGCATATGCTGTTGAGTTGCATCCAAACATACCCACTGAAATTAATAGACACAATAAAACTTAGTTGGATACACCCCCTATTTTTAATTAATTGTTATTTGTCTTTATGTCTGAACTGGAAACTGTAATTAGTTTCCAATATACAACCCAGGATTTTAAAATCTTAATGTGAAGTTGGCTCGTCTGAACATATCATCATTAAAGCTAACCACAGTTTGTGCTAGTTCTGACATAACAAAGCATATTTATAATATGTTTTCTTGTGAAGAGAAGCTCTTGTCATTTAGGGGAAGTATTAGTCTAACAGTAAACACCTTCAGGCTGCCACATATTTTTCCATATATAATTCAACACTGTCAACTGAACAACTCGACTAACACATCTTTTCAATGAGGAGGTACAGCACAGGGTAATTTGGAAACTGTTTGCTTTAAAAAAATGATAAAAGGAGTTCGTGCCTCAGACTTCATGATAGACAAATACTGAAATAATTAGCAACATTACTTTTTCCACATTAACGGTAAATTGTGATAAATGAAGTCATTTTAAACAGCAAATGCTTTCTGCTTATCTAAAAATACAAACATTTAGAAAACTGGATAAAAAGAAGCAGCAAATGTTACTTAAAAAATAATAATTGTCTCTTCTTCAATGTATTTGACCACTACTGATGTTACTCTCAATACCTAATAAACACCACTTGGAAGCATTCATAATACTTGGAATTCTGAATATAAATAAAAGAATTAAGAACATCAACCATAAAACACTCTCTCTCTCTCTCTCTCTCTCTCTCTCTATATATATATATATATATATATATTCTAAACTGCAACGAAATACCATGACAGAACAGTATGCTGTTTAGTTATCCACAACCACACCTTTAAAAAAAAAGGTCAACGCACAGCAGTGACTGGAAAATCTTGAGTACCAAAGTGCTCCATTTTAAATAGGTTTGCAAACATGGATGCTTCTTCCTTCTCATGTGATGATATTTAAAATATTCATTCATTAATTCATTGAATCTATATACCACTCTATACCCAGAGGTGTCAGAGTGGTTCACAGAACAAAGTCAAACTATAAAACCACAATACAATGGTACCTCTGGTTACATACTTAATTCATTCCAGAGGTCCGTTCTTAACCTGAAACTGTTCTTAACCTGAAGCACCACTTTAGCTAATGGGACCTCCCGCTGCCACTTAGCCACCAGAGCACGATTTCTGTTCTTATCCTGAAGCAAAGTTCTTAACCTGAAGTGTTATTTCTGGGTTAGCGGAATATGTAACCTGAAGCGTATGTAACCCAAGGTACCACTGTATATATAATAAAAAAAGAACCCAATAACACCCCCCCAAAAAAAGAATGACAATTTAAAAGGGCATAGGATGTCAATCAAATCAACCAAAGGCATGGTTAAAAAGGAACATTTTTGCCTGGTGCCTAAAAATGTACTGTATAATGAAGGCAACAGGTGAACTTCGCTGGGGAGAGCATTCCACAGATGGAATTCTACTATTTTCTGTTATGTTTCATTGAATTGGGGGACATGTCTGTCACTGTCCTGTAGTCAGCTCCCATATAATTATGGGTAACATTTCCAGATCATGTAGGTACGGTACTTCTCAACCCATCACTGCACCACCATCAAGGTCACTGACTGTGGTGTGGGGAAAACCCATATGAAGGAGAGCATTTACACATCATAGGATTTGGAAACTGTAGCCAAAGCAACATAGAAACTAGGCCAAAGAGCTGAAATTATGAGAAGACGTTATGGTATGTTACAGATACCCAAATTATGTAGCTAAGCTTTAAGCAACAAAGCTTCTAGTCATGCAACACAAGGGTTTGTATCTGTCTGAGTTTTGGTGCAGTGTAACAAGACAATCCTAAACAAAATCTTAACCCTATTGGTGGTCTGCTCTAGCATTCAGTGTTCTGTGGAACAGCACTGTTAAAAAAAAAAACCCAAAAAACATACATACAAAAACCAGGTGCAATGAGAAGAGGAAATAAAACATGCTAGTGTAGGCATATTTCCTCTGAAATAAGGAAGAGGAAAGGTAACCTCCACCCAAATGGGTCACTGTTTTATTCTGATTCACTTCTGATTCATATTGCCACCCATTATTTTTAAAAAATACCGTCACCTAAAATGCCACTAAACCATGCAAGCTTCTAGACACAGAACTTGTCCAGCCCTAAGGAATGGAGAAGAGAAAGCTCCCTGAGAAGTTCTTTTAAAAAAGACTAAATACAAAGCAAGTTAGAGGAAACTGATGGAGGATACGAAATGTCACAGTGAGGTAGAAAGCCAACTTATTTTGCATGGTGGAGTCAGACAACAGGGCTTTCATCCCGCCACAGTCCCTTAAGCACGGCAGACATCAGACTACCCTACTCACAATTAAAGTGCTTCCGATTAACACCTTAACCAAGCTGCAGTCTTAACTCACTACAGAACATTTCTTGCTGCAATATTTATATAATCATGAACTCTGAATGGTATGAAAGCACAGAAAAAGCCAGTATTTCAGATGAGAGGCTTTTGGGTGCTTTCTTTGACAGATCTGAAGACATTCCTATCATAGATAAATGGCATCTAGAATTACTGAACTTTTCACAGCAACAGAGGACAAGAGGGTCCCAGGCTACACAGCCAACAGTCACCAGCGGCTGCAACAGCCACCCCTGCTGTCATATGTCATTTCTACATACCTTAAATCATCCACAGACTTTTGTGACATGGTACTGAGCATGTGTTCTAAAAAGAACTGCCTGAAGACACCAGAAGGCTACAGCATTGACAGCTTCTTAAAACAATACTGAAATATACACCAATAAAGGCTTCCATAGATGAACGAAGCCTCTAGTATTGAGCATTTTTAATAATAATAATAATAATAATAATAATAAAGCTAAAAACTGTTTTCTAACTATCAAATTCCTAACATTTTTGTAGTCCACTGCTTTGTGCAGGAAGTGCATGGATGGAAAGGTCAGTTTTTTTAAGAAAAAAGAAAGAAAACGAGATTTCCTGCACAGGGCAACAGTTAGTTTCAGCACAACTGAGCAAGCAGCTAAAGCAAACCTTGATGTCATCATGATACAGTTACAAAAGAAGTTTCCATTTCTTTTAGTGCCAGAGCATACAAAAAGTCACTTACCAGGGCACATGAAACAATTTGTTTCAACTTCATTCTACGCAAGAAAATACAAAATCTATTGGTTAATTCACATTTCGTTAATGATAACCAGAACCATCCACAGTAAGGGCTATTTTTAAGATGGGTTTCAAAGAGTAGTGAGGAAAGGCTAAAATCAGTTTCTTTGCATATAAATTCAAATTATATAACTAAGAGAACAATGCTTTCATTTAAAAAAAAACATAGTACATCAGTTGGCAGTTTTATTTTTCAATATTTTCTAAGTATCCCTCATTTGGAATACTGTACACCTTTTTACAGCCACCCCACACTGGGTCAACATCTTCAAGAAGCTATCCATTACAACTCCAAGTTATCATTCCTAGGCAGTCACTGTCAGACCTGCTTAGCATATATTTGAAATTAGTATCTTTTGTCCCAAAGTGAACCACTTTACACTGAATTGCATTTGCCATTTTACTGTCTATTCATTCAGTCTGAAGGTACCCTTTGGAGCGCCTCACAATCCCTTTTTAACAACCCTGAACAATTTGGTATCATCAGCAAATTCTGTTACCTCCCTCATTACCCCTAACTCTAAATCATTTATGAGCAAGATAAAACAACACAGGTTCCAATATTTGAAGGACTCTACTTTCTACACTGAGAGAACTACTTTTTACTTCCTGTAAGGAATAGACAGAGAGAGTACAGCTAGGCAGAAAAAAATGTCATATTATCAGTGTCCTCAACCCTCCGCCAGACTTTGGACCTTACACCATCCTAGACAGAGGGCAGGCCACTACACTGCACAGATACCTGAATTAAACCAAGCCAACAGCCTCCCTATAGGTCACTTCGGGGTCTCTTCCTCCAGGCAAAGTCTGGGTAATTTACTTGCAGGCCATGTCAGGGTTTTAAAAAGTTATGTGTAAAGCTAAACTGAGGGTTGAAAGTTATGGAACTAAATTTCCATTTATGTCTTTATTAGGAGTCAGTGTACTTCTTTAGCAGACTAAGTTCCAGTAACAGAATTTCGTTTGGAACAGTTTCAAAGATGATGCCCATTTGCATGCCCCAAAGCCCAGCTTTGTGAAAAATTTGGACTAGTACTTCCACCTCAGAAGCAATGTAAAAAATGGTGCTGTCAACAAGTTTGCTTCTTGTCACGAGACAGACCAGTAGCGTTGAAATGGTATCATGTGACAATTAAGCACACAATCCCAGTAATAAAGACACTTTAAAAGGTTCCAGAGTGTCGTCAGTCATTTTCAGTTAAATACAGAATAGTATTCTGTTTTTTGTTAAGACGAAAGTTATCATTACAAAAATGCCTGCTCTATAATACAGTAAAGCTTGTGTGATATTTGGGGGGTTAGTGGATTGAATTGCATGGTCATTTGAAAGTCAATACCTATTATAAACACAACAGCAAAAACTAAACTGACTGGCCTAGTCCATTATTCCAAACAGCTTTTCTTATGTCCACTGTTCTACACACACACACAAACACAACTTCTCTACTTAATCACTGGAATCTTTCCCAACTTCCATATAACATTTATAAATAAAGAGGTCATCTAAGCTACTTAAGATCTCACAAAAAATTTCCTGCAATGATAGATTTGTGGTCAGATTTCATTGTGGGACAATATTTTTCAATACAAACAATCCCAACAGGATATTTGTCAAGGTTCACCCCTGTCCAGAACTGAAACCTGGGGACTCCTTGGAGGAAGAGCAGGCAGCAAGACCACTGCCACCCCAACAGATCTCTGTATCTCCCACAATGTTGAGGAGTCATCAGACCTAGACATTTCCACCCTGGGACCTGAAGTCTCCACACCAATTGCCTTGCCTAGGTTCCTTTTCGGCTCTCATCCTTCACCTCCAGGCTCACAAAAGAAAAGCTAGTGAGTCAGGCATTCAGGTGGAGGAGTTATCAGGTGTCTAGATCAATGACTGGCTGAGAGCAACCAACGGGTAAAACATTCAATTCCTATATGAGGCTTAAGTCTGAGCTGCTTCTCTGCTAAAGCAGCAGCTACTTTAGAGCTTCAAGTTCAAGGTGTTCCTGACCAGGGTTAATGGGACATATTTAAGCAAATATTCAAGCCTTTTTACTCCCCTGACTCAAATATTCCATGGTGGAAGAAATACAGGATATAAATGTAATAAAATAAAAGTTAAGCTGTTCTAAGTATCAGTGGCTCAGTTCCAGAAATCCCTCTCACACAAAGTCCGTCAACTGCAGTTTACAGCAGATCACAAGTTCATCTTCAGCCACCTACTTTTCTAACTACTACAGGGTTTTAAGCAAACTGTGTATTTATAATTCTTAGCAGAATCAGCAATCCTCTGCACAGTTTCCCTTCTCACAGAGGAGAGCAGGAAGTCATGTGTGTAAAAGGTCCATAGACACTTTGGATGACTGCCATAGTATACAGATGCTGCTAGTTACAGAGGGCCTGACATACACAGTCTAATTTTGTAAAGTCCTCTGGAATCCCCTTCAAGCAGGCATTCTCGTATTTTATTTTCCATCTTTTAGAAGCACGCTTTTGGTCTGGGGATGTAAATGCACCATGTTGCACTACCAGAAACTATTCAAGTTTTCTACCTTCCAATTTCTGTTTGTTTCAGCTGCCCACACATTGACATCCTTACAGGCTGATTCACAGTATTACATAAGATTGATGCAATTTCCTCCAAGTTTTTCCCACACTCTTCATGTCCCATTCAGGGTTAGTATGGTAATTATTAGATGGGAAGATTTTTACCAGGTAAAACATACACACACACACACACCAAAAATTATTCACTCACTATGTCTTAAGTCTTCTCTCAGATGTTTCTACAGTAAAGGCAGAGCAAATTTCACAGATAGGACATTCTTGGTGGTGACACCCTTTCTCATGTTACTGCCCTCCTAATCTCAACTGTGGAAGACACAAAGAACAGGGTCTCCTTCATCATTAGTTACCCTTCCCAGTTTGGTGTCACCTGCAGTTTGATGAGCATCCCCTCAACTTCTTCATCCAAATTGTTTAGAAAGATGTTGAACAACAACGGGCTCAGGAAAAAATCCTGCAGCAAGCACCCCATTTGTCACTTTTTTCCAGGATGATGAGGAACTGAGCACTTTTTGGGTTCGGTCAGTCAACCAACTACAAATCCACATAACAGTTACCTTGTCTAGCCCACATTTTACCAGCTTCTCTGCAGGAAGATCATGGGGGCTTTGTCAAAAGCCTTACTGAAATCAATATCCACAGTATTCCCCTGATCCACCAAGTTTGTAACTATTGGGGGGGGTGAGATTCATCTGGCATGACTTGCTCACAGACCAACTGCATATCCTAGGACCTTTCCAGGTATCGACATCAAGCTGACCAGTTGACGGGCTAGACACCCTGTCCCCAAGCAAACCCTGTCAAGCTGCTGCCAATTTAACCACATGAGATGGATATCCCCTATTCAGAAGATCTACATGCCTGATTATTATACTGCTCCACCTTGCTACAGTTCTGCCTCAACTGCAAAAACTGTCCAACAGGTACATTCCTTTTAATATGTATTGGGTAACTGCTCTCACAATGCAATATTGAATTCCTGTCAGCGTGTTTCGTGCATCTACAGACAGCAAGTGAATCCAATTTGACATACACAATTGTATCCAAGAACAGTTTGGAAAAAGGATCAAAATGACTAGAGAGCAACATGCACATTCATGGGATTATTTTATTTTATTTCTATTATTTATCAAATTTCTATGCCACCCTGCATCTGAGGATCACAGGGTGGTTGACAACATAAAAGCACAACAATACACAACACAGTAACAAAACAAAAATAAAAATCTCTCCCCCTTCTAAGTTTCAGGCTTGTGGGTACCTGAGCAACATTTTCCACAGGGATAATCAATGCAAATAATTCACTTCATGTCTCTGCAAATCTCCCCCACACTTTTCATTTAACATTCCAACAAATTCCCTGATTGGTTTCCTGTTTCTTAAGTATTTAAAGAAACTTCATTGTGTTTTAAATCTGAGCTTCTTAAGGGTGAGATATAAATGCAATAAATTTATTTATAAAAACATGTATATACCACTATATTATATAAAAATTCGGTGGTTTAAAACAGCCAAATCTATATATAATAAAAACCACAATTTTTTAAATAGAGATTTTACATTTATCTTTCCTCCTAAATCTAGCTTCCCACTTACTTTTTATTTCTCATTCCTTTGTCATGGGGGGGGGGGTTGTCATTTTTTACATGACATTACAAATTTTCATGCGAATTCCTAAAGCACAAAATACAGAGGTATCATGGCAAATAGGCAGAGTGCATTAAGGCCACTTTCCCGCTGAAAATACACTTGCCCCATGCTTCCATTCAAAAGCTTCCCAAACCAGGGGAATTGTTAGGAGTGGCCCAAGGGGCCCAAGCATTTGTACTGGGCCCTTTCACTCCTTTTTTTTTTTAAACTTTTTTTAAAAATGGTGAATTCTATTTCTGTATCTGAAGAAGTGTGCATGCACACGAAAGCTCATACCAAGAACAAACTTAGTTGGTCTCTAAGGTGCTACTGGAATGAATTTTTTATTTTTTATTTTGTTTTTTAAAAAATGTTTAATTTGTTTACAGGGCAGCTGTGCATGCTGCAAGGTGCAGCGTTAGTGAGATTGCCTAAAATTGTATCTATACCCACGGAACATTGCGCAATGGGTAATGTTCCATGGATATAGATACAATTTTATGTACAATGATCCCTCAGGTTACATACGCTTCAGGTTACATATGCTTCAGGTTACATATGCTTCAGGTTGCAAACTCCACTAACCCAGAAATAACGCTTCAGGTTAAGAACTTTGCTTCAGGATAAGAACAGAAATCGTGCTCTGGCGGGCACAGCGGCAGCGGGAGGCCCCATTAGCTAAAGTGGTGCTTCAGGTTAAGAACAGTTTCAGGTTACGAACGGACCTCCGGAACGAATTAAGAACTTAACCAGAGGTACCACTGTACTTAGCAACACCCCTGTCCCAAACTCTGCCTGTAAAGTCGGCACGTGGAACTTTTTTCAGTCCAAGGGCCACATTCCCTCATGGGGAACCTTCTGAGGGCCACATACCAATGGACGGCAAGGTAAGGTGCAAAACTGGGCAGACCTATGCATGCAACTATTAAGTCTTGTATGTTAGGCTACATACCAGTCATGCAAAAGTCATGTTTCTGCGTGCACACAGATGTTTTCATCCAAGCAGGTAGGCAAGAGACATTGTCACTGTTTAAGGAGACATTACAGCCATGTAAAATCACTAAGTGGGGAAGCTGAGTAGGGCCAGTGAGGGGTGTGTGACCTGTGATGTGGGCATGGTCCGGGGAGTACCCGAGGACTAGACAGACAGGCCTGGAGGGTCACATTTGGCCTGAGATTCCTCACCCCTACTCTGAAGTGTGACACTGCAAGGGGCCACTGTATGAAATCTGGCTGAAAGGAGAAGTATATGACCTCTTTCTCAGTCAGAGAGAGCACTTGTCTAACAAGTAAAACAGACAAACCAGAAGATATTCAGCAAAGTATCATGTTGAAAAAGTAAGTGCTAATAAGCATTTCATGCCATCATGTTGCTATACAGTGGTGTGCAGGGGCCAAAAAATATTCTGTAGCTTTTAGTGAGATTCTCTTGCTATGGTAGTGACAAAATTAATTCAAATACAAAATATAGGCAGATTTTTAAAATCATAGATCAAATATTTTTTTCTCTTGAGACCTTATTAGGCATGTTTAATATTTATAATTGGATTAAAGGGATTAGCTGAATGAGGGCATACTAAGGGCTTTCTAATAAAATGAGTTTTGTGATGGAAAGTTTTCAAATAATCATTTAGGCTAGAACAACAATTAATCCTGCATATGGCAGGATTACTTCCACCAATGAGGCATGAGTGTGCAGGCACCAAAAGCGGTATTACATTAAATTAAAATCTACTTGTATGTGAAGATTTTTTGCTTATCTGGCACAGTAACTCATTATGCTGCCTCTGTAAACTTATTCAAAAGCAATTTTAAGAGTAATGCCTTCCATGCTGCTTTCCAGAACAATTGTCATAACTAGATAGACGCAAAACATACTGAATAGCAAAAAATGATCTGTGCACTGCAAACCGATCTACAATTATTCCATCAGCTGAAAGACAGATTTTGGAATATTAGAGAACTTACTCTAGAATGGTGTGATTCGGCATAAGGAACTTCATATGTACCACATCTGTGTCTCCACACTGCCTACCGGCAACACCAGTACACTATGCTTCTACACCTGCCCAACAAGACTACAGGTGGTAGCAAGAGCACAGTCAGCATGTCAGGCAATCCAGTGGTGGCTGGTGCCCATTGGGTAAGACTGGTACAGCCAAAGGATATATTAGATGAGCTAGTACAACTGCTACCACCTCACTTATGTATTTAGATAATCCACAGAATATTATTTCCCTGACAAATATGAAATCAATTTATTTAGCACCAAGCAGAGGTTTTTTCCTATTTCACAGCCAGCTCCTTCCTGGCCCAGATGCATTCATTCAAGCATCTATTGAGGTATCCACATGTATAAGTGCAAGCTCAGAGAGCTCTCTACGTGCCATTAAGTCAGGTCAGAGTTTGCCCCCACCTTCTTGTTTTGTATCCATAAACACTGATTGCTTCGTACTTTGGGACGCATTGCCTGTTTTAGGCAATCTGTAGATGTACAGTTGCTAGCATGATCAACCCAGATTTATCATCCAGCCCAGTTTGTGCATGTCTTCCAGCTCCTTTATTTGTAAACTTTAAGCGGAAGATACATTATCTCAAACACAGCCCTGTTTCATCAGCGCTACTCTTGCGCATTTAACTTTGCCTTTCCTGTCTTCCTTGAAGAAGCTTAAACATTATAGCTCTAAGCCACAGAGATATGAAAGCGTGGAGCTAAATGGCACCTTAAACCTAGGTTATGGGTGCAACAACAGAATGGCTAGGAGAACTTTTTAATAATAAGAATACAAAGCTGAAAATGAATGGACTGCAACTAAAATCTTACATTCATTTTTCCCTATCTAGTCCTCATCTGAAGACTTTAAAAAAAAGCCATGCTTCCCCTGCCCACTCCCCTAATATTCTTAATAGGGTCCCTTCTCCGGTCTTCAGAGAGTGGCTGGAAGTGGGGAGGCGGAAAAGGGTCCTCCTTTCCTTCCAGCAGTGGCAGTTTTAATCTGAAATGTTAGGCGCAGTACTGCGCCCAGAGCTCAAAAATTCAGGGCCGTCTTAGAGGGATCGGCTGCCATGGCGCGGTGATCCCTCGGCGCCCCCGGCGTGCCGCCTCTCCGCCCACCTCCCTCCCGTGCTGGCCGCCCCTGGGCGAGCGGGGGATGAGGGGCCTGGCTTCGTTTCAAGAAGGCATTTGACACTATGCTGTGTAATACAGAGAGCTAGAATGTTTCATTCAATAGAAGACAATTTTCTAAGAAGGTAGAAGGAATATGTCCTCCAGTGCTGTACTGCAAAGGTAATAATGGGTATACCTGTAGTCATGCTTCTGTTTGCAGAAGATGCAATATAAAACAAACATGACATCCCATGTTGCTACATGAAGAGTAAAAGACACCAAAGCCATTACATGAGATGCAATTCTGAGCAAAGCCCATTAGTTAAATTGTCATCTGCTGACTTCAGCATGTTAAGCTGCCTGAGATAAAGGCATCACATTGTAAATGATATTACAAAGCATCTAATTCGGAGCCATAACAACCCAAATCTTCCAAAATGAAACATTAATTATATTGCTATGACAATACAAACTCCATATGGAAAAGAAAATGAAAAATGAAAATAGTCTGGTCCTGTGCCAGGCTTCTCCTCTCGAGGACAAAGAAAATTCAAATGTATTTGAGCATATAAGATACGATCACCCCAACTGAATTTTACAGTCTGAATAAGGAATGGGAAGATAAGCAATAAAACCTTTTTCATCCAGTTCCAACATAAAGCACCTTTGAGAGATTCCTAGCTGAGCTTCCTTTCTTCAGAAAAGCAAAGAATAAAATAAAAGTAATGTTTCAGCCATGAAAAAGGGGGAAATGCCTAGCAATAATATAAACAGAGGCCAATAAGATATTAGTACCACATGTTACAAAAGGGGGTGGGACCTGCTTCATACAAAAAAAAAATTCAAAACAAAAATTGAAACACAAGGGGGAAAATCTTCTGGTATGTTAAACAAAACAAAACAAAAAGAACTTGAGCTCAGTTGAAAACAGAGACGGGCTACAGGAAATCCAGTCCTGCTTAAGATAGTGATTTATATTTATAATGCATCTCAGAGGGAGAAAGGAATGTAAATTTTTGTAGCAAAATTAAAAGGACTGTGTGTTGCCATTGGCACATGTTATTTTTCATCTCCATAAGATGCCTGTAATCTGCTTCCCCCAGGACTCCACTGTTTTTCCATGACATCTTGTTTCTTTCTTGTTCTGTATACTCCAATCCCCAGACATTTCCCCCTCTCAGCAGCGCAGAACTTTCACAATAGTCACACATACTGCTGGAATATCCCTGTTACCAAGTGGAAGTTCCATTTTCTTTATTTATACAGGAAAACACTCTCCACTTTAAAAAAACACACACACTCAAAAAACAACACCTGGCACTAACAACCTCTGTATTGCCGATATGAGAGGTATTTCTCTTAAAATTAATTATCACGTTATAATAACACTTCCTTTATGCTTTTTTTCTTTTTTTTTCAAGGCATTTGTTGACACCTCTCTTTCTAATAATATAAACTTCCCAGACTGAAGCCATTCCAAAGAAAGACCTCTTAAGATCAGAGGTGTCAAATTCACACAAACAAAAGAGTTACTTCCAACTGAATTTGATACCAAATCGCCTATTCCTTCTCCCAGCACTGTGGAATGTCTCACCTGCAGAATAGCTTGGAGGTAGTACCATTTTAATCAAGAAGGCACCAACAGACCTGAGACTCAAAGCTAATATATCAATGCTGGAGTGTGCAGCAACATCTAATTGCTATTTAGATGTGTTAATGGATGTGCTAGCACAGCCTAAAACAAACATGACATTACATAAGAACATAATTACGCTTGAACTTCAAAAGCAGATATAATGATGCAATGGCTTAGTATCAGGGTGTTGGACTGTGATCTTAAGCACATTCTGATGCCGACTTGGGGCGGAGTGCTCAGTCCAGCCAACACAACACTTTCAGAAGTTGGGGGATGGGAGGACACAGATCAGTGGCATTCCGACACTTTTTAGCACAAATCAAAGCTGCAGGTGGCAGCGGCCAGGAGGAATATTGATGACAGAAATTTCAGCACATAATCCGCAACTGCAACAGCCTCTGGCCATGATGCTACTTATAAAGGAACCTTTGTTATATCTACAAAGTTTAAAAAAATAATAATCTTAACCATTTAAAACTGCTCTGAACTCCTAAAAGATCAGATTCAGACTCCAGAGGCTTTTTTTGGTAACATAAGGGAACCCAAAAACATAGCTATTAGAACATGATCTAAATAAAATTGACGCTAATTTATGTTTTTGTTGGGGGAAGTGTAAACAAGAAGTGTACTTTTAAAAATAAAATAAAATAATTCTGAGTTTGAATAAATTTTCTAGCACGACACTTTAAAGAGTTAGTGTTGGTACAAATGCTCTGGCGGGGTGTTGTAGCAGTTCCATATAATTTTCCATGCTACACTGAATGGGTTCATATAAAACAGCTAGCACTGTTTCCATAGCAATTAATGGAAATTCAAAGTGACAATTTACAGAGACCCACACAAAACAATCACTTCACTCCCATTAATGCATGTTATCCCTATCATTTCTAGAAGCCAGAAGATCTCAGCAGCCAGCAATGGCAAGAGAGCCCAATGATCTGTTGACTGAGAAGAAAGAGTGAAGAGCTTCAGTAGTCGAGTAGACATCGCATCCATTACTTACTTCAAGCTATAAAACTACAGTTTCCTATATGGGTGTCTAGGAAGTTTCTCCCAAAGGCAGCGTTCGAAACTCCCAATGTTCTAGGCACGTTTCTAGACAGGGAATTTCATAAACGCAAGCAGTTTCTGAGCTCTGGGCACAGTAGTGCGCCTAACATTTCATATTAAAGTTGCTGCTGTTATTCGGAAATAAATCCCAACAAAGTTCAATGGGGCTTCCTCCTGAGTAAAAGGTGCATGGATTGGGGACCTGAAAACTATTTTCTTTTCTTTTAACATGTTTTGTTTAGGTTTTAGTTGCCTCGTTTAATGTACTTTTAATGTATGATGTGCTTTTAATTTGAAATATACTAGCCAGTTAGTTATGATGATTCAAGTTGTGCATATTAAAGCGTTATCTACCTCAGACTCTCACAGTGATACTTAAAACTGAAACAAATTTTGCAGTGGGATCATTGAAGGACCCTTAAGTCTTAGGTTTGCGAACTGGACTCTCAAGGTGGGTGTCTCTGCCATCAGTTGTATAGGCCTTTAATATGTGTTAATTGTGGTGCCAAAAAGATATATTTATATGAAAGAAAGGGGGTGTAGGGAGAATCCAGGGCTTGTCTGCAAAGAGGAAGGAAAGGGGGACCTTTTCCCGCCCCCGCCCCCCACTTCAAGCCACAATCTGAAGACTGAAGAAGGGACCCTCTTAAGAAAATTAGGGGGGTGGGCAGGGGAAGCATGGCTTTGGTTTTTTTTTAAGTCTTCAGATGAGGACTAGACCATGTGAAAAATGAACATAAGATTTTAGCTGCAGTCCATTCATTTTCAGCTTTGAATTCTTGTTATTAAAACGTTCGCCTAGACGTTTTGTTGTTGTGCCCATAACCTAGGTTTAAGATGCCATTTAGCTCCTAGCTTTCACATCTCAGTTTCTAACACTGTCCAAGGGCTGAGAAAGACAACCCCATTTATTTGTTCTGCTAAAACTTCCTAGAGAAACAGAGAGCAGAAGCATATCCCCACTGCTATGTAAAGGGAACTTTTAAGTCTGGAGAAGGGAGACACCTTTTCCCTATCAACAGGGAATATATTATTACAGTAAAATACAGTAAACTGCTTTAAGGGGTATTTGTTTTTTGCTTTTACTATCAAGCAGTGTATAAATTTTATGAAATAACTAGATAAAATATTTATCACCTTTCCCTGAGAATCAGTGTAGTGTGGTAAGCTTGGACCCAGGAAGCTGAGACTGGAATACTTCTGAGATAAAGTAAATAAATTCCAATCAGAGCTAGAAAGGGATTGTGGCTAGGTGGAAGAGATGAAGCTGTTCCTGCTCCCTGAACAGCCTATTCAGGGCCTTGAAGCAACCCTTCCTCACTTACTGGTACATAGAAGCTGGTATTCTGTATCTCACCTGTCTGGGGGTATGGGCTCCAAGGATCCTAGGGAACCCCAAACTTTTTCACCTCCAAATATGAGAGATAAAGAAAATTCCTTACAAGTGTAAGGAAGGGGCTGCCTTACCATGTTATCTTATCCACGATATGAGGGAATTCAGGACTTCTTGCACATTATTCCTATGATTACCCTAATCTGGTATAGGTAGAGATAATCCCTTACAACCAGTGATTTTCAACCAGTATGCTGTGGCACCCTGGGGTGCCTTGAAAGATGGTCAGGGGTGCCGTGGGCAACACTAGCCTCTGTCCCTCTTTCCTTCCTTCCCTCCTCTGATGACCTCTTGCATCTCTGTCTCTCAAAGGCTTATGTGGCTGTGACTCCCAAGAAGAGGGGAGAGGAGAGGAGGATGAGGGAACACTCCACAAGGGAGGGTGTTTGAAAAAGGGTGAGAGGCTGCCAACTCTGCAGGCAAGGGGTGACATAACTGGGCTCCTGAGCCCCACAGGGGTGCGGCAGAAAGAATGTAGTTGGTCAAGGGAGCCATGGACTCAAAAAGGTTGAACACCTCTGCCTTATACCATCAAGGATAGATGGAGTTCTTTCATGCTCAATGACAGAAGGTGGGCTGCTTTCATGGCACATAGCAACAGGAAAGCCTCACATTCTGTTTCCCACAGTTTTCAAGATTTGTAGGAATGATTTTCTTCTCCTTCCCTAGCTGGCAAAGCAGCAAGTTATCACAATTTGCAAAACTGCAAAAGGCAGACACTCAACACATTTTAAAATAATTCTATCTACTGTCATGTTAACAGTTGTTCAGAAGTTAAAATGCAACAGGTGCAGAGTAACAAACTTGAGACTTAACATAATAATAATTATTACTGGGAACAAGCCCCCACTTCTAAATTGTATAAATGTCTCCTCAAACTATCATGAGTGCAAGTATCCACAAAGAAGATACACAAAATATAATTGCAGCTATCATCATCACCACCATTTTCTGTCCACTCTAAACCTCATCCAGCTTCCCACATTTTTTCTTCTTCCTTCCCCCCTTGTTCAAAAAAGTAAAATGTTCATGCATCTTGGAGACTGGGAAACATTTCCATCAAAACACTCAACTTTTAAAAACCATGTTATTTATCTGATGGCAAAGAAAGCAATGGATCACATGGATTTCAGAATGAGAAAGGCTGGGACAGGAAATGTATCAATTTTTTATTATCTAAACATGATTTCATTTTGAAGGAAAACATGAAAATTGACAGTCGCCTATTCTTAATCTCAACTAAACTTGAAAGCTTTGGCATTTAATTATTTCAACATGGGGTTTGAAGAACAAGCCTGAAATGGAGGAACCAACTTCCTGTTGCTATTCCTTGAATATTTTTACACAGCGTCATTTTTTTCCCACCCTGCCTTTTTCCTGTAGTGAATTTTTACACCATGACTTAGACTTGACCACCACTGAACCATACACACACACACACACACTACCACCCATACAGCTGGATCCTGAATTATTCCCAGATGCACAGTGATCTTGAGCTACATTTATAATGCAAAGAGCCAAGAAAAGTGTGAGAGAAATTTCCCTACATTTTAATCAATTTATTTCTCCATCATGTAATCCAACATTTTCCTGTTTTGTCACATATAAAGGCATGTGCATATTTTCTGAATTTGAGCTTTAAAATACTAGAAGAGCCTTTTTTACAAAATAAAAGCAAAATAATTACTACAGAAAGCTGAGGGCTGAGGAAATAATCAGCTCCATATGGACTTTTAAATATAACACCATGAATGAATGCACGTGCCAAGTCCACCCACCTACCAAATTTAGAGTTCTGAGAATTATGCATAATTCATTTAGATAACTAGTTTCATCCAGCCTCCAACAACAGTAATAAGCAATTTAGTATATCAAGCAATTTAACACAGATTTTTTTAAAAGGTTAGTTATCCCCCAAAACTAAATGAACTTGGTCAAAAATTACAACGATGTCTCCTTGTTTTATATGTGGGCTTTAACAGTATTAACTTTTCTGTGAAAACGGTCTTTCTTTTTCCAACTTTCTGTTGTGAGAAGCCCTCACACCAGGGGCCTAGTGTTCACACACACATCCTGAACATCCCCAAGTGTAGGTCAAATAAAGTCACAAAGGATTTACAGCCTGATCATGGGAACTAGCATGGTGAGACAATAGTTCATAAGATGAAACAGACAGTACTGACTCAATGGGAATGATACAACCTCTCACACTTATGCTGGGAAGCAACCCCGGCTCAGCAACTGGCATATGGCAACAACCACAGAACTTTTTTTCCTGTCTGACACAGAAGCCCTATCCCCATGGAAATGCAGCTTGCCAGGTCCTAACTGCACAGGCTTTCTAGTTTTTCCTGTGCACAGATAGCAAAAGGAAAGTCCTATCTAGCCCAGCAGCTTGCTTCCCAGTGTGGCCCATCAGATGCTTGTGGGAAGCTCACAAGCAGGACATGAGCACAGCAGCACTCTGCCACTGTGGTTCCCCAGCAACTGGTATTCAGAGGCATGCTGGCTCTGAACCTGACGTAGCATATACCGGTAGGTTTAATGACGAGTAGCCATTTATAGCCTTACCCTCTGGGGTTTTCATATTCAAACAACACCCATCTGCAAGCCTGATTAATGCTGTCTTGGGACACTCTGTCAAATGTTCCATGTAGTAGTCCCAAGGCTTGGAGTAAGAGAGAGGTCTGGCAAGTCAGAATCTCTGCACCACTTGCAACAACTAGAATGCCGCTTGATCTGTCGCAATGCAACCTACAGACCAGAGATTATCACATGCCATCATGCAATTCCTTGCAAAGTAAAGGAATAACTGGCCACGCTTCAATCGATTTAACACAGGAAGAGGTTTTAACTTAAACCGTTCACCCCATGTGTCAGTAACTTCTTTTTAAGCAATGGTACAGTGGAAAGTTTGAAGTACATGAGCTAACATTGACAGCACTCATAGCCATGCTCCCAGGGAGAATTCACAGCAACACTGATAAAGCAGGGAGCTTTAAAAATATTTCTATACCACCATATCAAAAAGTATCAGGCTGGTGTACAACAATTAAGGTCACAATTAAAAACAATACAAATAATAACAAAATGACTGGCAAATTAAACAGCTGCAAAGGACAGTCTACATAAAAGAAAAATTTTCAAGGAATTGGCATGAATTGGCAAGACAACAGAGACACAGCTGTCAACTTTTCCCTTTTCTTGCGAGGAATCCTATTCGGAATAAGGGAATTTCCCTTTAAAAAGGGAAAAAGTTGACAGCTATGAACAGAGACAAGGAAGAGGAGGAACAGGATCCCAGCAGCTGGGACTGGGACAGCAAGCTGGGAATGGGGAAGGAGAGGTTGGGGTAGGAAGTTGACAGTCATGGAAGAGGAATCCCTATGCTAATCTGTCACAAACACTAAAGCCCTATTATCAATCAATCACTTGCCTGAGCAAGGAGTGGTGTCAATAAATTACCCTGATGCTCCCAAGTTGATGTCATCATTTCTGCATTGAAGAGAAAAGACAAAAAGGCTCAGGGCTACACTCTCCAACATCTCCCCTCCACCACTGGGGTGGAAACAGGAGAAACCAAATAACGGTCCCACTAATTGGCAGCACTCACCACCACAGTTTTCACTCTGATTTCTGCTCCAAGCAAGAAACTATCTGTGAGGGGTTGCAGGAGAATGGAAAGTATGAATGACTACTGGTAATAGGGGAAGTACAATCACTTACTGTATACAGGTACAAGCACACCAACCTTTTCAAAGCCAACACATGAGACCCTTCATTAATCAATTGTCAACCAAGTAGTTTATTAAGAACTAGCACAGGGGGTCAGCAAACTTTTCAGCAGGGGGCCGGTCCACTGTCCCTCAGACCTTGTGGGGGGCCGGACTATATTTTTTTTGGGGGGGATGAACGAATTCCTATGCCCCACAAATAACCCAGAGATGCATTTTAAATAAAAGGACACATTCTACTCATGTAAAGACATGCTGATTTGCGGACCATCCGCGGGCCGGATTGAGAAGGCAATTGGGCCGCATCTGGCCCCCGGGCCTTAGGTTGCCTACCCCTGCTTTAGGTCCTTTTTCACCTCCAGGGTAGATGTAGAAGCAGAAGCTAGCCATAGAAAACCAACAATGGGAAGATCTGAGATTTTAGCATGGCTGTTACCTTTCATTTGAGCAGGGATAGACTTTGGTAACCTTTTGTAATATGGCACCCTGTGTAGGGCCAAAATTTGGTGGCCCTCAATGGATCTTCTAAATTTTGCACCTTTTCAACTCAGCACTCTCTGCAGAGGAACCACCCACACCACCTTAAATCTGGTGCTGATTTTGGGGAGCAAAGCGAGGAATTGAATGTGAACCCAGATGTTAACACTTCACTCGTTTTCTTATCCCTGTGTCCTCACCATGAAAACTCTCAGGTCCTTTTCAGACCATTTATGGTGGTGGTGGGTTTTGTTTGAATCTCTTCTCCAATCTACAATCTTCTGTAATGCTAAAGGAGGGAGGGCCCCCTTGTATCATTTTTGGGTGGCCCAGTTTCCATTCCAAACTGACTGGCACCCAATCACCTGAATTGGCAATTAGAGGTAAGGATAATAAGTGCTCAAAGTTTTTAAAAATATCTAGATTTTCTTTTGCCTCCAATACTTCACAAACATTTCTGCTGGAAGAATGAAAACATACTATTCAAACAGTGCAATATACTCTATTTTCTCATCGCCAGCATCTGCTAGTCTCTCAACCTCCATGTATGTTGCTATGGAACAGTCAAGCAGCAGCAAGAACTTCCTCTGAGGCAAAGCTACATCACGTGCAACTTATTATACACATAAGAGACACAAATCTTTTCCCAGCTACTATCCCACAATAAGATTATTGCTTCAGCTCTGAAATCTCTCTTCACTTTAGGAAACTTTAACTAAATAGCTTTACCCCCAAAGCAAGGACAAGCTCATGAAAGTGATGTGACAGCTACAATGTCTACAATGACTACAGTGAATAATTATAAACTTGTGAAATTTAAGAAGATGCTCCCTGGCCCTGCCTGCTCCTGCCTAGGCAATTCTTTCCCTGTACCTCTTTGACCCACCAAACCACTGAGATCCTCACTCCATCTAAAATGCATCCTGATTCTGTTAGCATATCCTTCCTTTCCCCCTAGGATAATTGCCACAACTATAATGTAAACTGTCGGGCTTATTTCAATGGGCTTATATCCTGTCCTTTCTTCAAAGATTCTCAGTGTTGGCACAATGTGTTTTTTAAAAATAATAATAACCAGAAAAAGCAGTAATAGTTTAGGGTCCAACACTCCCTTCCATGACGAGAAAGAGCTAATGTACTGTCCTTCTGTTAGGATAAACTGAGGTGACTGCAAGAGCCCTCTGAGTGCCAGAATAACTGAAAGACCTTCCAGCAAACATAATTGACAAATAAATTTTTAAATAGATACATACTCCATCATAATAGGAAATCTACCTGCATGTTTTAGTAGGCTCTTTAGGGCCAGGCATATTAAAGCTTTCAACCATCACATACTTCATTTCTTCTCTAGCCACGGTTAGACAAAAGAAAGAACCTTCAAAAAGTAACAGCTGGGGCTGGGAAGGCAGGCTGCATACATACTGTATCTTTAAAGCACATTCCCTCCCCCTCCTCACACAAAAAGAACCTTGGGAACTGTAGTTTGTTAAGGGTACTAGGAATTCATAGAACCATAATTGTAAAGTTGGAAGGGATCGCAAGGCTCATCTAGTCCAACTGCCTGCAATGCAGGAATCTCAACTAAAGCATCCATGGCAGGCAGGGGCGTAGCTAGCCGCTGGGCTGCCGGGGGCGGCAAGCCAAGTGGCACCCATGGGGGCGGGCGCGCGTTGCTCCGTGCGCATGACGTCATGATGCATGCGCACGGAGCGACGCCTCCGCCCGGGCCAGCTGGCCCGCCCATCTCCCGCTGCGCTTCGTGAGCAGAGCCGTCCCGGGGAAAGGAGAGGGGTTGGGCCAGCGAGGGAGGTGTCATTCCCCTCGCTGGCCCACCCCTCTCCTTTCCTCACGGACTCCGCTCTGGGAGCAGAGCGGCGAAAAAAGCTGCTGAAAGGGGGAAAGCCCCCTCTTTCAGCGGCTTTTTGCGCCACTGGCTGGAGGCGGGCTGTGCGCTGCTGCTCCCAGGGCGACGGAGCGAGCAGCGACGCATGGGGGTGACAAGCGGCGGCCCCTCCTGCCACTCCCCACGCACTGCCAGTCACCCCAGGAGCAGCAGCGCTGCACGGACAGGGTGCTCGCTCGGCCGTGCGCTGCTGCTCCCGGGGTGACGGAGGGAGCGGCGGCGCGTGGGAGTGGTGGGAGGGGCCGCCGCTTGTCACCCCTACCCTCCCCTGTCACCCGGGGCGTACCGCCCCTACCGCCCCCCCCCCACCGACGCCCCTGATGGCAGGTGACCACCCAACCTCTGCTTAAAAGCCTCCAATGAAGGAGAGTCCACCTCCTGAGGGAGCCCATTCCACTGTCAAACAGCTCTTGCTCTCAGAAAGTTATTCCTGATGTTTAGTCGGAATCTCCTTTCTTGTAACTTGAATCCATTGGTTCGAGTTCTAACCCCAGGAGCCAGAGAAAACAAGCTTGCTCCATCTCCCATGTGACAGCCCTTTAGACATATCTCCTCTCAGTCTCCTCTTCTTCAGGCTAAACATTCCCAGCTTCCTCAACTGTTCTTCATAAGGTTAGATTTCCAGACCCTTGATCATCTTGGTTGTCCTCCTCCTTAAAGTGTGACGCCCAGAACTGGACACTGTATTCCAGCTGTGGTCTGACCAAGGCAGAATAGTGTGGTACTATTATTTCCCTTGATCTGGACACTATACTTCTTGTTGCTCTGTGAAGGGTAAGATACAGTTCTCAGGAATATTTGTGGGGGGAGGGTGTGTGTGCTTAAAGGTATGGTGCAGACACAGCCTTAAACGGTCAGGCAGAACAAGGTCTCTTCTCCACAGAGCCAACTCCCTTCCAAATGTCTCATGCACATTTCTGTTCCACAGCTGTAGCCTAGATCTCATTCTCTTCCAGGTGCCTTGGCTTCTTTTTCTATAAGAGGATATTACAAAACAATTTACACAAGTACATCATTAGTGCTTTCAAGACGGGACAAAATACACAATCCTGCTAGGAAAGTTTCATTTCAAGGGTCTGTTGGAGTCAGGAAGCAGACTGGTGGGTCTTATGAGAAAACTATTCAAAGACTGGCTGAAGAACACACAAGACTTAATACCTCCAATACTTTGTAATTCCCACAATACTTTGTAATTCCCTCATACTCAATCTGTTCTGCAATGTTAATTCCACAAACAATCCTTTTGGAGCTATTTCAAGACATACCATTGCTCTAAATGCAGAGGTCATATTTAGGTCGCCTGGTGGTATGCAGTGCCCAAGATTTTAAATGTTTTAAAACAGGGATGATTAATAGTGTTGGCCTATGAAGTCTTATTTTTGAACCAAACTAACTCTTACTGGGGTCATTCACCAACTGCAGTCCATCCAACACCCCAATTTTAGGTTTACCTCAGAAGCATTAAGACCACAATACAGATTCATCTGCTGGCAGGCCATGTCCTAAGAAATTAGCTAATTCAGTGCATGGTGGTAAAACTGTCCACTTCCAACCTAGCCATTCAACAAATAACAATTTGTTGATCAAAAGGTATTCCAACAGCCACTTGGCTGACTAACATTCTATTGCCTTTTAAATGTGTCCGAGGGAGAGGGCATTATTTTTTGTTTTGTTTTATAAAAATGTCTCTATTGAAAACCACATCAAAATGTACAAACAAAAAATATACAAATAAATAAACAAATCAAATATCCTGTATTACATTACTCTCTGATATTTCTTCCTATATTATTTGAATCTACCCCCTCGTCCTCCCCCCTCCCATCCTCCCTACTTCCCTCACCTATATGCGAGGCATTGTTGTTTTTTGTTTTGATTTTGTTTTATTATGTATTTTTTGTTTTTATTTTGTATTTTTATGTTGCAAGCCGCCCTGTGATCTTCACATGAAGGCCAATACAAAATTTTATTAATTAATGAATTAATAACAACAACTGTATCAGGTTGTACAATGCTACTTCATGTGTTTGTTTCTGATGAAGAAGAAGAGTTTGGATTTGATATCCCGCTTTTCACTACCCAAAGGAGTCTCAAAGCGGCTAACATTCTCCTTTCCCTTCCTCCCCCACAACAAACACTCTGTGAGGTGAGTGGGGCTGAGAGACTTCAAAGAAGTGTGACTAGCCCAAGGTCACCCAGCAGCTGCATGTGGAGGAGTGGAGACACGAACCCGGTTCCCCAGATTACGAGTCTACCGCTCTTAACCACTACACCACACTGGCTCTCCACACTGATATCACACCCACACTGTTAGGTGGGAATATATTTTTCAAAAGGAAAATTGAGATTGAGGATCCTTCCACATGGCAATGGACTTGATGCTTCTCATGAGTGCAAGGTTTTTTGGGTTTTTTTGCAGCATTCACACAGAGTTGCCCTTATCAAAATCTTGTCCCATATTCCACCATCACCTTTCCCCCCGGATTTACCATTTCTGCAGGGGTTTCCAAAGAAACAGTAAATCTGGAGTGAATAGGGAAAGCACTATAGCTTGGTATTTTGGTAAGGGGCGATGCTGTGTGGATGCTGTGCAAAGCTTTCCTGCATAAGTAGTGCTGAGTCCACAATAAACTGCAATGTGGAAGCGCCATGAGAAAGACTGTGTTTGTGGCAGTCACTGCCTGGCACTAAGCTGGATTCCTAGAGCAGACAGGGATGTGGCAGGTCCAAAGAGTCTTGGTGAAGGCTGTGCTTCAGTGGTAGAGCATCTGCTTTGCAAGCAGAAGGTCCCCGATATCTTCAGGTAGAGCTGGAAATGTTCCCTACCTGAAATCCTGGAGAGCTGCTACCAGTCAACATGGGCAATACTGAACAAAATAGAACAATGGCATGACACAGTATAAGGGAGCTTTCTACATTCCCAAGTATCACATACAGGTATATGGCACCAGATGCAGCAGTGGCCAGCAGGGTGGCACAGGTAGGGCTGTGTTGCTTTCCTGGCTTCCCAACACCATGTGTCACTGTTGCTTACCAGGACAGGAAGGAATCAGGCTGTGGAGCTCGATATGGCAATATGGTGCAGTGCATTGAATCCAACATTCTTGCATCCACACATGACACCAGGCCCCATGCACCACACACATCCCACGTTTAGTAAGTGGCAGCAACACACAGTGTTAGGAAGGCAAGAGAGCAATGCAGCTGTACTGTACTGCCACACTGGCCACTACTAACCAGACTGAAAACCAGCTTGACATTGTTTCCTATACAGCTTTTCAAACCTCCAAGATTCTTTTTACAGAACTGGCATACTAGGAATTTTAAAAAAGCAAACATGTAAAGAATACTGTCCTTGTTTTCTAGACTTATGATCCATTAACAAGTAACAAAAATCTTTGAAAGAAAGTACCTGGAGGGTACAACAGGTCATGAATAAATTAGCAGGAAATACTCGGCTTCATGCTAAAACGTATTCAAATAATTAATGACGTGCTGTGTAATGAATCAACTCTATAAATTACAGATGCTCTCATACAGGGCACAGGAGAGATTTATCTTTACAACTTCTGCATTCCAAACGTTTTCAAAGCCCTCACATATTAAAATTAATAAAGACTAATTTTACATTCAGGATTACAAAAATTATCCTACCCTGCTACACTTTTCAGCCTACACTCCCAAAACTGCACAAGTAAGTTTCTGATTCATAGCTAAACATCATCAAAAGGTGCTAATGTAATTAGTTATGGAAAAAGTTCACAACATATAGCCTGCAGGGGACTACTGAGGCACCTTTGTTAAAAACATACAAACATTAGCTTTCATTGAGAAGTAGTCCTGGTTTTCATTAAGAATTAAATCTCTAGTCCTGAGAGCTAAGGATGGGAAAGGGGGTAAGAAGAAAACACTAAACAATAAGGGGGTTGCATCCAGTGGTGGTTCTACTCAGAGAAGATCCACTGAAATCAATGGGCATGACTAACTTAGGTCTATTAACTGCAAAGGGTCTATCCTGAGTAAAGCATAGTTGGATATGTAACCCAAGGAAACGAACACAGAAGAGAATGCTTTGATTGTGATTTCAATCTCCAAAGTCTTTCAACTGCTTAGATGGCAGGATGTTTTTCGGAACCACCTTCAAATGGTGCAAGACCTGCTCAGGGATGGGGAAAGTGTCATAAAAATATGATGCTGACACCAAAACAACCAGCAGTGATTGCACACAGTTTGACTGTGGAATCAGTGCTGCTTATACCCACAAGTTTGTTAACATAATCTACATGATGATGTTGCCATCAAAATGCGAGTCTGTATTTTTTAATTTTTTAATCCGTTTTCCCCTTACTATGGAAAATCCATTCTGTAAAAATAAACTGCAATGCATAACATGTTACAGTAAAGAACATCTGCTTTGTGTACAGAAGGTGCCATATTCAATACTCAGCAACTCCGGGTAGGGCTGGGAATGCCCCCTGACTGAAACTCTGGAGAACTGCTGCCAGTCAGTGTAGACCAGGGTGGTCCAACTTTTCATACCATGTGGGCCGCAGAGTACTTAAACAAAGAACCCACGGGCCACACACTGCTTTGTTGCATGGTGGGGGGAGGCCAAAATTTGATGCCCCCCCCCAACCCTCACACTGTCTTCCCTAAGTGAGGGACCAGGCTTTTGGAAGGGGGTGCAAGGCTCTGGCAGGGTCCTAGAGCCTGCCTACTTCCTTCCCAAAGCTGGGAAAGTGCTGGGGGGGGGCACACCTTAGTAGTTTTGTTTCCACACACACACTTTGAACAGTATACCCTCTCTGCTTGGCCTGCCTGTGTAATGATACAGTCACATCCTGCAGGTTTTTTTTAATTTTATGAAGGCATGTATCATCAGGGCTACACCCCTGCCCTATCATCTTCCCCTTTTATGAGTATTGTATACCCCTTTGGGGACATGGCTGGGACAGGCAGTTTCAACATCTGGTTAAGCACCACTTAAGACCTGCCTACAAGTAGACATTAGAACTGACTATAGCTGCACCAATGTATTTTTAATGAAACCTTATAACATCATGCTACAGGGTTTTAAGAATCTCTGGAAGGGAATTAAATAAATGCAACACAGATGTTCACAAAAATACAAACAAGAGTGTTTTTACTTCATAGCAACCAAACAGGTCAAACCATTTCCTTCTTCAGATAAATCTCAGGGGTCCACAAAAACACATGGCTTTCTAGCAGATTGTGTCTGTGCCAAGAAAAAGGAAATGCTGCTGTCCAAAACAACAGTTTGCAGGGCCAGTATTTTATGAAGCATCTGCTGGATTTAAGCTTACAGTCAAAATCCGATTCAGGTAACAATAATGCAAAATATCCAAGTAACTTTATAGAGATTAAACCACTGCTGCAGAAAATAAATAAATAAAAAGCATGTCCAAACTGCAAGGTGAATCACTCAGACACAAGACATGCCAAAATTGAAGCAGCAGGCACAAACCTTTTCTTGATCCAAGGTACGTGTGTGTGTTTTACATTAGACTCCAGTTACACAATCAGACTATTCTTACAAAGTCCATAGTTGGGCAATACCTTTATTAGGAGCAACAAAAAAGGGGCAAAAAGGTGGCAAGCTTTTGAGTTCTCCAGAACTCTTCGTTGGGCAAGTTGTTGCACAGAGCAGGAGGTGGCGGGACAAGGGATGAGGGAGTACAAAATTAAGTTCAATGTTGTAGCCATGAGATCATTTGGTAGACTCAATTCCACAATGGAGATTGCAGACTGTACAAGTTCCTCCCAGGTGCTACAGATATCAGGTTACACACCTAGGATTCTGGAATGAAGCAGCAATGGCTGTTTTCCCCATAGTTTTGAGAAAATAAAGCCTATCTTGTAATCTAGATCTGTCCAATACCTTAAGCATAGCATACAGGTTGCTGGGTATGCAGAGAGTAGAACTAAAGAGAAACGTGGTAGTTTTTACCTTGGCAAAGCCAGGGGTTAATTTTGGATCTTGTATAACGTAAAAGAGTCAATGGAAGCCAAACAGTGCAGCATTACCTAACAGCTAGAGGGTCTGAAAAAGCAGAGTCCATCTCCAGATGGTAGAGAATTACCCACCTCTGGTTGCAGATTCTGCCCTGAATGGCTAGATTATGTATACTTCGGGCATATAAAAAGCAAAGGTATTCTTGTGGGCCCATAGCATAAAATTCCCAAGTCTACAGTTGGTAATAGTATTATTAGGAACGTCATGAAGTCATAACAAAATGCATTTGTTAACATTACACATGATTTTCCTGTGAGTGAATGGCAGCCATTTGCATTTTGGTACAAGACACAAAACTGGGGGTGGGGGCTAAATTATGCCAACTGCCATTTGCCTCAATTCTTCTCCAGCATTCATTCATCTTTCCTGATGAGAACAAAGATAAGCCACAGCTGTAAGACATTCAAATTATTTTAAAATGTTTAATTTTATTTCCTTCAAAAGCAACCTTGGTTTATAACCTAAACATGAGTAATTTACACATAGTGCTAAATCTGCATTCTCTCCCCACTCCTCACATTCTCAGTGGAATAGCTTCAGTCCAATGTGGAGGAACAGGTGCCTTGTGCCAAAAAAATAAAATGCCAGACTGGGAACTCTTAGAAAGACATTTGCCTCAGAGAGACCAAGAACAGGACGAGCTAGCAACTATTTCTCCCACTCCAAGAAGGCACTCCCAAAATTCAGGGTTAATGTGTAGACATGTCATAAGCAACATCGTAAATGATTCTGCAATTTTCAGCTTTCCATCACTGCATTTAAATGTTATCTTTTTTAAACATAAAAAGCATGTTATCATTCACAACAGTGCAAAAAACCAGCAACAAACTTATACGTAAGTAGAATTCTTATTTTAGAAAAGAAAATTTATAAAGCAGCTGCAGCTTAGACTTTATTTCAAAGGGATGGGAAGCAATAAATCAAGTATGAGCAGTATACAAGATAACTGAAGCCATACTGTACTATGAATTTGTATTCAAGAAGAGTCCTTACTTAATTTCAGGATAGTATTCTATCCTCAAAACAAACACTCACAATTTTAACAGAACATAAAGCTTGCTATCAAATGCCATACTGGATGCCAGGATTTCAATTACTCAAAGACACCAACACCAAAGAGCTATGATTAATGGGAAGCCTCTTGCAACTGAAGCTACATAAAAAGATGAGAATTCAAGCCATCAATGGAGAAGGCAGTATCATCTCAAAAATTCAGTTAAATACAGAGATCTTTGTAATTAGAACATAATAGAAGATTAGCACCAATTGTCATATTAACCCTAAGACCACAATGGGAAAGGAAGTTCCAGTAAAATTAGTAGGATATATTTCCAAGTACTTTACTTTAGGACATTAATAGAAAAAAATTGTCTGTCATAACCTAGCATTATTTTAATCTCTACTTAAGTAAAAGGTTATTTTAGGCCAAAAGATGAATTGTATAACATGGGATCATACAGTCTTGCAAATTAGCTCACATACAACTAACTAACTACAAGAGCCAGTGTGGTGTAGTGTTTGTTGTGGGGGAGGAAGGGAAAGGAGAATGTTAGCCGCTTTGAGACTCCTTCGGGTAGTGAAAAGCGGGATATCAAATCCAAACTCTTCTTCTTCTTCTTCTTCTACAAGGGGCATTCATTAAAGATTTCCCCTGATGTACTTCCTGTGGACTGAGACAAACAAAACTGGGCACAGTTATTAGTCTTTCTCTACATAGCTACCAGCAAGAGTCAAACACTTCTCCCATTGCTTTATGCAGCTGTGGAGACCTCATCTTTAGAAGTTGGCAAGTTGCGTTAGAAGCCACGACTTGAACTCAGAAATCAGCATTTCATCATCTGGAAAAAGCTTGCCCTTCAAAATAACTTCATGGTTGGAAAGAGGTGGAAGTCTGATGGTGCAAGGTCAGGAGAATAAGGGGGGTGAGGAAGGATTTTATAGCCACAGGACCATGCTTCTGTCTGAGCAACGTGTGAGTTGTGAACTGGGGCATTATCCTGCAGGAGGCGGGTACCTTTGGTCAGCATACCATGCCTCTCAATTCTGATGGCCTTCCGCAATTTCTGCAGCAGTGAAGCGTAGTATGTCCCAGAAATTGTGGTACTCTTTACCAGGAAAGCCATCATCACTACTCCGCACTGGTCCCAAAAGACTGTGAGCATGACCTTGCCCACTGACAGTTGGACACGTGCCTACTTTGAAGGTGGTGAGGCAGAGTGCTTCCATTGTTTGGGCTGGGATTTAGTCTCTGGGTCATAATGATGGACCCATGTTTCATCCTGAGTAATTACTACAGTGGTACCTCTGGTTACGTACTTAATTCCTTCCGGAGGTCTGTTCTTAACCTGAAACTGTCCTTAACCTGAAGCACCACTTTAGCTAATCAATGGGACCTCCTGCTGCCACTGTGCCACCAGAGCACGATTTCTGTTCTTATCCTGAAGTGTTATTTCTGGGTTAGCGGACTATGTAACCTGAAGCGTATGTAACCTGAAGCGTATGTAATCCGAGGTACCACTGTATGGCGAAGAAGTCATCATGGTTTTCGTGACACATGGCCAAAACAGAGCCCACACTGCTTTTGACATCTGCAGCTAGTTGGTGAACGGTTATGCAGCGATCCTCCAAAATGGTGGCCTTCATTTGCCAGATGGTGTCTTCATTGATGGCAGACCGTAGTTGCCCAGGAATGGGAGCCGTTCCACCGAAGTCTGACCACAGTTGAACTGACGATGCCAGTGCTTGACTACGTCATGCGATGGGGCATCCTCCCCATAAGTCCCTTTTATCTCATTGAACGTCTCCCATGGTGTGCTCCCTTTCAAGTACAGGAACCTGATGATCGCTCTGCATTCAACTGGTTCCATTATCAGATGTTACTCCATGTTAGCACCCGTAACAGAGAAACTGTTAGGAGTTCAGAGCTACAAATTACCACATTGCCTATTGAGAATTGTATCGTTGTACATGTTCAATTTCATCCTCCTACCATAACCGGGAGTGGGTCAGGGGAAATCTTTAATGAGCAACCCTCGTATATTAGTAATTGTGGCCTAGAAAGAGAAAGAAAGAACTAGCTTTTGTAAAGTTCTGCATACTAAGGAAACCAAGGAAATCACTGATTACAAGATGAGAATCTTATATTTTGCCAATACAGAGAACTACCACAAGTATAAGTGATGCAATTTTCTTGTGTAAGAACTCCCATCTACTTTTACTGGATGTGTTTGTGTCTGCACACATAAGTGTGTGTGTGTGTACACATCAATATCAAAGACTCACATTCATCTTCATTTGTCAGAAATATTTTGAATAGCTTAGGCCAGAGCCATTAAACTCCAACTGGAGTCAGATCTTCTTAAGGAGAAAGGAGGTATTGCCAGGAGAAAAAATGATTTTGCTCTGCACTGTAAGGATGAGACACAAATATTTCCATGATGTCACAAAGAATTCCAAAGCAAAGAAATCTGTTAGCATTGAGATATACAGTATGTCAATACTGTAGTCTTCAGCATCTTCAGCCACTGCTAACTCCAGTGTGCAACAGGAGACCCCCAGCCCAGTGTGTGGCTTCACATGGCACAACACTATTACAGGTTAAATATGTAAAAGTTACTAATGTTTTAGGTGTTCTAGCTACACATTGCCAAACAGCATAGTGAGTCCTAGTTCATGACACAAACTGGAAACAACCCTCCACATTCTCTAAAATGAGATCATCACCACCTGTAATGCACTGACCAATCAGAATTACCTAAAAGCAGGGAGAATCATTTGGGATATGCCCCATTATGCAAAAAATAACTGCTAATGTGAGCAAGCAGCTGCAAATACTTTCAACCAATATCAATGTATTCCAACAGCACCAAATGTTCAATTAAAATCCAGTGAGTTGTATAGAAAGCAGCACTAGAATCCTTCTCTAGGATTAGCATCTCTGAAGATACTAGTTTTTCATGTCAAGAAGACTGCAAAAACCAAGAAATACACATTCCACCTGCTGAGTTAACAGGAAAGAGGACATGAACAAAATTAACCCTAGATTAGCAGTGCTGACAGTCCAATGGCAACCATCAATAAGAGTAATGCTTAAAACTTCATATCCTCTATTTTCATACTGTAAATAAATAAATAAATAAATAAATGGATTTCCATTTCTTCTGAACATAGGAGAAGTGATAGAAAATCTCCTTCCCATCTGCAGGCACAGATTACCTGCAGTTCAAATAATCTCTCTGCCTGAAAAAGATCACGGCAAGGAAGCTTGACGCAACCACTGCTCTACTAAATGAAAACGCAATACACTTAAAAATACAAAGATGGTAACATGGTGTCGACACAGGAGAGGTTTTTTAAAAAGCCAAAATAAATTTGGACTAAAAAACAGAGAAAGGATTTCCAGCTATGCATGCACAGTCTCAGAAAGTCTAATTTGAACAAGCTGTGAATATTAAAAGGAAACCACATTAAAATATGGTTACCAGATTTTTTTCAATGAATCCGCGGACACTTTTTTTTTGGGGGGGGGAAGCTGAGTAGCAACAGGGAGTCAGTAGTGGGGGTGGTGAGGCAAAAGACCCTGGGCCCAAGCACACATCCATATTGTATAAATGTGCAAAGCCCTTCTTTCACACCCTGTGAAACATAAATGTGCGGTTTTTTTAAAACTGGGCAACGGTGCGCTGCCTGCCCGTGACTCCCGAGCCTTCCCCCTTTGTTTTGACAGATCAGGGCAGGCCCGGGAGTCACGGGCGGCCGTTGCCCAGGAGGGGCCAGCCTGGTAGTGCAGTTGGCTCTGGCTGGCTTCAGGAGCTGCTCGCTGCTGTGGTGCAGGAAAATGATGGGCACCATGGCAGCGAGCAGCTCCTGAAGTCAGCCACAGCCAACTGTGCTAATAGGCTGACTCTCAAGTTTTGGAGAACCTCCAAAGGGAAGTGCTTTAAAGATGGGTGACAATTACCAACAGGGTTCTTCTAAGTGCCCTTATCATTCATAGCTGACACAAAAAGGCAATTTTCATCTGAGGCTGAGATAAAGGAGGAGACAGTCTCAAAAGTTTTTTGTTTAGATAACTGCATGTGGAGCCCATTATTCTTTATAAACATATACTACACCCTACACAAAAGTGTTTTAAATATGGAAAGTCCAACTTTGCTCATTTTGGCAGCTTATTTAACATTTTACCCCCTACCTAGTTTGTAGAAAACAGGACTGCCCAAAACACATGTTTGCTTTTGAAGGAACAGTCTCAAATACCTACTAAACAGCTCAGGAAACAACTGCTGAGAAATGTTAATGGCAGCATTGCTTGTTTATAGGATGCCTTCCTGCAACATGTCACTGATTAATGCTAGCATTTTTTCCTTATGTCAAGATAAACACACCACACCCACTTGGTTTCAGAATTCTAGCTTCTTAGTCTTAGTGCAAGAGATCATAATGCAACTATTACTCATGCCACATAACTAGCTCTTCATATATTTGCACAACAAATATAAACAAAGGAACACAGAACAAATTCAGCTTCCTTATTCTAAAGCAGGGATGAGAACCTGTGACCCTCCAGATTTTGCTGGGCTCCAATTACCGGTAACATCAGTCCTGGTCAGCATACCCAAAAGTCAAAAATGATAGGAGCTGCAGTCTAGCATATACCTGGAGGGAAACAGGATTCCATGGTTGTTCTAAGGACTTCTTGATAAAATGCCTTGGTCTTGAAATTACGTAAATTACTTTTACAGTTTTATTACCACTGTCCTTTGTGTGCTGTTTGATTAGGCAAAGCTAAACTCAAATGTCTTAACCCAATCCCTTTTGTTGAAAATCCTATATGATGTTCAAACTATGGGCACATCCATTATAATTCAACAGCCTGAAGGAGTACCCAAGGACACTATGAAATACACGTCCTAGATTTTAAAGGTATGTGTTTACAAACATTTGAGCAAATGTCTATGGAAACTGTATGCCTGTTCAAACTGGATAAACCGCTTAGCAATTACTGCTGCACCTAGAGTGATGCAGCAACAGTGCCCATGTCAAACTATAAGAAACAATTAACCTTTCTATCACACATTGTTTTCAGCAAAGCGTATACACAATTTCAGGCAGGCTAAAGAACACACAAGGATTTCACTGTGAAAGAACGAACAATTTGTCATCGACCTTAACACTACTGGTGGCACAAATCAACCATTTGAAAACTGTTCATTGCATCTCCATGTGGCTTCTAATGTCCCTTAGTCTTCTCCCCTTTCTATAGGATCTTTTATACCCAGGCCTCATCTTGCATCACTAACTTACCATTGACACAACCCCTAAACACTATGCATTCATTTTTCCTCCTCCAGAAACAGATGACCTTTCAAGGGGGGAAATGGGAAGGGGACATTAATAAGTTAGGGTATGCCACAACACAGAGTTTGCTATTGTCCTCCATGCTGAATGGAACAGTCCCAATCAGAACAGCATCCCTACATTAGAATTAGCAAAACAGGCAGTGCTTGCTTTGCCTTGCCAGAAAGATTAACCCAGCTCCTCCTTCAACAACACTCCTCTTTATATAGCAGGGAGCAGCCTGAAAACTACTCACTACTCCTTATTATATTAATGTCTCTCAATCCTCTGCCCCATCCCGAGAGGCACTGATAAATATGTGAAAAAAGCAATCCGTGGGCGACAGTGTGGGGGCCGAGAAAAATATACATGAATGGGAGTTGTGTGCAGTTAGGAGATAGGAACAAACCATGTCAAGGGGTACACATGAGGAGGGCTTTTTTTTTAAGAGTGGCAGTGATTATAGAGAATGGGAGACATGATATAAGTAGCTACTGGGGTGGGGTGAGCCTTACTTCAGTTAGGGGAAGGGGTCACTCACTGCAACAAGATGAAAAAGTGGGAGAAGAGGTTATGTTGCCAAAATAAAACTGCAAAGGACAGAAACACTGTGAAGCTGTGTACAGCTTCACAAATGTAAAAAAGGGAGATCCCATTTCGTCTGTGAATCAGTGGAATTTAGAACAAGGGACTAAGCATACATAGGAACAAACAGGGATTGGAACTGTAGGGGAAATAGTAATATTTGTGATGGTAAAATGAAAGGAAGAATTGTTGTATAGGGATCAGAGTCACCACAGTCACTGTTATATGTCACCTGCAACAGGTTGCTAGCTAGCCCCACACACTGACAGCAGTTGCCAGCTCACAGAGTTCCTCCCTGCCCTGCAAAAAAAGTAGAAAGCAACACAGTTCTGAGCTGTCTGGATCAAACTACCCAACTCAAGCTCTGACATACAGCAAAACTAAATTTGGAAACTGAGAAGTGGGGCAACAAAAGAAGCAAGGGACATGGTGACTGGCGTCATTCAGGAGAACAAGGATCACTCATCACTCAAATCATTAAAATGGTTAACTTAACGCCAATCAGCCTGCCCCTCAAAAATGTGATTACAATTGGGTCAAAAGCATAGGAAAAGGGGTCAGCTGTTTCCAAAATTCAGTACATGCTTATGGGTGTTGCAAGGAGGACTTTAATCTTCATTGGTGATTGCAAGTATAGAAACAGGCAAGTACATGGAAGGCAAGGGTGTGATCTTCCTGCCTGGGGTACGTGTCAGGAGCAGGGGCAGAAGTCCAAGGAAGACCAAAAATAAAAATAAAAAATCCTCAAGCGGTGTGGAGACTATTCTGAGAGGGTGGAATATATCTGCATACTTGACCCTGTCAATTCAATTCTTCTTTGATTCAAAATGCACTTCACTGACATGACAATGTAATCATGTGTTGTTGGAAAGGATTTTAAACTCCCTCAAGTGCAGAACTGGGAGAGCGAGAAATGGGTACTTGGTTTCATTCCCCACACAGGAATCACACGTACAATTTACCAAATCAAAACAGAGAGAGAGAGAGATTCTTCTTCTTTTTTTAAGTATCAAACTGCACTTCAGGCAAGTTTGCTCTGGACCTCGACAGGAAGGATGCAGCTGATCGCCCAAATCATATATGTTCGCTATGGGGACTCACGAAACAAGAGGCATTAAGATTCGCAGAGACAAAAACATAAACAAAAAAAGTCGAAGCCAAGTTGCGCTGGTATAAGAAGCTCTCGGGTTTGTCAGACTCTTGGAACCGACACCGCCCAACTTGGAAACCTACCTCACAGGATTGTTGCGAGGATGAAATAGGGCAACCCAAACCACACACAAACACACATCTCTCCCCTGATCCTCCTTGGGGGAAACTGACAGACAGCTCCCGAAAGGGGGGGGAACCTCTGCACACGCTCAGAGGCACTCTGGTCTCTCTGCGTGTGAGGGCGAGGGGGGGAGTCCCCCTCCTCCATGGTCTTCCACGCCGCCGCCGCCGCCGCCGCCGCCTCATAAAGCTCCCAAACCAAACTCCTCTGCCGCCACTACTCACCGTTTCCTCCTCCTCCTCCGTCTTCGTCCATGTTGGGGCTGCTGGCCGAGCACTGGGCGATGTTAGAGGCGTCGCGAGGAGCCCGCGCGGACTCCTGAGGGGGGCGCTTGGCGGCCGGCGGATCCGGCTCCCTTCAGCTCCGAGGCGGCTGCCGATGTCCTCGTTCGCCTCGCTTCTCCTCAGCGGAGCTTCTCCGACTCCTGCTGCTGTTGCTGCTGCTGCTGCTGCTGCTGCTGCTAAGCGAGGCTCGCCCGCCCCTTCTCATGTGACCCACGCAGGGGAAGGGAGAAAGAAATATTATGTGGGAGGGAGGAGGAGAGGCCGCCTCAAGCTCAGGCCCTCCTTCGACGCCTCGCTCCGCCACAACAAGGTAGCAGCGCCGCCGCCGCTCCGAAAGGCCAGGTTTCCGCGAGGGGAAATGGGGGGCTGCTGCGGCTTCCCTCCCCTCAGGCGACCCTCGAGGAAGGGACGCCGCTGCAGAGGGGAGCGCTCCCCTTTTCCCAAGGCTGCCCGGTCGCTCAGGAAACCTCCGTTAAAAATAAAGCGCATCCTCTCTCTGGGAAGAAGCGAAGCAACCCAAAACCTTCCCCCCCAACTGCCCGAGGAACTCAAAAGAGCGCCCACCGTGAGCGATTCGTTTGGTCATTTGGCAACAGCAGCTATTGTTATTCATTAGGGCCTCAGGGCGGCTCAGAGGAGCCAACACATTGGGGCAAAGGAGGGGGCTTCGGCCCTCCAATAAAATATTTGAGGGGTTTCCCCCAAAGTCGGTGGGCATTGCCATTCAAATAGTGCACCGTGTCATGTGATCGATTATGCGGAGCGGTGCTTGCCTCCAATATTTTTATTCAAGGCGGCACCCCTGGGTCACCTCACGGCAGTTTTAAATTCAAGGTTAAAAACACTTTTCGCCGCGCTTGGGTGTTAACTCGGGCCAAACTAGACGCGAGGTTACTTGCATGGATGTATATGCAAACATTCAGGTTAAACATTCAGGTCTGGAAGCTGCGGGGATCCAGTGCCTGGCACGTCCCCAATCTCTGAGCAGTGCGAGATTCCAGGGGATCCCAGAGCTTACTCTGGGTTTATTTTCCCTTTTTGAGTGAGACACAGCAGAGACTGGTGTCTTTAGTTTAGGGTCTACATAGTTTGTGTACACATATATACTCACCCTGAGCCTGCAGTGGAGGGGTTCACACAGCATTAGCAGTTGGTTACCCCACAGATGCAGCCAGTGCCAAATTTGGGGTGGTGCAGGCAGTTCCACTGCATAGGTTGCCAAGACAAAGGGGGCACTAAATAATCATCATCACCATGAAAAGAACAACAACAACAACAACAACAACAACAACACAGGTAGGTACCTACAGAGAAGAAAGTAACTGTACGGAAAGGAATTACTGTGATAATAAGAAATATGGGGGGATTGTGCCAAAAAAAATCCTCACTCGGTGCAGTATTACCAAAGTTAGGGCAACCAATACATACTTTTTGTTGTTCAGTCGTTCAGTCGTGTCCGACTCTTCGTGACCCCATGGACCAGAGCACGCCAGGCACGCTTATCCTTCACTGCCTCTCGCAGTTTGGCCAAACTCATGTTAGTAGCTTCAAGGACACTGTCCAACCTTCTCATCCTCTGTCGTCCCCTTCTCCTTGTGCCCTCAATCTTTCCCAATATCAGGGTCTTTTCTAGGGAGTCTTCTCTTCTCATGAGGTGGCCAAAGTACTGGAGCCTCAACTTCAGGATCTGTCCTTCTAGTGAGCACTCAGGGCTGATTTCTTTAAGAATGGATAGGTTTGATCTTCTTGCAGTCCATGGGACTCTCAAGAGTCTCCTCCAGCACCATAATTCAAAAGCATCAATTCTTCAGCGATCAGCCTTCTTTATGGTCCAGCTCTCACTTCCATACATCACTACTGGGAAAACCATAGCTTTAACTATACAGACCTTTGTCGGCAAAGTGATGTCTTTGCTTTTTAAGATGCTGTCTAGGTTTGTCATTGCTTTTCTCCCAAGAAGCAGGCGTCTTCTAATTTCATGACTGCTGTCACCATCTGCGGTGATCATGGAACCCAAGAAAGTGAAATCTCTCACTGCCTCCATTTCTTCCCCTTCTATTTGCCAGGAGGTGATGGGACCAGTGGCCATGATCTTAGTTTTTTTGATGTTGAGCTTCAGACCATATTTTGCGCTTTCCTCTTTCACCCTCATTAAAGAACATTCAACACACACCCTTTCTGTGAGTTTACCCCTCGCATAGATACAAATCCCAGCAACCCTTAACAAAGGACAGTGTCTACAATTAATTTTTTTAGGGGGGAGGTGTCCTTAAAATGTGCTTTAAAGGTATTGTGTGTACACAGTAGGGCTGACAAGTCAATCCTATAATTATTATTTCCCCTATATTGAGAGATTAGCAAATGATGACTGGAAATGAGATGGGGACTATTAGTAACCAAGGTAAAATTGTTGCTGCAGCATTAATCTGAAGCATTTTAGAGTATTTCCACATTCTGTGCTATGTCCAGGATGATATGAAAGGTGTGAAAAAATATTCTCTCTCTCTCTCTCTCTCTCTCTCTCTCTCTCTCTCTCTCTCTCTATATATATATATATATATATATATCCTTGTTCATAGTTCAGACACTGCTGGGTCTGACCTTCCTCAGAATACCTTTCAAGTTCTCTACTGTCATTTTATTAATCCCTAGAGAGAACTATTCTATGGGTTTTTATATTGCTCTTTCACAAATATTAGCTCTGTGTTGATACTCATGTTTAAGTTCAAAGTGTTCCTCAAATATCACAGTTCAGATTTCGTCTCTGGGGGGCTCAAATATTTCCTATCCCTTTTGTTAGGCCCTAGCTTATTTTTTCCCCAAACAGATCAGATTCCCTACATTCACTATGTTGCTTTTATTGCAGTTTGGGATTATTTGTTCCAGTTAATGTTTTTTTGTTCAGGGGAAAGCTAATAAAGGTTGAGTAAATGGTTTATTACACATGAGGAAATTTAACATCATTCAGATTATATTGAGAAATTCCACATGCAATATTACTACTCTCATTTTGTGTTGTTTACTTAATAGCTGGTGGTTAAAAACTTGTCATTTATGCAGGAAAAGTGGATGGAATCAGAGGCTGAAGCTGAAGCAGGAGAGTAGGAAGAGGGAGGCCAAGACGCAAAGGTGAGTCAGGCTGGTTAAGAGTCCTCCCCTCCCCACTTGTCTCCCAGAACCAGAAGAGGCATGCAAAGGGTGGAGAGGTTGGCTGCATGCAGGCACAGTCTCTGATTGCTTGGGGGGGGGGGAACCCAGAGCAGGAGGGGACTTAGACAGCAGTGAGGAGGCAGGGACTTTCAGCCTCAGCAACTGATTTTCATAAGAGTAAGACCACTGGGAATGACCTGCTCTGCTCATTAGGCCTGACACTCAACCAAGACTGTGGAGATTGTGGTTTGGCTAATAACAAGTTAACTAAGTTAACTCCAATTTTGAATTGTGTGATTACTGACTGGCACGCTCCTGTGACACAAATAAACTTACCGGTATATCCGCTGATGGCTGCAAGCCACGTTCATACCGGATCATATCAGATACTCAAAATCCCCAGAGTAAATGTGGGGGATTACCTGGCTGTGAGACTGCAGTCACAGTGCATCATCAGGCTTACATTAACAACAACAACAACAACAACAACAACAACAACAACAACAACATAGAGGTATTGCATAATATCTTCTGATAATAAGCAAACAACAAATAAATTAATAATAGGAAATGGATATCCCTTCCCCACACCCCTTTATACCCACTGTAAAACCTAGTAACTGGCTGGATAAGACTCACTGACCATTTGCTTTTGCAAACTTCCTGGGAATTTTTTTTTTAAGGTACACATACACAGCAACATAATTACCTGTGCACATGCCCAGAATGAGAAAAAAAGTAGTTGAGGGGTGTGGGAGTACTTGAGAGAAGAGACAGGAAAGCACTTGGGGTTGAGCGAGCTCCAACCACTGGTATGGATGGCAAGTGGCTGAAAAACGTAAATGTGTGGGTGCTAGCCTACCAGATGTGCACAAAGAAAAATCAGACCTGAATGACTAGTTTGTGGTATAAGGTAACCTGGGAGTACCCTGAAAGGTTGTGACACTTGACAAGCCAAACCATCACAAATCCAGCTTTTCCCTTATGGCTCCTACAGGTAGGACCGGCCCTATCATTAGGTAGAATGAGGCTGCTTCAGATTCTACAAAGGAACAAACCAATCTGCTCCCACGCTAGCTGACCTGAGCTGCACATTTTATATAGCTGTCTTTTCCCAAATCCAAACTTGTTTCTAACTTTCTGTTCTGCACGCCAACCCCCAAACTCTTTCAGGTGTGTCAAAACCCATAGCTTGGATAGAAATTGCAATCCAGGCAACATTAAGGATCACTGAAGCCCCTTTCTCTTGTCCCAAATCACCCATCAGGTTTGTCAGGCAAAACCCCAGCAAATTGTCTCATTACTGCTAACTGAGTCAGTCAAACTCATAACACCATAAAAGAACTAAATTTCATTAATTAGCCAGATGTCTCACAGTTGGAGGAAGGTTATTGACAATTTAACAAGCCTTCCTTCCTACACAGTTATAAAGAGTAAACACAACTTTTTAGGGTGGATTTTCCAAATGAATATTAAAATATAAACATATAAGCATAATATATATATGTTGTTGAGAAGCTGCTTTGTAATGGCAATGTGTATTCAGGGTCTGAGCTTCCAGGAAAACATTTAAAATAATATTGAAAGATCATTAAGCATTCATAGAGACAGTAATAAAACATTAATTAGCAGCATAGAATAACTGCACAACCAAGACTTGTGTAGAAGCAAGGATTGGTAACCATTTTTAAAATCTGTATTTTAATTAAGAAAATGGGGTGCAGTCTCTATATTTTCTGTTAATTTTGCATAAGGAGGAGAAAATCTTGTTAATCAGTCCAGCATTTCAGAAGGCAAAGAAGGAATTTTGGAGTGGAAAAAAACACTAAATAGAGGAATTTTTCCTAGGAAGCTGCAAGCATACAGGAGTCAAATAAATACCTGATGAAATCCCACTGTGGTTTATGGTGCTGGAACTGAGATGGATTTGGCACTTTACATTCCCTTTGTGGCCAGAATAGGATTTACACCATCAGCAGTGTAGGAAAACAATTCACTATGCAGCCCAGAATCTGATATATTTAGCATGTGGGATTCTAACTGCTCCATGGTTGTTGCCCTAAGAAGACAAGAGTCCCAACCAAGATTTAAAAACTAGGTTGCCCATCTCATTTTGTACCTGGTATTCTGCAAACATCACTAATAAATTTATGCTAGAATATTTCTCAGTGATGTTTATTGTTTTTGTTATGTTTATTACATTTATATACCATACAGGTGAAACTCGAAAAATTAGAATATTGTGGGAAAGTCCATTTATGTAAGCAATTGTTTTCATTAGCTACTGGAGTTTAATATATGAGATAGACTCATGACATGCAAAGCAAGGTATGTCAAGCCTTTATTTGTTATAATTGTGATGATTATGGCGTACAGATGATGAAAACCCCAAAGTTGAAATTGTTGATTTGGGGTTCTCATCAGCTGTACGCCATAATCATCACAATTATAACAAATAAAGGCTTGACATATCTTGCTTTGCATGTCATGAGTCTATCTCATATATTAGTTTCACCTTTTAAGTTGAATTACTGAAAGAAATCAACCTTTCCACGATATTCTAATTTTTTGAGTTTCACCTGTATTTTCCTCCAGAGAGATAAAGGTGGTGTACGTGGTTCTCCCTACCCATTTTATCCTCACAACAACCCTGTGAGGTAGGATAGAAGCTGAGAGACAGTGACTGGCCCAAGGTCACTCAGTGAACTTCGTGGCTGGGTGGGGATTTGAACCCTGGTTACTCAGGTCACAGTCCAACGATCTATTACAGCACACTGGTTCTCTTTGCAAAATTGAAACAAGAATGCACTATTCTAGATCATTAATTTTACGTATGCCCATACCTATTGGCTGCTGATTATTTTTTATTGTAATTTTAATATTTTATTTCATTGTATACCACCTTGTGATTTTAAATGAAAGATTGCTATGTTATGAACCATCTTTGTAGTCAAGAAGGCTACAGATCAGGGCTGCAGTGATTAGTAATCAGCTTCAGTGGTGCAGTACAGAGGGATTGCAGAGGAATGCAGCTCCCAGTACTTTTTTCCAGAGCAGGAGCAATTAATTCATCTGTCAGAGCATCAAGGCAAGTGACAGATCCTTTTTTCTCTGGCAAGTGAATGAGATGATTATAACCCTTTCCAGTTTGTTTGTGACAGATTAGCATAGAGCAAGGCAGAGAATGAGTTAAACAATAAAGCAAAGGCTGGCTACATCTTAACTTTTCTTGGATGGGGTTGTACTTCATGCCAGCAGTTTAAATGGTCAAAGATGTCTGTGTTTCTAGCTGAAAGCTAAAAGCTGTACTTTGGCTGGCTGAAAATATTTCACTAAAGCTGAACCTGTTTCACAAACTGAACCTATGCAATCAGAAGTAAGTACCGCTGAGCTCAATGGAGCTTACTTTCCAGATAACTATGCACAGGATTTTACATAGTTATCATGCAACGTAACAGCAAGTGGTTCAAAAAGCTGGAGACAGGAGACAAGCAGTCTTTTACTTCCCTTGGCTCTAAGGCCCATTGCATGATTCTTTAATGGCTGACTCAGCTGTTGGGGTTAATAACTGAAGTTTCATAGGACAATATTACAGTAGTACATTATCAGCATAATGTGATTTCACAGCCTCTCTATTCTTGTAAATGTTACTCAACTTATGTCAACTGCATCTTGAATGAAAGCTGTGTTATTCTGGGGCTCATTCTGATGTACAGTTGTACCCAAGCTGGTCTCTGATCATAATAAATTATTATTATTATTATTATTATACAGTCATACCTTGGATCCCAAATGCCTTGCGAGTCAAACGTTTTGGCTCCCAAATACCACAAACCTGGAAGTGAGTAGTTTGCAAATGTTCTTTGGAACCCGGACATCAGACACGGCTTCTGATTGGCTGCAGGAGCTTCCTGCAGCCAATTGGAAGCCATGCCCTGGTTTCCAAACGGTTTGGAAGTCGAACAGACTTCCGGAACGGATTCTGTTCGACTTCCAAGGTACAACTGTATTCAGCCCCTCAGTCCCACTGCATCTTTTCCCACTTCCCTCCCTAACGTCCAAGTTACTATGCCCTCCCCACAAATCTCACCTCTTTCCTACTCTTCCACCCTGGTTCATGGTGGTTCCAGGTCTCCTATGAGGAAAGGTTGAAGCATTTGGGACTTTTTAGTTAAGAACATGGAGAAAGCGGATAGAGAAAATCCGCCCCTGTGGTCTCATGATACTAGAACTCATGCCATGATGGCTATGCTGTGCCTCCAACCATGCTTCTGAATAACATTTGCCGGAAACTGCAGAAGGCAAACATGCTCTTGCACTCAGGTCCTGCATTCAGGCTTTCCACAGGCATCTGGTTGGCCACTGTCAGAACAGGAAGCTGGACTAGATGGGCCATTGGCCTGATCCAGCAAGCTCTTCTTATGTTCTCACTTAATTGCTCCAGGCAGGGCAGGACTAGTTGTCATGTGACCACTTACGCCCTTTCTCCCTTCCCTGTTCTCGGGTTCTCCACGAGTCAATTTGCTCTTGCCCCCAAAGCAGCATACTGTTCTCCCACCAGCAGTTTGTCCCTTCTGTCACAGCTGAGAACCCAGAAATGTAAGAAAATCAGGAAGCAGCCTCAGATTGAGATAAAGAAAATAAAGCACTCAAAACAGAATTGAACGTAACTGAAGGAGCACCATTGGTAAAGAATGCCAGACTTCTAACAAAGAAAACACACTCGCCTCCCAAGTTTGTGCGGGGAGAAAGCTTTAATAGAAAAATTAAAATAGGTGGTATATTTTCAAAAATTCTACAGGATGTTGTTCAACAATATGATCAGGCAAACATTTTATTTTCAAGTTTAAATTTCTTTACGTGCATTTTGATAAGGGCAATTATAGTTTCATTCCCAAACATCTCGGCAAGTTGCAAAGGTGTCAGCCCTCCCATGGGACTTTCTACATCAGCGGTGGCATTCAGCAACAAATAGCAAATTCCCAGGTGCCCTAAATAGATTTTAAAAGAGAGAGAAAAATAAATAAATAAATAAAGAGGTAAATGTGTTTTGGCATAGAATATATTTTCTACAACCACTCGAAGCTGCCTCACACAGAGTAAGATCAACAGTTTATCTAGCATGCTCTTCAACAGTTTGACTTCACCCCCAAAGGTGCACGCCTCCCTTGTCTCCAGAGAGAAACGGATGGCAACAAATTCCAACAATTTAGGACAGGGATGGGGAACTAGTGACCCTTCAGGTGTTCGTAACTTCCACTATCCCTGTTTGCTGGCTGAGTGATGGGAGTTGGGAGTCTCACAACGTTTTGAGGCTCTCCAGTCTTACTCTGGGGTACCAGACAGAGGTCTTCTCCATCACCCGCTACCTGGTGTGCATTTTTAAATTGGAGAGACCAGGGAACAGACTTTGAACATTCTGCTTCAAATTTGTACGCTCTGCAACTAAGCCCTCCCCAGCTATAAAATCAACTTTTATAGGTTTGTGAAAATAAACCATTAACAATGGGCTTTCAACTTGATGATTTGTTGTATTGCTCAGATCTCAGGAACTTAATCCAGGTCTTCCAAGACTTCTGATTTTATCTATCTGGTTTAGCAAAGTTTCTTAATCACCTCCTAACTAGCTTAGCAACAGATGTGTGGTTTAGAATTTACCAAGTGAAATATTTCAGATTTACCTTTCAGACTTAAAACATGACAATAGGAAGCATCTTAATTATGATTTCTATGTTAACACAACCTTTAGGAATATTAATGCACGCTTTAGAATACTAGTGTTGTTTTTTTCTTTAAATTTTGTTGTGGTTTAAAACTGTCGGGACTTTAAGATCAGGGCAGGAACAAGACTAGATGTTCTGGATTTTTTAAAACAACAACAACCTGACAGGTATGTGTGGTATAGTATGTGGCATGCACAACAATTTTCCATGTCAAACAGGGCAGACAACAAGTATTTTGAGATCTACTTAACACTGTCAATGTAGTCTACTTCTCCCTCCCCTACACCTGAATAATAAAGGAACCCAGCAGATAGAAACTTTTCTAAAAGAGCTCCTCTAAGATGGCAGTGCTGGAGTAGAGTTCCCAGTGTCCCTATTCTGTAGCATATTTAGCACTGCGGTTTATGAAACTGCCCTCTCCACACACACCCTGCTGCCAGGCATGCAGTCACTGTGTATTAATGTGTATTACATCACTTATAACACAATCCTATGCTTACTGAAAAGAAACTCCCACTGAGTCAAGTGGGACTCACTCCTAGGTAAACAAGTATATAGGATTGCAGTCTCACCCCCAGAGGTGCACTCCATTGTCTCTGGAGACAGACAGATGCTAACAACAACTTACTATTAAAATGTGGTAAGCCGGCACAGCTGCATTTGGGGATCCTTCCTGTCAATTCTATTCAGTGGGATCCTAGACATTTGCCCAGATCCCTGCCAGGATGGCACCAATGCCCAAAGCTGTTATTTGCCCCATTAAGACCTATGGATAATGGCATGCATATGCTTTCCTTTAGGGAGCAAATGGGTGGGAATGATTTTCTCATCAGGAAAATGGCACAGGGCAGGAACTTTTTGCAAACTGTGGGCCGCATTCCCTTCTGGGCAACCTTCCAAGGGCCACATGCCAGTGGTGGGTGGTACCAGATGCAAAAGTAGGCAGAGCAACACATGTAAAAGTTTACCTTTGTGCAGTTGGCTAGTTTCTACCAACACCCCCTCTCTTAACCTCCATCCAGACATGCAAGATGCATTGTCAGAGTTCAGGAGCACATTCCAGCTAGGCCATGGGTAGGCAAACTAAGGCCCGGGGGCCGGATCCAACCCAATTGCCTTCTGAATCTGGCCCGCAGGCAGTCTGGGAATCAGCGTGTTTTTACACGAGTAGAATGTATGCTTTTATTTAAAATGCATCTGGGTTATTTGTGGGGCATAGGAATTCGTTCATCCCCCCCCCAAATATAGTCCGGCCCCCCACAAGGTCTGAGGGACAGTGGACTGGCTGCCTGCTGAAAAAGTTTGCTGGCCCCTGAGCTAGGCAATCTCAGGGCATGAAGCAGGGCCAGGGAGGGTGTGTGGCCTGGGATGAGGGGGTGGTGGAGTTGGGTACTATGACACCCTGTGCAAGGCCAAACCCACCCCAGCCCCGCCTTCCCAAAGGCAGGTAAGGGGGTGTGAGGGTTCTGGCAGGGTCCTAGAGCCCTCCCAACTCCTTTCCAAAGTTGGAGAAGCGCTAACTAGGCTTTCCACCCTGGCCTTCGGAGAGTTCTGCAGGCCAGACAGAGAGACTTGGTCCCCAATCCTGAGATTTCCCCACCCCTTGCATAGGGAGAAAGGGTTGTAAAAACCTCCAACTCCCAATTCCCCCCCCCCAACACTGGGCTGCTTCTATCTGACCACAATCTCCACTGTTTCCTCTAATTTGGCCGTAAGAAAGAGGGGCAAAACACCTGTATTATCTCCTTGCACTTGTAAAATGACAGAACTACCTTAAAATCAAAACTTATCAAAAAAGGTTTGAAGCATTACCGTAAGCAATAGCAAGATGTAATGCAGTCGCCCCATCGCACTGTGGATTTGGGACGTTCACGTTAATTCCAGGGTAATGCAAGAGCGAAGACACAAGGTGCATTTTTCCAGTGTTTACTGCAGCGTGAAGTGGTGTGTTTCCATTTTCTGCTACTTGGTTTATGTTGGGCACAGGAAGAGCCTGGAAAATTAGCAGGAAATACTGCTCACCCACCGAAGCAGAGCTAAAGGCCAGGTAGAATAAAATCAGAAAGCCGGCATTTTGTGCACTTTCCAACATAATCTAATATATATTCGGGGGGGGGGATGTTGCAAGTTATGCATTCACACGCCTCCTCTTAAGATATCGTAAGTGTATTTTGCACGGTGGTTCACGAGATCAGGGAGCAGGTTTTCACCTATGTTTGGATACAGTTGGACACCAATTAGAATGAAGATGGCGAATTGAACCTTTCAAAATTGCACTGATTTTTTGGTTTCTTAGAATTCCTGAGCAACACTGCTAGTATATTGTGTACTAATAGCAAACTCATTCTGTGAATGTAGAGCCTTATGTAGCCAAAACTACACACATACACACCAAAGGAAGTATCAGCAGGCTTTTGAGAACCCTAAGATTTCCAGACATATATATCTTTTTTGGGGAGGGGGACCCTAAAAACAGCTCAATAAGGACTGAGCATGCTCAATGGACCCAGAATGCTGGACTGGACAAAACCCAGGGAAGGGGAATAAAAGAGCTCTCGAGATAAATAATATGGTTGGTTGTAATCCTAAACAGAAACACTCCATGCTGCAAAATTTTGTTGCTGGACCCATTTTGTCAATGCATTAAATTTTTTGATTTCTAGGTCACTTTCATCTCTAATTCTCATTCGCGAAGTTTTAAAACTCAAGTAATTTCCATTTCTAAACCACTTGGAAAACTCATGGAGAAATAAGTATTTTGTTATTTGGTTAACTCTAAATCTAAAAATACACCCCCCCAAAACCCCCACCTCTCTTCAGATAGGCTAGAACCAATGCTGAAATAAATTTAACTACAGTACGTAAGTACAGCAGCATCAGAAATCTCATTGATGGTTTTGGAGTTTTACAAAATGCTTGGGGATTTGGGGCATATAAAGACTTGCATTATAAAAGACTTACAGTGACATAAATCAACTCCTTATATGGATCAGACCAAAGGTCCGACTAGTACTGCGTCTCATTTCCTACAGTGCAGAGTCAGTACCTTCTGGGAAGTCCACGCTAAAGGCATGAAGGCAGTTGCACACATTTCTTGCTGCCCCTCAGGAACTGTTGTTTAACAATATACTGCCTCTGAACCTGGAGGTTCCACTTCACTATCGCAATGCAGCAACAGAGCGCGGAGTGGGGGCACAGCTCTGGAAGATCTGAAGCCTTCCACAAATGAAGTGTCAGGTTCAATTCCTGCAATCTCTAGCTAAAGAACCCGAGATAGGAATGATCCCTGTTGAAATCGTGGGAAGACAGCAATACGCAAGGGAAACAATACTACTCCAGACTGTCATGACTCAGGGTACGGCAGTTTAAAATAGAACTGTGCATCAGCACGGGAGTTGCAGAATTCTTGCTAATCCAGGCACTAGGATGCAATGCCTGCTTAGGAGGCAGCAACAACCTTTTTACCCTTTACCCAAGTGACCTCACCACAAAAGGAAGTTCATTCCCTTCCCTGTGGGGCACATCTTTCTCCATAGCTTTCTGGACTATGAGGAGTTTAGAAAAAGAAGCCCTCTCTGCCTTTGCAATGACAGGGCAGTTTTATCAAATGAAATGGAAAAGCAAATGCCATATAACAGTGGTTCCCAACTGGTGGTCTGAGGACCCCCGGGAGTAACCCACCCAGGGGGTCTGTGGCACAATTCACATAACAAAAACTACCATAGATATAAAATTAAAAAATTCCTTCCAGTAGCACCTTAGAGACCAACTAAGTTTGTTATTGGTATGAGTTTTCGTGTGCATGCACACTTCTTCAGATACCAATGCATGCACACGAAAGCTCATACCAATAACAAATTTAGTTGTTCTCTAAGGTGCTACTGGAAGGAATTGTTTTAATTTGTTTCGACTACGGCCGACCAACACGGCTACCTACCTGTAACTACCATAGAGATATCCATTATTTCAAAAGAAAGGTTTTCATGGCTTGGCTTTTGAAAAACAGGGGTACACAGTACTTAGCTAATGGGGAACCACTGCCATATAACAAAGATCTGGCCCAGCAGGCAAAAAAAGGTTTCCCATCTCTATCTCCCACCACCACTGACAATCTCATGGGCCAACTATGACAGGCAGTGGGCCCACTTGTCAATAACCAGACAGCTTAATTGCATCTGATGATTGACAGGTGGGTGATGGTGCCCACCTGTCAAGGCTGGCCTGTAGAGGTAGGGAGAGGAGGGTTGACTTCTCCACTCACCAGCTGATGTGCAGAGAGGTCAATCCTGCTTAACGATGGTTTTGGGTGCATGAGAGAAGTCCCAGCCTTGTTTTAATTTCCGTTTTTTGATTCAGTTATCATTTTGTATGTGAAAAAATGTCTTTTCTCCAAGAAGCAACAGAGATCCAGTAATGGAGGGGGGAGGGGTGTTTCCCCCTTTGCTGCTTTCTAGGATAGAACCTCCAAGTTCAGGGGCAGTATACCACTGAGCAGCAAGAGAGGGCAATTGCCTCCATGCCCTGTGCTTTTTGGCTTCCTGGCTTGCTGATCACTGTGGGAAGTAAGATGTTGGACTAAGAAGTTAGGTCTTCAGTCTGATCCAGCAGAATTCTTCTCATGTTCTTCAAATGCTCAGCTTTGCACAGCTTTTGTAAGCCACTTATTCAAGCAGTATCTAAATTTTGTGATAGACGAACGTAGTTGCAGAAAAGAATTGGTGCTGAAATGGAGTAAGCTGGAGGAGGGAACCAAATGCGAGATGCAGGACCCAGAGGAAGAGTGGCTTGGATTTTTCATTCTCCCGGTCACTCCATCACCCTGCTCTCATGCGCCGCCCCCCTCCCATCAGCATTCCATGTCAACTGAGCATGCTCAACTTGTATAACCTCATCAGTAATTGTTGCCATCATCACCAACGCCACCATTTATTAAGATAATGATGGCTCTGGATCAAGATGATGATCTCTTGGGTGTTAAGAAGAAACAGTACCTCTGCAGAGCCTCTCAATACTTATGGCATCTATTGTAAGTCTGGTGTCTTATGAACTCTTTTATAAGAATTCCGATTGCAACATTGGCCTTTTAATGTTCTGTGCTAATCTTGCCTAGAAATAAGTCCCACTGAACTCCGTGGAACTTACTTCTTAGTGGATAAGCCAAGGAATTCACTGTAAATTACTTCTGAGCTTATTGAGGAGCTCATCTCCCTGTAACTCACGCTTCCAAGGAAAACAATTTCCGAGAGATGCTACTGAGTTTGGGAGGCAGACATCAATTCAAACGTTTCCCCGAACTAATAAAGTTGACACCAGTTTGCTTCTGCAAAGAGACGATTGCAACACCTTGTGGAATTTGAACAATCACCACTCCATAAGCCTGCACATTACCCTTGGGGGATAATGGATCAACAGCTGTGCAGTTTTCAGAAGCAGTCTTTTAACTCAGCCTCACATCACTGAAGGTTGCTTCACACATTGCAGTTTCAGATGTGCACCAAAGACATTTTAGGTTGGATATGGGGATCCTTTGGCCCTCCAGGTGTTGCTGAACTACAACTCCCATCAGCCCCAGCCAACATGGCCAGTGTCACTCAGAAACATCTGGAAGGCCAAATGTTCCCCACGCCTGCTTTAAGTAGATGGCAAAACATCTAAAATGTAAATGTGACATGTTTGCAAATTCAAGTTATCACAAAAAATGAATCCGAATTTTTTAAAATCTAAAGAAATGAGATTGCAGATCAGAATCAAAGTTACACCTAAATAGCAATTTACAGTGCAATCCTAGACAAGCTTACTCAGAAGTAAATGTAATTTACATGGCTTACTCCCATGTAAATGTGCATAGGTTTGCAGGCGTAACATCTTCCACACCTCCTGCTTTATAATAAGAGTTTCAAAAACCTAAAAAAATAAATTTAAATGTCAATCTTCTGAGCGACTGACCATTTCAAGGAAATAATCCAAGATCTTTGACTGATCATATATCGTGGCTAAAAATATTAGATTTCTGTTCTTTTCATCAGCAACACTGAGATCAAGCTTCTGGCTTCTAACAAGGTAATCCAAGACATCTGCATATCCCAACTGAACAGTCTGTAAAGCTCTGAGGAAGGAAAAAAGCAAATATGTTAACAGTTAACACTGCTTGGAAAAGAAGACAGAAGAGCAAAACTATTTTGATCATTTACATTCCATGCAAACTGATTGGCTACTGTTATGTCCAATCAACAGCCAGACTCCAAAGAACTATGCATTAAATTTGGTATTTTCCCTCCTAAGCCTCCCTCCCTCCCTCTGGAGAGTTTCAACAGCAGTTTGCAATAGGAGAGGGGAGTTCAATGTCCCAAGTAGAGGTGGTGGCAATCAATGAGGTAGTGCAATATATGAGCACTTTGGGTAAACACGAAGTTGCTTTCTGCATCTTGCCTAAAGGTTTTTACATATATTTGAATACATGATCAAAGAAGATCAGAAAATAACCTCTTGAGGGAGAGTGCTCCAAAGCTCTGGGTTCACATCTAAAAAGGCCCTGCTCCTGGCAGAAACCAATTTCATTCATAAAGCCCTAGGAAGAGTCAGGCTTCAGACCCAGTCATCTCACCCACATCACCTAGATCAGGGATGGAGAACCCATGGTTGCTCAGATGTCATTGAGTTCCAGCTCCAATCACTTCAGCCAGCATGGCCAATGGTAAGGGATGATGGGAGCCAAATCCAAGGGCATCTTGTGGGTCACAGGCTAGCCACCCCTAACCTGTGAAGCAAGTCCCACTGACTTCAGTGGATCTTGCTTCCATGTAAATATGCTTATGATTCACACTAAGAGATGTATTGCCATGTAAGTTTATACCAGTGTCGGCTTGCTCAATGAGTAAACCAACCTTACCTAAAAAGATTTTTTTTAAGTACTTAACTGATTTGAGAAAGTCAGCACATGTTCTTTAATAATAGCGAACGATAAGAAATGTATTGTGTCCTCTTTGTATATTATTATTATTCCAAAAGGTATTAGGAAATAATTTACAGTTACACTGTATTGTCTCTTTCAATTTGATGGTGTTATGTACGATGGCTAGGTTCTATGTCCACTGTCAGAGCAATTTTGTCTCTGAATTCCAGTTGCTTGGAATCACAGGTGTGGGGAGTGCTGTTGTGCTCAGGTCCAGCTTTCAAGTTTTCCATAAGCATCTGTTGGCTACTGGGATGCTGGACTAGTTGGGCTATTGGCCTGATTCAGCAGGATCTTCTCATGCTATTCAACAATATACAGGGTGAATTCAATTCAAAAGCCTGTTTCAGGACAGCAGTATTCATACTTCTGCTGGAGAATAGGTGGAATCAAGGCAAAGAAAGCAGGAAGACCCAAAGTTCTCCTTCGTTTGAATGAAACTATAAGCAAGTATACTGTTTCCAAATCAATGACTAATTATTATAGACAAGACTTGAAAAAGCAATTTGTCTAGTTCAGGGAAAGGGAACCTGTGTCCCTTGAAATGCTGTTAGATTACAACTCCCATATATATAATTTTTTGTTACACAGCAATCTCAGCATGTGTGTCTGCATGGTCTCACACAGCACCCAGAGTATTACCGTTCTCTCATATAGTTTTCCGTCTACAGGAGAAACTCCTCCTGCATACTTGTGTCCAGGGCAGCTGTCTACCAATTCCACCTGGTTCACCTGCTGAGACCCTACCTACTCTCACCAGAGTGGTACATGCGCTGGTTATCTCCAGCTTGGACTACTGCAATGCGCTCTATATGGGGCTACCTTTGAAGGTGACTTGGAAACTGCAACTAATCCAGAATGCGCCAGCTAAACTGGTGACTGGGAGAGGCCGCCGGGACCATATAACCTGAAAGACCTACATTGGCTCCCAGTACGTTTCCAAGCATAATTCAAAGTGTTGGTGCTGACCTTTAAAGCCCTAAATGGCCTTGGCCCTTAATACCTGAAGGAGCATCTCCATCCCCATCATTCAGCCCAGACACTGAGATCCAGCACCAAGGGCCTTCTGGTAGTTCCTGCACTGTGAGAATAGAGGTTACAGGGAACCAGGCAGAGGGCCTTCTCGGTAGTGGCACCCACCCTGTGGAATGCCCTCCTATCAGATGTCAAAAAGATGAGTAATTATGTATCTTTTTGGAGACATCTGAAGGAATCATCTGAAGGTATAGGGAAGCTTTTTAAGGTTTAATGTTTTACTATGCTTCGATATATGCTGGAAGCTGCCCAGAGTGGCTGGGGCAACCCAGCCAGATGGGTGGGGTACAAATTAATAATCATAATCATACATGGAACATCCCTATGCATACATGGAACAATCTCATCACAAAAGAGAACAGGAAGCTTCTGCATGAGTAGGAGTCCCTTTCCCCAAGGTCAGGAAGGCTAGAGCTTGAAGGAGAGCTAATGCTTCAGCAATGAAACCACTAAGACCAAGGCCCCATCTCACCCCTTTCTCTCAGGGCCTGGTCAAAGCCTGACTTGCGGCTAGTCAAACACTTCACCAGCAGCAGTGAAGCTGCATGGCTGGTTTGTGGTCACCTCTGCTCCAAGGGAAGATGGGGTGTGTGTCTAAGAACCAGCCAGGATCCCAGGCAAATGGTGTGGGGACCTCCAAAGCTGCGGCAGGGATGTTCCAATCAGATGGCTCCTCCACATTGGTAAGCGTGAGATCTGCTAAAAGGTCCTGCCCCTGAGGAAACCTGAGGTTCAAGGTCTGGGCAAGGCTGAACACTGACAGAACTCCTGTCTACCTGGCTCTGCATTCTTCATCAGCAGCACATCTGCTCCTTCTTCACACAGGGACAGGATGCAAACTCATTTGAGGATTGAGCAACATCTAGGAATGCCTGTGTATGTCTGCAAACCATGCTGGACAGAAATCGCTAGGGCCGCTCTAATTATGGTCATTTCTGAGCATCGTAGAATAAAGGCTATGCACGTTCTATCAAGTGACCTGAAGGGGCACACAAGTACGCTAGCTTGGTAATAGCCTAGAATTAAATAAAATCAGTAGGTGGATGGAAGTACTTCGAAAAACACTGAGATCACAGTGAATTACTCCAGGCTAAACAGCCTGATCTCTGTCAGATCAAAAGAAGCTGAAAAGAAAAACTTCTCTGACAAAGACAGGCCATCTTCAGAGCTTTTCTTTAACCCATGGGCGAGCCTGAATCAAAGAAGCCTGTGACGGCATAATTTCTAGTGACTGATATTAAAATAAGGCCCATGGGGATGCTCTCCCAGTTTTAAATGGTATAATTTTAAATATAGTATGGCAATCTTATATGCATATGTGTATTTATATACATTGGCACTTTCTAAGCAAATTGCAATGGTTGGTGGCTGATGCAAATATCTGCCTATGAACCATGGATGAGAATAAATCAATGAACCCATGGATTCTTTTAACTTGCAGATGAGAATCCGTACATCAAAGGAAATCAAAGCTGCTGCTGACAGCAATTCCACCCCAATGCAATGCAACCTCACCATCAGCATGTCACAAGGTGGGAGCAATTCAATACATCTGTTGCAGCAATGCTGAGAAATCTGGGGCACTATAGAGACAAACTGATTTATTGCAGCATGAGGTGCCATAGGCAACAACCTGCTTCATAGGAAGGGGGGGGGGGGGTCCACGCCTTCCTGGTTCTCAGTTGGGCCTTGATCAGAGGAGGTGTTTCCATTTGCTTCTGTCTCTCTCTCTCTCCCTCAGTAGTCTTACACGCAGCTAGTCAGACTCTTCACCAGCAGCAGTAAAGCTTCTGTCTGGCATTAAAACATATGCTTCCTAGGGACGGCCAGCTGAAAACTATGGTACTTTGATTTTTAGAGCCTAACTTCCTGTGATGCTATTGGGCAGACAACAACTCAACCATACCAAACTCCTAAAACAAACACCATTAGCTGTACTGCTGGATAAGTGTTTAATGGTTACTGTATTGCATTTGTATTTGTTTAAAAATACATTAAAAATTGTTTTAAAAACACACACACAATACAGTACCAAACTCCTGACTCCAGCTGTACCTGCATCCTTTCTGCTACACAGATTTATATGGTGGAAACCAGATTTATTACCTGCCTTATTCAACAAGACATTCCAGGAGAATATTATTGTGCAACTGACAAAAGTCCCAAAGTCAGGAATAATGAGTGACAGAGGCATTGTGCTACATGGGACTCCAACTCCCATTAGTCCCCATCAGCATAATCCCCCATGAAATACAGATTAAAATGTGGGGTTTCTGGAAGTTTATTTATGCATTTCAATTGACAGGCCATTCTTTTCTCTTTTAAAGTGCACAGTTAACTATTTGTGCATGATTCTAAGTGGGGGCGAGTACGTTTGGCTAACAGGATGTAAGATTTTCATATAAATGTGCAAGGGAGCACAATACATATGGAAGCATGAGATGTATGGGGACACTGGTCTCTACCAATGCATAATCATAGAATCATAGATTCATAGAGTTGGAAGAGACCACATGGGCCATCCAGTCCAACCCCCTGCCAAGCAGGAAACACCATCAAAGCATTCCTGACAGATGGCTGTCAAGCCTCCGCTTAAAGACCTCCAAAGAAGGAGATTCCACCACACTCCTTGGCAGCAATGTGTGAGGAGAGGCTTGCAACACAACAGAAAACAGTTGACCAAAAATATCAGTTTGGCAGTTATGTTCCAGTACCTCATACATGAGCTCCCTCTAGTGCATTTTGCTAGAACTGGCCTCTTGCACAAAGGAAAAGCAACTACTGTATGGTAATGTACCAGTAGTACTGTTTGTAGAGCATTCAATACCATGACCTTGCACCTACTTTAAATATTTATCCTTTCTTAATGCAAAAGCACATGCTCTATATCACTCTATGGACCTCTGAAATCTTCAGTGAGCAAGGCAACCTCAAACTAAAAGCATACCGTACCAAAACTAGATTTGTTATCCCCCCATGGAATTTTGCTGCATTTCAAGCAAATTCATAATCGCTTTGTAGAGGAGGGAGGGCATTCTCAATCTACCACTAGTGGCTCACTGGGTTGGGTGCAGCACCTATGCCAGCTTTCCAGCAGGTGGGGCGCTTTCCAGCAGGTGGAAGGGAGTGGGGAGGTCTGTGCCGTAGAAACGCATTGGCAGTACCAGGTGTTCCTCCCAGTGTGTTTGCACTGCACTGACCTCTGCATCGCTTCTGCAATCTACACTGACATATCCTCCCCCCTTGGTCCACCGCATTCAATATTTTATAACTATTATTAGATTTCATTTATCACCCTTTGTTATACAGTCCCAGGGCAGGTTACAACAACTTAAAATTCAATATGAAAAACAGTTCTTCTGGGGTGGAGGGGAGAAGATCAAAAAAATATTTAAAACAGTTTTAAAAACCAGCAGTCACAGGAACAGGATGGATCCTGAAAATATACATCTCAGGTGTCACAGGCCAGAGTAAAGACGTACATATTCAGCATACGACAGAAGCTATATGATACAAGGTTCCAGATGCACCTCTGCAGAAAGAGAATTCCACAACACAAGAATGTTTTATCCCAAGCCACCACCCTGAGCTTCTGAGGGTGGTGAAGCTACCAAGAGCCAGCAGAGCCTGAGGATTATGCTTGTATTTGGTAGGCCTTTATGACGTACCTTAATAATCATCCCATTTCAATGTAGTCTCCCCGCAAGGTATGAATTCATCCGGAATCAGCTTTAATTAGTATTCCCCCCATTTGTTTTCCTCATCCATGATTTACCTCATGTGTCTATTCTCCTCCCCACTCAATTTTTTCCTTTCAATCAATCAATCAATCAATCAATCAAAATTTATTATTTATACCCTGTCCATCTGGCAGGTTTTTCCCAGCCACTCTGGGCAGCTTCCAGCAAAATATTAAAATACAATTTATATTAAAATACATCTTACAATTAGATGTTAATGCTCTTTTGTTGGCCTTTTAAAAATAAATATCCATTATTTACCTATTTATTTATTTATTTATTTATTTATTTATTTATTTATTTCAGTATATTAAAATCTATACTTATGCTATTTTCTTCTTCTCTTGTATACCTGCCATGTCGACGATGTGCCTTGTAAGTTTTTTAGTCTGTTCATTCCTTTCCAAAGATGCATACCCACTGGACTAAAAATACAGAGTTTATTAAAAAAAACGGAAATAATATGACTGACTGGTAAGATTCCAGTTCAATCCTTGGCATGTCCAGTGAAAAGGATCAGGTACCAGGAGGTTCTAAGGACTGGAGAGCTGCCAGTCAGAGTAGACAATACTTGGGCTGGCAACTCCCTATGAAACACACACAAGAGTGGTATTTGATCTTTTCCCTCCGGACTTCTGACTAGCATCACTGCAGCCACCACCTACTGCAAACTGATTTTGAAACTCCCCTCAATATGAAAGGAAACCCGCCAAAAGGTAAAGGACAGACAACTATTTGCAGAATGCCCCACAGAACTTGTTCCATAGTTTATCTACTCATTTATTTCATATAATTTATACACGGCTTGATTATAAAAAGCCTCAAAGTGGTTCTTTGGACCCTAGACAGTGTCAGTATATCTGTCCTTTCAACTTTATGTGACAGCAGAATGACAGATTGAAAAGGATGGCTGACAGCAGTGTTGTTTCCTGCTGAGACAGACAGAAGAACGACAAGACTAGGAAAAGACAGGAAAAGCAATTTCGGTTCTGGGTTTTCGACCACAACTTTTTATTTCTCTTTTTCCACGCAGCTCAGTAAAAACCATCCAGCAGCATTTCATGTTCAGATTTTAAAACCATCACAATGCATATATATGGTTTTCAGCTTTGATATATTATGCTAATTGCTATGACAACAGTAAGAGAAAAGTTTAAAATTCAGCAGATTCACAGGTGATATATAGATACTTTAAAATGCTGCAACATTTTTAATAACATTGAATTTGACCTCTATCTCCCTCCTGTGGTGCAAGGATGCAATCCCATCATCAGCTTCTAGAAATTCATGTACTTGTTCAGATACCAATGCACTCCTGGGTTGCAACTCTCTTTTAAACACAGTTTGAATGTGGTACATGAGCCCCTTTCATTAAGCTATTTTTAAATAAAATGCGAAAATCTAGAAAGTTGCTGCATCTCTTCAACAGTGGTCCATGCCAAATCAAAATCTAGAACTATTACTAGAGAAACTTGTGAGCAGAAGTTATAAACATTTTCTTGATACGAAATCCAGTGGCGCACAGGCACAGCATGTGCAGAGGAATCCCATAATACTCAATGGAGCTCTGTTTCCCCTGTTTCCCCACCCCAGTGCAAAGGCATGGGGAAAACACTTCACACGAAGCACAGCAATTAACGGGTTTGCTGCCACAAGGCATTTTTGGAAATGGGCCTCAGGGCAGGCGTAGAGGTTTTGAAAAGGGAATTGGACAAAACTAAAGAGAAGAGACTAGGCCATAAAAACTTCCATGCTCCCAGGCAGTGTTTCACTAAATGACAGCGGCTGGGGTGCAACTGTGGGAGAGCGCTGCCATCGTCATGCCTGGGAGGCCCTAGGCTGGCCATAGAAAGACAAGATGCTGGAATAGGTAAACCTTTGAGGCAACCCTTCAAGGTTCTTATGTTGTTATGCATACAGACAATGCCAGGAGGCAGTGGAGAAAATGGGTGGTCTAAGTGCACCTCTTGTGCTCTCATTTAACTGATGTGCACTGATGGGGCTTGGGCAGATATACTGGAGGTGCAAATCTATTTTGCCTTTCATACTGCTTAGATCTGCAGTTCTGTTGAGGGATTAGGGGGGACAGAGGCCTGCCGGAACTCTCCCACATTTGGGTACTATGCCCATGTTTGACTGATTTAAAAACCTGATGTTTTAGCATCCCACCCAGTGCCCCACTGTGCATAGAGGGGGAAACCCAGAAATGCAACTGACTAAGCTGTGCTGAAGAAGAAAGAACATCAATCCATTTCAATGGAGTCCTTGCACAAATTCCATTGATATCAATCAATGCTGCAGATAGGATGCTGATTTGAGAAGTTGCACCCTTGAAGAGGAAGAAAAAGGAACACACATGGTTTTGCTCTACAGAACAGACAATGCTATGTTAGTTTCTTCTATGAAGCAAGTGAAGCAAGTATTGGTCAGTCACATACAGCAAATATTTCAGTCATGCAAGGCTTCACTGTGAATTAGATATGTAGCCTCCATAAGCATTACCAACTTATCCACTACATTCTAAAAAGCCTTTCTACATACCGGGTACTTGTGTGGTTATAAAAAAAACGACTCTAATAAGCAAGACTATTGACAAACATCAACAAATCATTATTGTGCTGTGATTTTTGGCGTTGCATACAAAATTTAGTACAGGCACATATTCAGTTCAAGCTTATATATAATATATAAAGCACAACCTAACTTTAAGAAAATGGCCACAATCCACCAGCAACCATCTCGGCTGTGTAATCTTAAAATTATACATCCTGGTGGGTGGTGCCCAATGACTTCACAAAGCAATGCAGCTTTTGCATCAGTTCTAGTTTAAACACAATATTAAGTCAGGAAATATACTATTGAAAAGTTTCACTTTCTAAATGCAAGTAATCTTACCTTTCTTTAACCACTTGGCTGGATTGCTTTCTAGTAGCAGAAACAGAACTCTTGATAGGTTGTTCAGAAGAGAGCTGGGTTTTGACCAATGCCTTATAGAACTGAATTTTAAAAAGCACGACATTTAGCAAATAATCTTATAATTTAATTCCAATTCTGTCAATACTCAGGAAATATAAACTCTTCAAGAGAATATATGTCACATGAATAAGGCATGTGAGTCTGCAGAGTGGGCATTTGTCATCCCCATCCCCCAAACTTCTAATGATATTTTGCTATTTCACAGTAAACCTTCAAGGACATTTAAAAAGCAATGCAGGGGCCATTCATGTTGCCACAACCCGTTTTCAAAAGGGCAAAACTCACTCAGGTGCAAGTATGCAGTTGTTGTTTTGCAAGTACAGCGTTTTAACTGGTAGTTTTAAAGGGGCATTTACAAAGAATAATTCCAAAATGTGCCTCGGCTTTCTAGGAGATAAAACTCTATCTTCAGTTTTAAAGTCTCTTCTCCCACAAAAGTGGACCAAGAAGCCACATGCAGTGAACATGGTGAACACCCTAATTAGATATTAAACAAGCCCTTCTTTGATTTATACCCACCCCTTACTCCTCACCCAGTCATCAAGAACAAAACAGTGTATTTTTATATAAGCTTTCATTGTCAGCTAAATACATTGTCAGTTAAATAATTCTAGTAGTGCAAAAATAGATTCCTCCCCACCCTAGTATAAAGTGCAGACTCTACAAGTATGTTGTTACAATACAATCCACAGCCTAATTAAGGAGATGCCTTCAAATATTTGAACATTGTCTTAGCTTAACAGAGCTGTGGATCATACTGTTATTCACTAAACTCACTTTCCTTTTAGTTCTGCTGGAATGTTTCAACTACCATCCAGGTTTTTAAAAGTCAAAATTCAAGGCAGCTACACAATTTCCATTAAAAGTACAAGTGCACTAAATTCACTCGAAACATTTAAAAAGAGATGCTAGAAAGGTAACGTACACACAGGTACACACATTTTAGGCAGAACCCTATGGCCAGCAGGATCTTGGAAACTTTCATTTAAAAAAGAACTTTGCCACGAGGCATTGCTATTCAAGAAACACACACCCAAAGTCTTCTTGGGCTTGCAGAACTTGTTGCATCGTCCCCCAGATGTCAGTCTGTATCATTAATGCCATAATGATTATTGCAGCTTGGACTGATGAGATGTTTTACAGCAAAATACTGAGAGTCACCTGTGGCTTTTAAACACACAGAGCGTTAAGATACAACTGTGTCTATCTATTCCCAAAGGTTTCTGATATTTTGCCAAAATGCAACTTGGTAGGTGAATGCATGCAGCCTCTTTTAAGCAGAAATGTCATTCAGAGAGGGCAGTTTTCAAATATTTTGGACCACTTGTTATAATTTTTCAGAAGCACCAATGTCTCTGCTTACTATGAGGTATGTGGGGAAAGGCGCTCTTGAAAAGTCACTGCTTTTGGGGGGGAGGCACCTCTTGAACCGTATAACAATAAGAAGACTCTGAAATCTCTTTCCCCCAAAGCTGTACCAAATCCCTGTAATTTTGCCTGTGTTACCAAATGACACCTAAATGTACCATTATGCCTCTAGATGAGAGTATCAACAGGAGTGCTGTCAAGCAATTGCTATGGGTAGAAGTAAAACCAACCAACATTTTACCCAGAAAAGACTATGGGATCAACACACTATAGAAAGCATACAGGGGCACAGTGGTCCTTTGGTTTAAGAACAGCTTAGTTTATGAACTTGGATTAAGAATGCTGCAAACCTGGAAGTAGGTGTTTTCGTTTCTGAACTTTGCCTTGGAAGCAGAACATGTTGAGTGTGTTCCATTTGTAAGCTGAGTCCCCCGCTGCGATGTTGAAAGCACACCTTGGTTTAAGAACGGACTTCTGGAATGGATTAGGTTCATAAACCAGGGTACCACTGTATTTCACAGTAACTAAATGACAGTTACAGGTATCTGAAGAAGTGTGCATGCACACAAAAGCTCACACCAAGAGCAAACTTAGTTGGTCTCTAAGGTGCTACTGGAAGGATTTTTTTATTTTTTTATTTTGTTTTAAATGACAGTTATTAGATATGCTGATGACACAACCTAATTAAAGAACCTTTTAATGAGGGTGAAAGAGGAGAGCACAAAATATGGTCTGAAGCTCAACATCAAAAAAACTAAGATCACGGCCACTGGTCCCATCACCTCCTGGCAAATAGAAGGGGAAGAAATGGAGGCAGTGAGAGATTTTACTTTCTTGGGTTCCCTATCAATGCAGATGGTGACAGCAGTCACGATATTAGAAGACGCCTTGGGAGAAAAGCAATGACAAATCTAGACAGCATATTAAAAAGCAGAGACATCACCTTGCCGACAAAGGTCTGTATAGTTAAAGCTATGGTTTTCCCAGTAGTAATGTATGGAAGTGAGAGCTGGACCATCAAGAAGGCTGATTGCCGAAGAATTGATGCTTTTGAATTATGGTGCTGGAGGAGACTCTTGAGAGTCCCATGGACTGCAAGAAGATCAAACCTGTCCATTCTTAAGGAAATCAGGCCTGAATGCTCACTGGAAGGATGCATCCTGAAGCTGAGGCTCCAGTACTTTGGCCACCTCATGAGAAGAGAAGACTGCCTGGAAAAGACCCTGATGTTGGGAAAGATGGAGGGCACAAGGAGAAGGGGATGACAGAGGACAACATGGTTGGACAGTGTTCTTGAAGCTACCAACATGAGTCTGACCAAACTGCGGGAGGCAGTGTAAGACAGGAGTGCCTGGCGTGCTCTGGTCCATGGGGTCACGAAGAGTCGGACACGACTAAACAACAAAAATGACAGTTAAAATATCCATCAGCATCTAAATGAGGAAACTGGTTGGATTCCAGTTCCCATCAGCCTTGGGCAGAATGGCCAATGATCAGGGATGATGGGAGTTGTAGTCCTGTAACACTCAGAGCACCAAATGTTTCCCAGCTCTGATCTAAACAAAAAGCATAGTTAACTAAGATTTCCAGTTAAGATTTATGCTTTCTGCCCTCATAAATGCCTTAAAACATAAGTGCTACACTGACTTATTCTGACACCTCAACATGACAAATGCACAGAAAACCAATGCACACCTGAGTTACGTTAATGTTCCAGTGCAAGATGCAAGACTGCAGAAAGAAGCCAGCCAAACGCAAAGAAAGTAAAGCTGCCAAAACTTCTGTTAAAGATAAGTGATCTCTAGACAATGAGCCAATATACATTACTTCCATCCCTTAAACATGGCTTGATGTTGTTAGCCATTGTACGTGGATGTTAGCCATGGTTAACACAATTCTAATTCAGGAACTGAAACCAGATTCTAGCTATGACTTCAAATCCAAAGTGTCAGGAGCAAATCCTCATTACTGTATTGTTGAATGTTGGCAAAACAATGACGTATGGCTAAAGGGTTGGGGAGGGAGAGAGGAAATAAACCTGTGGCGCATTTTCAATCCTTTAAACATGCTTCAGGGATGGGAAACATTATGTCTGCTCTGGCTCAAGGAGATTTTAAAAGGTTTAAAACAAAAGCTGATTGATGAAAGCAGAACATGACCATAACACTAAACACCGGTGAATACTGCTGTCCTTTGTGGGTGGATGTTCGCTATCTTTCAAGGGTTTGATTAGCTCTCGTCATGCATTGGCCACATGAAGAGCCAACAAATGAATACAGGGGAACATGGTGCCCTGACGCCATGCCTGGCTGCTCCTCCAACATCCTACATATTGGGCAAAGGTCTGAAGTGGGAGCCAGCTATTCTCATATAGGGTGGTATTCAACTAAATAGTTCCACTAGTACAGTAAGTGTTAGCTGCACAATGAAATTTCCCCACCCTCTCCTCTCCTCTGCCAGTGTACCCTGTAGATCTGCTTTGATGGGTTGGAGGAGCTGATAGTGCCAGCAAAACAGTTTAGTCGGATACCGCCATTGACTCCTCCACGCAATCAGATGCTTCAATCATATAGGGGGTCCACAAACAGCCTAACACCTAAAGGGAGCAGCTATATTCTGCTCACTGGATAAGTGTTTTTTTATTGCAACACATTTAGTTCTCATTTGGATATGGATTTCTTCTTTTAAAAAAGTCAAGTTTATGTCATCCAATCTTTTAAACTCATACAGCCAGACAAAGCAGTAGTTTTGGCATTTGTTTGGAACAACTACATTATGGGTAAGGGGGGGAAAAAGTAGCCCTATCTTTTGAAAGTTGGCGGTGCTTATATATACACAATATCATCTATATTTGGCATAAGGATAAAAATTCGGCAATGAACCGTTACGGACAGAACTATAAACTGAACGCTGTTAAAGACATAATGGCTATACATCTGTAATATACTGTATCTCCTCACAGATCTAGCTGAAAATTACTAAGTCGTACATCCAACGTGTTTTCTTAACAGCTTAAATTTTCATTTTTAAAATGGAAGGCTTTCCTCACAGTCCACAATTTCATATTAAGGCTTTTATTACAAGCATCCTGATTTGGGGTTGACTGTGTGTGTGAAGGATCTTGCAGTACCTTAAAGACTGCCAGATTTAATATGGTAAAGGTTTTCATGGACCAGAGTCCACTTAATCAAATGCACAAAAAGAGGGAGAATACGGATACTAAATCACTGACCCCAAATAAATTATGCCGCAATGTATCTGTCAGTCTTTAGGGTGCCCCATGACATTTGGTTATTTTTTTTCTTGTAAGAAACTAAGCACAGCTATTCCTCTTAGGAAAAATAAAACAAATAAGAAGAGTGTGACACAAGATTCCTATAGCATTCCAACTCTTGTTTATTTTATTAAATAGGATGAAGGCTTGCATCCATGGCAATTTTTTACCCAATATTGAACACGTCTTCGCCCTGCACCTTGTTTTGAACTACCATCTTCCATGCCCATTCCCCATGATGGCTATGGTCAATAGGAGTTGTAGCCCAAACCATCAGAAAGGTGCCAGGTTGGGGAAGGCTGGTGTACAATCACCTTTAAACACATTTTGACAGCATGCTTTGCCCATGTTCAGCTAAAGAGCTTTGCCTAGGAACAAGTTAAACCACTGACATGAGTAGCAATGGAACCAGGCTTAGGGATCCCCGGCAGGATCATCCATTCTTTCCCCCCCAATGCCAATAGTAGCCAAGGCAAGATGCTTATCTGCATTGCCAAAGTTCAATTTTTTAAGTGGCTGCTGGCAGGCACCATGGCCAACACTCCACCCCAGATGAATATAGTTGAGATTAATAATGAGACATTTGTGCTGACTTCTAGACACATTCACTGCCTACAGTTAAATTTCATAGCTCTAGAGTAACCAGCTCTTTTAAAAGAAGCACATGAGTGTGTTCAGTATCAGAGATATGCTTAGAATAAAAAGACCTTACTAATGTTGCTGCAGTAGGGAGATTTCTCGCAGGATTTGTTCAATTGGAATGCCAAACAGGGAAAACTTGGGCTTTGCTGTTTTCCCCTTCCACTGTCTTCTCAGAGAATTATCAAACAACAGATTCCAATAGCAGACGCAATGGTGATTTTTGTTTGGGTGGAATGCCAAACCAGATTGACCAAACTGCTGTTTGCAGAACAGTTCAAGCCATAGTTTCAGATCCTGGCTCAGTGGCCACTCGCAAAACATGCATCTGTCAGATGGTAGCAATTTTGGCATTACAGTTGAACTATCTCATAGCATGAACAAGGGGAAGTGGATTTAGGAAGGCCCAACAGAGACGTTTAACAGATTATGTTTAAAAAAGTAATGTACACTCACAATACTTGCATTCAACTATCATGCACAAGGCAAAAAGTTGGGGTTGTTCGTGACGAGCGTAGATGCAATGAAAAATATAGGTTTGTCACCATAATACATTTGAAACAGCCCAAAGGGGTGCAAAGTTCAGACATGGCAGGTTGTATCCAACTAAGTTATATTCCAAGTAGATACACTGAAATTAATAAACCTAAATTATGCATGTCCATTAATTTCAATAGGTCTAATTGCAGTAGGACTAGTATTGGATACAACCCTGTCCTAGTAATATTTATATACTAATTCAGAAGAAATAACAGGATGGGGTCCTTAATGCCTGTTATCAGCCAGTTCTACACATTTTACTCAACAGGCCTGAAAATAATGAAATCTTCTCCATCAACATACACCATAATAAAAGGTATGACAACTCACTAACTCCCTAAAGCTTTTTTTATGTTGGTTGCCTAAAAGTTATTACTACAACACCTCCTGTTATTATCTCCCTTGGCCACTGACAGATCTTAAAAGTACTTTACAAGGAACATTGCAACAAACTGGCACTAGGATTTCAAAACGATTGCATTTTTACCTTCACTATTGCATGCCAGAGATTTGCAAGTGCAAATGCTCGTATAGCTAGCAACCACTGAGCTATCTGAGGGTTCTTGGTTGTGTACTGTATAGCTGAAAGCATTTCCTTATATTCAGATGTGTCCGCTGAAGACATAAGGTTTAAATAGTCAAGAAAAACATATGGGTTCTGGTCGTTCACAAGTCCGATGGGATATTCACTCAGCGCAGCTGCAAGAATGGAATTCAAATCCGATGGTTGGAACTCCTTGGAGCCTGACCCCTCAAAAGCAAGGCGTACTTCATCCTCAATAACTCCCATTTCCAGTTCTAACAGTTGCTCTTTGTGGTTGTACTGGAGTTCAGACAGCCAGAAATGTGCAAAGCGTACAAAGTTATCTCCACAACTACTCCACGCGCCCATGTCACTAATGAAGTTGTGTGCCTTCTCCAGCCAGCCTGTCACTGCAGTGCTATCAAAGTGTTTAAAGAGCTTTTCAAATATATCTTTTTCAGGAGAAAAAAGTGGACCTAGCGATTCCTTGGAAGACGCAGCTCCATTCGCCGCATCACTCAAGCGTGGTGGCCTTTTTTTGCCAATATGAGGCAATGGGACAGCTTTAAACAGAGTGCAGTTCCTGATCTTAAGAGAGAAGAACTCCTTTTGCAAATGATTATTATCCACGTGAGAGTTGTTCACTAATGATTGGATATTTGGAAGACGAAGAATTTCATTCTGCTCATTCAGGGCATTTTTACGCAGGTGTTGGTGTCCTACATCACCTTCCTGTTCCATATTAATATAAGAGATATGCATCACCCGTCTGTCCTCCAAACTCTGCATTGTATTGAATTGCAGTAAATAATGGAATGCCTTTTAGTTGTAGCATAAGTCACGATTTAGTGAATCTCAATATGTACCTGAAACAACACAAAAGAAACAGAAATAGTTACTTGTTGTCACTAGGGCTATAAAGCACAATAAAGATTTCTTCTAATGTACTAATCTGCAGATTAATGTACTAGGCAGATTAAAATGAACTGAAAGATTAATTGATTAAATCATTGCACACTACCAAAACCTCAATGCAGGTATTTTTCTAAGATACTGAAGAAATGGCCCATTTACTGTTATGTACACAAGTGGTCTTTGGCTTGTATGCTGTCCATTTCCCTCTCCAGTGTTCAAAATTAGCCAGGTGCCAGGCACATTTTGCACCCTGGCTATCGGCCACTTGCAACCAGTGAAGATACCTAGGCTCCAGGATGCGCCTGACATCTCCACCATCTGGAGGTGCATGCCTGGAGATCCTTGGATCTTGACTGTTTTCACACACTTAGACCACATCCTGTATAATTCTATCAGTTACATTTTATCTGCACCATCAGAATGAATTTCAGGAACCAAAATGCTTTTTTTCTGCACAGCCTGAGCAGGAGCAGTGAACAACTTTATAGTTAATTGTTGTAGCTTGTCTTCACTTACTCCACCCCACTGCCCTGTTCACAGTTGTGAAGAATATTCTTACATTATAAATGGTCTATGTCACCATTAAGAAAAAAAGGTAGAAATAGGCCAATATATGTGTGACCTGTCCCTGGATCAAATGACTTATTTTCTTCATTTTGGAGGGGGAAAGCAGTCTATTATTATTATTATTATTATTATTATTATTATTATTATTATTACTACTACTACTACTACTACTACTACTACCACTACCATAAATCAGTTTGCTACAGTGTTCAAAACTCCCATTGTTCTAGGTGCATTTTGCGACAGGGAATTCGAGCTCAGCCTCTGGGTGCAGCACTGCGCCTGAGATTTCAGATTAAAACTGCAGAGTGGAAGGGAAGGAGGACCTTTTCCTGCCTCCCCACTTCCAGCTACTCTCTGGAGACTAGAGAAGGAACCCTCTTAAGAATATTAGGGGGGGAAAGGACTAGACCATGTGAAAAATGAACATAATATTTTAGCTGCAGTTCATTCATTTTCAGCTTTGTATTCTTGTTATTTAAAAAGTTTGCCTAGACATTCCGTTCTGGCACCCATAACCTCAGATTAAGGTGCCATTTAGCTACTAGCTTCCATATCTCAGTTTCTAACACTGCTTTGCTAATCTACTGAGTAAACAGATTTAAAGTTGAAACTCTAACCACCATCTCATATCCAAATATTTGTTTTTAGAAAACAGAAATCCCATTCTGAAGTAAGAGTATCTATACCATATTTTCAGATCTTCTGAACCCACATACTTTTTACTACAGAAAGTTCTGTCTTTACTTTTTGCTCCTTATCTTCACAAACCACCCTATGCAGTACTCAAATATTATACAAGCAACTCCCCACTTATGCAGGGGTTATGTTCCAGCACCCTGCGCATGTAAGTGAAAATCACGTAACTGGAAAGAAGCCTCTAAACACCTTTTAAATGCCCTCTCTACCGCTCTCTCTCCAATCCAAATCAAAAATACTGTACCAAAAAACAACTTCAACTGGAATTGAAGCTCTGGGGCCAGCAGAAGGCTGGAGGCGAGCAGAAAAGCAGCTGCTGGTGCTGCGCTACCCCGCACAGCAGCTGATAGGCAGAGAGGCTGCGCAGTCTAAACAAGGCCCAGTTGTGCCTTCAGTCTCTTCTCTGCCCTCATTGAAGTCCTCTTCAGGCTCCAAGGACTCTCCAGCTCTCTCCCTCTATTTCCGGGTATGAATTAAATGATTTAATTATTTCCCACCACTACGTATACAGTATATGCGGTTGTGCACAAGTTAACCGCAAGTTGGGTGTGTGGGTGTGTGTGCCTGTACTCATTTTGGAGATCATAAACTAAAGCAGTTCAAAACACTTCAAAACCAAACATTCCTCTATTCTAGTACACATTACCTTCTGTTTCGCTTTACAACTAGAATACTGTAATTTAGTTTTGCCCTTTTGTGAGCTGATGCAACGCAACTGTCATAACAATTGCTAACTTCAACCAATAAGATTCCAGGAGGTAAATTATGATGTCATAATCCAGAATCATTCTAGAGCACAATTTCTTTAAAAATATTAAGCAAAATGTTGGAGAAGTCTCATTTTTAAAAAAAATCTGATTTCTGCTGAGACAACAGTGGCTTGATTTCTCTACTGAACAAGAAATAATTTCCTCTAAGCAGAAGAGAGACCAGGAGACTGTAGGAATTTCCATCTTAACATGGCAACAATAGGGCATGTATCAAATTGCAGAGCGTCACATTTTCTGTACAACAGTCATTGATCTGCATACAGTTTTAAAATCAGGAGATGAAGAGATCATGCTATAGCAAAACTATTTAACACATCAAGACCACCTTGATATAAACAGACCCTTTCACTCATGTAAGTTTGGTCACACAGCAAGTTTTTTCTTATTGCAACTTGACATGCCAGTTTGCAGGTAGCTATATTAATCTTGCAACCAGTTATGTTGGTTTTCTGGAAAAACTTGCAAGCTGCAAATTAGTCTGTTCTGTGGTTTGCATTGGAACATTATCAATCTGCATCAGAAAAAAAATTCTGATGCCCTAGAGAGTGATCTAATTAAGCATGTTTCTTTTACTTCTATATACTGTAATACAAATTTAAATTTTTACAACTTCCAAGATTGCCTAATAATAAATTCGCTATAGGCATCCACTCCACCCATTGTTACTAATAAAGTTATGAAACAGAGAAGTTTCCACAGAAAAATAAAAGCCGTGGAACCCCCCCCACACACACACACCCAGCTTGTTCCTATCACAGCACTCCAGACAAATCTGTGAAACCAGACCCATGTCAAGGAACTAAGTACAGTAGGGGGTGAAAATAGATTTGAACAGAGATACAGAATACAATGCACTACCTCCCACATTACAAGGACAGACTGTGATCAGTGAAGCAATCAACTACACAAAAAAATGTATGTAAGCTAGTTACAAGTGACATGATTTATTGAATTACATTTATATCCTATTTTTCTTCTATAGAACTCAAGGAAGCATACGCAGGGTTCCCTTGTGGTCACCCATACAGGCACTGACTAGACAATGACTATCTTGGAGTCAGTGAGGTTGCTGTATCATGCAACTTCAGACCATAATCTTAGATACTTGTCAAAAGTGAGGATGCCTGCCAAATTTCTGCTGGAAGAGTCTTCCATAGCATTGGGTCAGTCATTCTAAATGTGCAGCTTTTGCCTGAAGTCAGCTGGGTCTCTGTATCATGGGGGACAACTCTCAATACTTCTCCAGATGATATTAGTGATCAGGCTAAAATATAAGGTTCCAAGTGGTCCTTAAGATTACTTGGACCCAAGTTGCTCACGGTTTTGTATAGTAACACAAGAGCCCTTTTTATGAAACCAACTGCTGGGAAGGTACCAATATGCTTTGTGCCCTCCTTGATAATGTCCCAGATTCTATTTGAGACCTCTGGGGGGGAAAGCAGGTGTATAATTTGTGAGGGGAGGGGCAATACAAATTTCTACTATGAAACCCAAACTCTTACATTTGATTGTTTTTTTAAGTTATAGACCCATCTACAGCACTAGAAAAGGAGATCAAGAGAATGGTCAGAATCTGAGTAATCTTTGACTTTCTTAGTCCAATGGCCATGGTGCCCATTTGCAACAAATGCAAACAAAAACAAAAAAACAGAAAGAGTAAAACATGCAGACACACTGCCCAAAGTTTGGCAAATTAAGTAAAATTTAGCACTGAGCACACCACTTTCCACAGGTTCCAATATCAAGGCTTACCACATAACTGAGAAAATATCAACTTCAAAATATACCTTTTTCCATCATCCAGAAAGCAACATTATTATATACTGCTTCTGATTATGCCAATAAAATATGCCAGTGAGTTTCATAACTGGGCAGATATTAGAACCTTAGCCTCCAAGGTCCTAGCCTCACGCTCTAACCACTACACCACTGGCTTCACGAGAATAAAATGAAGGACTGAGGCGGGAAGTGTGAATACTGGAGGAAAGCCAGATTACAAAATGCAGTAATTTTTAAAACTATTTCGTAAAACTTCAACCATTTTCATTTCTTGTTGTGATTGTGAGCCACTTTGGACAGGCATTTGCCCACGAAACATCTTAACAAAACAAATACACAGAATATGTGAGAGATGGGTTTGTTTGTGTGTACTTGGTATGCAAGCACGCACTCCCATCTGAAGCCCTACGGCTCAAGGGGGGAGCTGAAGACAGTCTAATGAGTGCTTCCTTCCTTCCTTCTCAACTCCACTCCCCACCCCAGTAGCTCAACCCTAGACTACCTCACAGGGTTGCTGTGAGGATGAAGTAGGAAGAGCGGGTGTGACAAATAGGGAACAGCCATCCACCTTGGGGGAAAGGTGGGATATGGGTGGAATATGGAAAGGTTTGATGAGGCTCTAAGCTACTGAAGGTAATGGGGCCCTTTATATGTCCAGCTGTCCTTTGTCAACAACAAATTATTGTTGTTGTTTTGTGTTGAATATATGCTATATGGTAATTTATGGACCCAATACGTATCTAAAGCCAATTGCAAATAACAAATAGGAGCCTAAACAACACAGAACACTGTTGCTGTATGTAGGTTTTATTTTATTTGTTTTCTATCTTATATTTTGGAAATGTACATCCAGTTTTTTTTCTTTAATTTTTTTTGGGCCCCCAAGAGAGTGGGGCCCTAAGCTATAGCTTGTTTAGCTTATACTGTAGGTAAATCCGGCACTGATATACTGTACAGGGTGAGTCTTTTAAAAATGGCCCCGTGGAACATGTGTACAGTACAGTACTCTCTATCCACGGGGCCTCTTTTAAAGGACTCACCTTGTATATCCCCTAAAAGAGGAAGATACATAAAAACGCGCGCGTGGTTTGTTTTAAATTTAAATGTGTTTTTACTTTATAGGGAAGCACCCTCACCCATGAGAGAAGTGTGGGGTGGGGAGAGCACCTTTCCCTCCCCCCCTCAAACGCCCCCTCGCCCCCCTCACCAACCCCCCCTCCCTGTCCCTCACAAGGCGAGGGTCACCTGTAGCCTGACGTTGAGCATCATGGAGGCCACGATGTAGAGATAGGGGAAGTTGATGCGGAGCTTCCAAGCCAAGTCGAAGAAGATGAGGAGGGTCCGAGTCAGCCCTTTGCAGAAGACCCCGTACGACCTGGCGGCCGCCGACTGAGAGAGCCTGGAAACCAGGGCGGACAGCAGCGTCGTCGCCGCCACCGCCATATACACGCACCTGAAGAGCCAGGCCTCATAGGCTCCGCCCCCTCCCTCCCCCCGCAACAGCTTGCGCCTAACGCCCCCCCCCCTCCCCGCCGGGCTCGCGCTGACCCCTCGCAAAACCCCGGATGTCAGAGGGGCGAAGAGAAAGGCAGCCCCGGCTGAGAAAGGTGTTTACGTTCGGGCAACAGGGTTTGCCGCCGGCGTCGCCCCTACGTCACGACGCACAGCTCCTGCCTGACCAATCGCTTCTTCCCAGAGAGACGGGCGGAGGAAGAGAGATTATAAAACAACTGGAAGGAATTTGTGGTCCTCCAGATGCGGGCGGATTTCAGCTCCCATCAGTTCCAGCGTGCAAGGTCAGCGGTTCTGGATGCTGGGAGCTGTAGTTTAGCAGCATCTGAAGGGCCAAAAGTTGGACCAGGGTTTATGGCTAACCTGTGGAGTTTATAACTTGTTGCTAGATGGCAGCTCCTGTCCTTGGCCACACAGAGGTTGGCTGGGGTTGATGGGAGCTGTGGCGCAGCATCCGGAGGGGGCACAATTTAGCAGCTCTTGTTCTAGGGTGTGAGCCACTGTATGTGTGTGTCATGTCATGTGCGCCTTGCTCTTTGGCTGCTTGTCCAAAGGGCATTACATTGCTTAGTTTTGAGCAACTACTCAACTCAACCAACCCACTGGGAAGGGGAATAATCTCCAAACTATATAAAATCATCACACAATTGGCTGCCTTTCTTCTCATTTCATTAAGAAAAAGGCATAGGCAAACTCGGCCCTCCAGATGTTTTGGGACTACAACTCCCATCATCCCTGACCACTGGTCCTGTTAGCTAGGGATGATGGGAGTTGTAGTCCCAAAACACATGGAGGGCCGAGTTTGCCTATGCCTGCATTAAGACTACAATGGGGAAAAGGTTTTGGAGAGGAATTAGAGGAACAGCTCTGGGAACAAATTTGAATTAAACTACCATGTGCATCCATCTCATTTGGAACTTGAGAAAATGTGTTAAAGAGAGTGCATCACTGGTACATGTGCCCAGACAGATTATACACATCTAACCCTTGCTGTCAGGAATGTAATTTACCTGGCTCTCTAGTGCAGATGTGGTGGTTTTGCCCCAAAATTATTCCCTTTGGGGGAAAAGCTTTTCAAACAATCAAATGGTGAGACAAATCACTACAACCAGACCCCAAATTAGCTATACTATATTATGTTACTCCTCAGATTTGGAACATAACCAAAAAAGACCTCACCCTCCATTTATTAACTGCAGCTAGATTAGTGATTGCAGAAAATGGGGGGAAACTTTAAATGCAAATCTTTTTGAAGCTTGGATTTCACAGGTTTGAGACATTGTACTTGTGGACAAATTAACAATTTAACAAAGGGAATGTTGATGGGGGGGGGAGGAATCACACCTTCTATACAACATGGTATCCTTTTATTGACTTTGTTAAGACATGGTTTTCACCCTCCATAGAGTCATGCAACCTTCGGAAGCAACACTTTCATTTGAGTGCCTTTCTTAGAACATCTAAAATTGCAACTATCAGCTGCTATTTTTTCTTTCTTTTCTGTACAACTAAGCTGTTTTATAGCCTCAGTACAACAATAGAAAAAATATATAGAAAATTAACTACAGTACAAGCCTATAAACACCAATTTTAATACTGTATTTTTTATTGCTGTAATCCTCTCTAGGACCTTATGGCAAGGGGTAGGATATCCACTAAAAATAACATTTACTCAGGATTAAGTCCCTTTGAATTCAATTCCCATGTAATTATAATACTGCAGCCTTGATTAATTTAACAAATTATTCTACTATCAAAAAATTCAGCTAACATTTCTTTAGTCAGGCAACAACTTTTGCCTGATTTGTATTATTATTATTATTATTATTATTATTATTATTATTCAGATGTGTGACAAGAAAGTACAGGTTGGAGCTTAAAGAAGATGTTAAAAGAACAGGGCATGGTAACCCGGTCAGGATGGTGAATATTACTCAACTTATGGGCTACAACTCTCTGCCTACTTAAACCTCACTGAAGTCAGTGGGACATACTTGTGAGTAGAAATGTATAGGACAGTGCTGCAAGTAGGTTTTAATATTTAATTCTCTTTTTTGCAGTAAAGGTGACAACAATTCCAAACAATACTGAACATATTTCAATATTGTTGTTGTTGTTGTTCAGTCGTTCAGTCGTGTCCGACTCTTCGTGACCCCATGGACCAGAGTACGCCAGGCACGCCTATCCTTCACTGCCTCTCGCAGTTTGGCCAAACTCATGTTAGTAGCTTCAAGAACACTGTCCAACCATCTCATCCTCTGTCGTCCCCTTCTCCTTGTGCCCTCCATCTTTCCCAACATCAGGGTCTTTTCTAGGGATTCTTCTCTTCTCATGAGGTGGCCAAAGTACTGGAGCCTCAACTTCAGGATCTGTCCTTCTAGTGAGTACTCAGGGCTGATTTCTTTGAGAATGGATAGGTTTGATCTTCTTGCAGTCCACGGGACTCTCAAGAGTCTCCTCCAGCACCATAATTCAAAAGCATCAATTCTACGGCGATCAGCCTTCTTTATGGTCCAGCTCTCACTTCCGTACATTACTACTGGGAAAACCATAGCTTTAACTATACGGACTTTTGTCGGCAAGGTGATGTCTTTGCTTTTTAAGATGCTGTCTAGGTTTGTCATTGCTTTTCTCCCAAGAAGCAGGCGTCTTCTGATTTCGTGACTGCTGTCACCATCTGCAGTGATCATGGAACCCAAGAAAGTGAAATCTCTCACTGCCTCCATTTCTTCCCCTTCTATTTGCCAGGAGGTGATGGGACCAGTGGCCATGATCTTAGTTTTTTTGATGTTGAGCTTCAGACCATATTTTGCGCTCTCTTCTTTCACCCTCATTAAAAGGTTCTTCAATTCTTCCTCACTTTCTGCCATCAAGGTAGTATCATCAGCATATCTGAGGTTGTTGATATTTTTTCCGGCAATCTTAATTCCAGTTGGGGATTCATCCAGTCCAGCCTTTCGCATGATGTATTCTGCATATAAGTTAAATAAGCAGGGAGACAATATACAGCCTTGTCGTACTCCTTTCCCAATTTTGAACCAATCAGTTGTTCCATATCCAGTTCTAACTGTAGCTTCTTGTCCCACATAGAGATTTCTCAGAGATTTCAATATAAGCCACCATTAAAAATAAAAAGGCACAGTTCCTTGAAAAACTCAGCATGAACATGATTCCCTTAGCCTTTATAGTCTGTGTCAAATTTTCCAGGATTACATCAGCATGATTATTCTAGCAATCCACACCCACGTACAGGAATCATGCTGTTCTTCTGCCAACATACACATATAAAGTCACATTACACAACTTCTCAAAACTTTTAAATAGACTTCCTCTTTGCATCAGGTAGTTAAAGAACTGTTTGTCCACATTTTTAGAGTACAGTATTCAGTATCATTTACGCAGGTACTGTACCGGTTTCTGTTTAGTAACTAACTTAATGTCTAAAGTAAAAAATTAACAGGAAGCAGATTTCCTAAACTTTGTGAGTTGTTTTCCGTGTTTTACAATGGGGCAAAAAGTTAAACAAAAGTAATACAATGAGCTATGGGTGAATGGTGGAGCATTTGCTTTGCATGCAGAAAACCCTGGATTCAATCCCTGGCATTTCTTGGGACTCAGGGAAAACCCCCTGCCTCAAAACCTAGAGAGCTGCTCTTAGTCAGACAATACTGAGCTAGATGAACCGATGGATCAGTATGAAGTAGCTTCCCATGTTCTTAAATGTACTCATTGTGAGTCTTCACAACAGAATGACATAAAAATGCACATGTGTATAGTAATGATTTCAGAGTGTTGATCTGGGAAAGAAATAACACAAATAGTTATTATTGGAAAAGCAGATCACAGCTAGAGGACAGCCCCATGCATATCTACTCAGTCAGAAGTAAGTTTCACTGAGTTCAATGGGACTAGCTTCCAGATAAGGGACTGAAGCCAGGAGAACAATCTTAACCAGACAGATGTAACAGGAGGCAGATACACTGACATATTTCCTGTGCAAATTAAGCTGTATCACACCTGTTCTTGGTGGTAGGTTGCTGGGGAGGCAGTGTAAACATTCAGTTTACTGTATACCCTTCCATTGACTACTGGGGGGGCGTTAATTGCAATTGCATTTTTGTTGATGTTACAGGTAGGTAGCCGTGTTGGTCTGCCATAGTCAAAACAAAATAAAAAATAAAAAAATCCTTCCAGTAGCACCTTAGAGACCAACTAAGTTTGTTCCTGGTATGAGCTTTCGTGTGCATGCACACTTCTTCAGAAACACTGTTTTTGTTGATGTAAGGGGTGTAAGAGCTGCAGGGATGGGACCAGTGGATGGAATAAATTCTGATGCAGCACAGCTGTTTAGTCCTTTGCCCAACACTCCCATCCCCTTTACAGACTTTTTTTTTGGTCCTTTAGTATAACTTCTGCCAACTTAACTTCTTCCACCAGGGCTTTCCCTCAGCTAGTGCACATCGATACATCAGGACAAGGCATTTACACCAGCTTTAAGGCAATTTAGCTGTGGGGTGACTAGATTAATAACTTTGCATTTTTTATTAACAAATTTGCATTGACATTAATACACAACCTTATGGGCTAGAATATTTTTAATGTACATGAGTCCAGAATGCTTCTCTTCCTCAACTCTGATGCCATTTGTCTAGTCTGTTGCTTCATTCTACAGCATTAAAAAACAAACAAACAAACATGTATCCTACCTTTCAGCTTGCAAGGTCCTCAGAACAGTTTAGAATCCAGAATAACAGAAATTACAGTAAAATCCATGCTGGCTTTTCCTACAGGCTTACAGGGACTTCTGCCATACTCTGCAATTTAGTGCCCACCAGATGTTGATCGGAACTGTAGTTTGAAGCAACTAGAGGCCATCAGGTTGCGGGCCCTCAACTAGCATAACTGAAGTGTGAGACTGATCACTGCCTCTCCCTGCGTGCCCCCCACTGCACCTGTTGAATTTTGACCTTCTAGTCAGCTGCTAAAATATGGTTACCAGACGTCCCCGTTTCCCGGGGACAGCCTCCAGATTTACAAATCTGTCCCTGGACAAAATCCGTCCCCGGAATGTCCCTGGATTTCATTTAATGTCCCTGGATTTATATTTTAAGTGTTGTAGATTTATTAGTAGGGAATGAATGTTGCGTGATTGGTTCAACGGCACAAGACACATCATATGCAGACTTCTGGCAAGGCAAAATAACGGGCGCCACGGCAAGGCAAAATAATGGGCGCCACGGCAGTGAGCACCTCCTGAAGCCAGCCAGAGCCAACTGTGCTACCAGGCTGGCTCCAGGCTGCTGAGACTGCTGCCGCCACTGCCGAGGAGGAACCGGGATGCCTGGCACATCAACTGGGGGAACCGCTGACACACCCCCACCCCACGACCCAAATCGAGCTGGGAGCGATAGTGCCCAGCCGACTGCCCAGCTGCGCTCCGGGGCCAGGAAAGAGGAAGGAGAGAAAAGAGGGGAGCTCCAAGCTTGCCGCTGCCGCTGAAGAGGAGAGGTGGGAGGGCAAGGACACGTGGCTGAGCCCAGACCTGACTGGAGCCTACTCCATGGTGGCTAGCACTCCAAGAGAGCAGGCCGGGGCCCAGAGGAAGGCCACGTGACAGAGACCACAGAACTTAATTTAAAAAAAAACTTTTTTTCTTTTTTTGAAAAAAAAAAAGGCGGGGTGCCCCCGGATTCTTAGAAAAAAAAAAATCTGGTAATGATATGCTAAAAGCACAAAGTCTCAGGAGAGCAAACAGTGTAGTGGTCAGAGTTGTGTAGAGGTTTAGAGTGCTGGGCTAGGACCTAGGAGAATTCAAATGCTCACTTTGGCCATGAAGCTCACTGGGTGATCTCGCTGGCTAGTCATTCACTCTCAACCTAACCCACCTCACAGGGTTGTTGTGAGGATATGTTGGGGAGAGCTATGCACACCTTGTTGTTGTTCAGTCGTGTCCGACTCTTCGTGACCCCATGGACCAGTGCACGCCAGGTACCCCTATCCTTCCCTGCCTCCCGCAGTTTGGCCAAACTCATGCTAGTTGCTTCGACTATGCTAGGCTCATCTTCCAGCGTCATAACTTTTCTATGCCTGTTGTCTTTGTCCATGTAGTTTTCTTGGCAGGGATACTGGAGTGGCTTGCCAGTTCCTTCTCCAGGTGGATCACATTTAGTCTAAACTCTCCGCTATGTCCTGTCCATCTTGGGTGGCCCTGCATGGCATAGCTCATAGCTTCCCTGAGTTATTCAAGCCCCTTCGCCACGACAAGGCAGTGATCCATGAAGGAGTATGCACACCTTAGTAGGACATAAACATAAAAATAAATAGTGGCAAAGACAATATTGTTATGGCGAGTCGTTTTTAATCAACTTAATGTCCTTTTATGAAAATTGCATGTCATTTTCACTACAACTAAAACCACTTTTTCCCGAGATGGTAGGGGATTTAGATGGGGCGCTTAAGGAAATCATCCATGTTTTATATTAAATATATACTGAGTAGAAAATACATACACTTAAGCATGCATACTGTATATATATATTTAAAGAAAAATGGTTACGACGGAGGAAACCGTCACCGTCCCTGACAAGTGCCCACAGCTCCCCTCGCGCCTTCTGAGTAGGTTAGTAGCACAAATATGGCGACCCCTCCTCAACCGATGCCAATGTCCGAATCGGCCAGCAACGGAAATGTCCGAACAGGAGACGAGCGGGACAGGGAGGGGGGAAATACTGTCCGAGGGCGAGGCGCGAAGAACCGAACGCTGGCCGAACGCCGCCGCCAACTCGACACCTCCCCTCGAGTCCTTCCGAATATTCCCGAAAGACCGGCAAAACCGAGCGTTTCCGAATGCTGCCGGGAGGGGCGCTCTCCGAATAGTGTCTTTTAAAGAAGAACACGACGGCCAACCCCGTCCTACTGACCCGAGTTTCCCCGAAGTCGTTCCGAGCGCGCCCGAAACGTGACGCCATTCCCTACCCCGCCCCGCCCCCACCTCCTCTCGCCGTCCAACTTCCGTCGGGGCTTGAGTGAGGCCAGGCCCAGCGAGACATTCCCGAAGGCGGTCCCGCCGATGAGGAGGGAAGAGGGCGAGGCCGCGAGGCCGGATGTGAGCGGAGCGGCCGCTTCCTGTTTCCTCACAGGCTCCGCTCGCCCGCCCCGCGCTTTGGGTGGTGGCCGTTGCTCCGGCGGCGCCGTGACCGTTTTCCCTCAGTCAACTTCATCTCCTCCCACGGGAAAGAGCCGAGGCCCTTTGGGGATTTCCTCCTCGGTCTCCTCACCGCCTCCGGCCCCGCCACGACGCCTCGCGGGCTCCTCGGCGAGCGACAGGAACCGGCGACGACGACGAAGAAGCAGCAGCCGCCCCGATGCAGGCCATTAAGTGTGTGGTGGTGGGAGACGGGTAAGTCGCCGCGGATCCTGACCCCAGGATATGAGCCTTCTCCTCTCCTGTCCGGCCTTCCGCATATTTGGGTTGCCAGGGCCCTCGCCTCCAGCCCCCCGCCTCGGCAGCGGGAGGAAGAAGGGAAAATTCTGACTCGGGCGGGCCTGGATAGCGCAGGCTGAGGGGGCGACTTTTTCCTGCCGAGTGTAGGAGGCGCAGGAGGGGGAAGGTTTGCAGCGGAGTCCAATGCTGGGTCTCTGGGATTATGAGAAGGGAGTATACTTTTAATATGCCCCCGCCCCAAAGAACCCCACGGAAATGGGTTTCCCCCCCCTCTGTGCGCCTCCAAATACATGCATAAGCACAGCCCCCCCAATCCAACATAGAAGTCATTTCTGTGCCCCTACCCCCAATACATACACATACAGTACACACTCCAGGAAGAATGGGCGTCTTGTGCCAAACCCTAATCTCCACTTGTATTTTCGTGCCTTTTGGCTATGTGGGGGTGGGACGCTCTCTTCCTGGACCCGAGTATGCGGAGTTTGGCTCTCCTCCCCACCCCCTGCCAGTCTCTTAATTCTTCAATATAGTTCTGAGTAAACACAACTAGAATCCAGATGTTGCCACAGTGCTCAGTAGGACCTTACTCCCTTGTAAGAACTGTGAGGGTTGTATCCCTAGTCGCCATGGTTTGTCCATGCAAGCTGGGCAGGACTTTGCACGTGGGGTGATTCTGTCCAGCAAGGCTATCTTTGCTTCAGACGAACCCCCTTAGAACTTAGTTTCATAAATGAGTGTGCGTAACATGCGTAAGTCTTGTGCTACTCCCAAGGAAGTTCATAGGACTGTTGCTTTCCCCCTTCTCGTTTCTCCCCTTTACTAGCTGCTCCTAATATTAGGTATTCTTTCAACATGTAGTATGTGGTTAGTCCTGAGGAATTTCTCCACCCACCCTCTGATAACGCTGCTTCTACTAGGATGAAACATAGGGTGCTTCCTGATGTTGGGGTGACTGCTGCTAAGAGCAGCCACTAGCCATTTGCTGTTGAGCAGCTTCTCCACAGAAGTGCCACAGAACTTTACAGTACTGTATTCACTAACTCCAGCAGTAAGGAGAGGGCTGGACATAGAGGGGGAATAACTACAATGCACCCAGCAGTTCTAGAGGTACCTATACAAAGGGAGGGGTTTCCTTTCATGGGAGGTGTGTTGGCAGCAACTGTGCTCCAAGACTTAAGGGGTCAGCATTTGCTTTTGTGGTAAAGGAAGGTAATATCTAAAGAGATGCTTATGTACAATGAGACTTTAACATCTGGCATTGCAAGTTTTGAACTGAGGCAATAATGTTAACTGTGTAGATTCCAGTGAGGTGTAGATTTATTGCAATCATTAGATACGATTATGCTTCCAAAATTCAGTGACTAGTCTTGTGGGCTTTGTATGAATTGCTTTTTGCCTGCTGTAGTACTGGTGTCAAACCTCTGCTTTGTTTTGAGGTTAACAAAGGAAACCCACTTCCTAAAATCATTCAAAAGTTTTTCAAGGCTGTGCTATCATGTATATTTTCTAGGTAGTAAATCTCATTGAATGAATTGGCTTGTTCCTGATGTTTGCTCAGAAGTAAGACATGTTGCTTGCTTGGAGCCCTTGGGATGAATTTGGTGTAAAATAAAAAAAATAAATAAGCATTTATATAACAATGACTTAAGCTAGTAACTTCTGTCTCTGAAGTCTTCACTTTTCCCATAACCTTCATACATACATATGGAGGGGTAAGTGATCAACACATTTTTTGAATTTTTCACTGAGTTTAACTTGATACAATTAACTTGGAGAAAAAGGGTTATTCGGTTGTTTCTGTTTATATTTTGATTGTGTATTTTGTGTTTTTATATTGTAATTTTATCTTGGGAACCGCCCTGAGACTGGGTATAGGGCAGTATATAAATTTAACAACAACAAAACAAACAAACAAATAAACAGATAAAACTATTCTTCCCTCTAAGAACAGAAGAGCCCCGCTGGATCAGCCCAAAGGCTTATTCTGTTGCCTATGGTGATGAACCAGATGCCTTTTGGAAAGCCCACAAACAGGACATGCAGACAGAAACCCTCTCTGCTCCTGCTGTTCCTCAGCAACTTGGCATACAGATAATATGCTGCTTCTGATCATAGACATAGAAGATAGTAGCCATTGATAGTCTTATTCTCCTCTTTTTCTGCTTTGCCACCAACTTAGATGGCTTCAAATTACCAGATGGTTTCAACTTTCCACATCTTGTAGTAGTGAATTTCATAGTTTTAACAATGTGCTATGTGAAGAAGTACTTTATTTTGTGAGTTCTGAGTCTCCCACCATTCAGCTTCATAGGATGACTTCTTGTGGTCTCTGCGATTGAAATTATGCCTACTTCAGTTTGTGTGTTTATTTATTACTTCTGTTGTCAACCCCTAACAGCCCTGTGAGTAGAATAGAGGGAGAGAGCTTCTTGGATGAATAGGGATTTAACCCCACGTTTCTATAGTCCTAGTCAAACATAAGGCTTCTCTTGGTTATTGTAGATTACAAAAACTTGGGTACAAGTGTATATATTTAGGTGATCCTACTAGTATTGGATTACACAGTGGTAATGTTTGCTTATCCCATCACATAACAGTTTTGAAAATATGTTTATGCATTGATAGTGCTCCATAAAGGTGCCACACACAGAGGAACCCTTTTTTGTTCTCCAAACTGATGTGCCACATGGCTTCTGTTATAAAGATTATGCCAAAATGTATGTGTGTTTCAACTCTCTGGTGTTTTTCAATTATCGAGACAAGGCAGTTTCCATCATTTGTGTGTCTCTTTCCCCCCTCTTCTAGATGTCAGCTCAGAGGAGCATTGGAGGCCAGCTGGAAAACAAGACTAGTCTTATCCCGTTAGATTTTTTTTAAAAAATAGAAACAAAAATCCTGTGTTGTCTATAACTGGGCATTACAACAAATCTGTGTAGCTTCTCTGAGAAGTACAGATAACAGCTCTGCATATCACCATTGCTATCTCTATAATATGATAAAAAATTCCTTCTAGTAGCACCTTAGAGACCAACTAAGTTTGTTCTTGGTATGAGCTTTCGTGTGCATGCACACTTCTTCAGATACTTCTTCAGGTATAGTTTGGGGAAGCCTGATGTTGGCCCATTTTAGGCTGGATTTTGGCATTGAAACAGCCTTGGTTGCCCTGATTGATAACCTTTATTTGGGGAATATGACCCTGTTGATTCACCTTGATATTATGTTGACTTTGGTACAATCAACAATGTGTATTACCCAGGAGCAGTGTGGTGAGGTGGGAGTTGGAGGCATAGTGTTATGGTGGTTATGCTCATAACTACAATTCCACTACCACCCAACAGCATTTCTCTGTCTTCTCCACGCAGAGGATCAACTACTTGCTTGTTCTGCCTCTTTCTTTGAACATAGACACAGAAACCTTTAGTATTATCTTTAACCTCTCTTGCAAGCCTGAGCACATTCTGAACTTTGGCCACCTGACCTCCCTGCAACTGTTGGTTACTCATGTATACTCCTCCTTAATGATATTTCCCCTTTCTTTCATTTCTTATGCATGCCCTTCTTAAATCTCAGCTCATATGTAAGCTCCTTATGTAGCGACACCAGTTTCTTTAGATGCCTCCCACTTTTCTTTCTTGTTGGAATTGTCTGCATTTCTGCATTCAGTATTGCATCTTTAAGAAACGAGCATCTTGGACTCCTCTTTGAGTATTTCTGACCATGAGATATCAACCAGTAGTTTCTTAAGCTTTTTGAAATTGACCTTCTTAAATTTCAGAATGCATGTCCCACTACACCCTGCTTTCCCTTTCCTCTGTATCATGAAACCCAAGGGGACATAATCACTTACTCTAGTGTTCCCAGTATTTCCACTTTATCAATCAGTTCCTCCCTGTTGGTCAGGAATAGGTCCAAGATAGATGACCCCCTTGTTGCTTCTTCCACCATCTGGGAAATGTACTGGTCATTGAGGAAATGGATAAATTTGGTGGACTTAACATTCTTGGCAGAGTTGAATCCCAACAGATGTCAGGGTAGTTGAAGTCTCCCATGACTACTGTGTCTCTCATTTTTGAATGTTTGGTAATCTACTATAGAAAAGCATCATCCAAGTCTTCAGTCGGGCTTGAAGGCCTATAGCAGACACACACAGTAAGGCCACTGTTGTTTCATCTCCTACGATTTTTACCCATATAATCTCAATTTGCCTTCCATGTTCCAAGTCATGGATCTCTTCACAAGTGTACATTTCCTTTACCTATAATGCTGCTACTACTCCCTTCCTGTTTGGTCTATTTCTTTTGAATAGGTTATTCATTTTGAATGTAGGTATAGGCATGTAACAGTTTCTTGGTGAGAATTGGGATGGTGTGGAAAGATGGGTGGATTTGGATGAGAGTAGTTAGAGGAGACTATTCCATTTCTGTTGTTGTTTTTTTGAGTTCTGTGGCTCTATTCTCCAACAATAAGAGCTTACAATTTAAATATGAAAGTGAAATTTTCAAAAAGCTGTATATTCCCACCAATTTACCATACTGTGCCATTGTCACAAACCTTTTTCATATCATCCATTGGCTCATTGGAAAATAATGACTTAATGTATGTAACCCATGCAGAAATGTCTTGTTATAATAATATTACTATCAAGAGGCTAATATTTTATAGTGAAATATTTTGTTTTAGGTCTAACTTGTGACACAGCACAGTGCACTTAAGGGTATTTGAATAAACCATATTATGGTAATAAAAAGTGCATGTAAAAGTTTTGTTTTGTTTTTTAACTTGGGGAATTTTTTAGAACAAAACTAGAAAGTTATTGCAGAGTAGGAAGGAAATGCTATCTTTATTTAAAACTTTCTAATCATGCCATCAAATCATTAATTTGGTTAGTGCAAGTAGGTCAGGCAGAGCATAGCTGAAACAATGCTCACCTACCTAACTTACAACTTTCTGACTTAATTCTATGCTTTAAAAAGTTGCACATCTAGCACCTACATTTTTCCATAGAGAGGAGTTCGGTTTACTGAGACTATTCAAATCTTTACATTTACTGTACTTGAATTGAGTGAATCATTATGAAGTCTAAGGAGATGAAACCTTCATTTTGGAGTGGGATATCTGTGCAGAACTGATTCATAGGGCAAAGAGCCAGCAAACTGAGAAGGCAGGAAGCCTAGAATGGAAGAACTGTAGAGCTGAGGCCATTGGGACCTGTTTGTTCTTGTTGGCATTTCCTTATTACCGGTAGTTTTAGTGGAATTGCCTGATGTGCTTATAGAGCCACGGCAGAGGCAGCTCTTAATCCTTCTGTGCTAGACTTCAATCTTTCACCACTTTCCAAAATGGGTTTGAGTGGTTTTGTGCTGCTTCTTCAAATTAAGCCATGGTTTAAAATAAACTGGTTTAATATGACATGCAGATCAACTATTATGCTTTCAGATTCCTGTGTTTTCTTGATAATAAAATTCAGGCTTTTCTGCCACACTCCCCAACCCTGAAATATATCTGTGCTGTGTGGTACTGTCTTAGCTAAAATTAAATTTGTGCACATTTGTGTGTGAATATATGCTACCTTACTGGCATTGGTCTTAAGGTGCTGGACCAGCTCAGGTACTACTTCACTCTTAGTGTTGCATGCATGCTCTTTCCTGGCTGCCCTTTACTTATTATTTGCTGTTGTGGGGAGAAATTAATAAATAAACCAGAGACTGCTTTAATGTGGCATCTCTCTGATCCCAGAGGACGATACCTGAGATTCTGCATTCACATAAATGAAATGGTGAGATCCCGCCATTGATATACTTTGCCCTGTGGCAAGGGATCTTTCTTGGATACAGCTCTGAGGTGAACTGTTGTCTGGATAGGTCTGCTATATTCCAAGCTTTGAAATGTGTGGAACAGCTATAACAGGCTGTTCAAGGAGTGCTAAGATACATAACCACACCTGGCAATGCCTGATTTCTCCACAAATGTCTATTATGCCTTGTGCTTACACAGTGACTTTCATCTTCAGAGCACTTTGCAAACACTAGTAATTGCAAAGCAATTACCTCACCACTCAAGTTAAGAAAGCTGAAGAGACTGTGACCTGGAGCTGGGATTGCAAGTTGAAAAGTTCTTCTAGTATTGAATTTAAATTGTTAAACTGTCTTTTGAAAGTTTAGCAATTGTTCAAACTGGGCTAGTATGTCACTGAATACCAGTTGCAGGTGGGGGAGAGATTATCGTGCAGGAGAGTTATTGCTTTCATGTTCTGCCTGTGGGCTTTCTAAAGTCCTCTTGTTGAGGGGAAAGCTGCTGAACTAGAAGGACCTTTAGTCTGATCTAGCAGTATGTGTACATTCCCTCTTTCTTACAAATCTGAAGTTTTTAAAGAAACAAACAAAGCTAGAAGAAACTGGAGGAAGGAGCAATAGCCAGTGGATTTCAGAAGACAGTTCAACAGTTAAAATTCACCATTAAATATCACCATTGCCAAAACGGGAGCCAAAACGTTAGAGAACTAAGCTGTTAGAAAACCAAGGTATGATTGTATTGGTTTAATAAGACTCAAAATTAACCCCGGAAGTCTTAAATTACATTTAAACCAAAAACTTAGAGACTTAGAATAAGCAACAATCCTAAACTAACTTTAAATTGTGGTTTAAAATCTTGGCTTTTTCCATACCTGGTAACCATAGTTTCCTGGTCTAGATGTTACCTGAAAATTACCTGGCCATGTGAAGTATGAAGAAGTGATAATGTTTGGGGAAGTACATGGATGGAGCACACACATCTGCTTCCCCGACACAAGGCTTGTTATCTATTATTTGATGACCAAAATTCAGATATACCATATAGAGAGATGTTTACAATGCCATTAAGCTGCAGCTACACAGGTTATAGCAAGAAATTGGAAAGCTGAAGATAAGGGGTAGGCAACCTAAGGCCCATGGGCCACAAGCGCCCCCCGGGGATCGTTTAACCGGCCCACGAGCTGCCCGCTCGGCGAGTCCCCGCACGCTGCAGTAAACCGGTGCAGCACGGGGACTTGCTTCCACAGCACCAGAAATCATAGGCGTGCACTCGCAATCCAGCCCACAGAGGAATCTCCATTGGAGTGAACCGGCCCAGGTGAGGTAAACCTTGCCGACCCCTGCTGAAGATGGAGGAATATTTCAATAATGGACAATTTTAATATGGGAATAAACCTTAATGGGAAGATTAACAGAGCAAAGATTGAATGAGACAAACAAACGTGGAAGGTGATTTCATATGGTGGTGGTACAGATTCATTCTCTAATCAAGAACTAGTGAAATTGGGATCTCAACACCAACTTCACAAAAACAGCCCTGGAGAAACTTGATAGGTTGAGGAGATGATGATGATGATGATGATGATTTTATTATTTGTACCCTACCCATCTGACTGTGTTGCCTCAGCCACTCAGGGCAGATTCCAACAAATATAAAAGCAAAATAAAACATCAAACATTAAAAAATTCCCTGAACAGGGTTGCCTTCAGATGTCTTCTAAAAGTCAGATAGTTGTTTATTTCCTTGACATCGGATGGGAGGGCATTCCAGAGGGCAGGCACCATACTGAGACAGCCCTCAGAGCTGGTTCCCTGTAGCTTCACCTCGCATTCTGAGGGAACCACCAGAAGGCCATCGGAGCTGGATCTCAGTGTCTAAACCAGAGATGAAACAATGCACTTCACATTTCCCCTATATATTATGAAAATAAAGATTATCATGTGAATGGGCTCTTATCGGGACTTTTTCTTTCTCTCAACAGTGCTGTAGGTAAAACATGCCTACTCATCAGTTATACAACCAATGCATTTCCTGGAGAATATATACCCACTGTGTAAGTATTTCCTTTTGTATCTTTAGCACTTTTTTGCATCCAAAGAGTTGTAGAGCACTTAACTTCCCTCTTTTTACAATAGTGAAGTGAGGTAGGTTGAGCTGAAGGAAATTGTATCCAAGGACACCCAATGAGCTTGGTAGCTAAGCATGAGTTGGACTTGCATCTCTGACCACTGGTTCACAGCCATAAACACACAGCTAATTGTTCAGACCTTGTAAGCAGCCGTCTCTGACACCCGTGTGCTTTGAATTAGTTGGCTCCTAGCATGTCAGAAGAAAAGGTGTGTTTACCTCAGTCATATTATATGTCTGAAAGGGTGTGTTTGCCAGAGGCTGAGGATATGCATAGGTGATGGAAAATGTGTCTGTCCCTTTGTAACCAGAGAAACAACCCTTTAAATTGTATTTCAGTCCTACTGTCTACAAACAGAAGGGAGTAGTGTTATGCTTGCCTGCCCGTGAAAAGCTAGCATATCTGGAAACAAGTTATTTGGATGCAATATTAAATGGCATGCAAGGTATAGGATTTGGGGAAAGCAACATTGACTGAAGCAAATAAAGACTGTAGAAGAGCAAAGTCATGAACTTACATAAATCCCATTTGCTTTAATGAGACTTGCTCAGGAGTTGTTTCTAGTGGATTAAGCCTCATGTAACAAAACATTTTAAAGTGTTTTATATACCAGTATGTGAAATATACATACGTGGCACCTAAAACTCAGTGGAGAAGGTGCCACGCAAATCCCTTTAGGTGATAATCCTGCTCTAAAGTGACAGCAGTGTGATGCACAGAGGGATAGGGTTTAAAGAGAATACACTAACTTTTCCCCCTCACTCCGTAGCTTCGACAATTATTCTGCCAATGTGATGGTTGATGGAAAGCCAGTTAATCTGGGCTTGTGGGATACAGCTGGACAAGAGGACTATGACAGACTACGCCCGTTATCTTACCCGCAGACAGTAAGCTTTTATAGTGGAAGATTTGAAGTGTGTGAGTGTGTGTGTGTGTGTGTGTGTGTCTAAGTCTAATTGCAGGCTTGCAGAAGATTAAGGATGCTTTCACTTTAAGTGTAAAATGTGCTGAACCAACATGCCAAGACACTTAACAAACTGCACAGGGACTATGGTGAAGCCTGCATTAATCCTTGCTGGTCTAAGCAGGGGCTAGTAGCAGCTATGTGAGAAGCAGAGTTCAAAAGAACAATTGTTGAGCAAACTCTTCCCATTAATTGTTGTCTGTCTCTTGGTAACTTTCCAACCAGTTCTAATTTACCGCTGCAATCCCAAGCCAGCTGTGTTAGACGCTGGCATCTGAAGAAATCTGACTGAGCTCCTGGAAATGCCTCTTGTGTAAGTTCACATCAATAGCATTTTCAGGTGTAATGTCTTGCACAGCCAGTTGAGCAGGTGGTACCGGATTATCAGACAACATGCCTGCACAAATTTCTTCCACGGGTTCCTTTCAGACATGATCTCGTGCTGCCAGCCAAACATGAAAGCAACTTCATCTTTACTTGGCTGTGCAGCATTACCATGTCTGAAGCCATCCTGGTGTAACTCTTGTGCATAAGCTTTTACTTCTGCATGATGACTCATTTGTTTCTATGGGGCTTGTGAAGGTGATCTTCCGGTAGGTGTCAAAATCTCTAACCCTTAATATGCAGGTTCTGTACTGTAATTGAAAACTCCTTAATGCAAAAGCTTTCTGCCTCCTTGCTGCTATTTAACCACTGTTGCTAACATTACATTTTTAACATGCAAAAATGCTCTAAAATGTTTAGCTTGCTCTTCTTGTGGAGTTGTTGCTCTGCAGCTTCCATTTTTTTAAGAATGGAATTTGAGACTGCATTAGTAGTTTCCCCCCCAGAACAATCCATTCCTTCCTTTGGCTGAGCTCGTTGTTTAAGTTTCTGATTTAGCACAGTGTCCATTGGATCTCAAGGCTGAACGGCACTGCCGAAATGGTTACAGTCGATCTGTGCTCTGCTTAGAATATTCCAGAACAACGCCACTGTTAAATAATCTAGGGTACAAAGTAGTTTCATCAGCAAGGCCCTTGATGGGAGGTCAGCAACCCAGCTAAAAAGAAGCCTTTGTTCATTCTTGCTGTTCAGGCACAGTCTGACACTATCATTGCTAAGCACTGATGTTCAGCTTTTCACCGGGGGGGGGGGGGCAAGAGATGAATTGTGACACGGGCTCATTTAAATGAAAATGTGAGCAAGGCTATAGCTCTGAAATGAGTAGATCTGGATGGCAGTAGTAGGGGCAAAATGTATTGGCAGCACTGGGCACGAAATATATTGGCAGCCTCCTTGCATGTTGCCTTCTGAATTGCTCTTGTGCTGCCATTTGTCCGTTCCTGCTGTTGGGGGCAGGGAGTACAGAATGAATGATGAGCAGCTACTGTATCTCAGCTCCTCCAAATTCCACTTCCCCAAAGATACTAATTACTCAGGTTAATTCCTTGTTCTTAGCTAGCATTTGTTTTTCTCCTGTATGATAGGTTAAGATTGGTTTGATTTCAAGTGAAGAATTTATTGTTCAATGAATTGGGTTATAACAAAACATCATTGCACATAGATAAAATCAAGAATTAAATAAAACCGCACCCAGAATAAAAGCAAACAAGCAACAGAACAGGGTGTATATAAGTAATCCGTTTGTTTGTAAGCACATTCCAATACATAGGTACATTTTGATGGGTAACTACATTTGCTGCATTAAATTTTGATCTTGCGTTCTGTGCAGCTCCAGCAAATCTTGCAGCTTTGAATGGAACATACCTGTATTGCTCTCTGTTAGACAGGAAGCAAATAATTTCCCCTAAATCTTCAGTAATGGCCAAACCTACAGTGGTTCATTGAATTTCTTCCTGATTGTTGTTTGGTTTACAGTTTTGCCCTGTGCATAGACTGAGAGGGAAAGTCTCTTTTCTTCATCTCATTCATGCTGTGGAATTGCTTAGGTCACTGATTGTGGAACACAAGTTGAGCGAGAGTGCCTAGCCCAGGGCATCCTCTGCTCCTTATGGCTCAGCAGAAATTCAAACAGACTTCTCAAGTCATTATATCATATTTTAAAATGAATAGATAATGGTTCACGGACTTCAGAGAAAGGGAGCAGAGCTTTTCCCTAGTGCTTTCAATTAATGTAAAAAATTAACTCTTGCCATTCAAGAAAGTATTTTTAAAAAAAAAAAAAAAAAAGCCAAGCTCTTAGTATTGTGTGACCTTTCCCAGCTTGGTTCATGAACTACTTTACATTTCTGAAAAAAATCAGATTTTGTTCCTTGTATCTGCTCATGTGCTCTGTGAAACAGCAAAATAGGGCCTTTTCTTTTCAGGGCTTGAGACTAAGGGGCTGGCAATACATTCTCATTGGCTATATTGCTGCTTCCAAGAGAGCTGCCGGAAAAGCCAGAAGGAAAACAAAAAGGGGTTCTTTGTTCCAAGAGAGACTCCAGAGTGCAGAGTGACTCATCTGGGGCAACCACAAAATCATGAGGAAGAAGCACACCTCAAACGTGCAGCTGAGTTACTGTGTTAAGCCTTGATGAAAAGAGATCAGTGACTATAGTGTCCAAGTGTCTGTTCCTACTTGGATTTGCTGGCTTGTCCTCTGTTATTAGGCCAGATGCAAATTAAAGATGAATTAGGTGCTATAGCACCTAGAAAACAAATCATCTTTCCAAGGATAAAGTTGCCAAAAGACTTGGATATTGCAAACCTAAATCACCTTTCTGTGCTTTGAAACCAAAATATTTAGCTACTTTCCAGACGTGCTCATGTAAATACATACTTGGAAGTTCAGGGAAGGGCATTGCAATGCTTTGGGCCAAATGTGATGAAGCCTATAACATCATGTGCCTCCAGCAATTGGCAGAGCTTTCCTATTGCAATTAAAACAGATTTCTTAGAAAGTTCTGCAAATGCACCTTCTTATAATAAATTATAAATATCCTTATTGGGGACCCATGATTTCAGTAGATTTCATGCTTAATGTTGTTGTGCTTGGAGTTACATGTTCAGTTGACTTGCAAAGGCGATCATTCCTGGCAATGCCTCAGTTCAGAAAACATCTATCTGGGGGGGGCATGCCCAAAGGCTTCTCTGCATCAAAAAATTAACTCCTCTGAAAATCAGTGAAAACGTTTTTTTAAAAAAAACTCAACCTCTTCACATATAGAAAAGAACTCAGCTTAGAACACTTCAGAAAAACCAACTTCCTTCAGGTAAAGGAGAGATTATTGATTTTTATATAAAGATTTCATCACGCGGTTCGCTTACATCCATTTCTGACATAGTACATCCCCAGGAGGACTGTACTATGTTGACCTTATAGAAGTGGAAAATGATGAGCAAAGGGCTTATTTTTCTTTTAAGTCTATCCTAATCTTAAGTTGTTTCATGCTATTACTAGGTTGAAGGAACGAATGGTAAGGAATTAACTCCCAGGGTGAAACGTCAACCGTTCTGTGTATGTAAAACTTTCAACCATTATGCTCCAAGCTCTTTCATCTTCTTTTGCTGCTTCTGCTGCTGCCATAATATTGGCTTACCATATTTTGGTGCCCCATCCAGTTTACGGTCCCAAACATCCTTTGAATTTCTGCTTCTCTTAAAAGTAAATGTGTTATTTAACAAACCACAGCTGTCACATCAGACCAGACTCTTATTGTACCAAGGACATTTACTTCAAAAGGCTTCAGCTAGTCCTTTTTCCTGAACGGGAAAACCACGGAGTGTCTGGGATTGGTGGAAGGAGAAAAGGACAAGAGGCACTTCGATATCTGGCAAGCTGGAGGAGCTGCAGAGGGGCTATGGGAGCACATGAGTTTACAGCACTGCTCTTCACCAGGTGTCCTGCTGCATGGATGATTATTGTTGCAAGCGCTAAACTCTGGAGGTGTCAAGGTGCTGACCTAACAGCCTGGAGCTGCAACCCAATCAACTAACACTCCAAAGGGCCTCTGATTCTTTGGTGGCCAAGTTGTTACCTGTACGTGGGGTAAACTGGAAGGGTGTGTGAAGGAGGCTAGAGCAGAAAATACGACTTTCCCAATGTGAAGAATTAAGCAGGAGCTCGCAAATGGAACTTGGGTGCTCAAGACTTGTTGGGGATGCATGACAGCTGACTACCACTTTAGCTTGTGTAAAACTGTCCCTATTAGCTTCTAAGACTAGCAGTCACATCAGCAGAGAACTACTTAAGGACGAGGTATACTGCTGCATCCTAAGATGTTATCCTGAATTTGAGTTCCAGGAATTTCAGAGCACTTGGAGCAATAAGGGAGGGTTGGTCTATTACACAAACAGCAGATGAGATGGTAATACAGTGGAACCTTGGGTTACGTACTGTCCTCCTTACGAATGCTTCGGGCGTAACGAGCTCTGCTAACCCGGAAGTAGATGCCCCCAGTTGCGAACTTTGCCCTAGGATGTGAGCGGAAGTCACACACCAGCGGCGTGGCAGCGGCGTGAGGCACCACTAGCGAAAGCGCACCTCATGTTGAGAACCGTTTCGGCTTAAGAACAGACCTCCGGAACGAATTAAGTTCATAACCGGAGGTACCACTGTACTGTTCCTGGGCTGTACCACGTATAGGTGGTGTTTGAATACTCCCCTGTAGAAAGGGGGGGGGGGACATCATTTCAGGGAGGAAGCCATGCTAGAATTCTTCTTCCTTCCATGCTAACTTCCTACATACAGTGTTATTTCCCCCCTACAAAAATCATTCACACCTGTGGTCCAGGAAAGGTTTTGCCACCACCTGATGTTTGTGTAGACCAGGGGTGGCAAACCTGTGGCATCTAGATACTGTTGGACTTCAGCTCCCATCTTCCCTGACCTAGGGTTTATCGGAGTTTAAGCAAATATCTGGGGGGCTGTAGACTAGCCAGTCCTGCTGTAAACCAGACACATGACCTATTGGAGCAGAAGGGTCAGGACAGTATCAGTTGCACATAGGCTTAGGGGAGCTTTTCCTACAATTCTACAGTCAGCTTTCCTCTGGCTGCTCTTGTCTGTTTCTTGAAGTAGGCAGTGCCTCTGTTCTAGTTAAGTCACCAGCCCCCAACCTCCCCTGGTCTGTAAGAGAAGAACTGGGTTAGTAATAGTAAAATTGAAGATGCAGCTTAAAATATACTTGCTAGGAAATATGTCCTCATGAACTCTGGGGTGTACTTCTAGGAAAGCATATTTAAATATGCTTCTAAGCAGCATAAAAGAGGCATATTATATTTCCAGTTTCTGGCCAGATTAGCAGCCATATTGGGATTAGAGGAAACGGCAACAATTTCCCCCAGGAGATTCCTAAAGTAGTGTGATAGTGAGCCAAATGATGTGAGTGCATAAATTAATAGGTTAGAACAGGGGGCCCCAAACTAAGGCCCGGGGGCCGGATGTGGCCCAATCGCCTTCTAAATGTGGCCTGCAGACAGTCCGGGAATCAGAGTGTTTTCACATGAGTAGAATGTGTCCTTTTATTTAAAATGCATCTCTGGGTTATTTGTGGGGCATAGGAATTTGATCATATTTTTTTCAAAATGTAGTCCAGCCCCCCCCAAAGTCTGAGGGACAGTGGACTGGCCCCCTGCTGAAAAAGTTTGCTGACCCCTGGGTTAGAAGGTAACTGGGATACAGGGTTAGGATTCAGGTTGCTAAGTTCTTCCAGGATTTTCTTGTGTTTTAATATTGCATTGCAGCTTTAACTGGAAAGAAAAAAGAGGTTCTGGGGCTCCTGTGCTGCTGGCTCAGCTTTAGCAACTGGAAATGTCCACGAGTGGAACTAGAAGTCTGATTATATGGAAAATTTGTTATACCTGGAAAGTAACCACCAGAGACTAAGATTCTTAAAATACTGTTTTTCAGGATGTGTTCTTAATTTGCTTTTCACTTGTGAGTCCTGCATCCTTTGAAAATGTCCGTGCAAAGGTGAGTGAAAAACATTTGTCTTTTCTTCCCTTGGGAGATTTTCCACAAATTTTTAACCTTCATTATTTTACAGCAGTAAAATAAATTAGTGGCTTAGTTTGTTTGTAATAAAATCCTCAAATTAAAACTGCAAGTGTTAGTTTCTAAAAGAAATATTTCAGGCTGAATATACATAACTGTTATTTTAAACGTAAGTGGTTGGGTTTTGTTTGTTATTCTGCAGCATTTGAGAACTATTTTTTTTGGAAGTAAAATATGAATGCCCAAAGTGTCAGAACTTAGAATGCCAAATTTTGATACTTTGGGCTGCTGTCATTTGAAAAGCAACTGGAATGCAATAGTCACTTTTTCATCTGCAAAAATCATGTTGGTAGCTCCCATTTTTAAAAACAAAAAACAAAATTGGTATCAACTCCCCTGCCATTTTGTGTTAACATCAAATGTGAAAGTTTATGGCAAACCTCCTTTGCGTAAGATATAATAAAGCTATTACTCAAGATTGTTGGACGATGCAACTACCTCCTCGGAGTGTTTCTGGCTTTTGGAGGCAGGAGGCGGGCAGGTAATGAGGACTCCCTGGTCCTGAATGGGGTAACTGTGCCCCTGAAGGACCAGGTGCGCAGCCTGGGAGTCATTTTGGACTCACAGCTGTGCATGGAGGCGCAGGTTAATTCTGTGTCCAGGGCAGCTGTCTACCAGCTCCATCTGGTACGCAGGCTGAGACCCTACCTGCCTGTGGACTGTCTTGCCAGAGTGGTGGATGCTCTGATTATCTCCCGCTTGGACTACTGCAATGCGCTCTACGGGGCTACCTTTGAAGGTGACCCGGAAACTACAACTAATCCAGAATGCGGCAGCTAGACTGGTGACTGGGAGCGGCCGCTGAGACCACATAACACCGGTCTTGAAAGATCTACATTTGCTCCCAGTACGTTTCCGAGCACAATTCAAAGTTTTGGTGCTGACCTTATAAAGCCCTAAACGGCCTCGGTCCAGTATATCTGAAGGAGCGTCTCCACCCCCATCGATCTACACTGAGGTCGAGCGCCCAGGGCCTTCTGGCGGTTCCCTCATTACGAGAAGCCAAGCTACAGGGAACCAGACAGGTGGCCTTCTCGGTAGTAGCACCCGCCCTGTGGAATGCCCTCCCACCGGATGTCAAAGAGAACAACAACTACCAGACTTTTAGAAGACATCTTAAGGCAGCCCTGTTAAGGGAAGCTTTTAATATCTGATGAGTTACTGTATTTTAATATTGTGTTGGAAGCTGCCCAGAGTGGCTGGGGAGGCCCAGCCAGATGGGCGGGGTAGAAATAAATATTATTATTATTATTATTATTATTATTATTATTATTATTATTATTAGGAATGAAAACCCTTTGAGAGAATTGCTGGGTAGCCATTCTACCTGGATGCAGCAGGATGAGAGAGAGAACTACACAGCTCTCACCCATCAGCTTGGCTGGAACCAACTGTCATTTGGCTTCTCTCCCTGAACTGTGTCCTTATTTTGTTAACCCCCTGGGGGACATCTATTGTGCTGTAAAATTTATTTTGTAAAAATAAAATAAATAGTGCCAGTCCTCTCTGTTTTTCCAGTCCCCCCTCCATTCCTTTTGTATCATGTATGTTTGGTTGTAAGCTACAGGCAGGATATGCTTCATCCTAAAAAACGTCAAGTGCATTGTAAATAAATCTAGCTGTTCTAGCTGATGAAAGGGAAAGTCTGGGTCCTTGGAACAGTTCTGCTAGAAGTAGAGGGGGTGGCTCTTAAGCTTGTTTAATGCATTGGAGGCTCATCATTTGGTATACAGTTGGTCATGCCTAATACTTGCAGAGAATTGATGTGAATTTCAACCCAACGAATACCTGTATTTTTGTTTTATATTCTAAATATGCATGCTCTGTCTGCATATACAGAGAAGCTAATCACCCCTTTTTCTCCTTCCAGTGGTATCCAGAGGTGCGACACCATTGCCCTAACACTCCAATCATCCTAGTGGGAACCAAACTTGACCTCCGAGATGACAAAGACACCATTGAAAAGCTGAAGGAGAAGAAGCTGACTCCCATCACCTACCCACAAGGCCTTGCCATGGCAAAAGAGATTGGTAGGGCTTTGATCTGTGTGAGCGCTAATAGTTCTTGTAGAACATAAATTCAGTTGAAGGGCTGTAGAATTTGGTTTTCAGTGGGTGGGGGGTGGACTTCAGCCTCCATTTTGACTTGCTATTCCTTAGGGTTGGGATGTTTGGATTTCTAAGTAGCTCAGATTTGTTCTGGTTTTTTTCTGCAGGTGCGGTAAAATACCTAGAATGCTCAGCACTTACACAGCGAGGCCTCAAGACAGTCTTTGACGAAGCTATTCGAGCAGTTCTCTGCCCCCCTCCTGTAAAGAAGAGGAAGAGAAAATGTCTGCTACTCTAATGCAGCCCCCAGTCCCAGCCCCTTCCTCAGAACCTTCTGTGCTTTGCTTGGAACAATGGAGCATTCACAACAATGCCAAGTTCTTCTGTTAAAAAAAAATTAGTTCTCTTACATCAGAAATTTTGAACCAATCATCACTTTCTCTTTCCCCTTTGTTTAAAAAGTTAGATTTTGTTTTTCTTCTACTAAAGATATCCTTTTTTAAAAAAAAAAGACAAACCTATATAAAGCCTTATTTCCCCCCCAAGTCCCTTTGCTCAGATTAATCGAGTGTTGCCAAATTACCTGCTCATCTATGTTGTATTGTTGTGCTTTGTAGATGGAGCACGCAACCTGTTTGGGTTTTTTTTTTAAGACAAACAGGTGTCTAAAAATACTAATGTTTATTAGGAATTGCAAAACTTTATAGGTTCCCTTCCGATATCCTATTGGTAGGAAAATGCTGCTGTTCAATACACTCATCCAACTGATGGTCTTGGTATCTTTTTTTCATGCCTGAACAACCGCAATAATTGACAGCATACAGATTCCCTCTTTTTTAAATTAAAAAAAAGTTTTCCTGTTTGTTAAGGACTGTGATTTAAACTTTTCCTTGAAATGTATTGTCTTCCTTGAGAGCAGTATATTGCTTTGATTGGTGAAAGATGCCTGGATTGGTCAAGGGAAACTGCCCAACAGTATTTTGACACTGTAAAGATCAATTTACACTACAATGTCCACAAGTTGGTTAAACTCAGTGGATTTCTCTCGTGTGTAATAAAACCAGTATACTGAAACCCTCTGTTGCAACTAAGCAGTAACTGAAGGGGGAGGTTGGTATTTTTTTATAGATCACTTGTTTGCATTTTCCAGTAACGCATTCATTTTGCTACAATTTTGAACTGGTCATTCCCTCACATGTTCTTGCTAGATGCTTTATTGTAGAATTTCTTCTTCCTGAGCAATATAACTTGTATTTTAAAATCTTTCTGATATATTTGCATTTTTTGTAGTTTAGATATATTCAAGCATAGCCTTGTTTCTGTCCCCCCTTCTCCTGTCATAATAGTATACATGCTTTTTTGAAAGGCTTCCTTTATCAGGTGACTTGATGTAAAAATCATGTTCAGCAGATTTACCACTTCTAGTACTTTTTTTATATTTCACACCACCTTAATCACCTTTCTTTAATGTCACCATTTTTGCCAGTCAACTTCATGCTGTAATTTTACTAATGCTGACATCGCCCTTTCGACCTCGCCTCCTGTTGATTGATCTAGTAATGGCAGTTGGTATGTGAGGTTCTGTAACCTAGTGCTAACCATGTTCCATACATCCCAGATGCTGGCAAGAACACAACATTGAACTACAACCTTTCAACTACTAGAACAAAAAGATAAAATAAATGGAGTTTGCAAGATTGTGAAGTTTTTACATTGATCTTTTTGGTAATGCAATTTAGCAGTATGTTTTGCATGTATGACTTAATAAATTTCTTGAATCACGCTGGTGGTCGAGCTTGAATTTGTGAACTGAATTCATATATTGCAGAGGTTTTCAACCTTTTTGAGTCCACGGCTCCCTTGACTAACTATCTTCTTTCTGTGGCACCCCTGTGGGGCTCAGGAGCCCAGTTATGTCAGCCCTTGCCTGCAGAGCTGGCAGCCTCTCACCCTTTTTCAAACACCCTCCCTTGTGGAGTGTTCCCTCAGCCTCCCCTCCCCTCGGGAGTCCTCTAGGCAGCCACTGCTGCCACCCCTGATCTCTGTGCTGCCAAGAGAGGTGCCTCCTCACAGGGGCCTGGGACTTGTCTGTCCATTCCCTACAGAGTAAGGGCTGGCAGACTGGCTTGCTTACTCTGAGGTCACATCAGCTCCTGGCAGCCAGCACCTCCTGGCCAGCCCCAGAGGCACCATACACCTGCCAAGGTTATAGTCAAGGCAGCAGCAACAAACAGCTGTGCAAGCCTTTGGGAGGCAGAGATGCAAGAAGGGAGGGAAGGAAAGAGGGACAGAGGTCAATGTTTCCCACGGCACCCCTGACCATCATTCAAGGCACTCCAGGGGGCCACGGCACACTGGTTGAAAACCACTCATAGATTGAATCTATGGACACAGATTGATTAGTTGATCCAGACTCTGGGCAAAAGCCCTGCAGCGCAAAGGGTGATACAACTGCCTTTTTCCAGTCTGGCCATTGTGTGCATGCAGCTGGATTGGCTTCTGGGTGAACTGTGACTTTGCTACCTATTGGTGCATTCCATCCATATGGAAAGTTTGGTTTTAGTCATGCTTGTGTTGGAGGGTTTAGAAAGCCCACAAATTTAACCTTTGTGGTTTGTGGACAGTATTTGTGATCACTGGATTCCTCAGTAAAGTTTGTGTTTTGTTTTTGTTTTTAAAGTTTTGTTTTAATGTGGATGCATAACCCACCATGGAGTGGGTTACAGATGGATGCTTGGAAGCATCTGCATGTGGGGGAAAACAACATTTTTTGATTTTGACAAAGATTGCCCTTTTACAAACAAGTACCAGAGTTCTTGCTGTGCAGATGTGACTTGTACCAGCTTTCACTAATTTCAACTTGTTCTCCACTTCAGTCATCAATCTCAAATGTAAAAAAACCAAGGTAAAGTGATAACGTTTTAAACCACTACCTTAAAGAAATCCCTTTGGCGGAGCAGAGAGAGAAGCCCAGCTAAGGAATACGTCCCATCTGTTGTGATCCAGACTGTGGGATAGGCTTCTTAGTATTTTCTACTGAAAACTAACCTGACACGGCTGAAGGAGCCAAAGGGTACCCCTTGCTCTGGACCAGCCTGATGCCCTCCAGAGATTTGGACTCTCACTGGCTCCCAACATGATGGCCCAAGTATGAGGACTTGGCTGACATTTTGCTCCTTAGGAGGGAAAGTGTTGCTTACAAGACCACTGCTACAGTAGCAATTTTCTTTTTGGAAGATGAAACAAGCCAAAGTATGGCATAGTGCAACAAGATTATCTCTTATTTCCATTTTCAGTTGGAACCTAAATTTATGAACAAATACTATCACAAAACACTGATTCTGCTTGGCAAGCAGTTTCTGAAGGACTTGCATTTAGTAAAACATTTTAGTGACATCATTTGCTGCACAATCAATTTAACAGTACAAGATTGCAAGTAGGAATATTTTAAAATTGAAACTTTTTTTTTACATAGCTAGTCCAAATGATCTTTCACAATTCTCCTAGAATGGGGCAATGTGGAATAATACCATAAGCAAGGATTTAACCCTTCTATAAAATTAAATGCACATTCAGCAGCACTGAGCAAAAGTAGACAAATATTGCACATGAACCCAAATAGCATTTAAGCCTACAAAAGTTATAGAAAATGCAGGCTTCCTTCAACAGCAAAGAAAATAAGATTTCTGCCATGAAGGAAAGTGCCAATAATAGGCTGAAGTTCAGCTCACCTCTTGGGGGTGGGGGTGTCACTTTTGTATATCCAGAATGGTGGTAGAGTTGTCTTCAATTTAATATTTTCATTTTCCCATGTCTCCTTTTTACAAGTGCTTTATAAACCTGGCGGTGTGGCCAGCTCTGCTATGTGAAACAGATGTAAGGCAGAGGTAGACCGTAAAGTATGAACCTATATGGTCACACTAGCTAGTCTTGCCTTCCTTCCCATCAGCCTCGCGGCTCTCCGTAGCAGCCGCCACTTTGCACAGCCTTTGCTATAGATGGTTAGAAATCACGACGGGCTCACTTGCTTCTGTTAAAAGTGAAACAGCTCACCTTGAAAAAGGACCCCAGAAAAATCTCTGCAATGCAAAGAAGTGTGTCCTCTGCTTCGTCCTGAAAATGTTGAAGACCTGCCCCGCTCAGCTCCTACCTTTGGGGCATGAGTTAAGTACGAAAGGCCTTGCCTGTCCAAAACACAGTTGATAGGCTGCTGTGCTCTTTGTCTTCAATTATACAATGTTTGTAGAAAAGTCTCCTTGCGCTCGACAAGAAATGCAAGGTGCGTTTTCCTGAGCCAAGCTATTTAGAGCTTTGAGGACGACGTCTGGCATATGATCAGTTATCATCTTGGGGCTTATTAAAATATTACCAAAGGCGGTTTCTTTTGACCAGCTTGCAGTGTACTTGACGTCTGAAGAACACCACCTGGAAAAAAGGAGAATGTGTCAGTGGAATACTTGCACCCCTGATTTCAGCAGCTATTTCGAACACTGATTGATCTTTGTAAATACATAACGTAGCTCCGAGCACTCAAGCAGGACTTTGAACTTGGCCGCTGGAAGCCTTTCCCTGCCTTGTGGATGGCTGCATTCCGACAGGGACAATCTTATCAGGAGCTGCCTACCGGCAGTGGATCAGGCTGGGCTGCAACTCCCCAAACATGACCACCGCCTAGGCTGCCCTCTGTGCCCCAGCTATGAGTTGAGAAGCAGGCACCATTTGGAGAGGCCCACAGGCTCCTCATCCCTGGTGCATGTGATTTTGGAAGTTCTGTTAAAAAAAGGCTACATCCTCTTTCCTAGGGTAGACAGGAAAAGGAAGTTGATTTTTAGAAATAGCTTCAGCCAAGCCAACACGATCTGCCTGAACTTCCTGAAAGACAACTGGCCTCCTGAGACTTTGACTTCCACCTGCAATGCACTGCCAGCAGCTGTAGGAGTAATCTCAATGACAACTTTTTTTAGGAGGCAGTGAAACGACTCCCTTTCTCCCATGGCACTCCATCCAGGGGCTGAGACAGAAATGTGAGCTTCTCTCAAGATATTCTGTAAGGAGCAGCTGATAATATTGGGTGGTATGGCACCCCACTTGTGAAACACCCTCTGTACCTAGCAATGACTTCTCCCCTTTGAAATTCTTCATACTGTCACACTACTTTTCTTTTGGACATTACTCTGTTTCACTGATCTTTTTTTCTTTTTGCAACACCCCCCCCCCCCGCTTTTTACAAACTTTCCCTTACTTTTTTTTTTTTTAAGAAGCATACCACCATCTAAACAGATTCAGAAGAGGTGAGGCACAATGCAAGAAATATGACACACAGTAAGAATAGCTATCTAACGAGCCTCAATGCCTGAGTGCATATTTCTTTCTTTCTTTCTTTCTTTCTTTATTATTATTATTATTATTATTATTATTATTATTATTATTATTATTAGCTGTGGAAGGAAACTACAGTACTGTAAGAAAATCACTTCCATATTGTTCAACTGCAAAATACAACAAAGCAGGGGGTTTTTTTGGGGGGGGGAGGCGGCAGTGGCAGGCTTTTAATAATGTTCTTATCAAAAGTTTTCCAAACCTTGCAGTAATAAATAGTTTTCTGCAACTATTCAGTGCTGAAAAGGTGTTAACACTGCCCTGCTCGAGAAAGCTATTAAAATACCGTATTTTTCGCTCCATAAGACACACTTTTTTCCTCCTAAAAAGTAAGGGGAAATGTCTGTGCGTCTTATGGAATGGAGCGAATGCATGATCCCTGGAGCCGAATTGCCTAGGGACCAAAAGAAGATCGAGTTTTTCTTTTACAAAGAGAGAAGGGGGTGTTGAGAAGCTGCCGCTTTACAGCTGATCAGCAAGAGACCGGGGAGAGAGATAAGGTCGCTGGCTCCCTTTCTGCAGAGGAGGCTGTGGGTTTCCCCAGCGACATGTGACTAGCTGATTAGATTATCTGTCTGGAAACTGTAGAAAGGGCTTTGAGCTGCTCCTTTTGCAAATGGGGGTTTTCTCCTTTGCAAAAGCAGCAGCACAACAACTTTGAGCTTATCCTTTTGCAAATGGGTCTTTCCTCCTTTGCAAAAGCAGCAGCACAACTTTGAGCTGCTCCTTTTGCAAATGGGGCTTTTCTTCTTCCAAAAGAAGATGCACAACTTTGAACTGATCCTCAAAAAGGGGGGGCTTTCCCCCTTTCCTCCTCAAAAAACTAGGTGTGTCTTATGGTCAGGTGCGTCTTATGGAGCGAAAAATACGGTAGATTCCGTTTCTGTGAGGTCAAAAAAAAATCTGAGACAGGGAAGTTGTGCTGGTTTTATTGCAAATGCAAAAATGGAGCAGGCTGTCTAGGGCGAGAAACCAGTGGACACGAGTCCTCAAGCTCTTCCCTCAACCCTATCAGCGATTTTTAGGTGGTGGTTAAAAATAAAAGTTCCTTTTCTGCTTTAAGCAAAACAGATGGCAAGTTGAAAGACCGTGCCCCTGGAAAAAGTGCACAATGAAGGCATAAGAAAACTACAACTAGATAGCTCTCTGCTTCTCACTGAGACAACGACTGGCTAGTATGAAGGACAGTGAGCACAGTGCTAGCTTGATAGGCAATCAACACCATTATTTACAAAAAACAACACAATGAGAGGTGTTGGTACACACCTATGATGCCCTTCAAAGCCTGGAACCAGTGTTAAGAGAGGTGTCTCCCTGCATTAACTTCCATAACTCAGTGCGAAAATCTTTGGGTCAAGCCATGCACCATTTATAATAATAATAATAAATCTTTATTATGGTCATAGACCAGCAATGCACCATTTATGTCAAGCAGTCCAATGACCTTTAGCAGAACCTTTACTGCAAGGGCTCCAAGGCTTTGGGAATGATTTCCTGAAACAACTCCTCTCTGAAGGACTTCCGAAAAAGCGGCAAACCCAATCTGGGGTGAATTTTGAAGAAGCTGGCTTTATGGGCGAAAGGGCGCTCTGTATTCCTGCATTTCGCCTGCTAAAATGCTTTTGTTGTAATGCTTTATTTTTTTATGTAAGCTGCCTAGAGTTTGAGAAAAGTGGTATATACCTATGTTCAATAAACAAAATGCTAGATTTCTAGCATAGCGGCAGGCCACCACACGAAGGAAGGAAAGACTGTTTCTTATAGCTTAGGATAATAAATAATTGCAACAACTGAGCTTCTCGGGTCACCTGGTCAGATTGAGGGAAACGTTCTGTGATCCACACAATACCACTATTACAGGTGAAACTTGAAAAATTAGAATATCATGGAAAAGTCCATTTATGTAAGCAATTGTTTTCATTAGCTACTGGAGTTTAATATATGAGATAGACCCATGACATGCAAAGCGCTATATGTCAAGCCTTTGTTTGTTATAATTGTGATATTATGACGTACAGCTGATGAAAACCCCAAAGTTGAAATTGTTAATTTGGGGTTCTCATCAGCTGTATGCCATAATCATCACAATTATAACAAATAAAGGCTTGACATATCTCGTTTTGCATGTCATGAGTCTATCTCATATATTAGTTTCACCTTTTAAGTTGAATTGCTGAAAGAAATGAACCTTTCCACGATATTCTAAATTTTCGAGTTTCACCTGTATATTATATAATAATAATAATAATTACTACTACTACTACTACTACTACTACTATTCAAACCTTTCATTCATTTCCACATCCATGCACCTTTTCTCACTCAATCCTTTCCATAAACGTTTTCTGAATGTAAAATGCAGATTCGGGGCAGAGAGAGAGAGAGAGCTGGGGAGCACGTAGTTACTGATAACAAGTTAGTCGTTTACCTCCTTGTGCTGCTTTCTTCTACAACGTGGATGATTCTCCCAGGGAGAAAGAGGTGCGGATACTGAGCCGGAGAGCTTAAAGGCGAGCCGTCACCTAGAGTAGTGTAAGAAGGAGACTGATGAACCATTAAGTTTTCTTCAGCTAGAAGTGGCTGAGTCAAAGCGTCTTGGTTTCTACCATCCAGTTCCGTTGGAAAGTTATCAGGTTCTCCTCCAAATACTTCATACCAACAGCCATGTAGCAGGATCTGGTACTGTGCGGGGAGAAATTGAAAGACAAAAGGAGAGCATATGAGAAACCGCGAAGCCATTTGGCTAAGTGGGATCATTTCAGCTTGTGCAGAGAAGTATTTAAGAACATCTACACCCACAATAATTCTGTGCTGTTATTCCAAAAGTATGATGCCTGTGCAATTACTTCCCTGCTCTCACAATGCAAATCAGAGCAAAAAAGTGAAATCTCAGACATCTTTGGCGGACAGCTCCATCACCTAACCTGGGGAGAAAACAGCAACGACCTGATGAAGAGAGCACATATTTTCTGATGAAGAGAGGTTATATTTTCTGAGAATCCTCTGGAAAAATAATCTCTCAAAGGACCTGTTGATGGCATTTTACCATTGTACTGTTGAGAGTGTATTAACTTATGGTCTGTGTGTGTGGTTTGGGAGTTGCACGGTCAGGGAAAGAGCAATGCTGTCCAAGACTGCGGAGAGAATAATTGGGTGCCCTCTTCCCACCTTGGATCAAATCTATGCCTCCAGGTGCCAGAAGAAAGCTGCAGAGATAGTGCAGGATAGTGCACACCCTGGAAACGATCTCTTTCAGCTTCTGCCTTCTGGAAGAAGGTACAGGGTTATAAAGACCAGGACTAGCCGCCTGAGAAAAGGTTTCTATCCAAAAGTGATTTTGGTTTTAAACATATTGTGTAAGGCAGTCTCTAAGGGAGTATCTGTATTTAGTTGTGGGGTATCAGAGTTTGTAGGGGCTAACCAGGTAGGGTATTAAAGTTTAGGAGGTTAATTATGCATAGGCGGGATGGGGAATGAGTCAACAGGCATTTTCAGGATAGTAGGCTTCTCGGTTTTTGTATGTCTGATGTAGATTTTCAATTTCGTTGTTCTGTATGGGACAATGACAATAAAGATTATCATATCGTATCATGAAACTAGTGGACTGGATTCAAACAGACTGCTAGGCTCATGGAATAGGACTATACTATCCTAGCAAGTATGACTCTCTGTCGATGCCATGTCAAAAACTGCTTTTGAAACTTCCTGGGTAGCACAGGTGGCTACTGATTGAAGAAAACTGAAACTTTATTTCTGGCTGTCCTGACTGACAACAGCAGCAACTCCACAATATCTTTCCCAGCCATGCCACCAAAGAGCTTTTGAACTGGGAAGATGCCACAGTCAACCTAGAATGGAATTTTCTACATCTAATGCACATGATCTCTAGAATCCTAAATCCTTTCACCGCTATACACAACTAACTGCATATGAAAATCCCTACAAGTACACCTGCGCCAGCAACTATTGGGCTTGGTCTAGGGAGGAAGTGAAGACTGGACTAATGCAACGTATTATATCTGTGGCTTCCCTTGCACTTGGTCCAGAAACTGCAACACGGTTGCCGAAAGGAGTGAGACCCTGTCAGCACATGATACCTGTGCTCAAGAGTTCTGCACTGGCTGAACTTGATACTGAGCCAAAGCTCTTAACAGCTTGGGACCAGTTTACATGAGGGACCGCCTTACCCAATACAGGGCCACCCCATCAATCTGTGGAACTAGTACTTTTACAAGGGCCATGCAGTGTCTCTTTCGCACTTGTAATGAGTATCTTTTTCAGTGTGACAGGAGCTGCACCCTGAAACTCCTTGCACAATGCATTGGTTTTCAGCGCTTGCTAAAAAAAGACCCTGATGTTGGGAAAGATGGAGGGCACAAGGAGAAGGGGACGACAGAGGATGAGATGGTTGGACAGTGTTATCGAAGCTACTAACATGAGTTTGGCCAAACTGCGAGAGGCAGTGGAGGATAGGCGTGCCTGGCGTGCTCTGGTCCATGGGGTCATGAAGAGTCGGACACGACTGAACAACAACAACAACAACAACAACAACAACAACAGGTTTTTCGTTTGCCTGCCCAGTTACACATGGCTGACATGTATCTTAATGGGCAGTTTTATTTTACAAAAATAATGCATATGTTTAAAGACAGGTTTTACGTATGTTGTTGTTTAGTTGTGTCCAACTCTTCATGACCCCATGGATCAGAGCACGCCAGGCACTCCTGTCTTCCACTGCCTCCCGCAGTGGAAGACAGGAGTTTGGTCAGACTCATGTTGGTAGCTTTGAGAACACTGTCCAACCATCTTGTCCTCAGTCATCCCCTTCTCCTTGTGCCCTCCATCTTTCCCAACATCAGGGTCTTTTCCAGGGAGTCTTCTCTTCTCATGAGGTGGCCAAAGTATTGGAGCCTCAGCTTCAGGATCTGTCCTTCCAGTGAGCACTCAGGTCTGATTTCCTTCAGACTGGATAAGTTTGATCTTCTTGCAGTCCATGGGACTCTCAAGAGTCTCCTCCAGCACCGTAATTCAAAAGCATTTACGTACACTTGTTGATAATTTTAACATATACAGTGGTACCTCAGGTTACAGACTCCGCTAACCCACAAATAACACTTCAGGTTAAGAACTTTGCTTCAGGATAAGAACAGAAATTGTGCTCTGGCGGCGGGAGGTCCCATTAGCTAAAGTGGTGCTTCAGGTTAAGAACAGTTTCAGGTTAAGAACAGACCTCCAGAACGAATTAAGAACGTAACCAGAGGTACCACTGTACCTTGTGTTCACAGAGGTTGTGACCATTAAAACAAATAAGAACAGTTTGTATTTTTACCTTGGGTCTGTTACAGTTGGCAACTATCCTGATGATCCTTCTTTTTAGGTCTTCCATGTTGGGCATGCTTAGCCTGTTTGGGACACAACAATGAGGGGGAAGGAGATAAGCACCCGTTAAGCCATCTGACCAAGGACATCACTTTCAAACTGAATCGGCAAATAATCTGCATCCTTACCTCGGAACAACATCTTTCCCGACAATGACAGATATGATAAACTGCTTAGTGTAGTCCGCAAGTGATTTGCTTAAAAAGAAAGGGAGGGTGTTAAAGAAAAGAAACGCTAACTAAAACCTACTGTCACGTTTCCTTATACAGACATGCATTACAAGAGTTTTTACAGTGCTCCAAATTACTTTATTCAAATTACTTCATTCAGAAAAGGCCCTTAAGCAAGAGAGAATTACACTGAGCATCTTCTATCACTGGTAAATAAAACATGACCAAATATTACCGCTGTTTGCACCACATTCATATCTCTCCCCCCTTAAAAAAAAAAAGTTGGAACAATTGGAATGCTTTCCAGAGTGCAAGACCTTCCCTTTGGACCAGCATTTGGTAGAATTATCTTACAAGACAACGGTTCCCCTTTTTCATGTGCATAATGCGCACGTGCAGACATGCATGCAAAGATACAGTATTTGCCCATCGATAGATCTCTGCACATTACTTGTCTGTGCGCCATGCTGGGCTTGCCATTTGTGGGGAAACTGTTCTTCTTGCACACTCCCAGTACCAACCTTGTTGAGCTCAAGAAGAAAAAGGAACCTTGTGTCGATTACTAAACCACTCCCACATGTACAGGTGTGTGTACATGTGGAAGCAGATGGGCAGGAGGGATCACATAGGGTGGTAAGCCGTTCTGTTCTTTCATACAGATGATCCTATCTGATCTGAGATGCAGAAACCTCTCTGCGGATGACCAAATCTGGAGCAATAATGGTCTCCTTGTGCTTTTAATTTATTTGATTTTTAAAAAGAGCCACATCATTATCAGAGCCAATTTATTTTTTCATTGCTTACCAATTATTCAAGAACACAATGTTCTTACCCACCCAGATCATTGTGAATAGAGGGGGGTGGGCACGCTGCCCTTAATAAAAGGAGTCTGAAATAATCTAGAGGAATCGTAGTTCATTTTTGAAACCAATCCATCTCTTACAGGGGAGAAATCTATATGCAGAAGCAAACCAGTTCAATTCACATAAGTTCTTCCTAAGCTGACCCAAGTTAAATTTACTTCACTTCATGTCCAAATACCCCCTGGTTTCTCAAAGCTCACTGTGCTAATGGAGATAGAAAATTAATATAATTTACCTTAATAAACCCCCTGGTGGAGAAAAGGCGTAACATCGCAAATTGGGGAATGCGTTTTTGAGCATGATCGCCAAAATTGAGGCCGTTCCCCCTCCTAAGCTGTGGCCAACGACAACTAGTTTATATTCCTAGAGATAAAAAACACAGAAAGGACACAAACAGAAATACTGATGAACTCAGCAGCTCAGCTAAATGCTTGCAACAGAACAGGTTGGAGAGTAGGTTGGATGCAAGGGGGATGCACGCCCAGAGTTTGGAAGCGACAACTTACAGGAGCAATTGTGAAGGCTTGGTTCAGAATCCCGTCATTTATTAGCCTTCTGTAAATATAGTTGGCAGCCTGGGTTATCCCCTAGGAGACAAAAAACAAACAAACCAGTGTCTCAATTTGAAAGCTCGTTTGTGTTTGCAATATGTGCTAAAATCCATAGCTCAGTCGGTAGAGCACGAGACCCTTTATCTGGATCCCCTGGGAGTTTGCCCAGCGTCTCACTGTACAATACAGGAACAAACAGTTTTGGATCTCCAGGCTTTGCAAAGCTGTCACAGAACTACCTGCTGACCTTATGCACAAAACCGTTTTCCAGAACGTCTTCCAATGTCAAGTGTTCACAATCTGCCGAGAGATCCGTGAGGACGTCCTGCATGCAAAATAAAGGAAATGCAGTTTCAGCATTTTGGCTGCCTGCCAAACATACGCAAAGAACATCACCCACTTCCAGGATCAGAGACACCTTCTTGCAGTGTTGACACCGCTGGACATCAGATGGCAGAAGCTTTTATACTCAAGATATTCTGGAAGGCATGTTAACATCTAGAGCATGGGCTGCCAGCATTTTGAGCCCCAGGTGCTGTGGACTACAATTCCCATCATCCCTGACTATTGACCGTGCTTGGTTGGGGCTGATGGGAATTGTAGTCCAAAGGTGTCTGGAGGGCACCATGTTGGCCACCCCTGATCATCACTCGTTTTGGCTTCACAGAAACTGACCAAGACAGTGGAGGAATCAAATATGCTTGGCTGAAAGAGACAAAGCATGTACTTTTGTAACCAAAGGAAATATTTAATAAAATTTTATTTTAAAAGTGCTTGGCTGATTATATAGGCTATGGAGGGCACCGTTTATAAAAAAATATATAGCAAGGAAAGGGAAGAGATAGCCCAAATAAGGTATCATAGCTAATATCTGTCTGTGGTTTATTTATTTATTTTTGGAATACTCTTCTCAGCAAAAGAAGTAATGAGATTAGACTTCTGAGATATATGGAGTGGAAAGACATACAGTGGTACCTCGGGTTAAGTACTGAATTCGTTGTGGAGGTCCGTTCTTAACCTGGAACTGTTCTTAACCTGAGGTACCACTTTAGCTAATGGGGCCTCCCTCTGCCGCCACACGATTTCTGTACTCATCCTGAGGTAAAGTTCTTAACCCGAGGTACTATTTCTGGGTTAAGAACTTAATTCGTTGTGGAGGTCCGTTCTTAACCTGGAACTGTTCTTAACCTGAGGTACCACTTTAGCTAATGGGGCCTCCCGCTGACGCCATGTTGATGCCACACAATTTCTGTTCTTATCCTGAAGCAAAGTTCTTAACCCGAGGTATTATTTCTGGGTTAGCGGAGTATGTAACCTGAAGCGTCTGTAACCCGAGGTACCACTGTAGTAGTATTGCTGCATATAACTGATACATTTGATTTGTTGCGTAGTATTTCTTAAGATATTTAATCTAAAAAATTGTTTTTTAAAATTAAAAGAAGAAGAAGAAGAAGAAGAAGAAGAAGAAGAAGAGGATCCTCATGCCAAGTACTACATCTGGCACTACAGGGTTTTGCATACATGCTGCCGCTTCATCGTGCACACAAAGGTGTCCAAACTATTTTGAAATCCACTGAAAATGCAACCGGTGGAGATTAAAATAAAAGTGCAATATACAGGGATGCGCCATGCATTTAGATGATGTACAGACAAGTTATTCCTGTGTAAGCTTCCCATTCATACCAGAGCAGCAGCGGCCGACTTTGTCCCTCCAGATGTTGCTGGATGACAGCTGTCATAATTCCTGCCTGGGACTGATGAGAGGCTGAAATCCAGTTAACACCAGGAGGGCACCACATTCCTCACCTCTGCCCTAGGTGTTAAAAAATCCCAGCTAGAATCCCCAAATGATGTTTGTTGACTCAACACATCAGAACTAATATTTCTGTAACAACTCGCCAGCAATTATCCATGCCAAGCCATAGAAAACAAAAAGTAACGTAAGCCGTGCTCCCAATTTTTGAATTTTATGAAATATATATTACCTCAAACGACAGGGTTCCTCTCACAGCGACGACGATGGCCTCTTTTTTGTGATCCAGTGCAATGAAGAACGGGATCTCATAAATCTAAAAAACACAAGAGCAGGCATGGGAGCGTGAGATCTTCCACACTGGGTCATGCCAGTGGTCCGCTTAGCTCAGCCACTGTGTCATCCAAATGCCTCCAGAAGGCTTGTCAAGCAGGGAGAGGTCAGTCCCTTTGTGAGGATCTCTCCGACTGATAGATGATGAGGACTGCCTGCGGGATAAGGAGCCAACGAGGTGGGAATGGCATGGAAACCAGTCACACCAGTCTGACCCTCTGCTTGCTCAATGCAGGATGTAGCTACAGCATCCTGGAGAGATGGTTTCCATGCAATTCCTGCTTCATTGGCTCTTCCTGATAACTGCTGATGGATCCAGCCTCTACAGAGTTGTTGCTGTTTAGTCGTTTAGTCATGTCCAACTCTTTGTGACCCCATGGACCAGAGCACGCCAGGCACTCCTGTCTTCCACTGCATATCCTTTTTAAAAAGTCTGTTATGGCAGTGGCCACTGAACTGTCATGTGGTAGCGGGTCCCACAGGCCAAGCATATTTTTATACAGTGCTTTTTTTCTTTAAAAATGTTTAGGGGTACTCTCATGTTTACTCAAGAAAACCACCATTTTATAGTTCAAATACAGTCGTACCTTGAAAGTCCAACAGAATCCATTCCAGAAGTCCATTCGACTTCCAAAACACTCAAAAACCAAAGTGCAGCTTCCAATTGGCTGCTGGAAGCTCCTGCAGCCAATCGGAAGCCCCGTTGGACATTCAGCTTCCAAAAATAGTTTGCAAACCAGAACACTCACTTCCGAGTTTGCAGCGTTCGGGAGCCAAAACGTTCGAGAACTAAGCTGTTCGAAAACCAAGGTACGGCTGTACGGTAAATGGACAAAAGTACAAAAATGCACAAAATGTTTAGGGATATTCGTACACCTGCACCCCCCCGAAAAAGCAGTTTTTATACAGTGGTACCTCTTAAACCTGCCACGCATTCAACCTTGGTCCTGAATGGGGTAACTGTGCCTCTGAAGGACCAGGTGTGCAGCCTGGGAGTCATTTTGGACTCACAGCTATCCATGGAGGCACAGGTCGATTCTGTGTCCAGGGCAGCTGTCTACCACCTCCATCTGGTACGCAGGCTGAGACCCTACATGCCCACGGATTGTCTTGCCAGAGTGGTGCATGCTCTGGTTATCTCCCGCTTGGACTATTGCAATGCGCTCTACGTGGGGCTACCTTTGAAGGTGACCCGGAAACTGCAACTAATCCAGAATGCGGCAGCTAGACTGGTGACTGGGAGTGGCCGCCGGGACCACATAACACCGGTCCTGAAAGACTTACATTGGCTCCCAGTACGTTTCCGAGCACAATTCAAAGTGTTGGTGCTGACCTTTAAAGCCCTAAACGGCCTCGGTCCAGTATACCTGAAGGAGCATCTCCACCCCCATCGTCCAGCCCAGACACTAAAGTCCAGCGCTGAAGGCCTTCTGGCAGTCCCCTCGCTGCGAGAAGCCAAGTTACAGGGAACCAGGCACAGGGCCTTCTCGGTAGTGGCACCCACCCTGTGGAACACCCTCCCACCAGATGTCAAAGAGAAAACCAACTACCAGACTTTCAGGAGACATCTGAAAGCAGCCCTGTTTAGGGAAGCTTTTAATGTTTAATAGATTATTGTGTTTTAATATTTTGTTGGAAGCCGCCCAGAGTGGCTGGGGAAACCCAGCCAGATGGGCAAGGTATAAATAATAAATTACTATTATTATTATTATTATTATTATTATTATTACAAACTCGTCCCATCAGTGGAAGGACTTCGGTCTGTGCAACAGAACTTCCTCTTCCCATCCTCTCCCCCAAGTGCCCCCTAAATATTTTCTGGGGGTTCCCTCAACCCTCCAGAGAAGTTTTGGGGAAGGCACGGGGGGGGGGAGTTCTGTTGCACAAGTGGAAATTCTTGTGCAAGTGGAACAAGTGCATTGTATGCCACCCTTTGTGTTTTGAAAGAACTCCGTTCCTTCGTCACCGTGCTATAGCAGAGAGCGTTTATGCCGCAACTGCGCCAACCTTGTCGAATAGGCTTGCCGTCTATTAAAGGCTGTTTTCTGTTTCAAATTATGTTTCAGCCATCCTGGTTGGGTCTAATCACTGACATCAACGGCCTGAGTGGAAAGCCACTTTTTCATTTCCAGGCTTTTTAAAATAATCAAGAAATTACTAAGAACCAACTTGGTTTATTTTTGTTCCGATGGCTTACTTTATTGTGGAAGCTGATGTGAATGAAATCTCTGTACTGAAGTCCTGTGATTTTTAAGATCGCTCCAAAATTCATGTTAAGACGATCGCTGCCGATTATGTCGGTCTCTGTTGGGCTGCTTCTACAACTTCATAAATTGAAGACAGAAGAAGAAGAAATGAGACATGCAAAATTCAAATCGGTTACAAGTAAAAGAAGCCTCTCACAAGCACGCAGTGTATGAAATTTGTTAGCAAGTCAGTTTTGTTTATTTAATGAATTTATATCCCATGCATACACCTCCTCCTCATTTATTCCCACCCTCCCAACAACCCTGCGAGGGAGGTTTGGCTGAGAGACAGTGACTGGCCCAAGGTCACCCAGTGGGCTTCACGGCTGAGTGAGGATTCAAACCCTGGCCCGAGTCCAGCACTCTAACCACTACACCACACTGGCTCTCCTTGTGTTGCGAGTCATAAAGGGAAATGGGGAGTAAGTGCTACTGAACTCAGTGGGACTTGCTATCGAGTAAAACACACATAGGTTGCATTACAAATTCTTAAACTGCATAACAGAAGCATAGGATATCAAGTTAAAATATCATTTCCCCCCGACCCAGTTGTAAGAGGGACTGCCTCACCTATCAATCAATCTCTGGGTTCTCATCCCTAATGCGGAATGAGGAACCTACATCCCTCCAGATGTTGCTGGACTACGACTCCCATCAAATAAGACCACTGGACAATCTGGCTGGGGTTTATGGGATTTTGAGGGTGCCACACTGGCAAGCCCAGGCTGGAACAACCCAGAAGGACCTGGGAGAACAGGGTTCAAATCCCCCACTCAGGCACAAAGCCAGCTAGGTGACCTTGCGCTAGCTGCTCACTCTCTCCGACCGACCGACCTCACAGGGATGGTGCAAGGATAACAGAGGGCAGGGAGGATAAAAGGGAAGGCAGAAAAACTCCACAACCAGAGGCAATGTGTCTCTGAATACCAGTTTCTGGGAATCACAAGTGCAAAGAGTGCTGTTGCACGCACATACGAATAGTGGCCAATGTGGGGACAAAATGCTGGGATAGCTCGGTTGGTTAGAGTGTGGTGTTGATAACGCCAAGGTTGCAGGTTTGATCCCCGTAAGGGACAGCTGCATGTTCCTGCACTGCAGGGGGTTGGACTAGATGACCCTCAGGGTCCCTTCCAACACTATGATTCTATCTATGACTAGATGGGATTTTCATCTGATCTACCAGGGCTTTTCTTATGTCCACTCCTATGACTCGGTCCCCCATCCAGGCAAGCAAGAGGCATTGTCAGAGTTTAAGCACACATTCCAGACAGGTAAAAACATCTGAGTTGCCAAGGAGAGCCAATGAGGGTTGCAACCTGGGGAAAAACGTGAGGACCAAACAGAGAGGCCTGAGGGCCGCATTTGGCCCCTGAGCATCAGGTTCCCCGCCCCTACGTTATGAAGATTCATTTTGTATTTTAAACAACCCAGTTCTACAGCTCAGTTTACATCATCCATTCTGTGTTTCCAAGCTTTTTGAACCTATATAAAAAGCTAGCAATTTGTTAAAAACAACAATCATATTTTGACATGTTAACAAGTTAACCCCCAGAGTAGAGCCTTCTCAAATGCTACACTGCAAACAGCAACTTTCTTATACGATGAGCCGTGTTTAACATGCCATATTAAAAAATTAAATTTGCCAACCTGTTTTAGACAGTGCATCAACCTACCACTCTCCTTTAAGCTTACAGAGGCCTGTAAAAGGGTTTGCCATTACGTAGTAGGCCCAACCATAAGTAGCCACAGCAAACTTCATATAGTGAGCGGCATTTTCTAATTCTGCATCCAAATCGTCGGCCTGGGGAAGGAACAGAGAGCGATGGTGGCTATGGTGATGAACATGGGTATGGTTATGTTCAATTGTGGGAAATTTTAAGAGGTACCCCACCAGACAGGTAGGACGCAGATGGCGCTGTAGTCTAACCCACAGAGCCTAGGGCTTGCCAATCAGAAGGTCGGCGGTTCGAATCCCCACGACGGGGGTGAGCTCCCGTTGTTCGGTCCCAGCTCCTGCCCACCTAGCAGTTCAAAAGCACATCAAAGTGCAAGTAGATAAATAGGTACCACTCCGGCGGGAAGGTAAATGGCGTTTCCATGCACTGCTCTAGTTCGCCAGAAGTGGCTTAGTCACGCTGGCCACATGACCCGGAAGCTGTCTGCGGACAAACGCCGGCTCCCTCAGCCCATAGAGCGAGATGAGCGCCGCAACCCCAGAGTTGGACTGGACCTAATGGTCAGGGGCACCTTTACCTTTACCCCACCAGACAGGCCCCTCAGAGGTGAGTTTCCCTCCCACAGATCCGAGCATATATGCAGCGTCTGAATCCGGACGACAAGTTCAAAAAATCCAGCAGTCTTACCGTAGGAGTTAATGGTGACTGAGTAATAATTTCTTCAGGCTCCTTGGGACAATTTTCCACTTTATCTTGCTCTTGGTGGAGAAGAGTCAGCCCCGCTGCCACATCACTTGGCACCAAGTCGGTGTCCTGCAGAGAGAAAGTGACAGATACGTTCAGAAGAAAACAAAAACATTTACAGGCAGCGACTGTATTTGGCACATCCAATATGCGCAGAATCACGCATGCGCACATCGCGCCGAGCCCAGAAGTGACCCAAAAACCTCACGAAAAGGGGTGGAATGGGGTGTTTGCAGGGCTTTTCCAATGGCGTTTCAAATATATCCGATTTCACTTAAACATGCGGTGCTTTGGAACGTAACCCCCACAGAAATTAGGAGTCCCCTGTACAGAGCACCTCAGCATCACATGCCAAAGGAGCAAAAGACAGACATGTGATTGGTCCCTTTTCAACATGCTTGATGTCACACACAGCGAATTATTTTTAAAAGCACATATATGAGAGAGAGACATCACCATTATGAACAAAGAGCAAACTCTTTACCCTCTTCCCCAGATATTATTAGGGCTGCTCATGTGGCTTGGCCTATCATCAGAGATGGCCCCTATGTCCATCACCCCTAAGCCCACCTTGGGGCCCCTTTCTCTGAAAAAATAATAATGGGGGGGGGGAAAGCAAGCATTTCCTTCTTACCGAGAAGTAGGTGCGGAAAAGCTCAGCAATGGTTGTAAAAGCGACTCGGTGGTCGTCATCTTGTACGATGCAGCAGCACATCAAACGGATTCTTTTCTCCCAGACGCGAGTCGCAGACTTCTTAACATTGTAAAACAGCTGGCCTGACTGGCTGCTCTCCAGGTCGCGGCTGGTGCAATCGGGAAGGTACACAGTCTTCCTTCCGCCGAGAGGATCAAAGACGACGACGATGGCCGCGACGGTAAAAACAATGATAATCCAGCTGGCGGGCAGAATGGAAGAAATGCATGAACTCTGGCTGACAAGGACTGTTCACGACACGCCAGCTCAGTTCAACATGTTCTAGGAACCCGCGTCAAGAAATTCCAAGTTCCAACAAACGGGGGGGGGGGGGAACCCCACCACAATGTTTTTGCACTGGCAGAGGTTAGTGGTGGATAGAAGCAGGAGATGCGTTTTGAGAAATGAACCCTGGGGAACTCCTGCCTGCAACCGCCTCAAGTTTTGCCCAGCCCAACGGCAATGGAAGAGGCCCCAAGATAATCCACATCCAAGAACTGTATGTAATTTAACAGAAATACCCAATTACCGTATTTTTCCATGTATAAGACTAGGTTTCCCCCCTAAAAAATAATGTCAAAAATAAGGGGCATATTATACACGGATACATCTCTTCCCCCCCCCATTTTCTTAAATCTGAGTCCCCCAAAATAGGGGGCGTCTTATACAGTACATGGGAGTGTCTTATAGACAGAAAAATACAGTACACCAGCTTTTCCTGTTCTGGGGTTCTCCAGATGTTGCTGAACTATACGGGCCACCTCTCCCCAATGAACCAACCCAGACCCTATGATTTTAATCTGGGGCTCGTCTCTGTGAGCGTCATCCACAGGAGTGTGGCAACACAAGAACGGTCCCCCCCCCCCCAATGGTGGCTCTTCTGCTTGAGGTATGCTCTCCTCAGGGAAGCCTGCCAGCCACAATCTTTATTTTTAGGCGTCAATCAAAAACTTTCTTCTCCCCCAGGCTTTTAGTCCTTAAGTACTTTCAAGTACAGTGGTACCTCGGTTTAAGAGCAGTCTGGTTTAAGAACGATTCGGTCTCCAAACTCCGCAAAACCGGAAAGTGTCTTGGTTTGAGAACTTTACCTCGGTCTAAGAACGGAATCCGAACAGTGGAAAGGGCACCGGCGGCGGGAGGCCTCATTAAGGAAAGCGTGCCTTGGTTTAAGAACGGTTTTGGTTTAAGAATGGACTTCTGGAATGGATTAAGTTCGTAAACCGAGGTACCACTGTACTTGTGGCCTCTTTTAGTGGGGCAGGATCTGTAAGACCAGTCTGCTATTTGTAGAGATACATTTTTTTAAGGTTTTTGTAGCTATCGTTTGTTGTAATTGGTTTTAGTGATGATGATAATAATAATAATAATAATAATAATAATAATAATAATTTATTATTATTATTATTTTATTTATACCCCGTCCATCTGGCTGCGTTTCCTTAGCCACTTTGGGCTCCCAACAGAATATTAAAACACGATAAAAGATCAAACATTTAAAAACTTCCCTAAACAGGGCTGCCTTCAGATGTCAGATAGTTTTTCATTTCTTTTGACATCTGACAGAAGGACATTCCACAGGGTGGGCACCACTACCGAGAAGGCCCTCTGCCTGGTTCCCTGCAACCTTATACTGTATACGTTGTCTTGGGTCACTTTAGTGAGGAAAGCGTCTAATAAATATAAATGATAATCTAACTCTCATTATCCCTGACCATTGGCCATGCTGGCTAGGGTGCATGAGAGTTGGCAGCCCAGCAAAACGTGGAAGCTGCCAGATTGGGCAAGAATGTTTAGGTATGCTAACACCCAACCTAGATGCTCCTGGCGGAGGCAGCTGAATATCCTTACCTGGCAATGACCGTTCCAAATATGGCACTTATCATAGCCCCTTCGCAATTCATCCTGCGGTCTGACACCCATATTGCTCCGACAACAGCCCAGACCAGCTCTGGCAAGAAGAGGGCCAAGCGCAGATATAGCAATTTAGGAAGAGATTTTCTTGGCCCAGGGTTGGAAATGGTTCCTGAAAGGTACAGTTGAAGTAAGAATCATAAAATGGTTTCTCTGGTTTCAAAAGGGACATTGCAAGCATAACTGTGGCCTAAATGTTCATATTGTCCATACTTCTGAAAAAGGGCGACGACAGGAAGACTAACTTTGCAGATAATGACTACGTCACAAGCAATAAAGCAATGTGTTAATACAGATAAAGGGAAGATTTTCACATATAGACATGTCAAACAGATAGCATAAGCTAGCCCTACTAAAACTAATAAACACTTCACAGCAGTATAGTGGAACTAAATATGTCTACTCAGACATAGCCTCCATGGAATTCAATGGTGGCTTGCTTCCAGGTTAAGTGGATATACGGCTGCAGGCTAAGCCTTGCAGCAGCCTTTGAATATTCATCTAAGAGAGAGAGAGAGAGAGAAGAATGTGCATGAAACGAAACTTAGGATCTCTCTTGTGCCCGCACATAATGCCAAACCAAGGTTTAGTGTTAACAAGGATGAGCTGCAGCGGCTCTCGCCACACCACGGCAAAAACTAGGTGTCTACTGTCCTAGTTTAAAAAAACGAAACACAACATTATTCTAGATTTATGGCTACCTCTGTAGGTAAGGGAATAAATCCTGCAAGGCAAGATGCAAAGATGTGTCCAATTCCAGAAGGTACTGCGTGAACATAAGAAGCCATGGTCCATTTAGTAAAGCATCCCATTTTCACAGTGGCCAACCAGATCATGGATTCCCAGAATTGTAGAGTTGGAAGGGACCCCCAAGGCTCATCTAGTCCAACCCCCTGCAAGGCAGGAATCTCAGCTAATCTATCCATGGCAGATGGCCATCCGAACTCTGCTTGAAGACCTCCAAAGAAAGAGAGTCTGTCACCTCCCGAGGGAGACGCCTCTGGGAAACCAACCAGCAGGGCCGAAGCACAACAGCGCCCTCTGCACTCGTGATTCCCAGCAACCTCCAAAAATTGTGGTGGAACAAAGTCATTGTGGCGATAAGCCACTCACTGATTGGCTGATAACAACATACGGTACTGAACCTGACCCTTCGGGATGGGAAACACTATAAGAGAGTCAATATGCATTAATTAATTAATTTAATAAATACCTATACCACCTGTCGATAATAAAATTATTCCTGATGAAAATGATTACAATAAAGAACACACACCCCTACAGATTTTATATGGACTGTGCCCAATGGGACTGTTCTGTCCTCTCCCCATGAACCCTCAACCCTCTAGAGCAGATTCTGAGGATATATGGAGGGCTGCAGGGGAGAAGTGAGGAGGGCAAAATTCGGCTGCACAAATGGATACAACGCACACAAACATATGAGATACACACACACAACCTCTAATGGGACATACACACATGTATACAGAATATGTTTTGAATAGCACATATTTAATAAATAGCGGGTGGCGCTGTGGGTTAAACCACAGAGCCTAGGGCTTGCCTATCAGAAGGTCTCGGCGGTTCAAATCCCCGTGACGGGGTGAGCTCCTGTTGCTCGGTCCCTGCTCCTGCCCACCTAGCAGTTCGAAAGCACGTCAAAGTGCAAGCAGATAAATAGGTACCACTCCAGCGGGAAGGTAACGGTGTTTCCGTGCGCTGCTCTGGTTCGCCAGAAGCGGCTTAGGTCATGCTGGCCACATGACCCGGAAGCTGTACACCAGCTCCCTCGGCCAGTAAAGCGAGATGAGGGTCACAACCCCAGAGTCGTCCGTGACTGGACCTAATGGTCAGGGGTACCTATACCTTTACCTAATATCTTATGGCCTTTTATTACCAATAAAAAAATAATTGACACGAACTTCAAAGGTTATTATTTATTGCATTTATATCTCACCCGTCAGCCTGAAAGCTCTTTGGGCAGCACGCAAGCAATTCATTAATATGTAATAGGGCAATATCCCCTAAAACCATAAAACCAACGTGCGTTGTAAAACAGCAATTCAGGAGCGGAGGTGGGGTGGGGTGGGGGGTGCCATTCTTAACTGGGCCAATTCCAAAGGCCTGAAGCACAAAATAAGTCTCAACTTGACATCTAAATGCAGGTAACAAGGTGAGTGCTGCCATGTATCCCATGGGAGGAAGGGAAAATGCATCATCCCTGAAATGCTTTAAAAATGAAAAATATTTCCTCTGGCTGAGGTTTAATAATCGGTGGGGGGGGGGGGAGAATTACTACTAACCGATCTCCAAACATTGCTGCCATTATTTCAACTGAACACCGAGAATTATCATTTGCTGGATGCTGCACGATGCACTCACAACAAAACAGTTGCCTGTTGTGAGCTCACCGCCTAAGAGACATACAGCCATACCTTGGAAGTTGAACGAAATCCATTCTGGAAGTCCGTTCAACTTCTAAAACATCTGGAAACCAAGGCAGGCAATCACTTCCAGGTTTCGATCGTTCAGGAGCCAAGGCATTCATAATAAAATAGTAATAATAATAATAATAACAACAACAACAACAACAACAACAACAACAACAACAACAACAACAACAACAACTTACTATCTATACCCTGCCCATCTGGCTGGGCCTCCCCAGCCACCTTTGTTGCATTAATGCTGGATGCCAAGCCTCTTAATTGGCAGTTTGAGAGCAGTTTGGACGGGCAGCATCACTTTGCTTTTCATACAGAAGGCTAAGCAATTGTAATGCAATGCAGAATGCCACTCACCTTGCATGCTGACATACAAAATAGAACACAAAGCACATATTATGGCTGCCAGGAGAATGAGGAGGACCAGCAGGTAACTGTGCAGCAACGCTCCACCGGCACAGTTAAACTGCCCTTTGTGGATGGAGTACAAAACCAGAATTCCAATCCACCTGCGAGAACAAAAAAACAAAAAATGGCACAAGACGTCAGCTGGGAAGGAAGTCTGGGCCATGATGCAGATCCTCAGTACAATCCTATATTAATACACTTAGAATAAATATACGGGGTGGGGAACCTCAGATATGGGGGCAAATGTGGCCCTTGGGACTTTTCCCTAGGATACATCCCTCCCCAGGGCCATTCCTCTCACTGGCACTACTCTGCACCCACATCAGCGGATTTTCCTTGTTGGAAAGTGTCCTTGAACTTTGATAATGCCTCCTGCCAGCTGGCCAGCACATGGAAAAGTACATGTGTGTGTTTACGCACGAAAACATCTGGCCTGGAATGTAGCCTATTGCATAAAGGAGCCCATTCCTTGAAATGCCTGATTTGGCGACGGTGACACACGCCTTAGTTGCACCCCATCTGGATTACTGAAACATGCTCTATGTGGGACTGCATTTGAAGAGCTGCAGCCAAATGGTTGACTGGGGGCTGGTTATAGCCCTTGCTACAACAACTCCACAGGTTAGCAGTGTGTTTCCAGGCACAATTCAAAGTGATGGTTATCACCTATAAATCCCTATGCATTTTAGGTCCAGGCTATCTGAAAGACCATATTCCCTCATATGAACCTGCCTGGGCTTTAAGATCTTCAGGCAATGGCCTTCTTTCGATCCCTCCACCCTCACAGGCGCGCTTGGTAGGGATGTAGGAGAGGGCCTTCCCAGTGGCTGCTCCCAAACTTTGGAATTCCCTTCCTAGAGAAATTAGACTGGCTCCCTCCTTGTTGTCCTTCCACTGGCACGTTCATAGTAGAGTTGGAAGGGACCACGAAGGTCATCTGGTCCAACCCCCTGCAATGCAGGAATCTTTTGTTCAGCGTGGGACTCAAACTCATAGCCCTGAGAGTAAGAGTCTCACGCTCTTGGTGAATACTTTCTTTTGGGAACTGGCTGTATCGAAAGGGCTAGTGCTGTCTGTTTTTATTGTAATGACGTGTACACACACATTTTAATTCCATTGAAGTTTAATTTGTTTTTAATGACTGAGTCCCCCCTCCCCCATATTTTTTGCTGTTTCTATTTTAGCTGTAAGCCACCTTGAATCCCTTTCAAGTAGAAAGGTAGCATGTAAGTACAGTATATTAATAATTGCTCTACCCACTTTTGCTTCAGGCTCCACCAACTACTTGCAAGTGGCCTCCAAAAGGCTTCCCATGATGGAATGTGCCCCCTGGACTGAAAAACATTCTCCACCCCTTTTCATTTCATCCAAGAGTTGCATTTTCACTAAACTAATTCATAAGGGTACAGAGAAAAAGAAATTTCCTACAATTAGCCTAATCTGATAGGTTATTGCATCTCCCACTACAATGCAGCGGGGGGGGGGGGGGAATAAGGCATTAGACCGTAATGTCTATTGTTCAAAACAACCATACCAATTTAAATCAATTAAGTAACCTCATTCAGGGATAGCAAAGCCGAAACCTTCTGTTGTGCTGCAACAAGTAATTAACGTTACACAACCACTTAACTCTGCCTGAGTGACAGCATTTTTGTATACCAGAGACTGTCACACAAACAAGATCTGCCTTGCACAGCCTTATTTCCATGGGGTAAACTGAACACAAAAGCAAGCAGTGTGCATTTGGTAAAAAAAGTCATCTATCTTTTAAAAAAATTATTTTCCAGTGACAGTCATTCTCGAGGAAAGCTTCCCTCTCCTTAAACCTTAGATATCTTACAAAACCACTCATCAATTCAATTTCCCAAATGCCCTTTGCTTCACACCAGCAACCTCTGAAGGAAACTGAAAACTGCGCTAGTTGCTTTTCAAGGTTGGGCATGCTGTAAAATCAGAATGGTGCATTCAACCCAAAATATGCATTTGTTCCATGGCGCAAGCCTTAACCATTCCTGTTCAGATGGAAATCCAACTGAATTCAATGGAGATAAGATAAGATAAGATAAAATAAGATAAGAAGAATGAGGATTGAGGCTAGATTCTTGAGAGTTCGTTAGCTAAAATGTAAGCAGCTTTTGCTCTAAAGCTTGGAAGTTGACTGGGAAAGTTGATCATCGGCTGTACCTTCAGCCAAGCTGTCAGTGGGGTGGCAGTGCTCACCTGACCTCCCTATCGCCCACATTGCTGCTAGTTACTGAGAGGTAGAAGGGGAGCAGCAAGCTGGTGCTCACCCAAACTTCACCCCACCTCGGCACCCCCATTTCCCAGGAACCAGCTGCAACACAGGTGATGGATGATCAGGTGAGAGTGCCGTCTCTTCACCGACTGCTGCTGTGTGACTTGCCTCGGAAGACTTATGGAAATGAGCTCAGAAGTGCCTGGATGTAGGTCCACCGGCATCCCACTGCTGATCTAGTAACCTGCTTTCAACTGCGACGGACAGCTAGAGAAATTCACTGCTTTGCTCTCAACATGGCTACAGCCCTCAAAATGCTCAGGTTGCGCTAGAGCTGCCTGCCACTAAATGCAGTTGTGGTCTGACAGGGATCTGAGGAACAGCACATAGCTAACTTACGCAATTTGCTGCCACAAAGAGGAATCTGTGGCCGCTAATTTACATGGCTTTAAATGGAGATTGAATTATGGTGCTGGAGGAGACTCTTGAGAGTCCCATGGACTGCAAAAAGATCAAACTTATCCATCCTTAAAGAAATCAGCCCTGAGTGCTCACTGGAAGGGCAGATCCTGAAGTTGAGGCTCCAATACTTTGGCCACCTCATGAGAAGAGAAGACTCCCTGGAAAAGACCCTAATGTTGGGAAAGATGGAGGGCACAAGGAGAAGGGGATGACAGAGTGTGAGATGGTTGGACAGTGTTCTCAAAGCGACTGGCATGAGTTTGGCCAAACTGCGGGAGGCAGTGAAAGATAGGTGCGCCTGGTGTGCTCTGGTCCATGGGGTCACAAAGAGTCGGACACGACTGAACAACAACAAATGGAGATTGGACCAATTCATGGTGGGGGGAAACAATCAATAGGTATTCTTTCTTTTTTATCAATTGCTTTCCATTTATGAGGTGCTTCCTAGAGAATACCTGGAAGAAATATACATTTTTTTCTGTCTCAAGATGCCAACAGAAAATTTCTCCTGATCTGCACCGAAGCCAGGAAAAAACGGCAGCACTTTCAGTAATACAGAAGGAAACATTACTTACTGTAAGTAAAACAATACTGAATCTTCAGGGATCTTCCTGCAAGAGCTATTTGTAGAGGGAGAATCAATTTCTCACTACACTCACCATATAAATCACAGTGCAGGACAGCACATTCAACAGATTTTGTTGCTCCAGCTCCACACCAACACGCTCATTCATTTCCTGGGGTTTTTGCTGAATTGTCTTTCTAACAGTGCCAAAGGCAGCAAATTACAATGAGGAAAGTTAAATGCTCTCCTATACTTTGAGACAGTTAAGGCGCAAAGTACAAAGCTGCCATGATTCTACACAGTTTAACGAGCTATTAAGAAGTAGAGAACAATTATTTGTTAGCTGCAGTTATCAGATGCTGTTGATCTAAGTCTACTGATCTTTGAATAACAGGTTTGGCCTTCCTCTTAACCCATAAATGCCCAAAATGTCAGGAGAGAAGCCCAGCTTATAAATATTCTTCTTATTAACCTCTCTCATCCAATTATGAACAAAAGAGCCTGAGAGCAAAAAGGAGAGATAGCTAGCAGGAGCTGCTGAAAAAGTGTAAAATTCCAGGGCATCGTGAAAACGAAAGCTTAATGAATTCAGAACAGGGTGTTGCAACATTTTGAAGACACACTCAGATCACAGCTATAGCAGTCAGAAAGGAGAGTGTAGAAGGGAAGGCACCCTTGCTTCCACTTCAGCAGATCACATATCTTATTCACAGATTCTTATATGCTCAGTCTTTCCCTGGTGAGCAACCTGACTACTGAATTGTAGTGTTGTGGTTAAGAGCGGTAGTCTCGTAATCTGGTGAACCGGGTTCGCGTCCCCGCTCCTCCACATGCAGCTGCTGGGTGACCTTGGGCTAGTCACACTTCTCTGAAGTCACTCAGCCCCACTCACCTCACAGAGTGTTTGTTGTGGGGGAGGAAGGGAAAGGAGAATGTTAGCCGCTTTGAGACTCCTTCGGGTAGTGATAAAGAGGGATATCAAATCCAAACTTTTCTTCTTCTCCTCCTCCTACACCAGCTGAAGTTTCATCATCAGAGGCAGCCCCACGTAAAATGCACTGCAGTAATCTAAACTAGATGTTACCAGAGCACAGATGACAGAAGGTAGCCTATCCCTGTCCAGCTGGGCCACCAGCCAAAGCTGATGGAAGACACTCTGCACCGCTGACACCACCTGGGCCTCAAGAGGCAGCAATGGATCCAAAAGAACCCCCAAGATGCGAACACGCTCCTTCAGAGGAAGTGTAACCCCATCAACAGCAGGCCACCTCCCATCCATCCAGTCTAGGGAACCACCCACTAACAGTGCCTCAATCTTATCTGGATTGAATTTAGGTTTATTGGCTAATCCACTCCATTACTGAGGCAAGACATTGGTCCGGTACATCCGTTGTCACACTTGCAGAAGTAAAGGAGAAGTAGAGCTGTGTCCAAAACTCCAGATGACTCCACTCAGTGGTTTCATGTAGACGTGAAACAGCTTGAGGGATAAGACTGTACCACAAGGAACCCTGCATTGAACAAAACAAAATAAAAAAATCCTTCCAGTAGCACCTTAGAGACCAACTAAGTTTGTTCTTGGTATGAGCTTTCGTGTGCATGCACACGAAAGCTCATACCAAGAACAAACTTGGTTGGTCTCTAAGGTGCTACTGGAAGGATTTTTTTATTTTTTATTTTGTTTTGACTATGGCAGACCAACACGGCTACCTACCTGTACCTGCACTGAACACTCCATGTGACTGAACGGCACTCCCCAAGCATCATATTCTGGAAACAACCATCCAAGTAGGATTGAAACCACCACAAAGCAGTGCTATTCACCCCCAATTCAGATAGCCACTCTAGAAGGATACCATGGTTGATGGTACTGAAGGTCACTGAGAGGTCAAGGAGAATTAACAGGGTCAGATTTCTCCTGTCTTTCTCCCAACAAAGGTAATCATACAGGGCAACTCAAGCAGTTTCTGTGCCAAAAACGGGCATAAATCCCAACTTATATACATCTAGAAAAATCAGTTTCCTCCAAGAGTGCCTAGATCCGATCTGTGACAACTATATCAAGGCCTTAGAACAGGCATCCCCAAACTCGGCCCTCCAGATGTTTTGGGACTACAACTCTCATCATCCCTAGCTAACAGGACCAGTGGTCAGAGACGTTGGGAATTGTAGTCCCAAAACATCTGGAGGGCCGAGTTTGGGGATGCCTGACTTAGAACCTTTATATCCTGCTGCACTCCTTACTGCAGGAGATTTCAATGCATGCAAAGGAGCAATGATTTAAGTGTATAAGTCCATTACCACCCGATATGGGAATCAGATACTTGCATTCATTGGGACGGTTTCCAAAGGTACACAATGTTAATTATGTAGGACTCTGTTTAGTTTCATTTACAAGGCAGGGGGATTTGAGAGTACTAAATGGTACAGCTGATGGAGATCAGCATGGGGAACATACACATTTTTTAAAAAAAATTGTGGCAACGCAATTGATTATGCAGCCTTTTCACAACTAGCATATAGGTATGCTGCCCATGTTGAGGCCAGCTCCAACATTTACTGCTAACTGTGACACTGGCATGCTTAGTTGGCAGTAATGCTAGTTTAGAATCTTCCTCTAATAAAGATCTAGGTTAGGTGAGAACTGTAGTTTTGTGAGGATGCAAGAAAGGTGGTGGTGGTGGTGGTGGTGGTTGTTGTTATTTTCTACCCTGCCCATCTGGCTGGGTTTCCCCAGCCACTCTGGGTGGCTTCCAACAAAAGGTTAAAAATACATCAAAACATCAGTCATTAAAAACTTCCCTAAACAGGGCTACCTTCAGATGTCTTCTAAATGTCATATAGTTGTTTATCGCTTTGACATCTGATGGGAGGGCGTTCCACAGGGCGGGTGCCACTACCGAGAAGGCCCTCTGCCTGATTCCCTGTAACTTCACTTCTCGCAGTGAGGGAACAGCCAGAAGGCCCTTGATGCTGGACCTCAGTGTCTGGGCAGAATGATTGGGGTGGAGACGCTCCTTCAGGTATACAGGGCCAAGGCCGTTTAGGGCTTTAAAGATCAGCACCAACACTCTGAATTGTGCCTGGAAACGTACTGGGAGCCAATTTAGGTGTTTCAGGACTAGTGTTATGTGGTCTCGGCGGCTGCTCCCAGTCACCAGCCTAGCTGCCACATTCTGGATTAGTTGTAGTTTCCGGGTCACCTTCAAAGGTAGCCCCACACAGAGCGCATTGCAGTAGTCCAAGCGGGAGATAACCAGAGCATGCACCACTCTGGCAAGACAGTCTGCGGGCATGTAGGGTCTCAGCCTGCGTACCAGATGGAGTTGGTAGACAGCTGCCCTGGACACAGAATTGACCTGCGCCTCCATGGACAGCTGTGAGTCCAAAATGACTCCCAGGCTGCGCAGAGACACAGTTACCCCATTCAGGACCAGGGAGTTTTCCATACCCACCCATCCCCTGTTCCCCAAAAACAGTACTTCTGTCTTGTCAGGATTCAACCTCAATCTGTTGGCCGCCATCCATCCTCCAACCGCCTCCCTAGATTCCAAGCTAGCTTACCTTCAGCCCACTGGTTGGGAGTTAACCACAGTTAGAACAGGACTGAAACCTCTTTACAGACACACCCTTATTTACAGTCCTTGACTCAAATAGCAGCTCATTACTGCTTTGCCCCAGAACTTGCTTTAAAAACCAGACAGGTACGCACAGAAAGGTTTCCTTTCACTTTGAAACCATTACATCAGTGTGACACAAGAAAGACCAGAGTTCCCAGGGGACTAGGTACAACTTCTACATGAGCTCAATTGCTAAAACCCCTTTTTAAAAATTTAAGCAGTGCTTATCTTCCCCAGGTAGTGCCTAGTTCGTTACTGACAACGTTAATATGTTAAGCAACAAATCTTACCAGATCACCCTGATGAAAAGTTCAAAGGCTCCTGGGAAGACAAAGTCGTCACTTCCAATGGCCCAGCGCCTTCCAAACATCACCATCCCAGGCATTGTGGATGCACTGGTGTGGATACTCAGCTTCTGAAGGAGAACATACAAACACTATAGAATCTTGCGAGTATACCTTTCCTGCCCAAATATAAACATCTGTTTTTGTTCCAGACTGAAACCAATTTGAGTCCACTTTATCAGGTTTTGAACCAACTCTCCTCCCTCCCCCAATCAATAGTACTGGTCAATTTTTAGATCTAATGGCATATGGCAATGGTTTTCAACCAGTGTGCTGTGGCACCCTGGGGTGCCTTGAGTGATAGTCAGGGGTGCCGCAGGCAACACTGGCCTTTGTCCTTCTTTCCTTCCCTCCTCCTCTGATGCCCTCTTGCATCTCGGCCTCCCAAAGGCTTGCACAGCTGATCATTGCATCAGCCCTGGCTACAAGCTCCCCAGGCAAATGGTGCCTCTGGGGCTGGTAAGGGTTGCTTCCCAGGCCCCTGTGGGGCAGTGAGGCACCTCTCTTTGGGGTGGAGGGGGCAGCTCAGAGACTGGGGCAGCAGCTGCAGCTGCCCAGAAGACTCCCAAAGGGAGAGGAGAGGACGCTGAGGGAACACCCCACAAGGGAGGGTGTTTGAAAAAGGGTAAGAGGCTGCCAACTTGGCAGGCAAGGGCTGACATAATTGGGCTCCTGAGCCCCACAGGGGTGCCACAGAAAGAAGGTCAAGGGAGCCACGGACTCAAAATGGTTGAAAACCTCTGGTATATGGTATCCTGTACCTGTTCTTTTTTCCTATTCAATCTGCCCCTGTAAAATCACCCAGGCTACTTTCACAGTCTAAAAGCCTTCCTTCCCTTTCATACATTTTGCACTGTCAGGATCACCTTCCCAGGATCACAACATCTTGATTTACCTCTCACTTGCTCTCCTGATCACCATCAACCAAAATCTCCATCTACTGCCTTAACATTACTACACATTTGATTGAAAAAGCTCCAGAGAAGCCCCACTGCTTTATAAATAATAATAATAATAATAATAATAATAATAATAATAATAATAATAATTTATTTATACCTCACCCATCTGGCTGGGTTTCCCCAGCCACTCTGGGCGGCTTCCAACAAAATATTAAAATACAATAGTCCATCAAACATTAAAAGCTTCCCTAAAGGGGATACTTTCTCCAAAACATGCATACACCCCATTTAAGAGAGTCTTGTGACACCTTAAACACCAAGGCCTTATTGTGGCATGTGCTTTTCTGGACCAAAGCAGCCTTTAGTCTATGAAAGGTTATAGCAACTCTGTTTGCCTTTAAGGCACCACAAGACTCTTAGTCTGTTACAGCAAACTCGTCAAAGAGCCTCACAGCATAAGCTTTCAGGGACCAGAGTCCCCGTTAAGCCTGTTAATCTTTCATGTCCCACAAGCCTCTTTGTTGCATTTACTGCAACCGACTTACAGTTGCGATCTTGTATACACTTGCTTGGCAGCAAGCCCCAGGAAGTGCAATGGGGCTTCCTTTCCTCTCGCAGGCTCAGGCTTGTAGCACAAACTTTCCACCGCCAAGAGCAACCTTTCATAACCCCACAAGTGTTTCTTCTACCACAATTACACCACTCTCATTCTCATGCTGCCACAACACACTCTTTTCTTTCTTTTTTAATGTGCAGGTGTGTGTTTCAATTTCAAATCTGCTTATAGATGCCCTCTCCCTTTCCCCAACCCCTCTGCCACACCAACACCCCTCTGGGGAAATTAAGAAACCACATTTTCACCATGCAAACAAGGGCCCCTACTTAATAATAATAATAATAATAATAATAATTTATTTATACCCCACCCATCTGGCTGGGTTTCCCCAGCCACTCTGGGCGGCTTCCAACAGAATATTAAAATACAACAGTCTATTAAACATTAAAAGCTTCCCTAAACAGGGCTTTACTCATGTGATGTGCAGAGATGCCCCTAACCTGTTCCCACCTAGAGAGCCTGTTAACCCTACCTAAAGAGCCCCCTAACCTATTCCTGCCTGGAAAGCCCCCTAACCTATTTTCGCCTAGAGAGCCCCTTAACCCATTCCCACCTAAACACCCCCCTAACCTATTCCTGCCTAAAGAGCCCCCTAACCTATTCCAGTTACATCCGGGGACTGCACTCCCCGTCCCGCCAAAAAGCCCCCTTTCAAGTCTCCTTCACCCAAGAAGCTGCCCTTGACACAGCGCCCCCTACTGCGGCTCCAGAATTGCCCGCCTCTTACCTGCTCCCCTCCGGCTCTCTCTACGCCTCTCGCTCAAAAGCAGGTCACCTACTGACAACACGGCGTCATGACGCACTGACGTCCGCGCCGCGACTCCGGCTCCTACCTCTTACCACCACTGGCCACTTTCATCTACGCACGCGCCCTCCTCGGGCACATGGGTGTGTGTGTTGCTGCCGCTGTTGTCGCGGGCATTGGAAGGCGAGCGTGCGCAGCGAAGAGGAGGCGGAGCTGCCGGGTCTTCATGCCAAAGAGGTACGCATTAAACTGAGATGGTTCTGCGTGAGTACGCCGGTTCTGATTAGACGCCTCCATGCGCCGGATAAATATTTGCCCAGGAATTTGTCTCGACTTTTAAGGACAGCTTTCTCCAACCTGATGTTTTGGACGACTCTTGAGCGGATGCCCCCATACATCCGGAGGGGCAAGGTTGGAAAAGGCTGATTAAAAAGACGCAGGTTAGGGTTAGACTGAGGCCCCCTTCGGATGCGTTTGCTTCGCAAAAAAAATGTAATGGCACCCAACCCCTAAAATGTAGCAAAGAAGTTTGAGAGAGGAGGATGGCTTTTCTCTGGTACGTCTCGCTTTCCGCCTCCCCGACCCTTCTTATGCTGCAGTCCTAGTCACGCTTTCCTGGGAGTAAGCCTCATTGAAATCAGTAAGACTCACATTGGAGTAGACATGACTTTCACCGTAAATTAACGACTGCAAAGCGTTGTCGTGAAAAAGAACCGATTGCCTGCTTATAGTCTTTGAATTAATTCTTTTGCATTTCTGCCGTTTGTGCCCCGCCCATGGAGAAGACTGACAGCTGCAAATGAGAGCCATACGTTTTACCAAGGAACCGTGGAGATTGCAACTCTTTGTCTGTACGCCCTTCCTTATTTAGACACATGGGACGTCGCTGCAAGGAGAAGCGCCTGGCAAGGAATTGGGGGGGGACCCGTTAGGCCGTTTTGCTACGGATCCTTGCGGAAACTTCGGTCCAGTACTGCCTCTCAGATATTGCTTTGAGAACTCCACGAGGACTAGCGCCTTGGTTAATCCGCGTGGAGAACAAGATTGCACACGACCGCTTATATAACTCAAGCCCCATGTATGTTAACTCCAATGGGACTTGCACTCAACTGTCAACAGGGTGAAAATTTAATACACCTTTAGGTGCCAGGCAAAAAGGTTCCTTTTCAACCAGGCCTTTGCCTGACTTGATCTACATCCTATACCCTTTTTAAAAATGCTGGCTCTTTTGAGTTTTTTATTCATTGGGTTGTTGGTTTTGTTTTGAGTTTATGTATTTGATATTTTATGTGCACCGCCCTGAGACCTTCGGGTATAGGGCGGTACAGAAATAGACCTTCCTGTTAACGGATAGGAGTTATTTCGAAATAATCACACTGGGCGGCGTCCTAGCATGATTGTATTACAGGAAGCAGAGTTGTTTTGCTGTGGGAAAGTCAGGGTGTGGAACTTGGGTGTTTATCCCCCCCAAAAAATATTTCAGTCACTAACTCGGTTATGTCCAAATAGCCTCAAAATTCAGCCCTCTTAACAAGTGTTTCGCTATTGGCATGCTTGACAGCTGTTTAACCATGTCCCGTAAATGCAGGAAGGAGTGCACTTAAATACAAAGTTTTGTTCAGCAGCCAGCCCTCAAGGCAGAGTGCGCTTGTTAAAATACAGCACATATCGGAACCCACAACATATACAAAGGGACATACAATGTCACTTTAATAGAGCAGGCTTTTGAGACAGTTTGTGCTGTCATAAGTTACTCAGTGTATCTGCAAGGTTGCAATTTCATTTTGCTGCTGCTTCACTCTATCCAGCCCTCCAGTCTTTTGACAGAAGTTTCTACCCAAACCATACATTTAATAAATGCAACACAGCAGTGTATTGAGAAAATATATTTGTAACCAAAATTAGACATATACATGTAAGGTTTGAGACTCAGGGCATGCATTTTTCCAGATTAGTTTCTAGGTATGATTGAAGCTTTCACATTTCTGGATGATCGTCTTTGCAGCATTTGCCTCCATTCTTTAACTACTTCCAATAATTGCCTTCCCCATTTTGTAGAAGTATCGGGGAAAGTATTAATGAGCAAAGTTAGGGAGGGAAGAGAGAAATATGTCTCGACAGTTTGCTTAGACTTCTCCAGCATCTGAGTACGAAACCCCACTTGGCTATGCCCAAATCCAAATGTCTCATTTATTAAGGAATTCTGTGCTTTAAAAACTGATGATTACAGGTAATCCTGCACATATTTAAATAGGCTGGTAATTAACAATGTAGATGAAATGGCTTGTGTGATATATTTCTCAGGAATTATTTTTTCAGTCTTCAAAGAGCCAGTTAAATACGTTATGTTCACACCTTTATTACAACAATTTCTCTTTTGTGGCTCTTACTAATGCAGTGAAATACTCATAACTGTCAAGATTTGAGGGCATTTGTGTCTTTAGAAGCCATGTCTAATCTGCAGATAAAGCTCTTTTGCTTTTATAAATCAGCACAATCAAAATTATTTTTAAAGAAGTACATTGCTACAACCAATCTTAAAGAAAAGTTGTAGAGACTTGGTTCCAGAACACCACCACAATGTATACCACTTCATAAAATGTTTATTTAGGATGGTAACACAGGATAAGTCATGCAACAGCTCAGTAAAAAAGGGAATCATGTAAAGTTGATGAAGTATAGTACTTGGTGCTGCTGATTCAGGAATAAGTTTATAAAAAATTACACTCATTGTCCAAAACTGGTACGTCTAGAACTGCTTGAAAGCTGAACATGGACATTACTTGTAAAAGTATTTGTATTAAAAAAAGTTGTAGACAGTTAAAAATTGCCACCTAAAGATTACTTCAATTGGACAACTATCACAGGTTCATCCTTACAGCTGCAACACTAAGGCTGCTGTGAATGAAAGTACAACATTATGCACTCAAAAAATGAGGAACCATTTTATCCTGAATGAAAAAATGAAATCAAAATTGTCTGCTGCTAAACCACAAAAGCAAAGAAATCTATATTAAAAAACCTGCATTGGCACCAAATACTCTCAAGCTGATGTATTCAGAAGGTTAAGAGAGGTATCAGACAATATGTACTGGCAGACACTATAGGATAATGATTCTTATTTTAAAATGGAGTAATTATAACTAAGGACATTCATGAAATGGTGACATCCTACCGTAAGAATTTTGTCATTTGTAGTTTGATTTCAGTTGACACACTATGTTCAACTTTTTAGGGGGTAAATAAATACAGTGGGATGAAATTTGAAATCAAGAGAGAAGAACGGTTACCATCCATCAGTCAGCACACACCTGTGTGCACCGAAACAAGTCAGTAATTCAAAAAGAATCATTTGAAAATAAGAAGTGTTTGCACTTATTCCTGGTCATAAACAACCCCACAAAATCTCACTTTTGGAACTATTCCAATTGAAACTACACACTGAATTAAATTCACACAGTATTAAGTTTCTTTATGTAAAAAATCTTTATACATAGTAATAAAAAAAGATAAAGGCAAGATGCATCAAACAGAAGTCAGCTGGTTGTTCTCTGGTCCTATACAGCCCACCAGTGATTCTTGCAAGAGACGTGGGAGACTGTCTGTTTCAAGCATCTTCACCTTTCGCTTGTGGTAAGGATTGTTCTGTCTAAGCATCCAGGATGGCAGATGCTGGCGATTAGTTTTGGCACTTACGCTGGCAAACTGAGCTTCTTTCCCTTGAGTACTAAAAGAAAGACAAAACAAAGCATTGTTAAATGTATGCATGCATCCAATTATCAACCACCAAAACACTAATGCTATTCTGTCATGCATCACCAAGATACACTGGGTTGAACCCAAGTAAATCATATTCAGATCAGCCCCACTGAAGTAAAGAGGTCTATTCAAAGTATGATGCACTTGGATACAAACTCAGAGGATTTTATGGAATAATATGAACAAAGCATATACAGTGGTACCTCGGTTTATGAACTTGATCCGTTCCGGAAGTCCGTTCTTAAACCAGAAGAGTTCTTAAACCGAGGCACACTTTCCCTAATGAGGCCTCCCATCACTGGTGCCCTTCCACCGTTCGGATTCCATTCTTAGACCGAGGTAAAGTTCTCAAACCAAGATACTCCAGTTTTGAAGAGTTTGTAAACCAAATCGTTCTTAAACCAGACTGTTCTTAAACCGAGGTACCACACTTGTTTGATGTACAGTGATACCTCGGGTTACAAACGCTTCAGGTTACAAACGCTTCAGGTTACAGAATCTGCTAACCCGGAAGTAGTACCTCGGGTTAAGAACTTTACCTCAGGATGACAACAGAAATTGTGCGCCAGCGGGAGGCCCCATTAGCTAAAGTGATACCTCAGGTTAAGAACAGTCCTCCGGAACGAATTCAGTACGTAACCAGAGGTACCACTATATTCCACCTTGCATTTTTATGAAAGTGCAATTTATAAATATTTAACAAAATAAACAAAAAAGGAAGCCTGCTACCCCAAGGAGACAAAAAGGTAAAGGGGGAGATATTGTGTGAAACAGTGACATTTAACATTAGTAGAATTTATGAAAATTAATCTCTAGCGTTTTATTATTTTATAGGCATTTGTAGCCTGCATTTCACAATGCAATTCCAAAGCTGGTTGTATACAGCTCAATACAATTAAACCATGTCACATTTTGCAAACCAAAGACATACGTGAAAAGGCGAAACACACCTCAGGGGGCATGTTTGGGGCCAACACTGAAAAGAAATTCTCATGCACTGCTGCCCAACAAACTACATATGGCAGCAGTTCCAGAAAGAGGACCTACCCTGCAAATCTCAATACTGCAGCAGGCCTATATGGCAAGAGGTGCTACTTCTGATATTTTATAATGTTTAAACTCCGATATTCAATAGAATAATTCCGAAGCAAACTTAAAATACATTTGCTTTGCTTATATTGGGCTGGTAATGCAGACTGCTGAACCAGGGGCAAGATAAGGAAGAGGCGACATTACTGGATGAACTGCGCCACTTTCATACAGTACTGAGCCTTGAAGGACAATTGGGTTCACTTACTCTCCCCTTGTGTGTAACAATTCTACCCTTTTCAGGTTTGCAGCAAAGCTCAGCTTGCCACTCTGTCACTGTGTTTGCACGTCGTTTGTGCCTAACTATGGCTTTTGCTTGCTCTGCAAAAGGTAAAGGTAAAGGGACCCCTGACCATTAGGTCCAGTCGTGTCCGACTCGGGTTGCAGTGCTCATCTTGCATTACTGGCCGAGGGAGCCGGCATACAGCTTCTGGGTCATGTGGCCAGCAGGACTAAGCCGCTTCTGGCAAACCAGAGCAGCGCACGGAAACGCTGTTTACCTTCCCGCTGGAGCGGTATCTATTTATCTACTTGCACTTTGACGTGCTTTTGAACTGCTAGGTGGGCAGGAGCTGGGACCGAGCAATGGGAGCTCACCCTGTCGCAGGGATTCGAACCGCCAACCTTCTGATCAGCAAGCCCTAGGCACAGTGGTTTAACCCACAGCGCCAGCCGTGCAAACCAGGACTAAAAACCACATTTCAATCCATTCACATGTTGTTTTGCAGATAATGCTTTGTTATAAATATACTCAGATCTTGGCTGCATTTGACCCAGAGCACACCCACAATCTCCAAAGTACTGAACAGCTGTGCTTATTTGGAAGAGTGACAGCTACAATATTATACACAGCATTAATATACTGCAGAAAGCATGTGCAAGGGATCTAGAATACATAGAACAGGAAGGCCATGGCCCGCTCCTTACCTTTTGTAACATACAAATAGAAGAAGTCACAGTACAGAATAGTCTGGACCACACCAGCAACGACAGCTATAAGGTCAAAGAATCCCTCAAAGTAGTAGCGCCAAATCCAATTGATAAGGTACAAGGCACGGTATAAGCCCAAGAAGAAAAGATAGTGAGTAGTGATGGTTTCTGCCTCCCCAGTTTTACTGATCATAAAAAGTTGGGGAAGAATAGCAACGGACTCCAAGTAGATGGAGAAGGTCCACAAGATCTGAAAGAGCAAGACAAAAATGTAAAAGTGATACCATCACTTGGCAGCTTCCACGTCTAGTATGGGTCAATCCATATCAAGTGATCCAACTCTCTTACCCCATGCCATCCAATTTTCTTAATATTCTGTACACTTGTTGAATGATCAAAACTAAGTTTAAATCTAAAATTTTAATTTTTTATCTCATCCCATTTGTGAGTTATGAGGGGTTGGAATTTCAATAAATTGACAATTGTGCCCTTGCCGAACTAAACAAAAACCTTAAAAGCTCAACCCAGAATTGAGATACTTCAAAACTAAAAACAAAAATCTCTTCAGAACCTCATGGGCTTTAATATGATATGTCACACATTGGACTTACTTTAAATTTTAAATTTAAGAATTTTGAGAGAGATGATGGGAATAACTTTGGTAATAACAAGGAGTTCTTGCCTGCAAACCCCACACATGTCATTTTTAAACATCTTTGGGAAAAGGCTGAATCATTGTCCTGGAGAGTAGCTTCTTAGCAAAATAATGGATATTAATAGGTAAACGAGAAGATTCTAAAACCTCTATAAACTGATGGCAGGCGCAGGAAAGTCTGGTATGTAATACTGTAATGTCAAAGCTATCTGCAAATTTCAAATTGCGATAGCGCAATGACTTACATACAGGGCGGAAATTAGCAGTAGCTTGAAATAGTAAAAACCAAAGCAATACCTCTATGGAATTTTGCCCATGTTTTAAGTGTACTATCCTGAAATAGTATGTAGGGATACTTTTATTAGAAGTATATTATTTCACCTTGCTGTTAAAATAAATACTCAAAACATCCTACAATTTGACGGACATACAATTTGACGGACAACTATGAAATAATGTTTTGTAATTATCTTTATACTGTGCTTTTTTGTTTAGCAACAGTATGCCCATTTGGTGTGTTTGTTTTCTTCTTTTGAAAACAAATGAATGAAAAGAAAAGGAGGCAAGGCTCTTTGAACTCTAAAGAAAAAGCGGAATAAAAATGTAGTAAGAAATAAGGTGGGAAGTACTGATATATGAAAGTTCTCCTGTGCATATTATGAATCAGCTAAAATATAAGATGTATAACACAACACACTTCAAATAATTGTAATTCTCCTTAAATTACCCAGATGGCACCAAAGACTTCTTAACTTCTATTTGAGGAACTTAAATTACATGAAGTGAAGGTCATAAGAGCCAGACCAATTTCTCAGTGTTTTTGTTTAGTGTACTGAACACACCACAAATATTTGAACAACTACCGGTAATTACGTTTAAATAGTTAGGATTATGGTCACTGTGTTGTTCCTCAGATATAAAGAAAGTCCACCAACACACAGTGGTATGAACTGGGATCACTGGATGAACTTCGAACTTCAATCCCTGTATTGCTTCGGTTTAAGATTGCATGAAGCTTTGGTGGAGCCACCTTCTCCTGCACTCAGGATTAACACCCATTTGTGCCTGAAGATCAAACTGCGCTTGAATTTTAGCATGTACCTATACATCTGCTCTCCACTACAGCTGGCTAAAATCAATCAGGTTCTCCTGAGTTGGAAGGAACCATGAGGGTCATTCTAGTCCACCCCCTGCAATGAAAGAATCTTTTTGCCCAACATGGGACTCGAACCTTCAGTTCTGAAATTACCGTATTTTTCACTCCATAAGACGCACCTTTTTCCTCCTAAAAAGTAAAGGGAAATATCTGTGCGTCTTATGGAGCGAATGGTGGTCCCTGGGGCCAAAAGCAGATCGTGCTTTTTATTTTACCAAGAGAAAGGGGGTGTTGAAAGGACCCCGCTCAGCAGCTGATCAGCAAGAGATCAGGAGAGAGATAAGAGTCCCGGCTCCCTTTCGGCCCCGCCCCCTTGCCGAGGCATCCTTTGTTGAATGTGCTGCAGAGGGAAGTTGTTTGTTTCCCCAGCGACATGTGACTGGCTGATTAGATTATCTGTCTGGAAACAGTAGAAACGGCTCCCTTTCCTTAAGATTTTTCAGAAATGTGAGTTGAACCCCATAAAAACGGGCCTTTCCTCTTTGCTTTTCCCCCTTTGCAAAAGGAGCTTTGCTTTTCCCCCTTTGCAAAAAAAACAACTGCAAAACTTTTAGCTGATCCTCAAAAAAACAGGGCTTTTCCCTTTGCAAAAAAGCTGCAGAATTTTTAGCTGATCCTCAAAAAACCAGGGCTTTTAGAGGAAGAAAACCAGGAAAAAAAATTGTTTCCTCCTCTAAAAACGAGGGGCGCCCTATGGTCCGGTGCACCCTATGGAGCAAAAAATACGGTAAGAGTTTTGTGCTCCACCGACTGAACTATCCCAGATTCTTCATGCACCTGCCCACTGAGCTATGAAGCACTCAGCTCTCTGTGGCGTGCTAAACCTAATCCTACCAGCACAGAGGTGCCAATGAGCTTTCACGTGAATAATTTTGGAGCCCACGGGCTCATTAAACAAAAATCCTTGCCTAAATACAGATAAGCAATTTGCACCAAATCACACACAGATTTTGATAATGACATTTTACAAGCAAGGTTTTAGGAGAAGTTGATTTCAAAATTCCTAAAGAGTTTTGTTTTTAACCCTGGTTGGGATTTTTCAGCACTCTATGGGAGCAGCCCACCAAAGCAAAATCTAAGCCAGCCAAACAACTAGCACCAGCTCTTTCAAGCCACCGGACCATGCACAAATGCTGCATCAAACAAACCGTGCAGCTTTGAGTGAAACATCAAGCTTACGATGCAGCGTAAAGAACAAAGTGTTCTGTTTTATTTCACAGTTACCCAAGTCCTCTTTACATTATTTCAGAAGCCAACATTTTATGAATAAACTCACCTCCAGGGGGGAGAAGTCATGATTGACAAGAAAAGACAGCCCACCAACTGGAACCACAAGGAACTCCACTCTGAATGTATCATGGTTTCCATCATAGGTAGCCTTAAATTTCATGTAGATCAGGTAGACTGTGGCATACGAGCAGGCAACGTAGATAAGCTGAAAGGAAAAGACCCAGATGAGTTATCAGGCTTTTAGTCTGTGTTTCCTCCATAAAAAGCATTTTATACATACAACAAGGAACAATGTTGACCATTGAAGCATGTTCCCCCTTCCTGCTCCCATTTGCTCAGTTACATTCATCAACATATTGATGATGTCTACAACAGGAAAGCTATTATTCATTTTCTTGGGACTGGCTCTTTTTTAACATAGAAAACGGTTACCCGGAACATAAGGAAGTACAATTCCCACCCCCTCCCATACCTACCAACTGATTGATTTGAGTTCCTTCAGAAGTTTAAGGAAAGTGGGATCTTTGCCTCAAGTTTTAATGGCTTGAAAGCAACATAAATCTTGTCAATTCTAATGCTGCAGCTTCAGCTATACAGGTGAAACTCGAAAAATTAGAATATTGTGGAAAAATCCATTTATGCAAGCAATTGTTTTCATTAGCTACTGGAGTTTAATATTTGAGATATGTCAAGCCTTTGCTTGTTATAACTGTGATTATGGTGCACAGCTGACGAAAACCCCAAAGTTGAAATTGTTAATTTGGGGTTCTCATCAGCTGTACACCATAATCATCGCAATTATAACAAATAAAGGCTTGACATATCTCACTTTGCATGTCATGAGTCTATCTCATACATTAGTTTCACCTTTTAAGTTGAATTACTGAAAGAAATGAACCTTTCCACGATATTCTAATTTTTCAAGTTTCACCTGTAGATGCTTAGTTGTAAAATCTCATTGATTCTGTCCCCCTACTTACTGCAGCTGGAGCATTTGTGTGAGAAAAGGTGCAACTACAGTAAACCTGCAACATGTGCTCACTTTACTCATGGGATTGCAACTTTAAATAGTCATTAAAACAATCAATCAATGGAGAATGAGGGAAACCCAGTTCCCCACTCTCCATTTATTTATTTTCCCTCCACTCACAAACACAGTGGGTTTTCCTTGCTTACTGAGCTGTGAGAAGGCAGCGTGAGGGCTCTGGCAGTGTCCCAAAAGCAGACCTCTGCCTCACTGGGGGTAGGGACAGTTCCAGGGGTTCCTGACTTTGCACAATTTTGCCTGTGTGCATGGACCCCTGGAACCAAACCCTTGTGTAAGTGGTGGGGCCACTTCACTAATATGAACAGTTCTGCACTTTGCAGTGGCTTTTTTCCATACCATCTTTCTGCAATTTTCTATGGGTTCCAAAATCAGTCATTGACAAAGAAACAATAATATTTAATACAGAGCATTCCAAACTGTGTGTCGTGATATGTTGGTGTGTCGGCTCCAGTATGTAGGTGTGTTGTGCGAACGCTCTCTGCATTCCTCCCGGGCCTGGAAAGGGGTTAGTTTCCTAACTAAAACTGAATTACTATGTCATAAAATGATGCATGTCTAAAAAATGTGTCATGAACATGAAAAGTCTGGAAAGTTATGGCCATCGCCTGAGGAAATAACTCATTTATTATTAAATTTGCATATGAGTAAAAGTGACAGTTCTGAAGCAAGAAACACTTCTTAGAAGAATTTTACCCTAAAATAGTGATGCTTGTTACTTTAAAATTTAAAGCTGTGCTCTCTGGGCCACCAGTGATTCATTCAGACTGATCTGTGACAAATCTGTGGATTTGTTGTGGATGTACGATGGCACATCTACTGTATTAAATATTCATTGATTTTTATTGCAACTTTTATTTGTTATATCACATTTTATTGTTTTGCAGTTTGTAACCTTTCTACTCACTGGGAGCAATAGGAAGCAGTGCTTATTCCAGGCATATGCAAACTCGGCCCTCCAGATGTTTTGGGACTACAACCCCCATCATCCCTGACCACTGTTCCTGTTAGCTAGGGATGATGGGTCCCAAAACATCTGGAGGGCCGAGTTTCCCTATGCCTGTATTCCATCCCCTGCCTCCTGCTCCTGAGCTATTTTGGGCTAGCTGGTTATTAGAAGAATCACCATTTAAGAACTGGTGCTTGATTTTGCCCTTCTCTTCACTCACTGTCCCTTTCCCCTTGTTCTTTAGATTGTAAGCTGAAAGGGCAGGAAATGTCTTGTTTTAATTGATTGCATGTCAACCACTCCGAGAGTCTTTTCGGATAAAGAGTGGGGTATAAATACTCTAAATAAATGAATTAAAAATAAATTTAAAATCACACATCTGCACAGCACATTACAGCACATTACAGCATCCCCCTCCCCCTCAAAAAGCATTCAGTGGTCTGCCAAGACCCTTGGGATTTTCAAGTGGTCCATGGAGGGGAAAGTTTAGGAACCGTTGGTATAAAGTGTCCACTCTCAGGAGTTTCAGTACACCACTGTAGTGAATATTTTAACTCATGCTGCTCTCTTTATGACTAATGACGAGAATAGCAACCAACTTGAAATAATGGCCTGGCAACCAGGGCCAGGTAGCGGCAGATGTCACGGTCTCTCAGGGACAGACAGCTTCAGCTAGGCAGCCTGCAGCTCCTGGTTCTTCCAGGTGACATGCATAGATTAGACTATTAGACTGGAAGTGGGCTCAGATCACTATCTAAATTATACACATATTCTGCTTTAGTATATTTGAAGAGTGCTTCGTTGGTTAACACAAGAGGCATCCAACATAGTTAATGAGCCTACAGTTAAAAGAGGCAGCTCCCAGCTTCTGTTTTCAGGGCTTCATCCAGAAGAGGTTACCTTGAGGAAACTGGGCTTCATTACGTTCATGATAGAAATACTGTACACTGTACTTAATTATAAAGTGGAGAAGGTCGAGGCTAAGAAAAATTTAATGACTTGCTGAAGGTCGCACAAACTGTGTCAGATGTGGAATCCAGGTCACTGCCTAACCAACTAGGCCACAGCAACCCCAGGCGAAACGTTCAAGGTTCTCCGCTCACCATCCGTAAGCATATACTCAGGGAACTAATACTTAGAACACTTTAACAAGCGGAACCTAGTTTCCATGCACTGCAGCACACAGAAAGGGCAGCATGAGTCACCATCCCAGAAGTGGTATTCAAGTAGCCAATCAGACACAGAAAAATCCATAGAAAGCAGTGGCCAGGATGCCAACAACAATAACATCTGGAAAGTGCAAAAGGCAGGATTACAAGAGGTACTAGCTTCCAATGCAGGGATTCTGTATTCAGTTTATACAACTAGGTGTCAGGGCTAGCCTGGAGAAAACTCACCAATAACTGGTTATGATTATTAAGATAAAAAAGAAACATGGTTTGGATAAAGTTACATTGGGGGGGGGAGAGACATAAATTCAAAGCAGTCCTACTAGCAGAGAAAATTAAAAGATGCTGGTTAATTTTACAGGTGAGGGGCCTGCTCGGGCAATGGGGTTCTGAGGTCAATTTGATGTTTAGTGGCTGGGCCTGATCGGAGTGCGAGTCCACAACATTTAGAGGGCCACAGAATTCCCCCCCCCTTAGGCTAAACCAATTTCTTCATTGGATTTGCTAGCTGCCTTTCATTGAAATGATTGTAGGATGGCACACAATAGATTCATACAAAAATACAATGAATTATAATAATAAAAGAACGCAATATTAAAATAGCTACAGAACATACAGCAAAATTTCAAGCAACAGTAACAGTGCATCAGGGCCTGATCAATTCAGTTACTTGCAAACACTTGCACAAAAGAGGCTTCAGACTACAGCAAAAGCTACAAACAAGGAAGCAAACTGAACCTCCTGGGATTACCAGGGTTGTTCCTTGCCAATTCTCTTGTGCCTCATTTTGGCATTTGCACATACACTTGCATAAGCAAGCAAAGCACACACAGATATCTGGGTGTCACTCCCCCTGTCCCTGGGTCCACAGATGAGAGAAAGGCAGGGTATATAAAAGATGGCACTGCACAATTCCATAGCCTCCCAGGATTTCAAGCTGCATCCCCATCATAAGTAGGGTAGACATTGGATCTTCTTTACCTTCTGTCATTATGGTGGTTCTACTCCGCCAAAGAATCACAAGAGGATGATTATTTGGGGTTGGATCCACACTTAGTCAAGCTTGGAGTAGACCCACGGCAATCAGTGGAGCTTATGTTAGTCATTGATGGGTCTACTCTAAACAATTCTAAGTTTGGAGTCAACCTTTCATCAGTAAAATGGCAGGTTCATATTTTTGTCTTTACAGACTACACAACTGGCTAATAGCAATAGATCCAAACGAACATTCGAAATAGTCTGATTGTGACTAAGCACAGCTCCATAAACATTTCAGTATCATTTACTTCCAGTTAATTAAAGCTGAAGGATTTGTGGCTTCTTTGCACATCATGAATAAAAAAAAAGCTGAGCAAAAGTTTTCTCGTAGACCAAATTAAAACTAGAATCAGATAGAGGATCAGCCCTTATTCTAGGGCTCACAGCCATGAAGAAAGCTGTGTGAACAAGATACAATTATGACCATTGTGTTTCCCTGACTAGACAGGGAATTTTTGGCAGTTATAAGGTAAATGAATTAAGTACAGATAAGCACTCCTCATTGGTAGCAACAAGCCTTTAATGACAATTTGAGACAAGCTTCTAATCACTTTTTTATTCTATTATGCTCTCATATGGCGTGATCCCAAAACCAGGGGACAGAGCAGACCTACACATCTGTTTAGCACCAGTGATTCTGCAGCGCCAAGTGCTCCCATACTCCTCACTGGACCTACTTTTTTATCTTTTTGTATTACAGGTGTAACCCTTTACACCAAGTCATTTTACTTAGCTCACAATTCATATATTGTACATATTTCATAACACAACCAGCATACATTGGCATCCAATAAAAATTCAGCTGCTTGAGAGACCATATATCTCAGCACAAGTAGGCCAAACTCATCCTCAAGCCCAACCAATACTCATCCCCTTCATGTATTTGTGGTCATGTAGTCAGAATTGCATAAGCAAAGATTCACATTAATCTCAAAATGGAAGTCCACCAGAAACCCAGCCTTGGAAGTGGGTTTGGCTCAAGGTTGGCTTTCTCCACCACGCTCTCCCAGCAAGGCTTCCAAGTCAGGATTGCTGCATGCCTGCTTGTGGAGCAGCTGGTGTATTGAATTTATGGAAGCAGACTAAGAGAACTGTAAAAAGGTCATGTGGACCCAATTAAGGCAGGTCCATTTGAGCACATTGCCATACATTCAAGGCATCCCAAGCACAGATTTTACCATCTTAAGAATTTCAGTTTCCATTTTAAAAGTATAACCGGGGGGGGGGGGGAGTGCTTACAGGAGACAGAAGGCAGAGTTCTACTGCTGTTCCAAACACTGTTCCCACTCCCCTCTAACTTGACTGTCATCCCCATCATCTTTAGTCTTCTCTCGTTTCTTGACAAGAAAGTGAAGAAACCTAACGAGTTAAGAAGGCAAAGCCAGTTTTGCAAAGCAAATAGATACTAATTAGCAAGACATTTGGTCTGAGGACCCTATACATTTCATGAACCTTTTCTTTTTCTACACCAAAGGCACTGGGATGATCACATATACACAACTAGTGCTTCTGCTCCAAAACTAAGAAACCCCTCAAGTAAGGCACAGAGTCCTCAGAAGGTGAAGAGCCAGGCAGGGGTGGCACATCCCAATTCGCTGCTTGAGGCAAAATGCAAAGTGCCACTCTGCCCTGCCGCTGCCACCTTGCAGCTTGCACTGCCTGCCTCACCACCTCCACACCAATTTTGGGTGAGATCTTGCCTAAAACCAGAACCGGTGCCGGTGCCAGGTGTGGTGGGGCAGGTGAGCCACCTGCAGGGGCAGGGACACCGCCTTGGAGGAATCCCACTGCCTGAGACAGCAGCCTCACTCCACCTAAGGGCTGCATCAGCCCTAGAGTCAGGCATACTCCAGGGACACAAAATAGTCCCTGGCTTTCTTGCTGGTCAGATACTTTGTAGGAATTTTAAAGAACATAGTCATAGCAATAATGAAACTGGGGGAACCTGATCAAGCTATCGGAGGACAAACTAAGCTGTGACCATCAGGCAATGCAGCAAACTGCCTCAAGAGCTGACTTCAACCCTTTCGGGCAATACAGTTTATCCATGTGTAAAACAGAGAAAGCTGTCATCTAGGAGTGAAACTCATATGACTCAAGACACTGCAGATGACTGGCAATACAAAGGTAATTTATTGTGGCATTTGCAAACCTGCTTCTTCCCTACGGCTGCAACACAGTGGTGGTTGTTTTTTTAATCAGCAGACCCACATTAACTTTAACATAAACAGGGAGAAGCACATTTGAATTTTCTTTCAGCCTTTACTTGAAATTACCATGGAGGTGAATTCATTAAGAGGTATGTGGAGAAAATTCAGTAAATCCTCTTGCATATTGAATGTATCATACCTTCATAGAAGTGTTGTACAAAGAAATGAATGAAGTGAAGAGATCCAGGTAACGAGTGGTGAACACCAGTCCAAAGAGAAGCTGGCTTTTCCCAGATATACCTAATGGAATAAAAAGAAGTAGTGTGAGAAAGACTATTTAAAAACCCAAGCCATGCAAATTATCTTAGTTCAAACACTAAGATTCACTGCATACCCACCACCGCATTGCAACAGAATCTTATGGTAATCTGAGCCCCAGATTGAAAACCCAGAAGTTTCATATATTGCCATCCATTGCTAGCAATTTTCTGCTACTTACCTCTTTTGCTACTATTCAGAATTTTATTCATAACCAACAATGTACTGTACCAGGCACCATACTGAACGGTTCAAATCATAAACCCTCTGCATAAGAGCAAAAGGAAGATTTATCAGGAAAGTAGCTAGGTTCACTGGATACTAGTCACTGGAGAGCAGCAACAACAACAAAATGCAACAACAAAGAGAACTAGGGACAGTCCTATGGACCACTGTCACTCACAGAATGTCTTCCTATGCTATGCCCCAGAAATGGTTCAGTAGCACTGCTCAGGAATCACTGTGTATCAAAGCTGACCACCAGCAGGAGTCATAAATTATTTTTACTGGTTGTGGGCATTTTGCCTATATGATCACTTTCATGGGGAAGATGACACAGTTTTTAGGTAGAGTTGCCATATTTCAAAAAGTAAAAACCAGGACACCCTGAAAGTTGAGTTGTTGTTTTTTTAAAACACAAACCGCAATGTTATTGAACTTTTTGACTTGCCTAAGATACAGGACAAAGCGCTGCTTTTCAGAAATTTCCCCTCGGATGTCAATTCCGCCTTTGAAATCCCGGTAATGTCCAGGAAAATCCAGATGTATGGCACATGTATGCCATTTCAGTTTTTTTGTCAGCCAGAGAGAGGGCATCCCAGTGCTGTGTCCTTAGCAGCCTTGGAAACCTAAACTATGGCTGGAAAGATGTGAGATCCTCTCTTCCAGGTGAGTGACTAAAGAAAGCAGTTGGGTCTGTATCAGCCTCTTATGTTCATAAGACTCAATTCCACTCCCAAACTAATGGAAGATGCCATATCTTCACTTGGACCCCCACCTTTCACTCAAACCCTTCTGATATTAAATAAGTACAGTATACAGTCAATTACCACCCCAGCCTAGTTCCTAGGGCCTTCCTTCTACCCAACTCCCATCATGGTCACAATGAGGCTATCTAACCTCGGCAGGGCCCACTACCACATCTGATCCCAAACTGTGAGAAATTCCCACTGAAACATCCTCCATGTCCTATACCTGAAGAACCATCTTCAGGCAGGACACAGCGAGTGATAACACAACACTAGACATCAAACTTGAGCACATTTGCATGCTTCCCATCTCCAACTGAAGTGTGTTTACAACTGAAACTCTGATGGGCAAGTCATAAAAAACTCACTACAGTAAGTTCAGAGATCACATTTTTGTAAAGATTGCATCACGTGCCTATTTATTAGCTCTACTCCATTCAGTTCAATGTGAACAAAGCAAGCAATAGAGGTTGCATTTTTCAGCAAGATAAAACAAAAGCATGGTTGCACTCTATGACTCAGCCTATTTTGTCATGCTATTTTGTCATGCTATCAGTTAGAAAGAAGACAACTGTTTAGATACCACCTTTCTGCCAATGCATTCAAAAAATGGTATACAATCCAATACTGTATACATGTCACAAATGGAAAAGAGAATGGAGGAAAGGGAAATAAAAACCAGGCACAGAGTGTCATGTAATTGTTGTAATGACCAGACTCAATGGCCACCAAGGGAGCAAGTTCTGAGGTGAAAGGAGTCCAACAGCAATTGGTGCTGCTGAGCTAACTGGCATTGCAGTCTCTCATCTTTCCCTTTGATGATAAAGGGTGCTGATGGAAGCCTGAGAATTAGTTGTCCAATACTAAGTAGGAAGTGTTCAACAACCACAAACTTACCACAGGTCCCAATTTTTAAGTTACTCTTACAGCCCTCTTGTTGCTTATAAGTACTCTTAGTGTTAGATACCTTACTTTTTATTTCAGTAGTCCCATGACAGTTCATATTTGCATCATTTTAATTCATTACAATATGTGATAAGTCTTTTATTCAAAAGTGAAATAGGTGGTAATAATATTCCCTGCTTTAATTGTTTTTCTTAACCACTTTCCTGTGAAATGTCAGAATGTCATCTACTCTCCCTCTCTCATCTTGATGCAATTGTTTTCTGTCAATCAACATTGTTTATTCAAAAAGAAATTGTGTTAAAGAATAAGCAAATATCTTTGTTTTGAACATTAGCTTTTAAAGCCTTAAATTTGGGAGGCTGCGTATCTCTGCTGGTTGCCAGCATTCTCTAGGAGTAACACACTTAGATTCAATGTAACTATTTTACATTACACTAACAATGCTGGCGCTACATATACTCTGCTAGCTTCCACCAACCTTCCCCCTTTGCAAGGACACCTTGAGGCAGGGGTAGTCAAGATGGTGCCCTTCAGATGTTGCTGGATTTCCAACTCCCATCATTTCTGACCATTGCCTATGCTGCCTGAGGCTGATGGGAGTTGTGGTCCAAACAACTTCTGGATGACACCACATTGGTTATCCCTGCTCTGGGGCAAAATAGTAGTCAGAAAGGGTACAACTACCGTAATTGTCCCAATGATGCTTGGCTCAAAGGCACAAGAAGCTGTCTCCCAACTACCCAGATCTAACTTGCTCCTTATGGGCTTGCTATTGTTGAATACACTATGAATGCGTAGTGTTATAGGCATTCAAAATAAATATACAATAAGCTGTATGCAGGCTAGGATAGTACATGGAACAAAGTTTAACAATGAATGGGTCACACTCTAATATTATTAACATGCTATTAAAACAGGTGCCTTTGCATATATAACTGCTCAATCCTAATCAAGAAGTGAAGTTTCAGTTCATTGAGGTTTACTCCCAAGCACACATGTATACATGATTGCAGCCAGTTTACAATTCTATATAAGCTTACTAAGGACTAAGCCCCCCTGTAGTCAACTAGCCTTACTTTTAAGTAAGCATGCCATAGCGTCAAGGTGTAGGGATAATAAGACTGCTTGGTTACAAAACAGATATACTGTATATATATAAAGTTAATGAATTCTAACTCTAAACAGTTCTGCATATGAGGGGACTCATGGTTTATTCAGACTCTGGCTACTTTTCTACAATAACTCCAGTCTGCAGCTTTAAAAAGAGCTCTATTAAATTCCCAGGAATTAGTCAACTGTGAATGATGCATTTTGCCACCAGATAGCATTTCCTCTGCCTTACAAAGTTCACAGTTCAAAATCTACTTGGCTTGATCATAAAGACTACAAACAAACTTACCAACACAGAATCAGTCTAGAATAGTACTTAGACATAAGAACACAGTTCAAAGTCAAACCATCAATGCAGGATAAACAAGGACTGTGTGTCTAAGTGAAATGTACAGCTTTAAAAACTTGTGACTGAGCTTGCTTTCCTTTCCTCCCTTCCTTTTCCCTCACCTGTCATGTCTTGTCTTTTTAGACTGTGAGCCTAAGGGTGTGCCATCTTAAAGCAACTTACAAAAATCTATTCTGAGACTAAAATCAGGGTGTAAGTGCTGTAAACAAACAGGCACAAAGAAGCATCAGAATGAGTAAGTTCTCATTTCTAGATTAAAATAACAAAAATCTATCTTCAAAATAAAGAGATTAAAACAGCCCTTTTGAGAACAAGTTTTGTTTTGCAACATAACCAAGGATTTCTTCAGCTGAATAAATTTCTATTGAGGAAATGACATAGGGGTGCAACAAGAATACAGTACAACTGATCTCTCTCTTCCAGGAGGCTCTGTTTGCCACACCTTCTGTTAGCTGCCACGTCAGACTAGGCCAGGAATCCCAATTGAGAGCCTATTCTCCCAAGCCTTGATTCAGTCATTTGCTTCCAATTTTCAAATGCAGCTGGCAATGCAAGTAAAAGAGCTTGCCAAGCTCTCAGATCAAGTAGGATCACAGGTTAACCCCTTCAGTTACAAATAAATAAAGGGTCTAGCATGAAAGTCTATAAACAGAGGTTCCAGCAATTCAGAAGAACAACCTTGGGACTTGCAAATTATGCATAAAAACCTGCTGTTTCTGCAAAGCACTCAGAAAAAGCACAATTTAGGCTATGTCATAAGTCTTCACTTTCAGAACTACTGCAAAAAGACAATGTATCTTGATTAGGATGGTAAAACTCATTTTTCCTTGCAAGTCCAAAATCTGAAAGGGAGGTTCTAGCCTCAGGAAAGCGAACTACCATCCCCTTTGCTTTAAGTCCATTCATTCTATTTGTGCACAACTGCCTCAGAATGAATAAGATGTCTGAATGATAGGATGGAAAGAGAGAGAGAGAAAAGTCATACTTCCTGCAGCTCCCTGCACACTGTACCATGATTTTGCTTGGGCTTGAATGCTGCAACAGGAATTTTCTTTCACCTACTACATCATTGTATGCTAAGAAGGCACTTATTCTGTTCATTCATTTCATTTATATTACTGTGCTCTTCTTGAAGCAAGAAAGAGCTGACAAAGTTATTTGACCTGAATATTCAACATTATGGAGGAGTTAGCAAATCAGGTTGCCTAGATTTTGACTCATTCCGAGTCTCTAGCTTAGCTTCAATTTCAATAGCACTATGAAATCTCTCTACTTACAACACTATTAAAAGAAAAATAAATCCCCAAACCGTTTCTGCACTTAGTTCACTCCGATGGGATCTTCATCAACAAATATTTCCCATATAGAATACATATAATGAACATAAAGCCCTGTTTTCAGTATATCCTTTCAAAGATATTCATAGAATTGTCCTACCCTCCCCTTTTTGAAAGACAGGGACCGTAACCTCTACTCTCTAGACTTCACATCTTCCGGTGCTGTATAGGCTTACCAACTCTTAATTTGATGCAACTGCAGGAGTGGCCCCCAATCAATCTCTCACATCCTTACCCTAGCAACAACCCTGTGAGGGCGGTTATGGTTCAGAGAGGTCTAAGGCCACCTGACAACCTCCACCAGGAATTTGAACCTGCGTGTACCTGGCCCTAGTTCAACACTCTAGCACTGAACTATGCTGGTACCCCACAACTTTTCTCTTGCACACAACTCCACTTACTGCAATATCCCATAACCTTTAAAAAGAAGTCACTTCTCAGATCTCACTCTTTAGAGGTAGGAGGCATGGCAGGAATACAGTCCCCAAATCAGCATCACAACACCCCCCCCCAGCATTCCATGAGCTTCCACAATTACGCCAAACCCTCGCTAAATACAAGAGTAAGTGGGGGAACCCACCACTCCCCCCAAATGAGTACCCCCAAATTCCTAACCTGCTCCAGCCTCCCATAAGCTCCTCACTAACAAGAAATCTCCACCCCATCACCACCCACCCACCTCCACTCCCCAAAAATTGCCCCTCATCTGCCGTTCTTGCCCAACTTGACACACAGGAGACAGCATTTGGGGGAAAGGGTTGGAAATCGCTCCACCTCAACATCCCATAATCAACCAAGCTTGCTCCGCCAACACACACATAGGAGAATATGGGGCACCACCCCCAAAGTAGGCACTCCCAATATAACCCCTTACCTGAAGGTAAAATAACCTCCATAGAACAGGAGGGCATGGGGGGCACCCCCTCCTCAGTCAGGCGCCACCACAACTGAAGGGGGGAACTACCCCCATAAAACAGGAGGACATAGGGAGCACCCCATCCAAATCCCCCCTCCTCTGAAGGCAGGCAGAAAAAAAACAGGGGGTGGCAAGAGGGACGCACTCTCCCCACTCCGCACACCAATGTCTCTGAAAGGAAACCCCACAGGGAGGACAGAGTAACGGGGGGAGTCACACACACCCCAAAAATGTTCTGCACCCCCAAATTTCCCCGCTCGTTTCGCAGTGTGACGAGAGGGAAGGACCACCAGTCCCGCCCCCACTCCTCCCGAGGCGAGGGGCCGACGCGGGTGCCCCCCCCCCATGGCCGGGGGTCGACGTCCCTCGCGCCGCCTCAGCCTCGCCAACCGCCCGCCGAGCCCGACGCACCGGCGCACGAGCGGGTCTTCCAGATCTTGAGGAGGAGGATGATGATGGCCGCCAGGTGGGAGAGGTCCCCGGTGAGGCGGAAGACGTTCATGGCGCCGGCGGCCGCGCTGGAGGAAGAGGAGGATGTGGAGGAGGAGGAGGAGAAGCGGGGAGAGGAGCCGGCGACCGGACCGAAGATGGCGAGAGCGCAGCGGACACCGAGCGACGTGGCCCGGGGACGTGGCCAGAGACAGCCAGCGCGGGCGCGGTGCACGCCGGGAGAAGTGGGGGGAAGGAAGGGGAGAAGGCGGGGAGGAAGAGAGAGGAGGAAGAGCCACGCCCCCTTCTTTCACTCACAGCCGATGGGCGGGGAGCGCGAGGGTTCCTTTCCTACGCACGCGCACATTCCCCCCCCCCATCCTCGGAACGGGCGCATCACGTTTTTCTTCTTCTTCTTTCTTCTGCGCAGGCGCGCGCATGTCCCACGACGCAACACAAGACTTGCCCTTTAGAAAGCGAAGCCGCGCTTGCGCTGTATGGAGGAGCAAGAATTCTGGAAGGCTTGTAAGCGGGGGCGCGAGTGCGCCTGCGCCGTTTCGCCCGTTGCTCGCAATAGCGGGTTTTAAAAAGTCGGTTACAGCCGTGCTGCAGCGGTTGAATCGGTTGCTAAACTCACATATGTTTTTCATCGACTGGCATTGCTCTGGCCTGTCGTTTTATTGCGTTATGAGTGCTCGGGCATTGTTTTAGGCTGAAGTCTAAATTGCGTTGGGTGTGTTTTTTATATGGAAAAAGTGGTGTGCAAATATGTTTTTTAAAGTATTTTTTAAAAGTTGCTTTTCTGGGCAAAAGCATTCGAAGCGGCTCAAGCCTGCTGTTATTTTTACTATAATTATTCAGTTGCATTGTAACTGTTAACAAGATTTTGCACAACAAAATCGACTTTAGAGTAGCAAAGTTTTTCTGCAGTTTGAAAAACAAAACAAAAAAGAATTGCCCAGGGTCAAGTTATTATGGTGCACGTATTAGCTCAACTATAAAGTACTCATTCAATGATAAATATATATTTGTCACTTTCCACACAAAGCACAGTATGAATTATGTAAGTAGATCATTAGTGTAATTTATCATTAAACCATACACAATTTATCACAAGGTAGTAACTTATATTACTTAGAATCATAGAACTGTAGAGTTGGAAGGAACCCCAAGGGTCATCTAGTCCAACCCCTTGAAATGCAGGAATCTCAACTAAAGCATCCATGGCTGATGGCCATCCAACCTCTGCTTAAAAACCTCCAAGGAAGGAGAGGCCACCACCTTCTGGGGAAGTCCATTCCCCTGTCAAACAGCTCTTGCCATCAGAAAGTTCTTCCTGATGTTTAGTCGGGATTTCTTTTCTTGTAACTTGAATCTACTGGATCGGGTCCCACCCTCCAGAGCAGGAGAAAACAAGCTTGCTCCATCTTCCATGCGACAGCCCTATTGATATTTGAAGATGGATTATCATATCTCGTCTCAGTCTCCTCTTTTCCAGGATAAACAAACCCAACTCCCTCAACTGTTCCTCATAAGGCTTGCTTTCCAGACCTTTGATCATATCGGTTGCCATCCTTTCCACACTTCAATTCCTTCAAACTGATAATCTACTGCCACTGCATTTGCCCCAAAGTTCTGCCTTGACATCATTAGATGTTTAGAAAGTTGAGGTAATTTTGATCTGTTTTAGTATTAATAAGTCTTGTTTGTTTTAAAGTAGGGTTGTTAATTTTTATGTATCTTATTGTAGCACGCACCAACTGTTTTAGGAGTGTGCATGTGCATAATGCTGACCCCAGAAGTGGCTGGAACCAGTGGCGAACGGAGCCGCTTGGCCGGCAAATGCGGGGGCATCCCCCGGAGGTGGGGTGTCGCTCTGCAGCGCGCATGCATCGTGCGTCCTGATGTCACAATGCACGACGCATGTGTCAGGACGTACGGCGCGTGTGCGGAACTCGTAAGGCTGCCACACGCGAACAGCAGATGGACAGGGCAGCTTGGGAGTCGGGGGGGGCCTGCCGAGTGTCAGCCCCCCAGGCTGGAACATGGGGCGTACCGCCCTCAACACCCCCACCTTGCTCCGCCCCTGGCTGGAACAGAGGGTGGGGACGGGGCAGGGAGGAAACAGGGTGGAGCAAACTTAACATGCGCTCCACTGATGCGCACAGGGGTCAGGAATGCAAACCCCCCTCCCCTGCTAAACTGTTGTTGCCTGTTGTGTGTGTGTGTGTATAAATAAATAAATAAATAAACAAATAAACAAATAAATAAATAAATAGGGTATGTCTGGCCCCATCTCTTCATACTGCCAGGTAACTGATTAAGAGGCAGGTTTTTCAGCAAGTGTTTGGAGGGGAGGCCTGATTAGACAATTAAAATAACTTTGTCTGCTGCTATTAGTAATTGCTATGTATCATGGGAGTAGCCAGGATTTGTTTGGGGGTGGGACAGAACCAAGGTATATGTGATGCAGTTGGTCAGTTTAAGTATTTTCTTGATTGGGGGGGGGCAGCTGTTCCCCCTGCACCTCCCAGGCTATGCCCATGCTATGGAGTGCTTTTGTTATGAGTTGCTGTGTTTTTATTTAAGGCCCCATCTACAAAGTGCAGTTAAAACGGTATTGTACTACATTAAATAGTCTTGGCTTTCCTCAAGGAATCCTGAGAACTGTAGTTTATAACAGGTGCTGCATGTTGTTAGGAGGTTCCTATCCCTGTTCGTAGAGCTACGCTCTCCAGAATTTCCTGGGAAGAGGAATTTACCGTGCAGTCTATCAGTACTAATGGGACAAACTCATTGTTAAGTGTCCATGCTCCACGGAGGGCTCTCAGCGGCTGGAGTCTCAATGCAAGGAGGGAAAAGCCTTTTACCAAGACACCCAAGAGAGCAGGGTTCAAAGTGCAATGAAGCCTCAACAGGGGAAGGTAGGGTTGCCATGTGTCCTCTTTTTCAGGTGTAAAATTTATTTCCAGGTGGATTTTTAAAAATTTGCCAAAGTGTCTCTGGCTATACTTTCTGGAAAAGACATAGACATAACTGGTGGTTAAATACTTGCTTTCCTCTTCTCTTCTTCTGCCCCCACCCCTCAGCAATATATCACAACTTCTATTGCCTGCATATAGTAGGGGTATTTAAAATGAGAGTCGTTATAGCGTCCTCTTTTTTGCTCTTCAAAATACGGCAACCCTAAATTTGTTACCACGTGGGGGGGTGGTTTATATTCTCATGTTCTTTTGGAAAAACCAGGACAAGAGAGCATTAGCCTTTTTCTCCGGATGTTCCCCAATGTATAGTATTCACAGAGAGGTATACAGACAGATGGATGTCAACAACAACACAGTCTCAGAACCTGGAAGGAAGCATGTCACCACCCATGATTATTAACCATTCTCCGCTCCCTCCTCATTCTGTCTCTCTGCAACATGCACTGCAGCTCCTAGCAACAAGCCTTGAGTGGTGCTGGATGGTACTGGTAAATGACAGGAATGCAAGGAGATTAGCAACGGGCGAAAAAAGCAGCACCTGTCCAATTTTTATTTTCTGATTCCATCAGTGTCTCCACAACAGATGTGAAACATAAATCTATATCATTTTTAAAACAAACACCAAGCAATCCATAGTTCTTAACTAGGCATTCTAGTTTAGTGGAAGGAGCAAATACAAAGGACATAAAGCAGGAATTGCCAACCAGGGCCGTTTTTACCCGGAGGTGCAAGGGATGCGGGGCACCCATGCGCTGAATTCTGGGGGGCACCAAATGTATACCTACTATATACTGGTCCCTCTCGATCGGCGGCAGTGAAAACCAATGGAGCGAAAGTCCCTGCCCCCCTCCTCCGTTGCTCTGTTACTCCGTAGCATGAAATATTACCGAGTCAGGAAACAAAAGCAGTTTTTTTTCCGCTGCGTCGTCACTACAGGTGAGCGATTCCCCTCCCCCAAAAAAGCTCAAGAACTTTGAGTTCTGCCCCCCTAAAAAAGGTCAACAACATTGGTTTTCCCTCTCCCCCAAAAAGCTCAATAAAAGTTAATTTGGGGGCGGCTAAACTAAATTTGGGGGCGCTGGGCAGATCTTTGCACCCCGGCAGCGCATTTGCTAAGGACAGCCAACCCAGTGCCCACAAGCACCATGGTGCCTGCAGGGCTTTCACCGGAGGTGTCTTATCCCCTCTAGAAAGTAAATTATAAGGCAAAATGTGCAAGTACCTTCTAAGCAATTTCTGTGAAATGAGAGTGGGTATGATGTGGTCACCTTGTGTATTCCCCCCGCCCCCCGGGTTTGAGGATTGCACCCTGCTATTAGACAGCAAGGCCGGCTCACCCATGAGGCAAGGTGAGACAGACAACTGCCTCAGACAACAGGATCCACAGGGGCAGCAGATCCTGAATCAGATCTTTATTCCTTCTTTGCTCCTGGTGTCAATCTCCACTCCCCCACTCCTTCCCTGGCAGGGAGTGGGGCGTCATTTTGTAGTTTGCCTCAGGTATCAAAATGTCTTGGGCCGGCCTATTCAACATGAATGTACGTGTGTGTGTGTGTGTGATCAATATTGTGTTACCTCCACAATAAGGACCAGCAGGACATAGCTGATTTCCCTTGGCAGGCGTAAGGTTGTTTGAGGTGGATGTCTCTCTTGTGTTATGCCACACTCCCTACGACAGCCATTTTGTGTTATGCCCTTCTCCTATAGTAGCTATTCTGAGACTGGTGCCTGCAGTCAGTAGTGTAGGAAGGGCGGGGCGTAGGGGGTGCTGCGTCCTGGGTTTCAGGAGAGGGGGGGTGACAATTGGCGGGCCCTCCACGGACGGCCGGGGCAGCCCCACGAGCCGGCGCTCGCCTGACGGCTCCCCCAGTCGCCGTGGGAGCAGCAGCGCCGGGTGGGATGCACTGCGCATGCCTGGAAATTCTGGGCATGCACATTGCATCCGAGTTGGCGCTGCTGCTCCCGCGGCGACTGAACAAACCGCCAAGCGAGCGACGGCTCGTGGGGCTGCCCCGTCTGTAAAGCAGCACGGATGGGGCAGGCCCACAAGCCGCCGCCCACCTGGCGGCCCGCCCAGTCATTGCGGGAGCAGCAGCGTGGGGCTGATGGACTGCACGTGTGACATTTCCGTGCATGTGCAACCCGTCATGATACCCCGCCCCCAGGGGGGTGTCTCCGCGTGCCGCCCTGGGCGGCGCGGAGACTTCCTCCGCCACTGCCTGCAGTACTCTCTCAAAATTTGAAATGAGCCCAACTGGCCCACAAATGTTGGTGACCCCTGGCATAGTGACATAAGTCAGGGATGGAGCAAAGGCAGACTCATCCTTGGTTTAATCAACTCTTTATGAATCCTCGATCTTGAGTTCAAAAGAACAGCATCCAGGATCGAAGGAAACATGTTCCAAAGTAAATAAAGGGGCTTGTATCAGCAAATGAATTAAAACAACAACAACACCCTGTACCATTTAATCTTCTGGAATAAATAGAAGCAACAAATGTATTATCTACCATACCAGAAAAGCTGCAAGGTTTTTCAGCAGTTTAAATTCTTTTAATACTTTTTTTTCAGCTCAGTCAGTACAGCATGAGACTCTTAATCTCAGGGTCATGGGTTTGAGCCCCAAATTTGGCAAATAAATCCTGCACTGCAGGGGGTTGGACTAGATGACCCTTGGGGTTCCTTCCAACTCTACATTCTATGATTCTATGATAAACTAATCCAAGTATCTGAAGAAGTGTGCATGCGCATGGAAGCTCATACCAAGAACAAACTTAGTTGGTCTCTAAGGTGCTACTGGAAGGAATTGTTTTCATTTTTTTATTTTGTTTTAATCCAAATAAGCTTGTAAGGTTGTTATAAGTAATCACCCCCTCACAAAAAACTTATATTTCCAGAATACAATTCAATACAAAATTATGGGAAAGGGTAATTCTGGAGGATTTTATTTATTTATTTTAGAATAGCATACAAATAATTAAAAACACTTTGTAGACCACACAAGGTTTCATCCCTGACAACCAGATTGCAGTTGAAACATTTACTTTGTTAGCATGGTAATTCATTTTGGTTCCACAAGTACCGGTACTTTTGCCATAACAAAACAAATAGAATTTTCACAGCATTTCTAACATTAGGTTTCAATTGCTCATCCAAAAAAAAATAAAGGGTGAACAAAGATTTTTTTAAAAAAAAAACCATCTTGCAATGTGTTAATTTATCACTTAGCATAATGAACATACTATAATCCATATTTCAATGAGGCATTTTGGCTTCTTGGAGGAAGTATTGTGCCACCTGCTTCCTTGCTTTTTAAGTATCATATAGATTGGAATATATATGTTACCAAATGCTGATCATATTTAAGCATAATCTCCCTTTTTTGCAATTAAAATATTTGACATATAGATTAAAGGATTATATCTAACCACAGGTCACCTTTAAAAAAGTGTGCCCTGACTCTTAATAAAGAAGGGGGGGGGCAATTAAAACACACAGAAAAACCACATGGTTGTCTTTTCTGGACTATGGTGTTGGACTATAGGCTGAAGAGGTAAAGGTAAAGGACTCCGTACGGTTAAGTCCAGTCAAAGTTGACTATGGGGTTGCGGCACTCATCTCGCTTTCAGGCCGAGAGAGCTAGCGTTTGTCCACAGACAGCTTTCTGGGTCATGTGGCCCGCATGACTAAACTGCTTCTGGCACAACGGGACACTGTGACGGAAACCAGAGTGCACAGAAATGCTGTTTATCTTCCCGCCACAGCTGTACCTATTTATCTACTTGCGATGGCGTGCTTTCGAACTGCTAGGTTGGCAGGAGCTGGGACAGAGCAACGGGAGCTCACCCCGTCGCGGGGATTCGAACCTCCGACCTTCTGATTGGGTGGCGCTGTGGTCTAAACCACCGAGCCTCTTGGGCTTGTCGATCAGAAGGTCAGAACTTGGAGTCATCTAGTGAACCTGAATGGTGGGAGATCCAGAACCAACAAGAGGAAGCATTTCTTTATACTGTGGAGTTCCCCACTACCCGCTGTAGCAATACCCACCAATTAGATTGGCTTTAAAAGAGGATTGACAAATTTGTGGAGGATAAGGCTACCCGTGGCTTCTAGTCATCATGATGGCCATGGGGTTCCAGATTATGTTTCTGAATGCCAGTCACTGGGCAACAGCAACAAGATTGTCTGTTGCCCTTAGATCCTGCTTGTGGGATTCCCAGGAACATCTGTTTGGCTACTGGGGAAAACAGGATCAGCCCCAGCTATTTTGTTGCCCCAGGCACAGAGTAAGATGCTGCCCCCACCAACCCAAATTCCACATACAGAAGCTGAATCTTACTTCCACACTGGCAATGGGATAGCATCCTACAGGTTGGGATGGGGGCAGAATTTCAATTACCAGTAAGTTCATATTTAAAGGCAAACCCACCAAATTTGCACTTCCTGTACCAATGCAGGAACTGAAACCTAGCCATCCTTCGAAATTCACAGTTCTCCAAATTTTGCAATGCAGTTCCCCAGCCAAATAATGCATACAAATACACACACTAGCGTAAAGTGTGCATAAAATGCATATAATAGTGAAAAATGACACATACCAAAATGCATGATAATAGGGGAAATCGCTTTGCAAATATTTTCACATCGGGGAAAATTGCATATAAAAGTGTGTCTTCATAGGAGAAAATCGCACTAAAACGCTGGCCATTTTTTCATCGGACTTTAAAACAAAATCACAAACAGCTGCGGAAATGTGGAGAATGGAATTTAAGATTGGAACAATGAGAAATCAAGAGAACTGAAATTGACAGATCCATCCATCCTTAATTCCAGTGCACCTAACAGCAGTGTGCTATTTTAGGGAGTGGATGAACAGGCCTGTGGTATGCACAGCTCTGATCTCCAACAGAAGGGCCCTCAAGAGAAATGGATGTTGGGTTCTGCCTACTTTTGCCCCTGTACTGCCCACCACTGGCATATAGCCCTCAGAAGGTTACCCTGAAGTGAGAGTGGCCCCCAAGCTGAAAGGACCACTTAACTTCCACTGGTGCAGTGATTGTGGTCCATCACAGCCCCTTGGAGGTTGGGGGACACACCTACATCCCTTGTGGTTGGCCATTTGCTTTGACCTCAGCCGGCAGCGAGGGGCAACAGGATAACCCAATTCAAACTGGCCTATGGTGGCCAGGGTTTGGGGGCAGGGCTTCAGCGGTGGACCTGGAGAACAAATGCTTCATTCTGGTCTGCCACTGAGTATTTAAGCCAGCTGTGCAAGGTGCCAGCAGCACAGTCGGGGAAGCTGAACAACCCACCTACCCACCCTGTAAATTGGCAGTGCCCTAAAGGAATGTGGGCTGTGTGTATGAAGAACCTTACTGTGGAGATAATTGGTAACCATATTGATGGCCAGGGAGGGTTTGCCTTCAGAGATATTGGGCCAGTGAGGGGTTGTCGTTGTTTTGCCTTAGTTGTTTGTCACAGAAAAGGCATTGGGTTGAATCCTTAGCCTGTTTCCGGTGGGTGAGATGCTACCTCACCTCCTTGAGCAGGTGTGATATCTCCGAGTACCCTGGTAAAGGGGTCTGGGTCGAAGAATCTGTCTGGAAGTTCATGCAGGGTTGGGGGTGGATGGATGAGCCAAAGAACTTCCCATATGGCAGCCCAGGGGGTCACCTTGGTTGACCTGCGTCTTGAGGTGACCCTGAACCTAGGCACAACCCTGTTCAATGTCAGCCATCTGTCAGGCAGCTGTCTCAGGATACATACCCAACGTCAAAGCCTACAGACATCTGTAATCAATAAAGTTGTGGAGATTTTCAGCTACACAACATTGTTGTGTCAGTTTATTCTTATGTTTCACCAACCCTTCCTGGCTCCTGGGAGCTCACTGCGCATGGGCTCACAAAAGATTCCCCGCTTCTGTTCCACATAATACACCACGGAGTTTTCGTAAATTAAGAGCATGCACACTTGGGTCATGGAGCCAGCGGTCTGGATAGTGAGCATCTTGTTTCCAGCAGCCGATATCTGTACATTTGAATCATCATTCAACAGCACGTGACACTAAATGGGGTGTTCTGTCCCCCATTGGCTCACGTCCCAACACCTAGCAACTGAAGAATTTCAACATGAATGTATTCTCCTGGTGATTCATCCTAAAAGCTATGGCTATTATTCTACAAACATTACATCTGGTTTTGCAGTGCCTCAATGGCAATCAATGGCCATTGCTACTTCTTATGGCCATGGTTATGGGAAGATGAAGATGGAAAACATCACTTGAATGGATTCCTAAGACTCACAGCTACCATACTTCTTAAAGAGCTGCAATGTTTTTATTTTCTCAGCATCAGTAGGCTTTCCAAAAGACCGTTTCTGTATCCACGCAGGTGAGCTGTAACCTTCTGAAAATTGCATCAAGGTAGAGTGATATTGGGAGGGAAAAAATAATACACAGAAAAATTAGTGCCTGACATAGCATTTTTACAGCACAATCATTTAGATGGCTGTTCAAACCGAATCCCCATTGAGTTCAATGGGACTTGCTCCTAGGGAGCCTTAGATTTAACTCATATACACACTTCTCTGGGAGCAAGTTCTATTGAACTTAATGGGACTTACTTTTGAGTAAACATGCATAGAGTTGCACTGCACATTTCTAAGCAGTCAAAGTGGCAATTAAGGGCATCTTTTTATTATTTTATAGATCTTATTTTTTTCAGTGAGTGTGTGTGGGGGGGGAACACCCTTACAAGAACAGTTTACCAAATACATAAGAATAAAACGGCAAAAAACCCAGCCACAAAATCATTTCCTGATTTAAAAACAAACATTTTCAAACTATGTTTGAAAGCACAAACGTAGCTTTCTTAATAAGCTGCTATCATGGTATCCGAGCGCCCTTAGTGTACAAGGTTTTGTTTTTAGAAAGAAAGAAGGAAAGAAAGAAAAATTGAAAAGAGCATGCTTACCATAAACTCTTAACAGTGATAACTTGATTCAGGAAACAGTATGCAGGATGAATGCAGTAAACACCCAAAGACTTAAACTGCAGGAAATTGGAGCAGCTGAAAAGAGAATATTGTATTGTGAATTAACAGCATTTCTAACTTGCACGTATACCTTAATGAATTCAGCTATCTGAGAAAACATAGGGGAAGGATTCAGAGAGGTCATTCTCTCGACTGAAATCGGTAATGCATGCTGCTAGCTATAGCAGCCATCTCTTTGCTCCAGGGGAGTCTCCCAACAGTGAGCACTTGGCTCCAGTTGACTTGCATCCTGTTCAACGCAAACCATAGTTTGCTATTACATCAGAACAAAATAAACAATGGTTTGTGATTACCTTCCAAATCAGAAATGGAAACCACGTTCAAGCCACATTGAAAGTTGTTTTGCAAATGCAACCAGAGTTTCCTGGTTTGGGTGGAATAACTATAATTTACACTATACAGAAATTAAGTGAATTGCAGTGCTGCTGAGAGTATGGAGTACCAAGAAAAATATTATGGAGTATAGGCAAAATATTAGAGCATTACATCCACACTTCTTACTAGAGTTTGGGGGACATGTATAACGTAATAGGAATTCCAGGGAAAAACACACACACAAAAAGTAGTGTTTTAGACTACTGAGGTTTGTGATGTCACAAGCAATATGTGCCTTATCTACATTACATAGGTAGAAAGGACAAACCAGCTGCAGTGTGTGGTTAAAAGAGCAGGAAATGACTAGGATCCTTTGAGAAGATACAGCAGACATAAAAGGAACATTGCCAGATCATTTGGGAAATGGGAACTTCTTCAGTGCCTCCATGAAGGAGAGATAATGAAGTTCCACTGTCAAATGACAGCTGTTTTTGCTCCATCGAAACCCAGAGAGAGAATACTGGTAGCAGCATCTGTGCTCTCTTGAGAGATTATCCCTGAAGAATCAACGAGCCAGTGAGTAAAAGGAAATTTGATTTACCGGTACTGTGTTTGTACCAAGCTAGGGGAATAGTAGTCACCTGTAGCAACACATGATGTCACAGACGGGGATGATGTTGCCAAAGTTGTCATTGAAAAATAAAGAAATCTTGGGATGAACCATTGAGGTCCTACAGATCCCCTGACCTTCATTCCAAGGAACCCTTCTCACTGCTCAGTGACTGGGATACACGCAACAATATGAATATGGCCTGAGAGTTGTTATTATTTTTAACTTACTGTTCTGAACTGATGTGTATGTCGGTCTGGCCGTGGTCTCATGGAGCGGAAGCTCCTGGATGCTTGTTCTGGCTCCATCCATCGCCAGCCGAAGACTCTGAAGCTGCAATCCATCGAGATGCTGACGCTGCAACTCTGTCACCACAGCAGCGTTTTCAGGACCAAGGTTTGCTATTTGATCTGGGGACAGCTCCTGAACAAAGCAAAAGCAGATTTTCATGCTGTTTATTTATTGTGTTTCTAACTCAACCTTGTTCTCCAAGGAGCTAGTGTGCATGGTTCTCCCCCTCCTCATTTAATCCCCCACAACAACCCTGGGAGGGAGGTTAGGCTGAGAGGCAGTGACTGGCCTGAGGTCACACAGTGAGCTTCATGGCTGAGTGGGGATTTGTACCCTGGGTCTGCCAGGTCCTAGTCCAGCACTCTGACCACTACGCCACATCAGCACTCATGAAGGATTTTCCTGTACAGGAGCACCAGGTGATTGAAAAGTGAGCAGCACACAGGGAATTGCAGAGTAAATGCATTCAGTATACAGCACATATTGAGGCTCCAATACTTTGGCCACCTCATGAGAAGAGAAGACTCCCTGGAAAAGACCCTGATGTTGGGAAAGATGGAGGGCACAAGGAGAAGGGGACGACAGAGGATGAGATGGTTGGACAGTGTTCTTGAAGCTACTAACATGAGTTTGGCCAAACTGCGGGAGGCAGTGGAGGATAGGGGTGCCTGGCGTGCTCTGGTCCATGGGGTCACGAAGAGTCGGACACGACTGAATGACTGAACAACAACAACATACAGCACATAGGAGCCAGTGTGGGGTGGCGGTTCATGTGCTGAACTAGATAAAATGGAGAGGGGGTGAAGCTGGTATGCTACCTTGAACAATTTGGGGGAAGAGTTGCAACCAGTATTAGCCCTACTCAAAGTAGACCCATTGAAATAAATGGACATGACTAACATTGGGGGGATTTAGTTTGTTTCATTTAGTTAATTTGTTAGTTGTTCTGCATATGTTTGTTTGTTGAGTGAGGGAAATATAATAGTGTAATACAGTTATATCAACATGCTTTATTGAACAGATAACATCCTCTGCTTATGTATTTAATTATTCTTGAAAATCCCATCTATCTATCTATCTATCTATCTATCTATCTATCTATCATCTATCGTGTGTATGATCACAAGAATCCAGGAGTATCTGTATTTTCATCTATACAATGTAGAAGGTTGTGTGTCTCGCTGGTGTGTGGTGGCAAACCAGATGTAGGAGCTGGATAAGGCAACACACCGATACCAAGCTATCTCCCATATATGACAATTTATCCTCCTAGCAGTTTCTGCTCCATCGTTTCACATCAGCAGCTTCAGAGCCAACCGTCTGTCTTCATTTGTGCTTGCAAAATGTTACACTAGAAAAACAATGATGCAATCAATGTGATCCACAAAACGAAGAGATGTCATTGACCGCCTCGGCTGTCGGATCTTTTCTTCAGGTGCAAAATAATCTGTCGAGTGAGGCCATATTATTAAGCCTTCTTTGAAAACCGGCTACTGTTATAATTGCACAGTAATTATCTTTCCACGTAGAACAAAGATGGCAATTTGTGCGACTGACACCTATAATAGCACCTCTGAGTTCTCCTTGATTTTGTAGAACATTCTTCATCTTTCAAAAAATTCTCTTTCCCCATTTAGAGTTTACAAAAAAGAGGAAGAGAGAACCCAGATATTGACTTTCATCAAGAGGAGAGGAGCTTTTTTTTAGCTTTCTCAAACAACCACCCTTGCAGTAGAGGTTGCATCACAAAGCTATTTCTCTTTGCTTAAAAAATCAACAAGCAACATGGTGGAGAGGGGGTGATGCTGAAGTTTAGTGAAATAGCTCTGCTAAATATATGGAACCCCAATGAAGGGATTAATGGACTATCAGTGGTCTGATGAGCCTGAGCTAGAGACCAATATGGTAGCAACAGCTTTGCTGTGACACACCTGGGATGGCCTTGCAACTTACCTGTGGATCCTGGTTTACCACGTTCTGACCTGTGTATAAGTCCAGGAATTGCAAACTACATTGGGTTCGCTTTTAAAATGCAGAGTAAATGAAAATTTCCTCAATCTCTGCTTCATGTTATGTGCACAACACATTGCTATCATTCACTGGACTTCCAGCATGCACAAGCTATATGCTGCAAACCCCAGGGGAACTCTTTTGTGTCCTTAGCTTCACCATGGAGTAAATGCAGCTATATAGAGAGATATCAGCTCTGCTGGAACATGGCCATTGTTACTTATTATTGACTATTTGTTTACGCTGCCCTTTTACTGTCAGAACAACCCTGTCAGGTAAGCTGGGCTGTCAGGTAATAAGCTGTCAGGTAATAATTGGCCCAAGGTCACACAGTAAGCTTTGTGGCAAAATGGGGATTTGGACCCTAGTCTCCTGAAACTCTAACCAGGTGTATGGAACATTTGCCCCCCCCCAGATGTTGTTGGACTACAACTCCCATCAGCCCCAGCAAGCATGACCAATGCCCAGGGGTGATGGGAGTTGTAGTGCAGCAGCATCTGGAGGGCCAAAGCTTCCCCACCCCTGCCACTACACCCTAGTTTAATATTTCTAGAGACTTAAGAAGAAGCCCATCTTAGTGTCCTCTGAATGAAGATATGCACTCACATCGCTGTTTATAACAAAGCAGAAGCAATGGGGGAAAGAATCAAAACATCCACAACACTTACTTTGAAGATTTCATCAGGGATATATTTTATTGCTGTTGGATGGAAATAGGGCATCAATTTTTTATCAAGAGCTTTTAATTCTTCCCCATTTAAGCCGGCTAGAGAGGGGGGGGAAAGATTGAGAGAGTGAGAAAAAAGAGATCAGAGTGCAGCCTACTTAGTTCACACCACGGTGGATTAGGCTGAATTTGGGGGCAAACGTACATTTCAGAGCCTCTGTATGCTTTAGCTGATCAATATTTGATTCTAAAATGTTTTCAGACACCTCTGGGAAATCAGGCCTTTAAGAAAACAAGGAGGTTCTCTGCAGGTAAATGAAAGTTCAATGCACAGCCCTTGTAAAAGTGCACTTTATTAATCCAATTTTCTTTTTCCTTTTGTTTCTGTTTTAAGGGCAAAAGTTGCCATTTCTGCTTCTGTTCTTTCCCATCTCCCATTATTCTGCTTGCAATCTCCCAAAACATCCATATATGGAACATATTAATAAGCTGTGCCACACATATTATGAGCCAACGTCGCACAATCCAACATAGCATAGTTGCCAATGTTAGCCATGCTCAGAGTAGGCCCACTGAAATTAATGAACACGAGCAAGTCCTGTCCATTCATTTCAATAGGTCTATTCAGAAGGAATGACACAACCCATAGGGTTGTATCCAACAGCAGTCACACTCAGAGCAGGCACACTGAAATTAATATATGTGACTAAGTTAGGTTCCTTCATTTCGGTGGGTCTACTCAGAATAATAGAATTTGTAGAGTTCAAAGAGACAACGGGGGTCATCTAGTCCAACCCCCTGCAATGCAGGGATATTTTGCCCAACATTGGGCTCAAACCCATGACCTTGAGATTAAGAGTCTCATGCTCTACCGACTGAGCTATCCCAGCTGAGTAAACTTAGTTGGATACAACCCATACTCACCCTGACACATGTCCCATTGAACACAATGGAACATATTTCAAGCAGACATGCATAGGATTGCACTTTTAAACTCTTTTATTTCAATGGGTTTAATTGCTCCTAACTTGGCTACATTATAGGCACCACAACATCCCACTATTGGATCTAAGGTTAATGGTGAGTGACCAGATACAGGCTAGCAGTTGTTATGTTCCAGGAACCTCAATTCATCTTTTCCCTATTTCCCCTTCTGTCTTCTGATACAAAGATATAGTAGGGTACAAGGTGGACCACATCGCTCACAACATCCTTGCTACGGATGCGAGCCACCTTACCTGCAATGTTGCCAGTCTCCTGCAGGATAGATCTGTCCCACCCTGTAGCAATTCCAAACACAGACTCTGCCTTCTTCTTAAACTCTTTCAGAACGTTTGTGCTGCATGGCAGAGAGCCAATTCTTGAAACAACAGCACTGCAGAAAGGACAAAAGGGGACTGTAATTTTACAGTTACAGGTGGGTAGCCGTGTTGGTCTGCCATAGTCAAAACAAAATAGAAAATTCTTTCCAGTAGCACCTTAGAGACCAACTGAGTTTGTTCTTGGTATGAGCTTTCGTGTGCATGCACACTTCTTCAGATACACTGAAACGGAAGTCACCAGATCCTTAAATATAGTGAGGGAGTGGGGAGGGGTATTACTCAGAAGGGTGATCACTGGAAAGGTGCTACTGGAAAGAATTTTCTATGTAATTTTACAGTGAAGGATAGGCGTGCCTGGCGTGCTCTGGTCCATGGGGTCACGAACAGTCGGACACGACTGAACATCAACAACAACAACAACAATTTTACACAGTTGGAAAAGCCTGAATATGAAAGTAGACTTAGTGGCGCTTCATGCATGAGATTCTTCCTAGACAGCTGTAAGGAATCATAATATCACGTTCGTTTGCACGATGAGTATCTATTTTGCTGCTTCCCACAGCTTCCATATATACATGTGCAATTATCACCTGAAAATTTTGACACTCATGGGGCGGCGGAAGAAGACATGTGTGAAGCAGCTCTGTGCATGAGCTGGATATCAAATGAAAAAAAGATGAGATAGCAAATAATATTTAATATGTTGATCAAGGCAATCATTTGCACTTTCTTTCTTTCTTTCTTTCTTTCTTTCTTTCTTTCTTTCTTTCTTTCTTTCTTTCTTTCTTTTTTAGTGGGCTAGCACCTGGTACTAGTTCATGATTCATAGCTTAAAAGCCCTGCTTAGGGTTCTCAGGTCAGGAGCATCACAGATCCTGCGATTGCAGGGTCCAAACCTGGGACTTTGGGGTGGTCCCTGGTGATGATGTCATGAAGGCATTCCTCAGTGACATCATAAGGCTGTTGTGATATTATGACATGACGAGCTGCGAACGCTGCAGCAAGGTCACAAGACTCAAGAGTCATGTTTCCTCTCTGTGGGAATTACACTGGGCATACCAGCTCCCACACATGTGATGTCATTGTATTTTACTATTGTATTCTTTACTTTCTGTTTTGCATCGGAGATGAAGGTCGCATTTACAGACAGCTCTGAAATAATGAGCTGCTGCGCAGAGGCATACTCTGCTTTTTATCTACAATAAAGTAGATCTTAGCCAAATGGCTTGTGTATGTTGTTTTCAAGCTGGGAACAACTGCATATTACATTGTGCCCCTGGACTCTAGGAGCAGAGGGCACGGAAGCTTCGTCCGTCTTGGGGTCAGTCTCTCAACTTGCCCCCGCGGGAAGTTTTCATAACAAAGGCAACCCCATGAGATGGAGGTTAATTAAGAAAAGGGAGCAGAGGAAGGCAGACACTCCAAAGTGTAACCTATGCTATCATTTGCATCCAGCCCCTGCTGGGCTGAAGCTTCGAAGGGAATCTTGCCCACCTGGAGATTCAAGCTCCCCATCCGTCACTTGGAGGGGATCAGCCAAACCTGGAGACTTCAGGCGAGACTGGAGGTCTGGCAACCCTAGCCCTGTTGGGTCAGGCCAATGGCCCATCTAGTCCAGCATCCCTGCTCTCACGGTGGTCAGTCAGATGCCTCAATGGGAAGCTCATAAGCAAGACTTGAGTGCCACAGTCCTCTCCCTCGCTTGTGATTTGCAGAAACTGGCAATCGGAGGCAGACTGCCTGCCACAGTAGAGGTAGAACAATACACATCATGGCTATTAGCCTTGTCCTCCATGGATTTGTCAAATCCTTTTTTAAAGTTATCCAAGTTGGTGGCCATCACTGCTTGTTGTTGGAGTGAATTCCATAATGTAGTTCTCTGTTGCGTGAAGAGGTCCTCTCCTGAACTTCAGGGTGCATGCAACATACGTATTTCCAGTAGTCCCAAGACCTTTTAGTCTCAGCAGGCTTTTAATGTTTAATTGTCAGGGATTCTTAATAATAATAATAATACATTGTTGTTGTTGTTGTTGTTGTTGTTGTTGTTGTTGTTGTTGTTGTTATTACCCCGCCCATCTGGCTGGGTTTCCCCAGCCACTCTGGGCAGCTGCCAACAGAATATTAAAAACACGATCAAACATCAAACATTAAAAACTTCCCTAAACAGGGCTGTCTTCATTATAGCTGTCAACTTTTCCCTTTTTTAAAGGGAAATTCCCTTATTCCGAATAGGATTCCTCGCAAGAAAAGGGAAAAGTTGACAGCTATGCTTCAGATGTCTTCTAAAAGTCAGATATAGTTGTTTATTTCCTTGACATCTGGTGGAAGGGCGTTCCACAGGGCGGGTGCCACTACCGAGAAGGCCCTCTGCCTGGTTCCCTGTAATCTCACTTCTTGCAGTGAGGGAACCACCAGAACGCCCTCGGAGCTGCTAGCTTTCAAGCTAATATGCTTTTACTAGTGTTGCTAATGAAGACAGGAGTGCCTGGCGTGCTCTGGTCCATGGGGTCATGAAGAGTTGGACACGACTAAACAACTAAACAACAACAGTGTTGCTAATATATTAATATTTTGCATATTGGTTTTAACTGTATTCTGTTTTAGTACTCTTTATTGTAAGCCTGGGGATTATTATTATTATTAGTAGTAGTAGTAGTAGTAGTAGTAGTAAGGAACATTTCTCAGAAAAAATATGACTTTTACTGTTAATATTATTATTTATTTATTCAGTTTATTAGTTGCTAGCTATATGAAGAGTCTCTAAGCAACTTACAAAAAAGTTAGGAGCTCAACATGCAAAATAAAATCAGAGATCACAATAAAAGCCATACAACGTTAACTTTTTTATTTTATTTATCTTTTGTAAGTGCATTGTTAATGGAAGAAATGTGTTGTTGTACCTGAACTCAACTGCATTTATAGTTTCAATCTCTGTGGAGTTGAGAGCACAAAGATTATGGCCTAGTCCAGCCAAATCAAAGCTTTTCAGGGTGTCCATTCCTTGACCTGAGTCTTCCAGAAAGCCCTGTAAAATCGACCTGGCCTGAAAAACAAACACAACGAAGATCTAACTCAGTTAAAAGCAGTTAAATGAAAAGGTCACAACAAGACTCTGCACCCCAGGAAGTTACGATGCAACTGATTATCATGGAATCAGGATGTTTGCACAGAAAATAATGATAAAAGCGGCTTTTGCATTGAAAGTGAAAAAGAACTTTTTTTAACCAACAATGCATGTTCTAGTCAAATATTGTCCATGAATCAAATTATAGGATGTCACCGTGGCAAAGAAGCAGTTTACTTAAAGGATCTTTTTAAGCTAGTCCCAGAGGTCTGGGAGCACTTTACTTGAAGGATTGCCTTAGCAAATATCTAGTTTCTTGACCCCTTTGATCTGCAGAACTGGCACATTTACAAGTGCCACATAATGGTCATTGCAAACTTGCAAGGAATCAATCCTTCGATGCAGCAGAATCTACACACTGGAACTCCCTGCCCATTTATATGCACAAGACGCCTTCATTGTATCATATTTGGTGCCCATTTAAATGCCTACCTAGGCATGAAATTTTAACATGCATTCTATTATGTTGTTTTATTATGTGCTACTCTATTTAAAATGGGTGGTTTTATTTACGGTATATTTTGATTGTTTTTTTAGATGTAAACTTGTTTTTAATTTTTTCCTTTTTAAAAAATATGATTTTTATTAAATTTTCTGTTTTTCAATTTCAAATAAACATTTTACATACCGTATATACTTGAGTATAAGCCGACCTTTTCAGCCGGGGGGAGCAGCAAGAAAGGAGCCCTTTTGGGCCGCTGCTTCTGCCGCCACAGCCGCCCACCTCTCAAAAGGGCAGCAGGGATTGGTGCCGCATTTGGGAGAGGCACAGCGCTCTCCCAAATGCGGCACCGATCCCTGCTGCCCTTTTGAGAGGAGTGCGGCGGCGGCGGCAGCCCAAAGGGGCTCCTCCCACCGCCACGCTCCTCTCAAAAGGACAGGGTTATAAACAGCTCCTTCCTCCTCCTCTACCTTTGCCACTGTTGGCATTTCCCATCCTCGGCTTAAACTCGAACCAATAAGTTTCCCCAGTTTTTGTGGTTAAATTAGGTGCCTCGGCTTATATTCATGTCGGCTTATACTTGAGTATATAGGTACTTAAGATATCAATGACTTCCCTTCTTCTCTTTCCATGGTCACTTTACATATCTAATATCCCTGCATATTTTACAAAAACTATACCAATCAGTTTTCCATTATTACATCCATCAAAACTTATTCACACTGTTGAGTTTCTCTTAATGCTGCCAGCATTTTCAGCTGTACACAGTTATATTCCATATATTCAACCAACGTTTTCCAATCTTCTTTAAACGTATGTTCTTCTTGTTCTCTTATTCTATATGTTAAGTCTGCAAGTTGTGCAAATTCTGTCAACTTAAGTTGCCATTCTTCTTTGCTTGGGACCTCGCTCATTTCCCATTTTGGGGCTAACGAAACACGAGCCGCAATTGTTGCATACATAAATAAGCTTTTCTGACAATAGGGAATTCCCAATTTTTGATTTTGTACATTATTCTTTATAAACTACTTAGAGAGTTTCTGTCGTTTAAGTGGGGGATTCCGCAGTAGGGGATTTTGCAATGTCGTCCTTCCCAGGGGCAGAGGAAGGGGGGCGCGGCAGATGCGGAATGCCCCGGGTGTCACCACTGAGGGGGGTGACAAAATGCCAGGCAGCACTCACCGCGGGGTCTGCAGTGTGCCCGAGCCACGAGCCTCTCCAGGGAGAGACGCAGTGGCTTGGGCGCACGCAGGCTCCGCGCTGCCCAAACGGTTCACCCACTGCCTCCCCCCCCAGCTGTAGGGCAGCTGAGTGGGAGGAGGCAGGAAGACTCTGGAGGCCCTGCGGTGCGCCCTGCCCTTATGGGCGACTTGCCCCTTGTGCCCAAGCAGCTTCCTCCGCCGCTGGCCCTTCCCAGCCTTTTCTGCCACATGGAGCTGCTGTAGAGGGGTAAGAGCCACAGGGGCGGAGCAAGGGGGTGGGGGGAGGGCGGTCCGCCCCGGGTACCGCCCTGAAGAGGGTGACACTCTGGGGGCAGGCCCTACCCCCGCGATCGAGCGCAGCAACTTTTAAAAGGCTGCAACGCGCGAACAGCAGCACAGCGTCTGTGCTGCTGTTCACGCGCTGCAGCCTTAAAGGTTGCTGCACCGCACGGAAGGGGTGCCGGCCGATCACGCCCACCATCTTGGGTGGACATGCGCAGTCCACCCATGATGGCGGGCGTGATCGGCTGGCACCCCTTTCGACCAACGCCACGCCACGCCGCGTTTTAAGGCTGCAGCGGGTGAACAGCTGCTGTTCACCCGCTGCAGCCTTAAAACGCAGCGCAGCGCGGCCCAGTGCTGGTCAGAAGCGGTGCCAGCTGATCGCACCCGCCATCTTGGGTGGACTGCGCATGCGTCGTGACGTCATGACGCGCGTGTGGGGAGGGGTGCCTTTCAAGTTTGCCGCCCCAGGCGGCAGATTGGCTTCCTCCGCCCCTGAAGAGCCACTAGCTAGGAATGTGCTTATATCTCTAGCTCAGCAAATGAGAAGCCACCCCTCTCCCTTCCCAATCTGCTGCCAGTTTTTCTACATGGCAACCATCCTACAGTGGATTCACCATTAGACACGCTCACCTGCGTAGGGCTCCATTCTGTTTGCTGGCTGAGTGCAACAACGGTATCAATAGAACCCAAATCCAGCATTCCAATTTCAGTCTCATTTAGCACCGCAGCAATGTGCCCAAGGGAAACTATGTGGTAGCTCTTCCAGCTTGTCAGGGGGCCCCAAGACTTTAAAACAACAACAACAACAACAACATCTTGGGGTTAGCCAGGAATTATCCCAGGGCAGAAGGTGTGACACCTCACTTTTTAAAAGATAGTAACTTTTTAAAAACAAATTATCGTTTAAAATCAATAATGCGGCATAAAGTAAACAAAGATCGCAGCCTCATATAAGAGGTAAAACAAGTAACATAAGTTTATATATATAACAAAGGTTACTCCTATCTGCTGGGTTGACATATGGAACATTAATGGAATTTATTCTAAGAATATAGCAAGGAATCTACATCTTTTGAAATATCTCGTGAAAACTGCTAAGAATTTAACATGTCAATTATGCACACATGACCCTTACATTTATTTGATATTTGGGGAGGTGTGCGTGTATAATTGTTTTTGTATTACCAGTTTATATACATATATTTTAAAAAACTGTAATAATAAAATTAAAAACACAAAACAAGTTCTCCGGCAAAAATTATTTCAGAGCTATGGCTGTCTTTTGGTTTGAGCTTAACAATGTAGTTTTGCTAAAAATACCTGCTGCCTGAAGGATTATACATGGTTTAGTACATTACAGAAGTAAGCACGTATCTTCCAGCTGAGCACAGCTGGTGCATGCTAATCTTGATGGTAATTTCTATGGGCTGGAGAGATCACCCTCTAAGAATTTTTTTTTTTTTACGTTACTTTTTTTTAAAAACTCAGCAAGCAGCTTTTGACTCATGACAGCAAAATCATCAGATCAATCTTGCTGTTAAGATTGAAGTGGCTTTGCCTTGTTCTATGGTTGCAGCGTTCCTCCCCGCATGTAAATGGGGGCAGCCACTGGCTTTTTTCTTTTCTTTTCTTTTGCTGGGGTGGGAGCAGAAACTGTCAGGTTCTAAGCACCGTGCAGCCCTGGGAATCTATGGTTTCCTCAGAGGAGGAAGTTTAGGACACCCCACCTAGGACCTTCATACTGCCAGTCAGAGATGGGCAAATATGTCAATGTTGGTTTCTCTCAGTTTCTCATCTTTCCAACCTTAAATCTCCACATTTCCGTGTTAATTTGTGATTTATTTTTTTTAAATTAGAAGTCCTCATGAAAAGTCACCAGCATTTTATTGCAAATTTCTCCTATACATGCAACTCCAAATTCAAATGGGAGTGTAATCTGTTCTGAGACAAATCACAAATATTTTAAAAACTGTTGGAGATGCTGGGGGGATTGAACTTGTGACCTTCTGCATGCAAGGCAGATGTTCTGCCACTGAGCTACAGCCCTTCCCCATCTAGTACTCAGCTACATTAGCCATGTTACAACGCTATAACTGTGTTATAAGCATGCAACACCAGATGGCACTGTAGAGCACAAAACTTTGTCTATGCGATTTTACATAGAGTTTTTCTTTTTCTTTTGTTATAACAATTTAATTTATGACTTTATGACTTTAAATTAGTGTGCTTTTTCCCCTGGGTGTAGATCCAGCCCTAGTTTGGCCTTAAGTCGACATTCAACATTCGATCTATTATCATAGATCTAGGATACCCGAGTCTGTTAGGGCATGGCAGAAATGAATAAACGATAGTATTCAGATAATATTTGGGGTATGAAGGGATAATACAAGCAGCAGAACTGTGCCAGACAAGAAATTCCAGGCCAGGCTACCTAATAATCTTTTGGAGGTCCCGAGCAACAAAGATGCTAGGTTGGCCTCAACTAGGGCCAGGACCTTCTCAGTATTGGCCCCGACTTGGTGGAACGGTCTATCACAAGAGACCAGGGCCCTGCGGGATTTGGCATCTTTCCGCAGGGCCTGCAAGACGAAGCTGTTCCACCTGGCCTTTGGGTTGGTTTCTGTTTGATATTTATGCTTCATTCTTTTATTGGTGGGTTATTTGAAATGAGACTGCAGTTTTAATATTGAATTTTTAAATTTGTATTTTAATCTGTTATTTTAAATTGATTGTGTTTATGTTTTTGCTGTGATTTTAATTAGCGTTAGCCGCCCTGAGCCCGGTTTTTGGCTGGGAAGGGCAGGGTATAAATAAAAATTTATTATTATTTATTATTATTATTACTAATTGCAGAACCATTAAGGATCAACGGGGAGCCATTAAGGGCAATTGGCAATGCGAAAAGCTATCCTTCCCCACCTGTTCCGAGTAATGGACAGAGACAGGAGGTTTGGGAGGCTGCCAAGGTGATGGGGGGGGATGTGATGTCACAGGAAAATTTGTCCTTTTGAAATTTAAAGGTGTTCTGGGAACAAGAAGGAGGAAGGAGTCAGAACCATCTTGGCACTGGCTGGAGGAGGCTGCACCGAGAGACTGGGAGCGATGGCTGGCTGCTGCTATGGACCCCATTAATCTCGGAGGGGAGTGAGAGACTGTGGGAGAGATTCATGGGGTCTGTGAGGGGGATTCTGTCAGGAGGGTTCATTCTGACCTGTGGTAGAGCTGAGGAGAGCCGAGAACTCTCAGTATATGCTCTAAGGTTCTGAATCGCAGAACACTGTTGTTATTACAGTGGTACCTCTGGTTAAGTACTTAATTGGTTCCGGAGGTCCATTCTTAACCTGACATTGTTCTTAACCTGAAGCACCACTTTAGCTAATGGGACCTCCCGCTGCCGCTGTGCCACCAGAGCACAATTTCTGTTCTTATCCTGAAGCAAAGTTCTTAACCTGAAGTGTTATTTCTGGGTTAGCGGAGTCTGTAACCAGAAGCGTACTTAACCTGAAGCGTGTGTAACCTGAGGTACCACTGTATTATTATAATAACAGTATTTTATGATGCATCTGCTGCTCAAAGCGGGAATCACTCGGCCCCACTAACCACACTCAAGCTCAAGCTCAAGTAAATGCACATCTAAGGATAAAGGTAAAAACAACAACTCTTCATAGCTACCTCCTTAGCTTTCTCTTTCAGCGCAACAAGCTGAGAGGTATCGAAACGGACCACGGAGCCAAGGAATTCCACAGTCTTGGCGAAAGTGCCTGGATCCATGCAGGCCAGCTCTTGAGCTGACCAGAACATGTTGGCTTCAGATAATTTCATAATCTCCTCTGAGGAAGGTGCCATGACGTCTGTGCAATCTGGTACCGAAGAAGATATATTCGCAGAGAGGTTAATCACCGACACAAACTCATTGACTGTAATGCTAAGCGGTAATTAGATCGTAATGCTAATCTTTTGCAAGATTACTGCCATGTTGGGGGGGGGGGGGAAGCAACGACCTCCATTAAAAGGCAGGTTACTACCACAGTGCAGATGTTTCATTTGACACTTCTGTTTCTCTGGGGGGGGGGGAGAGGGGTTCATCACCTTAGACTTCCTGTTACAGGGCTCCATGTGCGAGAGTTTTTGCCTTGGATATCCCAAGCGCATTTGGATCGCAGCTATTGCCTACAATGAATAAGTTAGGCTGAGATAGCTTAGGCCAGGAATGGGAGACCAGACTGGCCCAGGGAGGAATTTTGGCCCTCCAGGCTTCCCTACCTGGCCCTTGGGACTCTCCCCAGGCGACACCATTAAGTATAATTGTTTAAGTGTACACTGAAATGGAAAATAACTTTTTATGTGTATTGCACAAGGTGTAACATTGTAAAAGTCCACTGAAGCCAGGCATGCCAAGTAGGAGGGGAGCTAGGGGGCCAGCCCCCCCCCAAATTCAATAAGGGTCTGGGCCCCCTCAAAGTTCCGTGGTGGCTGTGCACAAGTGACATTGCGTAATGCGCAAGGGACATCAGCAAGCCATGGGGTATGCGAGCGCACTGCAGGGCATGCTGACGTCATGTGTGCATGCTGCGGGTGTGTGCACACATGGCATGCTAATGCCACTCAACCCTGGCCCCCTCAACCACAGGGGCAAGGCGGCACAAGTGATTGAAGCTAAGCAAGGGCAGCAGAGACCCTTACAACTGATAATTAACTAAGAATGTACCTATCTCTGCTCCTCTGTCGTGAGGTATTTAACTCACACAAAATGGAGATTTGCAACTGAATATCTTTCTCATCTGATCTAAAGTCAGTCTTTGCTCTCTCCCTGTGAAAGCAACCAAGGAGGATGGTGTGCTAATGACTCCCTCTCCAGGAACACAGCCTCCGAATGCAGGCTGTGTGCAGAGGGACAGAGCTTTGGTTTTTCAGTTCTGGATGAAGTAATTTCGTATTTCTAAGACGCTGTACCTGTGCTTGGACAAGCACATGATATTATGCAACTATCTGGATGTAACATTGTTCCATTAGTAAAGCTTTTGAACCGTAGTTTTTAGACTGGACAATTTTTTATTTCAAGGAGAGTCAGTTTTCATTTATCCTAATGCTTCCAAAAGTGCAATATTAATAACTGCAATACACCCTCCCTTCAAGCCACACGCTTCACTGGTCCTGCTTTGTAACGTACTTCAACATTTTTGCCTGGCTGGAAATGTATCCTTACACTCTGATAATGCTTGTCTGCATGGAAGATAAAGAAGTGTGTGTGTGTGTGTGTGTGTGTGTGTGTGTGTGTGTGTGTGTGTAAAAACTGGGCTACTGTAAAAAGGTAAAATTTGCATTCCTTGCTCCGCTCACTTTTGCCTCTGGTCTCACCTACCCTATATGGCTCCCAGAGGCTTGCCCTGAAGGGAAAGTGGCCCTTGAGCTTAAAAAGGTTCCAAGCACTAGCGCTTACTGGGATGCATCAGCCAACATTTTTAATAATAATAATAATAATAATAATAATAATAATAATAATAATAATAAGTTCATGTCTGTCCGAGCCCTTAGAAAAGTGTGGCTTTGCAATTTTAACTAAAAAAGAAAACAACTTTGCATTGGGCTATCTCCTGTAATAAAGTAGAACATCACAGATGCTGGTGAGGAGCCGAGTTTTCCCCCCACTAAGCAAATTACAGCGAGGATGTACCAAAGAGATTTGTACTTGGAACGGAAGCGAGAGGAAGGATTTGTTTCAATCAAATAGAACTACAGAAGCCAGCAAAACATTCTAACAGCATTGTGTCTGCTGGGCCAATGGAGGGAAGGTCAATAATAAACAAACAGTAAATCTGATGTCGTACTAGCAAAAATCCATTCATCATCTGTCAAACTGGAATTGCTTCACATTTTTAGAAACAAAAGGGGGGTTACTCTCCACATCCTCTCTCTTTGATATAAATCAATACTCATGAAGAGGCAAGGATGGACAAATTTGTCAGTGTTGGTTTCTCACTGGCCTGCCTGTTGTCTCACTCCTCTCTGTAAGCAACAGCGCCCCACCTGCTGGGAGGCCAATACTGCAGCTTCACCCCATCCGATGAGCCACTTCTCCTTGCTTTCTGTTTTTCTTTATGAAACCTAGTACAGTGGTACCTTGGTTCTCAAATGCCTTGGTACTCAAACAACTTGGAACCCAAACACTGCAAACCCGGAAGTAAGTGTTCCAGTTTGCATACTTTCTTCAAAAGCCGCACGTGCTCCATTTTGAGTGTTATCCTTCTGTTCTGAGTGCCACACGTCCGTTTTGAGTGTTACGCTGAGGTCTGTGTTTTCGCTATTTATTTTGAGTTTTTGTTTTTATGGCTCTTTTTTTGTTTTTGTGACTGTGTGGAACCCAGTTCAGCAACTGATTGATTGATTGTGTGACTGCAGTACATTGTTTATTGCTTTCATGTTATGGATCAATGGTCTTGTTAGATAGTAAAATCCCATGTTAAATTGCTGTTTTAGGGGTTTTTTGCATTACTTTTTATGGGAAAGCGCTCCTTGGTTTTGGAATGCTTTGGTTTTGGAACGGACCTCTGGAACAGATTAAGTTTGAGAACCAAGGTACCACTGTATAAATATTCATTTGAGACAATAGACAATAGCACAAAGCCAGCAGTGAATTCTACCTACCAGAAGTCAAATCAGGTGTTCCCCCTGGGATGCTGGAGTTGTGGATAGATTCAAATTGAGCCAAGAGCAGCTCCTCGGTTGGCAGAACTGGCCCAGTCATCTTTGATGCTATTTCTGAGATGGTATCAGGAAACTTTAAGGAGAGGGAGGGATAAACTAAAGATGGTCATTATTATCACGCAAGGTGCACTGGCTGAAACGACATATTCTGCCAGCTATGAAAGGTGAAGGAGCCCTGTCTTCTTTTGCATTAGGCTACCCTAGATAGCAATATGCTGCAACATTTTGTTGCAGGTCCAGCTTGTCATGATTAATAGCCATGAATTTGTCTGACCCCCCTTTTAAAACCATCTAAGTCAGCTGCCATCACTACATCCAAAATTCAGTGAATTCCACAAATAAATGGTGTGCTATGGAAAGCAGCAACTCCTTACTGTCAATCTCAAATCTATTGCCCACTAATTTTGTTGGGTGATCCCCAATTCTAATGCAGTTCAAGAGAGAGAGAGAGAGAGAGAGAGAGAGAGAGAGAGAGAGAGAGAGAGAGAGAACTACCTGTATCCACACTCTCTGCACTAGGCATCATTTTATTACAATAAAAAGGCAAGTATTTTTATTTTCAAGGCAAATGTTGAATCTTGCAAGGACTCCATATGTATTATTAAGTGAACTCATCTAAGTGTGCGCCCTTCAGAAGCCAAAATGGCACAATTGAAACACAAGTGTGTGGCAAAGTGTTGTCAAAGGAAGTATCTATCAGCAGCCTTGGGGGGAAACCCAAGGTTTTCAGAAGTACGAGGGGTGGGACTCAAACAGCCCAGTGAGGACAGAACTTGCTCAGTGGCTACAGAACACTGCCTGTTGGGGAAGAGGACGAGAAGTAGAGGGGAGGGGGAATGGAATAGCATATCCTGGAAGAGGTCATAACTGGCTAGCTGGAATTGAGAACAGAAGCGCTCCACGCTGCAAAGCAGAATTACACACACCCCAGCAAGAATTCTGACAGTACCTTTTCCACGAGGATGTTTAATTCAGCTTTTGGCAAAAGGGCTACGAACGATCCAACGTCCCTCGTGGTTTCAGCTGTCCAGTTTCCTGGGGAACTTGGAAATACATTTTGGATGTGAACAAAGAAATCTCAGAGTGTGCTACAATGCTGAAATAAATGATGTAGCGAATGTACCGATAGAATCCATGTGCTGGAACACAGGCAATAGCTATGCAAAAATTACCTTTTGTTGCTTTCTTTACATAAGATAATTTAAAATTATTACTTAGACCTGCGTTCAGTGGACACCACTTCCCCGCATGCCTCTACTGTAAATTGTGAGATTCTCCTGTGTCCTGATTGAAGAAAGTGATCAACTCTAAGGTGAAAGCCCTTTGCCATTAATGGTTATATACTGTGTGTTGTTAAATGAATATAACATAATTAATTATTTTTAAGTGTCAGGCTGATTTATATGCTGCTACACTAAGATTCAGAGCAAAACCCTCCCAGATTATTCTCTTACCCGTGCAATTCAATAAGTCTGCGCTTGATTTCCATCTTCTGATCATCGCTGAGATGACGGCATAGACCGAACTGGTGAAGGGCTGTTGCCATCGCTTCCCGCGAGATTCCCTCACAAATAAACTCCGGGGGTAGATGGCAAATGAGATTTCCAAGCAAGTCAATGTCATATTCATCGATGGCCGAGCCGTTCTGAAATAAAAAAGCCAGTGCTGGTTTGTGTGCGCGCAATTGTGATCAAGCTACAAGATGGAATGAGTTCTGCAGAACCGCTAAAAACATAGAGAAAACAACCATTAAAAACAGTTAAGAAAACCTAAGGGTTTCTTTCCTCTGGGTATTATGTTGAGTTCCTTTTCCCCAGCACCATTCCTGGTTTCCTTTGTTGTTTGGCTTGCTGCTGCTTCAATGAGCTACTGGTAGTTTGGGTTGTTTTGTATATTGTGTGGACAGACGGAGTCCCCCAACCCCCAGGCGACCCCCAAGCGGAATAATGACACAAGACAACGTGCTAGGGGATTAAAATTGGCCACAACTTTATTAAGATTCAGATGTAGGGAGACCTTGGCTCAGGCATTGGCCGTTTATCCTTCCCAGCCCCCAGCCAGGGATCTGGGAAACTGCAGGGTTATCCAGAATGTGCGGGGATTGGGCTAGCTCTGGAGAACATATGTTCAAGCAGATAGCCCGCCCCCCGTTTGCTGCCACTGGTGGGGGAGAGCAATGACAACCTCTCGGCATATGGTCAATGCCTACCCCCAATGCCCCTTTAACAGGGAACCCTGGTATCGCCGCTGCACTGTGGGCGTGGAGTCACCGCCCCACGCCCGCCCCTCATTTAGGAAGATGAATAAAGGATTCCGCCCAAGGCCTGAAACCGCCAAAGTTGTGACGAATCGCTATGGGAAAGGTGAAACCTGCCAATGCAGGGAAATTCCTTTCCGGCCCTTCAACAGCGGCCTTGACATAGCAGCGCCTGTGTACCTGTGGAGAAGAGGTTAACCTGCAAAATAAGCGTTAATTGAGGGAGTGGAGGGTGGGAGAAGCTCTGGAGCCTGACTGCTGCTTCCTGGTAAGCTACACCTTCTATTGTGTGGGCTAGGTAGTCCCTCCCCTTACCTGGCCAGTCCCCTGGCAACGCCTCCCCCAGGCGGGATTGGGCGCTTAGCTGGGGTAGGCGGAGATCCCAGGTATCCCTCCTGGGGGAAGGGAAAGACAGTCCGAACTACCAGGTGTCACCCAGGAGCTCAAGGGGCTGCGTGCGACCACGCAAACGTCACCCCCCATTTGATGTGGGAGGAGCGATCATTATGTTTATAAATTGTTGTTTCGTATGGGGTTGCCCGTAAAAGACTTGGAGAGGCTGTGCGGACTCCGAAGTGGGACATACACATTTTAACAAAACAAAATAGTGTCATATTCTTACCAGGCAGTCTAGCACTTTTTGCAGAATTGCTTGTTTCTTCTGCTTATTTGAAACAAGACGGTCAAGTTCAAGCTTCCCCAGGCTGGTCACAAAAGGAGCACAGAGAGGTCCTGAAATGGATTCCAGATACTCAGCGCTAGAGGAAAGATTTAAAATGTCGGTTTCAGGGAAGAAGAAACTAAGATCTTTAGAGCACTGCATACTAAAATTCATTTATCAGTGTATCCCACCTTTCCCTTGAAGGGCACAGTATGATATACACTGGGTTCTTACAGCCCAGGGGTGAAGAACGTCTGGTTCTGCCAGATGTTGTTGGACTGCATCTCCCATCAATCCTAGCCATTGGTGATGCTGACTGGGCATGATGGGAGATGGAGTCCAGCAACACATGGAGGGCAACAGGTTTTCCCCTACCCTGGTGTTTACGTAGACATATAGGATTGTAGCTTCATAGCAGAGAGCAGAAATCTTTACTTCTGTTCTCTTTCTATCCAGGAGCCCTTGTGTTTCTTTAACGTGTGGGACAGATCTGAGTGACAAGCAAAGCTTACACTCTCTTATAGATGTGGAGCAGCCATTGCCTCTTTATCCCAGAATCCTATGAGTGTAACCTGAAATCTATAGCATCTGAGGGGTATTTTTTTCAGTCCGCCATTGCCATCTTGTAACTATTTATCATTCATTCATTTATTTTTTTGCATTTCATAGAATCATAGAATCTTAGAGTTGGAAGGAACCCAAGCGTCATCTAGTCCAACCCCCTGTAATGCAGGAATCTCAGCTAAAGCTGCCATGGCAGTCAGATGACCATCCACCTCTGCTTTAAAACCCCCAAGGAAGGAGAGTCCACCACCTCTCGTGGGAGTCTGTTCCACTGCCAAAGAGCTCTTACTGTCAGAAAGTTTTTCTGAACGTTTAGTTGGAATCTCCTTTCTTGTAACTTGAAGCCATTGCCTCGAGTCCACCCTCAAGAGCAGAGGAAAACATTCACTCCCTCTTCCATATGACAGCCCTTAAGATATTTGAAGATGGCTATCATATCTCCTCTCAGTGTCCTCTTTCCCAGGCTAAACATACCCAGCTCCTTCAAGTGTTCCTCGTAAGGCTTAATTTCCAGACCCCTGGTCATCTTGCTTGCCCTCCTCTGCACACCTTCCAGCTTGTCAACATCCTTCTTAAATTGTGGCAACCAGAACTGGACACAGGACTCCAGGTGTGGTTTGGCCAAGGCAGAATAGAGTGGTACTATTACTTCCCTTGATCTTGACACTATACTTCTATTGATGCAGCCTAGAATAGTGTTAGCTTTTTTTGCTGCTGCATCACACTGTTGACTCGTGTTAAGCTTGTGGTCCATTTACATCCCAACTTCCCCCCCTAAAATCTCAAGGTGGCATACATGGCTCTCCCGCACCTCATTTAATAACAACCCTGTGTTTTTGCTTTTTAAATGACCAACAAGGGTACTTTTGCTTTTTTATTAAAGTAGGTGTGTGTGAGAGAGAACTTACGGAAGCACTGATAAGAGATAGGGAGGCACAGATGCATTGGAGAGTATCCAAAATTTCCAAGCCAGACAATTGATCTGCAAAAAAGACATCTTTAAATCATTTTTAGCTATGGTATATGTGATTGTCGAGGAGCAATGGAAAATGCAGCAGCAGCAGCAGCTATAATCCTCAATAGGTTAGTTGCTCATAACTTCCAGACAATATCCAGACGTACCTATCCATACCACACCTTCATGCAACGTAAGAAGAAGAGTTTGGATTTGATATCCCGCTTTATCACTACCCTAAGGAGCCTCAAAGCGGCTAACATTCTCCTTTCCCTTCCTCCCCCACAACAAACACTCTGTGAGGTGAGTGGGGCTGAGAGACTTCAAAGAAGTGTGACTAGCCCAAGGTCACCCAGCAGCTGCATGTGGAGGAGCGGAGACGCGAACCCGGTTCACCAGATTACGAGTCTACTGCTCTTAACCACTACACCACATGTAACATAACGGCACCTAATAACATCCACATAACATACCAGCCAAAGTCACACACCCATATACAAACTGTGGCCAATGACCGGTTTGCAATTTCTCAACGACCCACTTGCAAATTAAGTCCCAATTGGAAGCACAATTAGACTAGTGCGCAAAACCCAAATTTGGCTGTCCACCAGATTTTTGCATCCCTTCTATTGTTGCAACACGATTCTTATCCGTTCAAGCACACCCGAATTGCGTACCTCTTTCAAAATCTATTTGAACTGCATGTTCAAATACATTTTGAAAGAAGGCAAACATGTAAACGTTATTCTGAGGGCATTAGAAAAATAAATAAATCTCAGAGTAATGCAGAAACGTAACAGAATTATGGTAAAAGCTTAGACCCACCCACCCTGGCGCTAGCTTCTGTTGAACACAGAATAATCATTACGGTGCTTTCACATTTTACCTGATATGGCGACAGCAGGTGAAGATTCTTTTCAAAAACTTTGAATGTGTTTAAAAAAGAGACAGTGCTCATACTCTCAAGCTGACCGCACGTTACTCCTTTCACCAATTGGCTGATGCTGATTTGAAAGAAGCATAGATAGTTAAGTAATTATATGACCCAACAAGACTCGGCACCTTTTACAGTGCAATTCTATGTATGTATACTCATATGTAAGTCCCATAACGTTCAGGAAGTGTGCTGAGAAGTGCAGGTGGGACTGAAGTGCGTAGCATAAATTTAGGTTGGGTAATGAAAATTAGTGCTTTTTTTCTTTGAAAAAATGTTTAGGGGATACTCTCATTTTCCTACTCATATTGAAATACTGCCCCTCAATGAGGCCAAACTTAGATTCACAAAATGTTTAGGGGTATGTGTACCCCTGCGTCCCCCCAGAAAAAAGCACTGATTAAAATACATTAAAGTGCTCCCTTGCCCAGTTCAATGAATCCACTTTTTAAAAATTTGACTTTTTGTGGTTTGGAAATTAACAGTTAAATGCACTTGAACGGTGTGGGGTGAACAAAGGGGAAATTGCTTTCTGCGTGCTGTTACGTCCATGATGTTGCTCTGCCTATAGAAATTTCAGGCATCTGAACCTCAAAAGAGCAAGAAAATAATACTTGCGATCGTGGCACCATGAGGATGGAAATGTAAGGGCCAGTGTGAAATTTGCACTCATACCTTAAGAGGTCGGGAGGAGGGGTTTTCTTTGACAATAATTCATACAGAAACAAGGCCTGAAATGAAATTACAAATTGAAATGAAAGTACTGAAATCAAATTAGCTGCACACACACATGGGATCTGCAACAAAACGGCGCACGGCACCCCCAGTCCCTAAAAGTAATGCTACTTTTCATCACTTTAGTCTCCTCTCCCAACTTCAGTTTCCTTCCCTTGCTATACTTAGCTGATATCGTGACATTCAGTACCTCCCAGAAGCTTGCAGGTTTTTGCCAGGCTGCTTTGGGATTTTTCTGCATACCTGGTCTGCACTTGGGAATACCCAGTGCCGGATTTACATATAAGCTAAACAAGCTATAGCTTAGGGCCCCCCAAAAAATTTAAAGGAAAAAAACCTGGATGTACATTTCCAAAAAAATAAGATAAAAAAACAAATAAAATAAAACCTACATACAGCAACAGTGTTTTGTGTTGTGTAGGCTCCTATGATGTAAGTAATGGGCCCCGCCTGCTAGACTGCTCCCTAAAATATCACTGGTTTGCTCATTTCTATATATAGGGTGCCTACATTCTGCATGGACTGGTTTCATGGCAACATGTGCAAATGACTTTAGATACCTATTAGGCCCATAAATTACCATATAGCAGGCATAGGCAAACTCTGGCCTTCCATATGTTTGGGACTACAATTCCCATCATCCCTAGCTAACAGGACCAGTGGTCAGGGGTGATGGGAATTGTAGTCCCAAACATCTGGAGGGCCGGAGTTTGCCTATGCCTGCCATATAGCATATATTCAACACAAAAAAACCAGCGACAATTTGTTGTTGACAAAGGACAGCTGGACATATAAAGGGTTACCTTCAGTAGCTTAGGGCCTAATCAAACCCAAATCTGGCCCTGGGAATACCTGAGAGATATCTGTGTTGTTAGTTACCTGACTTGGCCTTAATTCTTTGTCTTTCACCAGTGAAGAGTTCAGTCCTTCCTCCATCCACAAAGTAACAAGTGACACCTCTTTAAAAAAGGCCCCCTGCATATCGGCAATCACTGACACCAGCTCCGTGGATTCGATCATCTACAGAAGAAGCACAAGAGGCAATGCTAAGAAGAGTCCTGATGAATCAGGCCAATGGCTGATCCAGTCCAGCATCCCGTTCTCACAACGGCCAACCAGATCCCTGTGGGAAGCCTGAAAGCACACCAGTGCTCTGCCCACCAACAACTGGTGTTCAGAAGTGTTACTACCTCCAAAATTGGAGGTAGAACATAGCCATCATGGCTAGTTGCCTTTGATAGCTTTAGGAATCCTCAAAACTGCTTTTAAAGCCATCTAAGATGGTGTCCATCTTCTTGCGGTGGCAAATTCTCCATAGTGTCTTATCCCAGTTTACATCACTTGCTTTAACTGAACAGTACTAGGTATAGCTTATTTGGAAGTTCTTCTAATTGAACTCAGTGGGACCTAAGCCCCATCTGTAATTATACAATTACAGTAATATTGTACCATTTTAAGCAGTCGTGCTTTCCACCAAAGAATCCTGCGAGGAGAAGAAGAAGAAGAGGAGGAGGAGGAGGAGGAGGAGGAGGAGGAGGAGGAGGAGGAGAGTTTGGATTTGATATCCCGCTTTATCACTACCCTAAGGAGTCTCAAAGCGGCTAACAATCTCCTTTCCCTTCCTCCCCCACAACAAACACTGCGAGGTTAAAACAAAATTAAAAATTAAAAAATTCCTTCCAGTAGCACCTTAGAGACCAACTAAGTTTGTTATTGGTATGAGCTTTCGTGTGCATGCACAGACTTCAGAGAAGTGTGACTAGACCAAGGTCACCCAGCAACTGCATGTGGAGGAGCGGGGACACGAACCCGGTTCACCAGATTACGAGTCTACTGCTCCTAACCACTACACCACACTGGCTTTGTTAAGGGTGCTGGGAGTTGTTAGGGGTATATGTAATCAAATTATCAAGTCAGAAAAATCAAAACATTTCTTTAAAAAATGCACATATTAAAATAGCATGTCTAGGTAGATAGACTTGACTGAACAAAAAATGGTGCTTGCTGAGCCTTCAGTACAATTGGACCAATCCTGTGGAATACTCCTGCCAATTTTTAAGAGCCTGCTGAAAACCTTTCTATTCTGCCATGCCTATCTGGGCAGTCGAGTCTATCCCCCACAAAGGTCAATTGGTGTTTCTTTTAATTTCTTCTTGTGTTTAAGTTGTTTTTAACTTTTTTTACTCTTATTGCCTGGTTTTATGTTTTTATATTGCTGTACACTGCTTTGATATATTTTTGTCAGACAGCGGTACATAAATATTTTTAGTAATAATAACAATAATAATAATAGGCAGGGAGTTCCACAGAATTGACGCTACCACACTTAAGGGTTGGCATTGTCAGTGTGTTGATAGTGTTAGCAAACAGCTCAGGCACTAGGTCACAGTAGGCTTGGATATATCTAGGTGGAAGGATTCAGAATTTTCCTAACAGTTCTTGTTTAGGTTCCTGACTGCAGTGTCCTCTGCCTACCTGACACCAACATGGTGTCAGAAGTCATGTTTTAAAGCCACACATTCCAAACGAGAGAACCAAAATGTCAATTACCTGCACAGCAAACCTGCACAGCTTTATTAATCCAAAAACTTGTCCTGAATGGTAGGAAATGTTTGCTTTCTTTCACCTGGCCACAACCTGTAGCCATGCTCTGTGCCGGGGGTGAGGAATCTCAAGATGTTCTGGACTACAACTGACATCATCCTTGACCATTGGTCATGCTGGCTGTGAGTTGGAATTCAACAACATCACAACATCTGGAGGGCTATAGGATTCTCACTGATAAGCTCCTCGCTGATAAAGTCTTGAGAACATTAATTGAAAATGTTTTTGGAATGTTTTACCTGTTTTACATATAATAATAATAATAATAATAATAATAATAATAATAATAATAATATGGATATGGATATGGATATGGATATGTTTGCTCCCTCAGGAGGTAGGACAGGATATAAATTCAACGATGACAAAAACAAGAAGTTTATTCCCTTTTTGGGGTTAGAGAACTGCATCACAAAATTCAGACAGAAAGGATAGCCGTGTTTCCGTTGGTGTACCGTTTTGGAAAATGCGAACCCACGTGCGAAATGTCAAGTGAACTGGATTTCTCCCCCAACTCTACTCCTCCCACACAAAGATTTGCAAATACCTTCCGGAGGATCCCTTGGTGCTGTGCTGGTGACAAATCTGATGCACGTTGCGCCAGTGCGCCTCTGACAACCTGAGAGAGCTCTTTGGGACTCATGTTGTGGAATGCCTGGGTGCTGATCCCAGTCACCAAAGCACCCATTTGACTTATATTATGAAACGACAAAGCCTGCATGAAGAGCAAAAGAAATGCACAGCAGCCGATTAACAGAGTATAACACTGCATTTGGACAGTATGCATAGGTTATATGTAAAAATCTCCAACGTTGTTTTTGCACATTGTGGGCAGAAGGCTTTTGAGCCACTTGCACTTTGTTTTGTAATAGCAAAATTTTACCTGGCATTGCTTGGGTACAATGCAGAGCAGTTCTGAATAGTTCATTTTAGATTCATTTTACAACAACATCCCCCAAAGTACCTTTTCATACATCAGGTATTTGCTGGATAAAATCATGATCTGGCTCTTGGCCCATCCAGAGACTTGGTTTAAGGTTGGAATAGCGCTGTGCACAGCCTCAGGTGAGAGAGACTCCAACTGACTGATAGTTAGTCCCACGACTGCGTCCGAGAGTGACCCAAGAGTGTCGTTCAATGTCTGGTTTTGCATGGCAATGTCAAGAAGTTGGGATTTGAGCTGAAACGGTTTTTTAAAAAGTGTGTTAAAGAACTGATCAGAAGCTGATCAGAAGCTAAAACATGTATGCTTTCTGAGGCTAACTTTCCTTTGTTTGTCTGAACAATAGCAACATTTTCTAAACAGACATTCTCAACAGGTGTAAACACATAAAGGCCTGGGTTGCACACCACATTGAACCACAGCAGCTGTAATTAGCAAAAAATAATGTTTGATGTGTGGAAGAGTGCTGGGCATTCTTGTAGGCAAACTACAAAGTGAAAATAGATCTACCCAATTGTCCTGATAGTAATTAATGGAACAGCAGAGATATTGCTCCAGAGTAGTGTTGGTGCATTTGCTCTGGCCATTGGTCTATTGGTGATATGCTGTGGAGAGCAGAAGATCCACATCCAGTAGATGGAAGCAGCTGTGCCAGAACCATGGAGTAAACTGGGAGCCTCAATCAGACACAATGCTTTCTGACAGCCCATGTAGGTGAAATGGGCCATTTCCGCAAACAAGTCCACCACTACCAGGAATGTACTGTGCCCACCTGGTAGGGAAAGATCTGTGACAATATCCAAGGACATACTTTTCTAAGTCCCAGAGGGAGTTGGAAAGAGATGTAACAACCTAGGCCAGGCTTCCTCAAACTAGGCCCTCCAGATGTTTTGAGACTACAATTCCCACCATCCCTGACCACTGGTCCTGCTAGCTAGGGATCATGGGAGTTGTAGGCCAAAAACATCTGGAGGGCCGAGTTTGAGGAAGCCTGACCTAGGCAGTTTGTTGGGTGGATTCTTGGCTTGCTGTCAACTATCACATCTGGGCATAGTGCTCCATGTTCTTCGGAACCCAGTGCCACCAAAATTCTCAGGTGCCCAAATGGACAGTCTTTTACAGAACCAAGTGACCAGCAGGCTGGCTATCATGACATGACACTAAGCTCAAATTTCTGTCACTTCCGAAGTCCTTCCAAAGTGATGCAATCATTCTAGCAAGAATAAAGTCTATACCCACCTTTTGAACATCAGCTTGGAAACCCCTCAGCTGGTTACATTTAATCATTTGATGAAGCAGTACCCGGGCCACATTGGCATCCATCTGTTCCAGGCCATTGTAAAAACAAACCAGCAAGCCTAACCTGCATGAAAGAATGTGGAAGTGAGTTGGCAGCCTTCCTCTACTGAATGCCCATCACTACAGTGCAGCTGGGCACTGAGTTATAAATCAGAAAGTCCCCGGTTTGACTTCTGTAAAAGGGGGTTAATAATGCTGCCCTCTTGTTGTAAGGCTCATAAGACAGTTAAAATACTCACAACATGCCTTCCATACTCTAAACGCACTGTATATAAGTGGTACCGTTATATTGGGCAACCAATCAAAGCAAATTATTTTGAATCAAATTACATGTCCAGGAAAATAATGTGACACAGCCCTTCTGGGACTGTACTACCACTTCAGAACAGGGGAGAACTGGCTGGCTGAATGCTCTCCCACATTAGTAAACAAAGCCCTTAACGACTTAAGGACCAGTTTACCTATGAAATGACCTTACTCCACATGCGGCCACTTGGATCTCTTTGAGCAGCAGAATTGGCACCACTACAGATACCACATAATACCCATTCCACATCTGTGAGAACTCAATCATTTAGTGTGGCAGCACCTGCACTTGAAAATCCCTACTGATATCAACCAGGTGCCTTCACTGTACTCTTTTCGGCACTTGCTAAAAACAAATTCTTCTTTCGACAAGCCTACCCAGGTGCTTAGAAAGTTGAGGTAATTATATTCTTAGTATTTTAACTTTTGCATGTTTGAAAGTACTGTTGCATTTCCTGGTTTTATCTTTTTGTAAAATACGTTGAGGTTGCTGCTGTTGTTGTTTACAGTCAAGCAGTGTATAGATTTCATTAAATATATATATATATAAAATAAGAGGACCCATTATATCACACTGTGGGGTCCGGAAGAGGACAGTTTTTCCATGGCTTGATAACAATCCTTGAAACACTTAAGCCTCATCTCTCTCCTCCATGCTCAACTTGCAGAAACTACAACCTTGAGAAATATGACTTGCCTGTAGAGAGTTGAGGTATTTCTCATATCAAATCCTGATGCATTTATTCTTTCCAAGAAAGCTAGCGAAAGATCCGGTGTGATGTCATACACGGTATCAAGCTGCTTTGTAGCATTGTCATAACTGATGAACAATCTCATCTAATTAACAGAGAGATTAAAGGTGTGTTATCAGGACTGAACTGAGCAGTATACACTAAATGTCCATATTTCATATGATACCTACCTACATCCCCTCCACTGCCCCCATTTCCCTCAATCTCTGCCCAGCAAAGAAGAGTCTTGCATTTTAGAACGCTCTTGATAAGACCTGTTGACTTGGCTAATTGGATTTAACAACTTCTGTGTTCTAAACAGAACACTGTTAATAATAATAATAATAATAATAATACCTACATTTATATTTTGCTTTCCTAAGGAGATCTTACTTTTGTTCAATAATGTTTGTTTTATTAAACAATAAAAAGTGTGTGAGAGCCAGTTTTGACTTATTATAATTTCAGGAGCTGTATTTTTTTTTTTAAGTAGAGATCATTACTGTGGATTTGATTACTACTAGAATCTCATATCAAAAACAAACATAGTTGGTCTCTAAGGTGCTACTAGAAGGAATTTTTTGATTTTTGATTTTGTTTTTACTAGAATCTTGTTCTCTTTCATGAGTGATATATCCATATTTCTCTCTGTGTGTGAGAGCAGGGGATGAGGGGCGTGGCGCTGGAGCGGCGCGGGGCTTTGCGTGCCCTTCCCAGCGGTCCAGCTGGGGCTCCGGAGGGCAGCCAGCTTGCAGCCCGCACGCCGGTGCGCGAGTGCCCACCCGCCCGCCTGTGAGGGTGGGGGCGGGTTGGGGAGGGGGCACCCGGTATGCCGGCGGGCTCGTGGGGGCACCCCTGGGGGGCCCGGCGCCCTGGCACGCTGCGCCACCCAGCCCCTATGACGAGACGGCCCTGGTATTTCCTGGGGTAGGAGGTGTGTATACCTGTCTTCAAGCTTGGGGAGGTGGCAGGGGAAAGAGTCCTTTTCCCAAGGGCAAAATGGCGTTGGAATGGAGGAACTCGGCAAAGGGGTTGATTTTATATGATTCATAAAGCTAGGTATCTTCCCTGAGCTGTCAAGTCGAAAGGATACATTCAGGCATAATATTTGTAACATTTAACAACTTTAAAGATGTGCCCCCTCCCTTTAATTTCCGTAACAATTCCAAAACCGATATTCAGGTGAGTACTTCATCGTTACTTACTTCATTAGGGTTAATTTTTGTGATTTCTTCCAGTGGGAGGTGAACCATATATCTTCCTAGGATCCATAGGTTGTCTGCACTGACCCACGAAGTAGAATTCTCCGGTTCTGGGACGCCACAAAAGAAAAATGCTCATAGTCAAGTGAGCATCATTACTATTATAAACAAACAAGTGGGCCTTGCAACAAAATGTGACAGTGAGAAGTGTTTCTGTTCAGGGCTCTAGCCAGCCAGCCAGTCATGCCATTTTCAGTACCCTCTCCTCCCAGTTTTCTGGCCAGCTGTCAGTAAACATTTTGCAACTGCTGTGTATGACCTATTCAGTTTTTTTTTGGGGGGGGAGGGAAGAAAATTTCTTGTACTTTTGCAAACCCTGGGGTCCCCACCCCCACAACAAGCCTGCTGATACCGCCAGACACTCTTGTGCATGGGGATCAGGGCCGGATTTAGGCTTGATGAGGACCTAAGCTACTGAAGGTAATGGGGCCCTTTATATGTGCAGCTGTCCTTTGTCAACAACAAATTGCCGCTGGTTTTTTGTGTTGAATATATGCTATATGGTAATTTATGGACCTAATAGGTACCTAAAGCCGTTTGCACATGTAGCCATGCAACCAGTCCATGCAGAATGTAGGCACCCTATATATAGAAATGAGTAAACCAGTGATATTTCAGGGAGCAGGCTAGCAGGTGGGGTCCATTACTTTCAACATAGGAGCCTACACAATACAAAACACTGTTGCTGTATGTAGGTTTCATTTTATTTGTTTTTTATCTTATATTTTTTGGAAATGTACATCCAGGTTTTTTTTCCCTTTAAATTTTTTTGGGGCACCCCAAGAGAGTGGGGCCCTAAGCTATATCTTTAGCTTATATGTAAATCCAGCACTGATGGGGATGGTGTCATTTTGGCAACGTAAGGAAAAAGCCTTAGATAATTAGTTCACTATTAGTATACAGAATACACAACCAGTGTGGTGTAGTGGTTAAGAGCTGTGGACTCGTAATCTGGGGAACCGGGTTCGCGTCCCCGCTCCTCCACATGCAGCTGCTGGGTGACCTTGGGCTAGTCACACTTCTCTGAAGTCTCTCAGCCCCATTCACCTCACAGAGTGTTTGGTGTGGGAGAGGAAGGGAAAGGAGAATGTTAGCCGCTTTGAGACTCCTTCGGGTAGTGAAAAGCGGGATATTAAATCCAAACCTAAAGTCAAAACTCAGGCAGCTACATTTTGAACTTCTTTCAAAGGCAGTCCCACAGGATTACAGTAATCCAACTGAGCAGATCTACTCATTTCTTTGGAGGCAGGGTGACGGATTCCAAGAGCAGATTTCAACCAGCAGTGATCTATAGCTTTTGCTCTGGAGCCCTCTGCTGGATTCATGTGCAGTTCTTCCTGCCATAGCTCCTAGCATTGATCCAGATATGCTGTGTAGACTGCTGTATCGACCCTTCCCAAGAAACAGTGTCCAGAATCCATATGTCCATTGGGAAACATATTTCCCAATAACAGATTATCTTCTACCTCATTGCTGTCTTGTAATTCTTAGACAATTGCCTACAATAAACCATGGCATGAAAGTCATGGTTATTCCCCCAGGAAGAGGAGAGGCATGCAGAGGTCAGAGTAAGGATTTTGAGTGGAGGGAGGTCCATTTGCCATCAATTGGCCACACACACCAAAGGGAAACTCACTACCAGACCCTCCAGGTGTCCTTATTTTCCAGAGACAGACCCGGATTTACAGAAGCCATCCTGGTTTCTGATTTGATCCCAGAATGTCCCACTATTCCTTAGGGCATCTCTATTTTCATCAGAGAAATGTTGGAGGATATGAAGTTATGTGACACCCCCCCCCCCCCGAGCCAAGGAGATAAGTAACTATACAACCTTTAGAAAACATCTGAAGGCAGCCCTATATAGGGAAGTTTTTTTAAAAAAGATATTTAATGCTTTATCATGTTTTTATATATGTGGGAAGCTGCCCAGAGTGTCTGGGGCAACTCAGTCAGATGGGTGGGGTATAAATAATAAAATTATAATAATTATTATTATGGAATAGGACATCCCTATTTCAATCAGAGAAATGTTAGCGGGCATGCACGATATAGCCTGCAGCAGGGTGCATGGAGTGCAGTTGATTGCTAGGGTTGCCAGGGCTGACCTGAATTCTCCAGGTTTGCCTGCTCCCTGCTCCCCCCCCCACCTGCTTGATGGCAGAGGGAGGGCTTGAATCGCCAAGTGGGCAAGAGTGCCTTTAAAAAGAATAATTGAGAAGACTGTGCATGCAGCTTGCAAGGAGCTGGCTGAAAATTATTGCATAGACTACCTAGGGTCACTGACATGCTCTCAGAGACTGTGGTTGATGCTTAGTGTGTCATGCTTAATGACATCACCGGGAACTGCCCGCCCACCATGACATCACTGGGGGCTATCCCCTGTGGCATCCCCAGAGACTGCTCCTACGTTTTAGGTTTGGGCTCTGAAATCTCAGGGTCTGGGGTGCTCCCGACCCAGCAACCCTATTGGTGGCTGAATGGGAGACAGCTAAACCCTAGAGAGTGAGAGGCTAGGGTGAAGTCTTCAGGTTCAGGGGACAAAATGACTGTTGTATCTAAAAGAGCAGAAAGAGAGACAAAATGCCCTCTAGTCAATCCCCATTGATGGGGGAAAGGCACCTACATCAGTTCCAACATACCACATTCACTCGTGGCGAGAAGCTCTTTTCATCCCTCCTTTGCTCAGAGAATGAGTGGGAGGGTGGCCAAACTTGGCATCCAATGAAATTCGAGCATGTTTAAGCAGGGTGGGGGGTGTCAACGCAGAAGAGGCAGGGCCAATGCAATCAGAAACTCAGTAGCAGTCACCTGTGCATTATAAAATTTTGAAGGGGTATTTCCTGAGATTTTTGTAAGCACCATATGGGGAACAGGTGAGTACATTGGGGCATATGGGCGACACATTGGTAAGCCCTTAAAGCAGTAGTTCCCAGTTAGTTAAGTACTGTGGACCCCCTGTTTTTCAAGAGCCAAGCCATGGACCCCCTACTTTTGAAAATGTTGATATCTCTCTGGTAGTTTTTGTTATGGGAAGGGTGCCACGGACTGCCTGGGTGGGTTGCACAAAACACCTGGGGTCAGCGGACCACCACTTGGGAATCACTTCTTTAAGGGATGTACAGTATATGGCACCTGTTGGTTGCTGATATTCAACCTACCACTGGAACTGTAGGATTTTTGTAGCATCTGTGTCATCCAGTTGTATAGAGCCTTTTGCGCATTTGCTCCTGTTCTGTCATAGAGGTCTCTGAACACGGTTGATCTGGAAGAGAAAAGCAGTACACGATGGATGGATTTGACTGAAAGTTTATTTCGTTAGCCTAAGTCAGTCAAAATTCTTCCTCCCTCCCCACCCTGCTCTCACCCTTAGTCAAAAGATTCTAAATTTGTGAATTAAATCACCCAGCATATTTTTTATAGGGTTGAGAGTTTGCTTTGGTTAACTTGCTATTCATATAGGTTATTTCTATACTGACGTTGGGTGGAAATGTAAGACCTGGTCTTCATTTAGTCTGGTACAAATGTAAGACCTGGTCTTCATTTAGTCTGGTCTGGAAAGCTGGAAGCTGGAAAGCGACACAGATGCTTGGCTTGCTCACTGTGCTGAAACCAAAGCTATGGCTTTGGGGACCCACCCTAAAAGCCTATTGGGGAGGCAAGATATGTTGGGTTGTTAATGCCGTGAGTCCTACCAGCTTATGCTCAGGTTGTATATATGTGTAAATAAAACTAAATATATTAAGAACAAACTTAGTTGGTCTCTAAGGTGCTACTGGAAGGAATTTTTTATTTTGTTTTGTTTTAAATATATTAAAGACTCCAGCGACTTTCATTCCAAGGAAACCGAGCCCTGGGTGAGCATTGGAACCCCCAGAATCCCATGCACACAACAATTTGAACACAATTTTAAACCAACAAATGATCAAAGCAAAAGTATACATCAAAAACTCTGTATACAATTCAAAAACTCTGAATGCTACAAACAGAATAGAACACAATTCTAAAAAATTACCAACAATCTCAAATGTCTGTGCAATACGAAGGCTTTAGCATGGCAGTGTAATGATAAAAGTAGTAGTAGTAGTAGTAGTAGTAGTAGTAGTAGTAATAATAATAATAATAATAATAATAATAATAATACACCACCCATTAGACTGGGTTGCCCCAGCCACTCTGGACGGCTTCCAACAAAATATAAAAACACAGGGAGACATCAGTGAGGCTTATAATGCTGGTGCCAGACAAGTGTCCTTAGTGAGGGCATTCTAGGACCTTCCAAAACAACAGCAAAATAAACTAATATGATATATCCGTCCAATTTTATAAAATAAAACCACTTGTTGCCTTGAATTATTTACAGCCAGAAAAGTAACTTACAGGTTTCGAAAAGCATCTTCTTGTAGATCGTTTGGGAGCCTTGCTATGGTGTGGAGTTGCAGGTAGGTCATTGATGATGCCTGAAGGACCTGGCTTAATATGTCCACACATTCCACAGCGTTCAGCATCAGGAAGCACCTTTCCAGAGTAACGAGGAACAATGTCCTGTTTCCTCCTGGACTTTGGAAAATTCTCTCTCTTATGCCGGCCAGATCGATAACAATATTTCCCAACTCCTGAAATCAAAGAGTACAGCTGTATCAATGGCTGTTAGTCATAGGACGTGGCCATGCAACAAACTATTGCAAGTGCTCCAGCTAGTCAAGATCTTATGCCACATACACCTCTTTAGATGGGTAAAAGGGTAAAGGTAAAGGACCCCTGGACGGTTAAGCCCAGTCAAAGGCAACTCTGGGGTTGCGGCGCTCATCTCACTTTCAGGCCAAGGGAGACGGTGTTTGTCCACAGACAGTTTTCTGGGTCATGTGGCCAGCATGACTAAACTGCTTCTGCTGCAACAGAACGCCGTGACGGAAGCCAGAGCGCATGGAAACGCCGTTTACCTTCCCGCTGCAGTGGTACCTATTTATCTACTTGCACTGGCATGCTGGTAATGATGAGGCTGCCACCAAAAAAAACACAATGCCATCAACACTGACTTGCAAGTAAGGAAGAGATCAGGCTAATAATGGCACGTGTTCAGAAGCAAGCACAAGGTCCAGAAGTCAAGATTCTGAGGTATATGAGCAAGCCAGAAGGTTCATAACTGAATGGAAGCTACAAAGATGTCCCAACAGTTGATACATCCCCTCCAGCCAAGCTTTTAAAGGCCTGAAGAGTGAGCTCAGTCACGGGGCTCTTTCACCCTGCGGGTCTACTCCAGGTGCACACCTGCACTCCCTCTGGGCAGATGCACCTGATCCTACATCCAAAGGCTGTGCCTGCATCTCAGTCACAAGACTGTTTTGCCTCCCTACCCCTGTTCAGACCTCCCTCTGGCTGGTCCAAGGCCTCCTCCTTCCATGCTGAGGCTCTGCTTTCTGTTGGAGGGGCAGAGGAGAGAGCTGGGACCTCCATCTCTGACATGTAGAGTCACAAGGGGAGCACCTCTCTCCTGCACCCAGGGATAACACCACTGTGTGTAAAAGAGAATCTAGGCCAATACTGCTCCAGTTTGCAGCATGCTTCAACCAAAACTGATTTACCAAATGTTCCTGCTTGCTGCCAAAGAGATACTTCATTGCTGTTTGAAAATGTGGATGATTCATCTGTCGAAACTCTGACAGCAGCACTTTGGGGTGGTATAAGAGGTTGCCCAGGTAATTTTTTATAGACACCTGAAAAACAGGGTAGAGGGGTGGAGAGGATGGATATACGGTAATTCATTCAAATACAATTCACCTTGGGGGGTTTTATGAACTTGCACACTGAAGAGAGACATGGCCATAGATCGGGGCGAGGATCAGTTTTTTTCTGCCAAGGCCCAGGTTCACATCAGTGAAGGGCTACATACTAGAGCTAAAAGTGGACAGGGCACTTTTTTCTCTTTGTCTGCAGTCCTCTCTCTCTCTCTCTGCCACCCGCTTTCATCCAATTTCCCTCTCCTTGCCATGCATTTGAAATTAGGCTGTGTATAACATTTTATTAATTTTCAACAATAACAAGAATAAAAACAATAACAAAACAAAACAAAACGACTTCCCCCTAGTCCCTTCCTTGGTTCCATTGTTTATCAACGTACTACGTGTCCACTGAAAAGTTATAAATCATTTTAATTGCTTATGGTCCATTCATAATTAAATTACAAGTATTTTCAAAATAATTATAATAATAATAATTTATTATTTATGTTAAGTTGTGGGTGGACACAGCAGACGACACAGTGATTTCCAAACAGCTCTTGTTTATTCTCAGGCTGGAACAGAAGTGAGCTGAAGGCCTCAGCAGCCTGCTTATATAGAACTCAGCTACAAAGCTGGGTGACGATCGTCTGAGCTTCAGCGGTGGCATCGTCGACAGGCAGTTGTTGATAGGCTTGGGCAAGGTCCAGTTTAGCAAAGACCTTGCCTTCGCCCAGGGAATGCAGCAGGTGTTGGACGACGGGAACTGGATAAGCGTGCTGCTGAAGTGCCTTGTTGATCATGCACTTGTAGTCTGCGCATATTCTCACCGACCCATCCAGCTTGACCGGTGTGACGATAGGCGTTTCCCACTTGGCGTGGTCGAACGGCTCCAAAACACCTTGCACGATTAATTTGTCCAGCTGTTCGTCCACCTTAGCCTTGAGGGCGAACGGAACCCGGCGTGGCTTTAGCTTGATTGGAGCGACTTGTGGATCAAGGCTAAAGGAGATGGGTGTACCTGTGTATTGGCCCAATGTGCCATCAAAAACCTCGGCAAATTCTTTGGTTAAGGTTTCAACTTCCGCGTTGGAGATGCAGTTGATGCCGGTGACTTCCAGGCCGAGGGCGCCAAACCATTCTAGCCCTAGGAGGCTGGGACGCGGATCTTCAACTACCACGAGTCGGAGTGGGCCCGAGAAATTTTTGAACTTGACCTGGAACTGGCCGACGCCTGTCACGGGAATGTCATTCCCCTGGTAGTCTCTCAGGTGTATGCGATGTAGGTCAAGCTGCCTCTTAGAAAGCTTGGGCACAAGTCTTTTGATAGTGCTCCAGGACACAACGGACAGGGCAGACCCGGTGTCGATTTCCATGTCACACGGAGCTCCTTCGATGAGCACCGTGATGTGTAGTTTGCGTCGTGTAGGCGAGTCGGTTTGTCCAATCATGGTTCCAGATGAGCAGCAACAGTTGGTGAGAGCGAAACAGTTACTGTTTGTGGACCGGGGTGACGACTTGGACTTATGAGATGGTGAAGAGGCTGTGTTTGACGGAGTTGATCGGCAGACCTTGGCGATGTGGCCTTTCCTGGAGCACTGCCGGCAGGTGGCGTCTCTAAATCGACATTTGGCGCTGGGGTGGTTGCCTCCACAGCCAGCGCATTCTGATTGGTCCTTGGACTTCTGTTTGAACTTCCTGCATTCCCGCTTCGTCTGGTGCACGTCATCGTCTTCGCTGGTTGATGCCTCGTCGCTGCTAGTCTCTTTGTGGTGTACAGCAATTGGCTTCTTTGTAGGATGTGGGCTGCTGGCCTTGCGGATCTCTTGGGCGGAGAGTTCAGCAGCTTCTGAGGCCGCAGCCTCCTTGATGGCCTTCTGCAGTGTGAGGTCTGGCTTGGCGAGGAGGCGCCGTTGCAAATGGTTGTCCCAGACTCCACAGACAATTCGATCCATCAGGGCATCTTCTAAGTCTTGGAACTCACAGTGCAGTGTGGCCTTTCGGAGTGCAGCAATGTAGCTGTTGATCGACTCCCCCTCTGCCTGGTTCCAGTGGTAAAACGCATGGCGGACAGCAATTTTGGATGGCTTTGGAGCGTAGTGGCTGCGTAGCTTCTCTTGTAGCACGTCCCACGGCGCTGCCTGGACTGCTAGTGGTGCAACCAAAACTCGGGCCGTCTCGAACACCTCGGGCCCACAGAGGCTGAGGAAGAGGCCTCGCTTCTGTTCCTCTGATACTTCTGTTAGCTCGTTTGCTTGAAGGTAGCATTCGAACCGAGCGAGGTACGAGTCCCATGATTCAGAGGCTGGGGCAAACGGCGGTAGAGGCACTAGTGTAGCCATGATTCCGATGCTGACGTGGTGGGCGACGGATGGAACACAGTGCTCTAGCCAGAACGGGCAGCTCTGAATTGGTTCTGTTCAGTGATTTGGCTCAGCGTTTCAGCTCAGTGATTCAGCTCAGTGATTTGCTCTTGCTCCGAGAATGGCTGTGTCTGTCTGTGTTCTGATGTCCATGATCCCATCCTCGTCGCCAGTGTTAAGTTGTGGGTGGACACAGCAGACGACACAGTGATTTCCAAACAGCTCTTGTTTATTCTCAGGCTGGAACAGAAGTGAGCTGAAGGCCTCAGCAGCCTGCTTATATAGAACTCAGCTACAAAGCAACAGTAACAACTTTCTGTAGTTACCCAATCCCTGAACGTCACTTTTCAATTCCTCATTTGCATATGCGGACCTGAGTGAAAACTGCAGCAGAATGAACTATATATACACACCCCTAGTGGCCTAGGGTGAGAACTTCAATACATAACAATTTATACCCCACCCATCTGGCTGAGTTTCCCCAGCCACTCTGGGGAATGTATTAACCTGTGTACATTGCTTCTGTATATGTGCAATAAAGTCCTTCCAATCTTCCTTAAATTCGTTGTCATCTCATTGTCATTTGAAATTAGGCCAAGGACCACATCAACGAAGGCTCAAAACCTAATGAAACCCTTGGGGGTGTGGAACCTTAGTCCTGTGGGCCAAATGTGGCCCTCTAGGCATCTCTGGGTGGCCGTTGGGACCCATCACCAGCCCTGCTTTGTGCCCTCCTTTGATTGCTTTTGCCTGCCTGGTATCCATCCTTGAATTGTGATAATGCGTTTGGAAAGTGCAGATTCAATAGATTCAGCTTTTAACGTGAAATTAATATAATTTCTTCCCCATCTCTATAGCTAACTTAACAGTTTTTCATTCCTAAATGTACATCCAAAACAAAGGCAGTTATGTTCCAAAAGTCCAGCCGATTGTCACAAAATCCTGACAAGCATTCTGAATTTGCATGCAGAAGGTCCCTGGCATCTCTAGGTAGGGCTGAGAAAGACCCCTGTCTAAAATCCTGAAGAATTGCTACCAGTCAGTGTAGACAGCACTGAGTTAGATAGGTCAATGGTCTGTCTCAGTACAGTATAAACTAGCTGGCTACCCTCCTTGCTATGCTATGAGTTCTCCCAATGAAGAGTTCTGGAGAAATCAAAAACTTCCTGCAAATTTGTGACACTGTCGTCCGTCGTCATATAGGTATTTGCCCAACTTTGAGAGGTCTGGAGTTTAGGAATGTTTGTTTGTTTGTTTGTTTATTCCAGCACTCACCACCAGCAGCAGCCCACCCAACTGTACTGAAATATTCTAGTAGCAGAGATATTAGAGTAATGCAAACCTGTAGGCTGCTAGCAGTAATTTCAATATCCTGAGCATGGAGGCTTGCCATGATTTGGTTGAGCAGCTCAGTTGTCCACATGTCAGTGCTACAGAAGAAAACAGGGGCAAAAAAAGTATATTCAATAATTTGTTCTGAAATTATAATGTTTCTATAACTAGTACACCCTCATACTAACATAGCTATATAGTTTACATTACTAGATACTACTGTATTTACCTTTTACAGCATTGATGTTTGGATGTCAAGTGCCATTTTGAATCTAGGTGGTGGACCATAACGTGTCTTTGGTGTGACTTTGCCCCATTTTAGACCAAACTGGGCCAAACTCACAAACCTCACTATTTATTTAAATACCACATTTTTTGTTTGTTTGTTTCTACAAATTCCCAGGTAGCCCAAGACACTCTCCACTATTCTGTTGTTGTTGTTCAGTCGTGTCCGACTCTTCATGACCCCATGGACCAGAGCACACCAGGCACCCCTATCCTCCACTGCCTCCCACAGTTTGGCCAAACTCATGATAGTCGCTTCGAGAACACTGTCCAACCATCTCATCCTCTGTCGTCCCCTTCTCCTTGTGCCCTCCATCTTTCCCAACACCAGGGTCTTTTCTAGGGAGTCTTCTCTTCTCATGAGGTGGCCAAAGTATTGGAGCTTCAACTTCAGGATCTGCCCTTCCAGTGAGCACTTAGGGCTGATTTCTTTAAGGAGGGATAAGTTTGATCTTTTTGCAGTCCATGGGACTCTCCAGAGTCTCCTCCAGCACCATAATTCAAAAGCATCAATTCCACTATTCTACTATACAGTAAAGAACACTAATCAGATGTTACCTTTGAAAGTGAAGTATATCAAGGAGAGCTAAAAAAACAAAAGGGGGGGATAATCCAAAAGGTTAATGCTCTCTTTTATATTACAAAGTGGAATTTAAAAATAAATGCAAATAGAATCCGCAATTACCATTTAGATACTTTCCAGCTATGACTTCTTCCTTTAAAAAAAAAGAGATAGAAAAAAATGCATGCAATAACAAGGATTATGGAATGTAGCTAAAATATAAAGTACCATAAAAATACTGACCACGGTTCTTTGCAGCTGTGGAGGCAGATCTGAAGGAGCAAACAGTACAGAAAAAAAAGTTAATAGAAACTGCAGTGCTTTGACTGCAGTGCTATATGCAAACTGACCTGGGAGCAAGTCCCATGAAACTCAATGGAGCTTACTTCTGAGTAGACAGGTATAGAACTGCGCTGCCAGAAGAAAAAAAACCCCAGAAACTAACGCATAATGAACATTGTTTATATTAGTGATATCTGCTAATACCGTATTGGCCCGAATATAAGCCACACTCCCCCCCCCCAAAAAAAAATTCGCCCCAAACTGTTGAATATTAAAGGTGCAGCTTATTTGCAGGTGCGGCTTATATTTGGGCCAATACGGTATAATGCAATTCAAGTAAAGGTTTGGGAAGGAGTCTTAAGGTGGGCCAGAGAAATTAGATCATTTTGCAAAAGATTCTGCAATGTTTTTAATGATAGAAAAAGAACACCCAATCTACTATATATTTTGGAAAGTAGTTTGTCTGTCTGTCTTCCTGTCCTCTATAAGTTTGTCTGCCTCTCAATATATCATCACCAAACTTGCCACAATGACTCCTGATATGGGGAAGGTGGACTGTTACCATTTGGACACCCGGTGCTATTTTGAAATGTGAATTTGGTCTGCTTTCTCCTATTGACTGGCTCTCTGGATATCGTTGCCAAACTCAGCATGAGGGTTCACAAGGCAGGGGTGGCAATCTTCATTGTTGCTTTCATGCCAGGCGCCATTTTAAAGCAAGATGGCAGACCAAAATGTGACTTTGGTGTGACTTTTGCCTGATTTGGGGCGTGATGGGTCCAAACTCACAAATTATACTGTTAAAAGACCTCAGTATTTTGGGGTTTATACAAATCACTGTGCAGTGCCAGTAACTCCTAACTAGCAGGAAAGAATTCTTTTGAAAATTAGCTCTGTGAAAAAGACATATAATATTTATACATTTAAATGTTCCTGCTCAAAAGAAGATCTCATCTCTTAAACTCTACCCAGCCTTTTAAATAAGGGCAGTTCAACCCTCGGTCTGTTCAGTGGAATTGCCACCATTTCTTTCTTTGTTTGGTTTCCTACTTCATGAATAGGATTCCACTGCCCTTATTTTAGTAAGAAACTTGTTTCATTTTCCTCAGTATTACTGGATTCCACTTTAATAGGCCGTAAATTTCTTCATAGACAGGATATCTCTGTGACACACGAAGCATTTCATCTTACCTTGACTGATGTTCTGATGACTCGAAGCCTCTATAGGATTTGTTAACATCAAGAAGAAAAATATCCTCAGGGTTGGGGTCATTTCCCCTGTTGCTTTATGGTGTTGAGATAGTCAGATTACAAAAGAAAGAGAAAGAAAGAGGTTTCGCACAGCTTCATGATTTGAACAAAATAATATCTGCATTGCTTGTTGCCATTGTAGTGTTGTCTGATTGTAAAATTTTGGTGGTTTTTCTTTTTCTTTTTTTAAATTGCAGCAAATTTAAGCGCTTGGACACACACGTTTTTTTCTTTCGATGCTTGATGTTAACATACATTATGTTACTCAGGCTCCATCTGCACAATACATTTAAAGCGTTATCATACCACTTTCAATAGTCATGGATTCCCCACGGAATCTTGGGAACTATAGTTTGTTAAAGGTGCCAGCCATTGTCTGGAGACCCCCTTTCCCCACACAGGGCTCTAATTCCCAGAGTGGTTTAACAACCAGTCACTCTTCTTGTCCTACTAGCCCCGGTGGGCACCAGCCACCACGACCCCTTTCTCTCTCAAACTGGAGGGAACGTGTCTCTTAAAACGGTCCTGGCCATCTGCAACAAGAACTTGTATTACTACGACCAGGGCCAGCCCAAAACATTTTGGCACCTGAGGTGAACCACAAAATGGCACCAATTGTCTGGAACAATTGGCGAATGATGATCCACATCAGGATCTGCTGCCCCTCTGTATCCTGCTGCCTGAGGTGGTTCCCTCACCTTGCCTCATGTGTGGGCTGGTCCACTCAACAACAACAACAACAACAACAACAACAACATGAGGATCAATTTCCAGCCCAGTTTTCTTTGTGAGTTAATTGTGTTTCAAGGACCTGCCCCTGGCTTTGTATGTGTAGGATCCTAGCCTAACGCAAATTCACCTGGCTTGATAATTTTTCCCAAATGTGGGCTGACCCTATTACTGCATTTGTTTATTACATAAATTACTGCCACAATTCTTCAAACAAATTGCCCAGGGAAGTTTATCTATCTTCTATCTATCTATCTATCTATCTATCTATCTATCTATCATAAAATATTAAACAGCTGAATAAGACAGTTTTACCATTTCCTGCAAGCCAACCTAAACAGGATCAAAAACATCATGGAGCATAAAGGTAAAGGTAAAGGACCCCTGGATGATTAAGTCCAGTCAAAGGTGACTATGGGGTTGTGGTACTCATCTTGCTTTCAGGCCGAGGGAGCCAGTGTTTGTCCGCAGACAGCTTTCCGGGTCATGTGGCCAGCATGACTAAACAGCTTCTGGCACAACTGGATACAATCTCCCCATCCCGCTCACCTCTTTCCCCCTTTTCTTCCTAATGTCTCAACAAACGAAATTTATTTGTAAAAATGTTACATGGAAAAATACGAGAGAGACATTACACTACCTTTGTAAATCAATAAAATCTTTAATTAAAAAAAACAACAATAGTGTAATTGAAGATTATGAGCATCTGATCTTGGGAACCAGCTTGATTTATTAGACCCATCCATCTTCACTGTGTGGGAAAGCTACCTGCACTCCCCTTTCCGCTAGTCCATGGGGAATTCTCCAGTACATCTGTGTCATTCATAAGTATCAAGTTTCCCTTACAATAAACTCAGTTGTACTTGTTACTGCCTTTGCCCTATTAATTTGCACGGCATGGCTTACAAATCCAGCCCTCTGCCTTTCCTGCTTTTCTGCATTTTTTCTTTAACCAGATTTATATACCACTTGATAAAATGACAATAGCCCTCTAAGTGGTTTACATGAAATCATATAAAATATTCAGAAGAAAATACTGTACCAATAGAATCACTGAACTTTATTTTAGACTTTATCAAAATATGAATAAAAGCAACAGTTTTGGAAGCAAATGTGCTTCATAAAAGTGGCATGCCAGTGTAGGCTTGCCTAAACCAAAAAGTTTTGAGCAGGTGTCCAAAATGGCGCAGTGAAGGCTAATATCAATAGACTGGGAGCTCCAGAGAATAAGTACTGCCACACTAAACGACTGATTCCTCTCAAGGGCAGAACAAACATATATGGTGCTCGTAAAAGTGCCAATTCTGTAGATCAAAGTGGTCAGAGTGGACTCATCTTTCAAAGCAATCCTGCAATCCTATGCATGCTTACTTATGCATGTTTATAAGTTCCACTGAGTCCAATGAGACTTACTTCCAAGTAAGCAAGCCTGGGATTGTAACCTCCCTTGTTCACTCCTGTATCTACTGTTTTCCTTTATATTTCATTGTATAAAATTTCCGGCAGCGACAATAAATAAATAATGGGCTTGAAATATAATTTTTAGGGTTGTAGATGTGACACATCTAGGCAGTGAGAGATTTCACTTTCTTGGGTTCCATGATCACTGCAGATGGTGACAGCAGTCACAAAATTAGAAGACGCCTGCTTCTTGGGAGAAAAGCAATGACAAACCTAGATAGCATCTTAAAAAGCAAAGACAAAGGTCCGTATAGTTAAAGCTATGGTTTTCCCAGTAGTAATGTATGGAAGTGAGAGCTGGACCATAAAGAAGGCTGATCGCCGAAGAATTGATGCTTTTGAATTATGGTGCTGGAGGAGACTCTTGAGAGTCCCATGGACTGCAAGAAGATCAAACCTATCCATTCTCAAAGAAATCAGCCCTGAGTGCTCACTAGAAGGACAGATCCTGAAGTTGAGGCTCCAGTACTTTGGCCACCTCATGAGAAGAGAAGACTCCCTAGAAAAGACCCTGATGTTGGGAAAGATGGAGGGCACAAGGAGAAGGGGACGACAGAGGATGAGATGGTTGGACAGTGTTCTCGAAGCTACTAACATGAGTTTGGCCAAACTGCGAGAGGCAGTGAAGGATAGGCATGCCTGGCGTGCTCTGGTCCATGGGGTCACGAAGAGTCAGACACGACTGAACGACTGAACAACAACAAGATGTGACACAATTCCTACAATTAGCATTTTTAAAATTTATTATAGTAAATAGTCCCTGAACTGGGTGAGGGAGCTTTAACCCTTTGCCTCTTGATGGGGTTTCAAACCCACTTTGACTCCCCTCCAAGCCTGCTGTTTGAAATGAAAGCTTCTATTGGCACAACAGTGGGAGACAAAGAGTTGTAAGCCATCCAGAAAACTTTATGTTATGGGGGTGGCATTGAATGTCACCAACAAACAAACAATTGACACCTCTAAGATTTCGGCATGCATTGCTCCCCATTCACACACTTATTTCTTTTATTTTGCAACAATGAGGACTACAATCTTGTTTTGTTTTAAAACTGTGCATCAAAGAAGAAATCCCAAGGTTGTTCCAAATCACAGAATACACAGGGGAATTTCTTTCCTTTTTTTAAAGGAAAAAGAAAAGGCACCACACAAAATCCAACTTGTATTCAGAAGACCTATCAAGTTTCTTCTTGGCGATTATTTTGATAGCAGATCCTGAAACAAAGAAGGTAAAACTACTGCAAGCTTTTATTTGCCTTTTGAGTTCAAAGCAGCAGTGGGAATGGATTCCTAGCCTTATCGCTGGATTGTTTGAGTGAAACAGTGCCCTGGTGGAAGCCTTTGCACTGATCTCCAGTTAGCATTACAACCCAGAAGCAACGATAAAGGTGCACACAGAGAGATACCTGTCCTCAGCATCTCCCAGATGTGATTGCCACGCACTTTTAAGGGAGAAGGAGCTCTCAAAATTCTGCAGGGCTGGGATGGTGGGGGGAGTGGAGGGTGGGAGGAGAGATAAGTTGAGAGGGCTACTTGCTGTACTTAAGGTAATAGTAGCAGTTCTGCTTTGCAGCCACGGTTGTCCCACGCCGAGGGTCTTCTGCCGGTTCCCTCACTGCGAGAAGCAAAGCTACAGGGAACCAGGCAGAGGGCCTTCTCGGTAGTGGCGCCCGCCCTGTGGAACGCCCTCCCATCACAGGTCAAGGAGATAAACAACTACCTGACATTCAGAAAATACCTGAAGGCAGCCCTTTTCAGGGAAGTTTTTAATGTGTGATATTTTTGTATCTGATTTTTGTTGGAAGCCGCCCAGAGTGGCTGGGGAAATCCAGCCAGATGGGCGGGGTACTAATAATAATAATAATAATAATAATAATAATAATAATAATAATAATATATCTGTGGCAGGGCAACGTTTCCCAAAATTCCCCATCCACCACAGACCACCTGAAAATTGCTGCAGGTCTTGCCCTAGCACACAGAACGATTCTCCTGCTTGTTGTAGCAATTGCGATGAACTGCGCTACTTTGATTTCTTACACATTGTGTATTGTTGCAGTAGAATCCAAACTGCAATGCAATTAAACGCAACCTGGAAGAACCGAAAGGAGCAATAAAAAAATATAATGAAAAATGTAAATATGAATATTTAATGCGTCTGACGTGTTGTCCAGCCTGTCGCCAGCAACAAAACCACAGACATGCCATGGGCCATCTGAATGATGCTTGCACACCACCCATGGGCCACCGTTTGGGAACTGCTGTGCTAGGGAATTCAAGAGAGAGAGAGCTGGGAAGACAGCCTTTGCCATCGCTGTCCTATGTGGTGATGATAAGGTGGCTTGACATCCAGGGACGAAAAAGAGGATTTCTTTCACCCAAAAAACAGGGCATCAATTTGCATGAAATTTGTATATGCATATTGCAAACTGATCATTTCTATAATTTAAGTAGAAATACAGTGCATCTCATCTGAGTGGAAAAGGCACCAGGTGGTTTGCGTACTCAGTCTGCTGGCTGTAGATGGACAATTACGAGGCTTGAACTGGGCAACCCTCAAACAGAGGCAGTGTGGTGTAGTGGTTAAAGTGTATCCGGGCAACCAGGATTCAAATCCCCCCTCAGCCATGAAGCTCACTAGGTGGCCTTAGGCCAGTCACAGCCTCTAGGCCTACCCTACCTCACAGAGTTGTTGTGAGGATTAAATGAGGAGAAGGGAGTACCATGTACATCACCTTGAGCTCATTGGAGAAAAAGGTGGGCTAAAAATGCTACAAATAAATAATAAACAAACCGATAAATAAATGATACCTGCAAATAGAGGGCTGTCCTCCGTAAAGCAGGGCACAGGGTAACCCTATGTACTGGGCCAGTTTGAAATTATGTTAGCTGAATTTCTGGCATTTTCATGGATTATAAGCATTCCCAGAAAATATATCGTATGTTGCTGATTTCTCTCCCCAACCACAGGTTTTGTTTCCATCATCTCTGACAAATGAATACCATTTGGAATTATATTCATTTATGTCACGCAACTTCTGTCCTTGTATGTTAGAAAGCCCCTTATTTCTTTGATGCCAAATGTCAAAATAAAAATTAAAAGAATGGGAAACGGAAAGATTTGATTCTGTTCCTTTTGAGAAGCTCAGCATCAGGGGGGGGGGGGAAGCAACACCTCGTTTTACTTCAGAAACTTTGAAAGAAACCAAAGCAATAAAGAAGACCAAACAACAAACCAAATATTATTTGCAAGCATTTTAAAAAGAGGTATTACTCTATCTGCAAGCATTTTTAAAAAGGCAGTGGAATGAAAAGGCAAACTTCACATTGTGACTTACCTTATGCAAAATCTGTGAAGGTCAAGTTCTGAGAATCGCAAGTAGGTATTTTTTCTCAGCTCCACCACTAATTCTAAGAGGTTTACTTTTTGGAAAAAAAGGGATTGCTACGAAACGCCAGTTCTGCACCTTGGGAGGTGAAGACAGACAAGGAGACTGGGAAAGAAGCTCAGGTATTCAGAAGAACAGAAGAGAAAGTCAAAAGGCAGCTGAGAGGCTATAAAAAGAGAGAAAAAGGGAAAGAACATGAGAGGGGTTGGATGTCAAAGAAAAAGTGACTTGAAACAGGAAAACTGACCTGACTCTGTTTGTCTACTGTTCCTTTGGGGTTTGCAGCTCAGTGTCCTGGTAGCTTCCAAGCAAGGCAGTCGGTCACATGAAAGATGGAAAAGGACTGCCCTACAAACAGGGGCAAATTATTCTCAAGTACTCTCTGCATTTAAGGTTTGAGAGATTTGGGGACAATGCTAACCCAGGGAGCCCGCTCACAGTATCAAATTGCCAGGAAGTGCCCGAACAGTTTCCATCAACAACATATACTTTTATAAACTTATTTTGAAAGGGCACATTAAAAAGAGTTCATAGGTATTCTTTATTTACAAAGCTGTAGTATCTAAGTTGGTTATGGTGTTTGGTTTTCAACACCAAAGGGCAACATTTGGCACAAATGAGAGCACAAATAGATTCAGCAGGCAAGCCGCCTTATCGCACAGGTGCAACAACAACAACAACAACAACAACAACAACAACAACACACATACACACACACACAGAGAGAGAGAGAGAGAGAGAGAGAGAGAGAGAGAGAGCGCTTTTGGAAATATGGCAACCCTAGTGTAAAGTTGAGAGTTAAGCATTATAATTCCATTTCACTACTTCTAAATGAGGTTTAGAAAAAGTTTAACACCCTTAATGATTTTTAACTGAGTATCTTAGGCTACAATTCTATACGATACTCATTTGCCTGCAACTCTGCTCCATTGAACTCAATGAGCCTTACCTCTGATTTGACACGTATGCATATTTATTTGGGTGCGAGATCCATTCAGCTGAGCAATACACACAAATATAATCCCACATGGAGCTGTCCTGTATAAATGAATGTTTTACTCTCCTTTGGCTTTCTGGTAGCATTTCCGAAATTTGGGGAATTGCCGATGTGCCTTTCCTCTCTCCACTCACAACTCCCACCTGTTTGTTTCCTATGAGGTAAATATCCTGAGTTCCCTCAGTCTTTCTCTTCAAAATCTCATCATATTTGTAAGTTTTATTTTCTCTTAACCCTTTCAAAGTTCAAATGGGAGGTCCAGGCCTGAACAAAGTATCCAGATGAGGACTTAGAATTGCTGAGCAAAGTAGCATGAGTAATGGAATCAGTATTAGCAGGGAATGCCCCTCTGTAATTTATTTGTATGGACATATTTTTTAGATGATTTTTGTTCTTCTTCCGATAATTTGTTGGCTTGTCTGCATGTGGGGATGTTGCAGACTTCAGATGATCACTTCCAAGCTATTACGGTAACAGTTGTGTGAGGGGAACATAGGAACTTAAGATGAACTTGATGGATCAGGCAGTTGGCCAATATAGCTCAGCATCCTGTTCTTGCTGTGGTGAACTAGATGCCCATGAAAACCCTTATACTACTTTTACAGATATTTTCCTCATATGTTATATAATGATAATGATAATAATAATACTAATAATACTAATAATACTAATACTACTACTACTACTACTACTACTACTACTACTACTACTAATAATAATAATATATTTATACTCCGCCCAACTGGCTGGGTTTCCCCAGCCACTATGGGCGGCTCCCAACTGAATATTAAAAACACAATACAGCATTAAACATTAAAAACTTCCCTAAACAGGGCTGCCTTCAGATGTCTTCTAAAAGTCAGATAGTTGTTTCCTTCCTTGACATCTGGTGGGAGGGCGTTCCACAGGGCGGTGCCACTACCGAGAAGGCCCTCTGCCTGGTTCCCTGTAACCTCACTTCTCACTATGAGGGAACTGCCAGAAGACCCTCAGAGATGGACCTCGGTGTCCAGGTTGAATGATGGGGGTGGAGACGCTCCTTCAGGTCTACAGGGCCAAGGCTGTTTAGGGCTTCAAAGGTCAGCACCAACACTTTGAATTGTGCTTAGAAACGTACTGGGAGCCAATGCAGATCTCTCAGGACCGGTGTTGGATGACAATTGAAAATATAATGGGGAGACCAATATTGTCTCCGAGGGTTCCTGGCTAAGGATGAATGAAAAACCAATTTCTGTTCGATTTCAGCATCGCAGACCCTCCAAGTGTCCCTATTTCCCAGGGTCGTCCCTAATTTAGAAAAGCCGTCCCAGTTTCTGACTTGATCCTGGAATGTCCCGCTTTTCCTTAGGGTGTCCCTATTTTCATTGAATAAATGTTGGAGGGTACAGAGTTATCAATCCCCTGAGCTGTCCGAAGGCAATCCTGTATAGGGAAGTTTTTTTTTAATGTTTAATGTTTTCTTATGTTTTTATGTATGTTTGAAGCTGCCCAGAGTGCTGGGGCAACCCAATAAGATGTGTGTGGTATAAAATTATCATTATGGAATGGGGCGTCCCTATTTTCATTGCAGAAATGTTGGAGGGTACGGCATCGCTTTTGGCTCTTTGCTGTCCTGCAAGCTGAGAATTTTGCAAACAAAAAAAAAAAAAAAGAAAACTCATTACAGTTTCACAAGGTAGTCCAAGGGCTGCCTTTCAGATCTGACATTCTCCTCCACCTGCCTCAAGTAACAGTTCCTTGAAGTAGCCTGTGGCAGCCATCTTTTTTCCCTCCCCCCCTCCTTTTTTTTTGTTTCATCCAAGTTCCTGAGAGAATGAGCTGCCAGAGTGTATTTGCTTTCTTCCCACTTAGAGCAGCTGTTGCTACCTATGAAAACTTGAGCATGACCGCTGGGGAAACGTTTTAAAAACTGTAAGCAATGGAAACGTTCAGCAGAAAAGTCCAGAGAACTGGAGACTGCGCCACAAAACCATACACACAGATCCGTGAGGAGCAGATCAGGTCAGTTTGCTCCAAAATGCATAGCGAATGACTTTCTCAAGCACCCATAGTCTGGATTCCCCCACCTTACCCATAGCTACAACCCTGGAGTGTTTGCGTGTCTTATTACAAGGCTGAAGTACAAATCCACAGGTTCTGGCAGCCAAAATATAATAAGTTTTCATTCTTTTCAAACTAACTACTTTGTCGAAATGCGGAAAACGCAAAGAAAAGTCTTTTACTCCTGTTCAGTTTCAGAATGCTTCACCCTTTATTCATGACAACCATCCTTCTTTGAATTCTCCCCCTAGAGATTATTGCATATATGAGAAGGAATTATTGATGTTTGAAATACAGGGAAACGTAACCTTCAAGGAACAAAGATCAGAAAGCTGCACTGCCATCTAGGTAAAAGGAAGGGGAACAACAGCATGGTTCCCTTCAACTTTAGATTTTTTTTGCTTCCCTGCTCCTGGTTAACTGATTCATAGAAGAATAGGCTGCAGTCGAATGTACATCTATTTGAGAGGAAACTCCATGTAGGACAGTGAAGCTTACTTCTTAGTGAAAATTCAAAGGATTATGCTGCCTTATTTTCTTTGGAGAGGAGCAACTGGAGAATTATATAAAAGGAATGTCCAATTCTGAAAGCATGGATCCCAAAATAGTTCTCTCACAGGTCATAAGAGTTCAAAGGAGCCCAAAGGCAGCTTGCTGCTACTTTTGCCTTATATCCTTAGCAACTACTGAGTTATTTCAGGCCAAATAAATTAATATAATATAATATAATATACCCCACCCATCTGGGTGGGTTTCCCCAGCCACTCTGGGGGGCTCCCAATCAAATATTAAAAACACAATACAGCATTAAACATTAAAAACTTCCCTAAACAGAGCTGCCTTCAGATGCCTTCAAAGTAGGATAGTTGCTTATTTCCTTGACATCTGATGAGAGCTGGCCTCAGTGAGATAGTAAACTTGTCCATGTTTTGTACCATTTCAGACTACAAGGTAGTTTGGAGGCTCATAAGGGGGAAAATCTTCATAGAGATAACACTAGATGTCATGGAGAAAGTTTCCGGCCTTCTCCTCCCCTTGACATGCTCCCTCGCATGACTATGTCCTGCCCCTCTGCCACCTCCTATTGTTCAGCCTCTCCCTCTTGTTAGTGTAATCTATAAATAGACTTTAAATGATCCTTGCATAGTTTTGCTCCTAGCAACAGGTCTTCCCCAGCAACAGGGTTTCCTTAGTAACAGACTTCTTTATTCGACATGCTCAGGGAGAGAGAAAGGAATGGGTTGTTGCTCTGTCCAGAGGGGAGGAATGAGTCTCTGTACATATACAGGTAGGTAGCCGTGTTGGCCTGCCATAGTCAAAACAAAATATAAAATAAAAAAATCCTTCCAGTAGCACCTTAGAAACCCAACTAAGTTTGTTCTTGGTTTGTTCTCTGTACATAGTTTTACTTTATTTTCCTTAGACCAGCAGTTGTACAAGTTGTAATGTTAATTCTTCAGTAAATACTTAAGCAGAACTGCAATGGGTGAGATGTTTATTCCCACACGGGAATTCACCAACAGATGAGCTAAACTGAGAAAAATGATTCTGGAAGACTTTCTGGGAGAGTCTGCCGACTGAAAAGGGAACCCCAAATGATAGCAATTTGCACAGACACCTCTGCTTGGTTAGAGTCCTCCCTACTTCCTGATGAGTCTCTGCATTCTGGGTAGGAGGGGCAGTAGAGAGAACCAACAGATCTGCTTCCCTCTCTCAAACATGGGGGGGGGGGGTGTCACAAGGGGAGGACCTCCTTCCTCCATCTCTGGTTGCCAGCCCTCTAGCTCCTCACCATCTGTTCCTCCTCTGCCTGGAGCTGCCAAACCATGCCAAGCAGTCCATGGCGATGAGAACACATGGCAACAGGACTAATGAGAACAACACTTAACAGGACAAATGTACTTCTAACGAATGAAAACGGAAAACAGGGAAATTCCCAGCTTTGCAATGCAGGGATGGATGAACCTTTGCAATGCCAGCTTCTCATGTTTCCAAGCTTGCAATCAGTTCTCCGCATCGGTTTGTGATGAATCAGCATTTTGGTGTGCATTTCTCACTGCATAGCAACTACAGCCTTGGCCATGTGTTAGTAGCAGTAGGCATGTTTTGTGGGACAAACGCCCCTGGTTAAATTCCTGTCATCTCCAGCTGGACTGTGGCAACCCAACCAGCAGGGTACAAATAATATTATTTTTATTCTTTTTACTGGGCTGGAAAGCACCTACATTCTTCCTTGGGGTGCTGTTGCCTGTCAGAAAAGACACTACTGAGCCTACAATCTGATTCTGAATAAGGCAGTATCGTTTGTTCATATGCCTTAACTCCGCAGGCAGAGCAGCCAGGCTTTGCAGACTGGTGAAGATTATGTCTCCAGCACTTCCTGCTAAGGAAAGAGGTGGGGAACCTGTGGACCTCCAGAAGTATCTGAACTACAATCCTCTTAACCCCTGACCATTGGCCATGCAGACTGGGGCTGATGGGAGCTGGAGTCCAACAGCACCTGGAGGGCCACAGGTCCCCCACCTGTGTTAAAGGATTGTAGGTAGAATTCATCCCAGGATGTTGCAAGTTAAGGGTTTACAATGCTGAATGATACAGACCACAAGGCAACTTCCTATGTTTACATGCACACACCCAAGTTATCTAAGGCTAAACAAGACTCTGTTTGCATAAATGAAGATTGGATACATGAGTCATCTCAAAAAAAGTTTTATTAGCATGATTAAAAACATGTGCTGAAGACCAACAGATAAAATAACTTCATCAACATGGAAGAAAATCCATCCCAACACTTGATAATCAATCCAGTTTTTATACTGGACGGACAGCTTTATTGCCAGTATTCTCGCATGTCCTTGAAAAACCAGCTGCACTGGATCAGTTTATGTAGCTTCCTGGCTATGGATGGATCATGATCCTTATCCATAGTTAGGTATAAAAATATCTTCAATTTATTGTTGGATTGCAGGTGCATCGTGGGGGTTAAGAAATCACCAACAGAAGAGTTCTGTCTTTTTTTCCTTTTCTTTTTTAAAAGAAAGAATTCCTTTCCCCCCTTCCAAAACATACTACAAAGAAATTAGTATTTTGACCTTTAGACTTCATACATGATGTCGATTTAGAATGGATAACCACAATTTTTTTTCCTCCCATCCTGTAATTAATAAAAACCGAGAAAAAACCCCGAAATCAAAATGCTCCATTCACAGACTGCTTCTTGGGTTTGACTCAGAAGACACATTTACACTGGTTTGAGGACGAAGACAGCATCATCTAAGACGTAGTAGTCATTATACATGTCACCTTCACATAAGTACGGCAGTCTAGTGAACGCCTCTATGGCAAAGCCAGCTTTCCTGAAAACCTCTGGCAGGCTGTTCACCTGTTCCTCCCACGTCTGTCCTTTGATTTCCAAAACTTCGGAAGGTTTATCCCACTTGCCACCTACTGAAAAAAGCACATGGGGTTCGCGTTAGTTATTTATCTTTATTTAAATCTGTTCCACTTATTCTGCCCTTCTGGCCTAATGGCTCTGACAAGGCAGACTGCGAATCTGTTAGGAAAGGCAGAAATTACAGCAGGAAATCAAGAACAGTAATGGACAAATCCTATGAGCAGCCAAGAGCTGTGAAGCCCAGAGCAAGGTCTTCCCAAACAGCCAGACAGCATCCAAAGGTGAAAAAAATAATCTTAACCCATCTTCTAAAAACCAGGAGCAAGGGAAAGAAACCTCCTTTCCCTATTAGGTCAAGAAATGTGAATTCCCCTCGCTGAAACATTGATGGGTATATGGAAAAACCTGTGCACAAACTGAGAGTACTTGATAGAATTTCTAAAACAGATAAATTTATTTAAACCTGGTTTGCCTTTCCAATTTACAAATTCCTTAAAGATAATAATACTAATTCCCTGCCTCAGTTTGGAACTCATGATGAGCCCCCCCCCTTTTAACCATTTATGCATTACTGTACTTGTTTTTCTTTATCTCAATACTGCAAAACTGATTAAACAGTGTGTCTCCCTGAAATCTTATTACTATTCTCCATATTTCTTGGATTAATGAATGTAACTGGGTGGTGTTGGGTGTGGTTTTGTTTGATGTCATGAGCACCTCATTTTGTCTATAATGAAAATCAATAAAAATAAATATTAAAAGAATATATATATACTGCTCCTTTATTTTAATGGTTATTGTAATAAGTACCAGATAATTTTAATCATTTGGTTCCCCACCCCAAATTATTCTAATTTCTTGTAAGAATAGGTAGGAGAAGGAGAGTTATTCCCCAATGCTTGGATTTATTTCCTTTTATGCGTGTGCTTCTGCATTATATATATATATATATATATATATATATATATATATATATATATATAAACCGTGGGAAGCGATACTTCTCTCAAACCACTTTCAAGGCTCTTGAAAACTATTGCCTGTCTCAGTCTAATTTGCTCCGGTATTGCCAATGTTCAAAGTGCTCTTTCATCACCACACAGTGTGGTTTCTGTGAGGGAAGTGGCAAAGCAGTTTGCGTGAGAGCCACCTCATTCCCAATCTTCAAGAGAAAGGAAGTGAGGGGACCATATGAGCCACCGTGTGAAGACTTAAGACAGAGATGGTAAAACTTTTGCAGCCCGAAGAAACTCAAGTGTTAGAAACTCAGAAAGATAAGCTAATAGCCAAATGACACCTTAAACTTAGGTTATGGTTGCCACAAGGGGATGTCTAGGTGCCCCCCCCCCGTGATGATGATGATGATGATGAATCTCATTTCTATAACGCTTTGAATTTTAAAGAAAAAAATCTCAAAGCAGTTTACAACACATTAGGACATCAAATAAAACAATCCAGAATAAAAATTCAAGCTTTAAGTATTTCAGATCCTTCCCTAAGTGACATATTGTTTTCCACATATATTTACCTGCTTAATTTATATAGATGCCCCTTGGCAGAAGAACTGTAGGAAGCCAGTGTGGTGTAGTGGTTAGAGTGTCAGACTAGAACCTAGGAAATCAGGGTTCAAATCCCCACTCCATCATGGAGCTCACTGGGTGACCTTGAGAGAGAACAATCTTACAGGGTCGTTGCAGAGATTAACCAAGGAGCAGGTGTGAACCATGTGAACTCCTCTTTCCCAGCTCACAATTAAAATTGATATTGGTACTGATAAGAGTAGGATTGTCTAATGTTTTTTAAAACCCATTCAGCTTGGCGGACACCACTGCAAATTCCATCTTAACCATGCACTTTCTTCCAACAAAAGCCATGCGCTTTTGATGCCTGGTGTGGATGTGACCCTAAACTCTGTCGCTCACATGGGCCTCTCCATAGTACTGCCTTGCACCACTGGGGCCCTGGGTGGGCTTCCTGTGAAGGGCAAGAGAAACCAAGGTGTAGTTGGAACTGTGCACGCTCCTTGAAGGAAAGACGGGATAGAAAGCATAATAATTATAATCTGTCGACTCTGTGTCTTCCCATTTTCCATTTGCTTGAACCAGATGTAACAATAGGAATCTGCTGTTTTCAGAAAAGGGTAATTTGGGACGCGGGTGGCGCTATGGTCTAAAGCACTGAGCCTCTTGGGCTTGCCGATCAGAAGGTCAGCGGTTTGAATCCCCTTGATGGGGTGAGCTCCCGTTGCTCTGTCCCAGTTCCCGCCAACCTAGCAGTTTGAAAGCACACCAGTGCAAGTAGATAAATAGGTACCGCTGCCGCGGGAAAGTAAACGGCTGCGGGAAAGTTTCCGTCACAGTGTTCCGTTGCGTCAGAAGCGGTTTAGTCATGCTGGCCACATGACCCAGAAAGCTGTTTGCGGACAAACGCTGGCTCCCTCGGCCTGAAAGCAAGATGAGCGCTGCAACCCCATAGTCGCCTTTGAACTGTACTTAACTATCTAGGGGTCCTTTACTTTTACTTTTTACTTTAGTTAAATAATTATTTTCCCTCCTTTTTAAAGGTTCCTGAGGGGTAGCTACTAAACAGCATCCAGCAAATAAGCTGAAAACAGTTGCACAGAGAGACACCCTGTGCTTTATTTTACATCATGTAAATACAGAGCTAGGAACTTCCTCAGTTGTGCAATATGAAGAACTGTAACTGACAAGGGCTTCCCATTCCGTTTCCACTTCAGGCTCCCCTCAGTTCCACTTTCTTGAGCTGAAACCCTTTCAGAGGAAACTTTGCAGGCAAAATGGCAATGTTCAAGCAACGGGTTCCAATTCTGGTGCTGCAATTTACCTGGGTGACGTATTATGCAGGTAAGGAATTCTCTCTCTCTCTCTCTGTCTCTCTCTCTCTCTCTCTCTCTCTCTTAATCCTTTCCGTTATCATTAAGCTTTAAAAGCAACAGCTCTTGCAGAAAGCATCAGAAACAGATTTATTTGAGGAAAAACTTGGGCAGGGGTGGGGTGAGGCAAATGGCACAAAAAACACCCAAAAAACCCAGCGGGGGCAGGGGGAAGTTAATTTCCTCTATATCTGCAGAATCATGCACAGGATTGGGTTGTAAGTCACGCTAGTGGAGGTGATGACTGGAGCCTCCAAACGGCTTCCGGAAACTGTGCAATTAACCGGTAACAGCAAGCTCCTAGATTGTAATATGCAGAGAACTGACTCCTCACCCTTTATCGACTGACTTTCTCATCGGGGTATGTTTATTCCTCCTCAATAGGTGCCAACTTTTGCAAAGTGACAGTATCTCAACCTCCACTTATGGAAGGCTACCCTGCCTCAAAATATATTTCTATACCATGTACTTTTTCTGCTCAGGGATGCCCCCCATCCACTCCGACCATACTGTGGTTTCGATATCTTGCGCACACCCATGAAGCCTTGTGCACTCCCGACTGCATGAACTTCACAAAGTTCAAAGTGTCGCACTTAACATCTAAGAACCAGGCTCAGCTTGAGATCAACGAAATCAATAAAGAAGACAGCGCAATTTATTTTTGTGGGGTAGCTATTTCAAGTTCAAATTCCTCCACCTCCAAGCAAACTGGAAGCGGAACAGTGTTAGTGATAAGAGGTTAGTTGCTCCTTTATTTTTTAGAGGCGGGAGGGTTCTCTTTATTATTTTAAGGAGATTTAAATCCAGTGCTTTTTTTCTTTAAAAAAAAAAGTTTAGTGGTACTCTCATTTTCCTACTCATATTGAAATACTGCCCCTCAATGAGGCCAGACTTAGATTCACAAAATGTTTAGGGGTATGCGTCCCCCCAGAAAAAAGCACTGTTTACCGTGCATCTCACTTGCAGGTCAAAGACTGCTCCCTACAAATACTATTTTAATAAACTGTAAAGCAAAATGGCTAAGGCACATGCGGAAGGTCTCGGGCTCAATCTCTGGCATCTACAGTTAAAAGGATCAGGTGGAAGGTTGGGGGGGGGAGATCCCTGCCTGAGATCTTGGAAAGCTTCTGCCAGGCAGGGTAGACACTACCAAGGTTTGCTGGACTAATGCTCTGGCTCTGCATAAGCATTTTCATACATTCAAATTAATCAGAACCAGAGTGATACAAAGCAAGCCTAACTCTAACTCAGTTGGTTGATTCACATGTGACAACCTTATCACACATGATAAACTATGTAAAATAATGTCCAGTAGCACCTTAGAGACCAACTAAGTTTGTTCTTAAACCATGGTTTAAGTGATAAACTATGGTTTACGAAGCTGGGAATGGGCTTTTGTCCTGCGTGTTCCTCCCTTGCTTTGGTGCTTCAGCCCAATTTGAAGAGTGTCTTGCTATCTCAGAAACAGAAAACTGTGTTTTAATGTCCGTTTGATAACCAGGTTTCTAAAACCACGGTTTGATCTTAGTTTAAGATCCTGGTTAGGAAACCAGCACTAAGCAGCAAGTTTTGAGTGTAATAGGAAAAGGTGATTTGCTTTGAACCTGACTGAAGTGCTGAAGCCGGTGTTTCAGGGAAGGAGTAAGGGGAGGAGCTTGCAGACCTGACCGGTTTTATAAATAGCGGCATATAAAGCTGGAACTGTTACAACTGAACTGGCCCAGCAGGCTCTTTTATGTTCTGATGGTCTAGACTCCTCAGGGTGGAATCAGAACAAGAAACTGGAAACGCAGAACCTGGGGACTCTGCAGCTCTTTGGTGGACTTTTAGGACATATATGAATAATCATTCCCATTTGAACATTGTACCTGCAAAATATAACTTGATATGGAATTTTTGTGACATCTAAATAGGTCTTTATATACAAATAACTTGCAGGTCTAGATACTCCCTTTTCTTCCTCCAGACCTACTTTTTCTCTCCTTCCTATCCCCTTCCTTACATAGAAGAGACGGTGGTTTGCTTACTTTATGTTGCATTACCACTTTTTTTTAGGTCTCAGCTGATTGTTACGTGTTCCCTTTGATTAATAAAATCATTAATAAGCGCAAGAAAATCATCATTCATACTATGCCAATAATGCAAACTGAAACTAAACTAACGATATTCTTTTTGTTGTTCTTGTTTTAAAAAAGAGAGTGGAACATACAGCCGAGGAGTTGAGTACAGCATGCTGGCCATCTCAGTTGTGCTGTTCCTCTATCTTGTTACCTTGTTGGCAGTTTCTAAGTTATTCACTAAGGTATGTTCGTCTCTCTCTGTGCCTCCTCTCTCTCAATCTCTCTCCCATACCAGATCCTAACAGCTTTACAATGCTTTCAATGAACAAAACCCAAGACCAGCCTTGGGTTGCAAGTCTATTTGCATGGTGTGAAAATATTTTTTTTATAAAAAAGAAAAAGAGGGCATGTGATTATGACATCCTCGCCACTTCTGCAAATTCGGTTGGTGCCAAGCTAGATATGATGTCAGCCACATCCACTTCTAAAAATAAAAAAACACCCCAAAACTGGGAATATACATAGGAAGCTGCCTTATGCTGAATCATACAATTTGTGCATCTTCTTATTTGGACTATTGCAATAGTCCTTACGTAAGGCTGCCTTTACAAAATTATGGAAACTGCAGCTGGCTTGAATTTGCGGTGGTTCTGCTGAATGGAGCAGGTTATAGGGAGCATGTGACTCTCTTGTTACGACAACTCGCTGACTTACTGGTTCGCTTCCATCCCCAATTCAAAGTGCTCGCCTCAGCCTTCAAAGCATTAAACAGCTGAGGACCAGGGTACCTTAAGGTTACCTGCTCCAATAAGAAATTGTATCAGGTGAACCTCTCCTCTTTCTCCTGCCCAGTTTGAGGTGTGTTTAGTAGGAACACAAGAGGGGGGCCTTTTTAGTGGCTGCACCCAGGCACTGGAATTTTTTCTCTTGGAAGCTCTGCATTGCCCCCTCTTTGATGGCATTCTGTCTAGATGACAAAACTCTCTTTTTTGGGCCTGGCTTTTGTTCTAGCAGTTGGCCACTTTTAACTGGATGTTTTCTGCTGCTTGCATATATCATTTAGTGCTAGAATTTTTTTATGGTACTATGCTTATTTCATTTGTATATGATTTTTTTGAGGGCAGTTTTAAAATGTGTTGGCACACTGATGTATTCAGTGTTTGTTCGCCACTTTTGAAAAGGCAGGATATAAATATTCTTAATAATCCAATCAATAAAGAAATTTTATGTAATACCCTTGTATGTATCCACTAAGGAACGCAGGGTGGGTTATATCCCCCACCCCCACGTACACTGCGGTTACATGCACACCATATGCAGTTTGTTAAGGCTGCTGGGAATTGTAGCTCTGTAAGGGATAAACTACAGTTCCCAGGATTCTTTGCAGGAAGCCATATGTTTTTAATTGCATGGTGTGGATGTGACCTGTATCTTTGCAATCATCACTTCGAGAGGTGTGTTAGGTTAAGAGAGCATGCAGTTTGCCCAAATTACTCAGAGAGCTTCCCGCCCATGCAGTGATTTGAACCTGGGACGCCACAGTTTAAATCCCACACTCTACCCTGTGCGCAGGGCTTCTGCTATCTCCATATTTCACCCCACATGACCTGCTCTTCAATTTAACCTCCAAAACATCTTACTTCTCCATATGACAGGTGGCTCCCATCACTATGGTTCCTTGAACGCAACAACAAAAATACCCATTGCCACATCATCCCCAATCTATGTAATATTTGCTTAAAGAGAGAGAGAGAGAGAGAGAGAGAGAGAGAGAGAGAGAGAGAGAGGTACTAATCCCCTTTGCTAAAATGCATTGTTCACCTTTGTTTTCACAGCCTAAACTCAAGAAAACAGAGAGGCATGTCAATGTTTGCGTAAGTGTTTGCAATCCAGTACACAAGGTAGCTAATGCATTCTCCAAGGGCGGATCGTTATATGAGCAGGAAAAGGAACTACCCACGCAAAAGAGGGAGGTATCAGCAAGCTTGGGGGAACCCCGAGTTTTACAGAGGGACAAAAAACTTCAGTTAAAACCCCAGTTCTTAAGAGGGACACCCTTCCAAGCTACTCAGTGAGGCCTAAGCATGCTCAGTAGCCACCCTTGAGAGAGAAACCCTTTTAGAAAACTGGGGGAAGGGGGATTATCCTGAAAGAAGACATGGCTGGCTGGAACCCTGAATATGATCCTTCCACATGGCAACACTTGGCTGCATGTCCAGCCTGTTGCATTTCAAATCTGCAGTGGGCTGGCATATGGCAAGCCTTAAATTTTTTGCAATCTTATAAACACTTAGCAGCTGGAAGATCACAGAGTTTGTAGACTACACAACAGTCTGGTTATCTATGGCAAGTTAATCCAATGGCTGCAGGGAACTGCTGCTGCATGACGTCTGAAAACAGATGTGCGCAGCCTCATCTCCTGACTGAATTTCTCCAGCTGGGGAAATGGAGCCAGACTACGACTGCTACCAATCTGGAACAGAGGCAGGGAAACTGTGGTCAATTTGAATGCTGCTGGACTCCAACTTCTATCGGTCCTAGCCGGCATGGTCAGTATTCAGGGAAGTTGGGAGTTGGAGTCCGACAACATCCGGGGCGCAAAAGTTTTCCAGTAAACCATTTCTGCTTTAGAAAGGAGGACCAGAAAAGTAAGTGCACCGCAATGCACCACTTTATGCTGAGATGGAAACACAGAATTCTGCTGGGGTTGCTTCCTCCTCCTCCTCCTTCTTCTTCCTCTTGTGGTGTTACGGGGAAGAGAAAGGAAGCACATGCTGAGTGGGCGGCTCTTGAGGTAGCCAGTTTGCATGGCTAGCAATAAGAACAGCAATGCCCCTTCCTTGTTGTGTCTGCCTTTGTAACCGCCTGGTGACAGAGCTCCATGGGGAACAGGCAGGTGATGGGCAGAGGGCTGCACTTGACACTCAGGTGTGCTGCATATGTGGAGATGGGCACCTGGCTAGACCGAAACACAAGTGAGAGAGGGACCAGCAGGGAACGAAGCAATGCAAGGAAGAGGCCTGGGCCTCTGCTTGGCGATCGGAGGCACCTCGATCCATGTTTCCTCTTTTAATTGCTGCCGTGTTTAAATGGGATTGTTTTCATTGCATGATATAATTACAGACGTTGATATTCCAAATGGTACTTTTCACTGCTTATTTCAATTTCATTATTTAGTTATTTCGTGCCATTAACATACACGGCTCTGTAGTTAATTATGAACGTTTGCATTTTAAGATTTGTGTAACTGGCTTTTATACTTGGAGATCACTTAGAAGTCTATCTGGGCACTGAGCAATATATGAATAAGAATAATCGCCTTGCTGCTATATGCCAGGGCACACTGACCTATTTGTGCTCCCTTCCACAATATAACAGCAAAGGGAGAGAGGCATGGTTGGGATGGTCTGATCTGGCTCTGTATAAGGCTACGGGCCCTGCAGCTGATAAATACCCCACCCCACAACTGTTAGCAACAGCCATGTTTCCTATCGCATCGGCAGTGTCAGAAGGGGCCATTTCCTCAGTTTCTGCTTTAAAAACAACAACACACCAAAGTGCCCTACACTGCTAGGCAAGGGCAAGTGTTCAAAGCCTCTTTTAAACTTCCAGGGTGGGGGAAGCAAAGCAGCCGTTTGTCGAGCGATCGCAAAGGAGTTTGTTAAAAAGAAGCACAACAGACAGCGGAAGCATGTAAGTAGCCAGGAGCATTGAAAGGGGGCAGGAACTGCGCATCAGTGATAGAAGGGGAAAGGAACCAACTGGGCAGCAGCACAGAGGCCGGGTTATAGGCTGTGCTGCTATGCCAATGTTGCTCCAGTATTCTAAATTTAGCAATGAATGCAAAAGAATTATTATTGTCTTGTCTGTGCTGTGACTTGGCACCTGTCCTTCCTTATCCCTTTCAACCTGGAGAAGGTGGCATAGCTGTTCTGAGAATGGCATAATTCTTCCTGCAACTCACACAAAAATGTATCTTGTATAAATGGGAACGTCGCAATGAAAAACAAGCTGCAGAAAGTAGGCTTAAAAAACAAACAATCCAGTCTTAACACATAAAGATTCCAGACAGAATAATATTTCATAGAAAGCTAATCTTTTTGAGCTTGCCAATGGATGCCAGTATGGTATAGAGATCCCTTCACTGAGTAAGCTCTCAGAGAATTTGCAGTTGTTTGGGAAGCTTATATGATTCAGCTGTTTTCTTCTGCTGGTATATGGATATCTATATATATGTGGTATTTTTTTTAAAAAAAACCAAGAGACAGAGAAGTGCAGTGCACCATTGCAGCGAACATGACTCTTTGGGATCAAGTATTTTTTGGTTTTATTGCACACTAGCAAACTACTGAACATGCTTCTTTTCTTTTCTTGCAGGGACATTTGGATAAAAACCACAAAATGGATGAATTATCATAGCAGATGCACTTTCATGGGTTCGGTAGAACTGGAAACGCGATTCACACCCGAAGTGGGAAAAGTGAGCTTCACATAGCAAAAAGCTCCTATTGTGTCATACTAAGCGAGGGCTGCCATATGTCTGGATTTTCCCGGACATCACCGGGATCTCAAAGGTGGAACTGACGTCCGGGGGGGGGGGGGGGAGGGGAGGTTTTTGAAAGGCAGCGCTTTGTCCTGGATCTTAGGCAAGTCAATTGAAAAATCACTTTTTCTTGGTATTTTTGTAAAAACAAAACAAACAAACAAACTCAACAACTTTCAGGGTGTCTTGGTTTTTACTTTTTGAAATATGCCAACCCTATAGCTAACCCAGAATGGTTATGAAAATGTAGCATTTACACATTTGCCAGGACCTGCCTAGAACTGGAATTAATAATTTCAGAGGGTTTACTTTGAGCAAGGGCTAACAGGGAATACAACCTATTTCATCAGAAATGCCCTTGAGTTTTTAGTCCTTTTCCCTTCATTGATTTCCATCTTCCCCACATTCTCTCGCCCACCCTCACCCTTCTTTGCTTAGTGCCTCTTCAAAAGGCGAGCCCATCTTGTACTTCAGAGGCCCACATATCTAGCATCCTGATCTCAAAGCAAACACTGGTCTTTGAACCATGAGGAAACAAATGCCAGTATGTGCTTGGTTTCCTTGCCAGGAAGTTGCGTTAAGTTTTATTGTACTCTTACCAAACAGGATCCTGGACAAAAAAAAAGGTGTGGGAGAGAAACAGCAACACCCTGGGAATCCTGAGAAGTTACAAGTCCAGAGAGAGAAAGAGAGACAGAACTGTAGAATTGCAAAGTAAGATATGGAAAATGCAAGAATGACAACCATTTCACAACTCAGGCCAGCTTAAGCACAGACTCTGGGGCCTAGGTCTTGCATGCTATATTATGGGGGCTCCCCCTAAATGGACCAGAAACAGCAGCACTGGTCCATGGTGGAGAATGGTGTGAACAAGCAGTCCAGGGCACATACTAGGGCTGATGACAGTTATTTAAGTATCCCCTTTAAGTAGCTGGGTGGGTTTGCTATGCAGGAAAAGACCTGCTGAGGTTCAAGCTGCACGAAACATCTTAATTTCCCCAGTTCTGCTTTTTTTTCTTCTCCCTTTAAGAGACCACTTCCTGTTGCTGCCTGTTAAGCATACAGAGCAGGGAACAGTAGAGGAGAAAGCAGGAAGTGGCAGAGCGACCAGGGAAGGGCTTTGTGGGAAGGAAGTAGGGAAGCAGCCAGGGCAAGGTACGAAAGGAGAAGAGCAACCAGGGCGGTGTTGTCTTTCCCCTGCAAGGGCACTTTGCCCAAAGTCCCCTCAAAACTGGCAACACATCTGAGATTAAGAAGCATCTCCAGGCATACAACTGTACTTCTGGGATTCTGCCCCGAACCTGGGTGCTGCAGTGACCAGAAGTGCATTTACACAATTACAACTCAGGCACCAACTACGCCCGTTCCTTCTCGGATCTGGCCACTGTGATGCATGACTTAGTTGCGCCCCACTTGGACTCCTGTAACATGATCTATGTGTGGCTGCCTTTGAGAAGTACTTGGAAGCTGTAGCTGGTCCAGAATTCTGGGCCAAACAGCTGACTGGTACCGGTTGCGGAGAGCATTATTATTATGTTACTCCGTCATTCAAACAACTTCACGGGCTACCGGTTCGTTTCTGGGGACAATTCAAAGTGTTGGCTGTATCCTATAAAGCCCTATATGCTTGAGCCCTGGTTACAGGAAATATCGTAATTCCCTACACGAACCTGCCCGGGTGCTAACATCCTCAGGTGAGCACCTTCTCTCAGTCCCATCGACATCAGTGACACAGTTGGTGGTGACACAAGAGAGAGCCTTTTCTGTGGCTGCTCCCACACTGTGTAATTTCCTCCCAAAAGGGTTAGACTGGCTCCCTATTTGTTATCCTTCCACCGGCAAGCTAACAGCTTCCTAGGACTTTGAAAACGGAAGTGCAGACACTGGGCTGCGGTCAGGGCAAAGTGGGTTTTAATTTTTGGTTTTGAATGTGTTCTGCTGTATTTTAATTGTTGTTTTTAACTAGTTTGTTTTTATCGCTTTGTATTTTATAATGCTGTTTTAAATTTTGTAAGCCACCCTGAATCCTAATTGGCAAGAAAGATGGGGCATACTGGTAAATACTAACAACAACAACAACAACAACAACAACAACAACAACAACAACAACAACAACAACAACTGTGCACACTCCTCAGTAGTGCTCAAGCAAGAAAAAAAAAGTTCTTTGTCAACATGGCATATTATCAAAATTAATGGGGAGTCAAATGTTTCTACTTTTGTACATATGTAGTTCAAAACAATACAAAAGCTAAGAGGTCTGTTGTGGTGGTTCAAATGGAACCCCAAACTATAGTGTGCAGAAAGAGTCTCTGGGCTGTGCCCTTTCCCCTGCCATGCACCATCAGCTCCCAACCACAGATCCTGGTTTGTTGCAAACTATAGTTTGGCATTTTGTCTGAACCAGGAAACTTTGGTTTGTGCTTTTCTCGCAAACCAGTTTGGAACTACTGTACCTCTTCCTCACAAGATATATTATTGCCACAAATGATGATTTATAAGCTTACATATTTCTTTTAAGAAAGACAGAAGAGAGACAACACATCCTCCCCACTTTTCATGAGTGGATGAACGAAGGGTGGGAATAGAAGGTAATGCAGAAACTGAACTTGTAAAGAAGAAAGACTGGATTTCAAAGCCAGAACAAGTCTTTTCTCATCACCTCATTTCTCTTTTTCTTGCATGTTAACTCCCCCCACCCCCAGCAAAACACGACTGCCAAAATTTGAATGTATACAAAGTTGTTGTTGTTGTTTAGTCGTGTCCGACTCTTCGTGACCCCATGAACCAGAGCACGCCAGGCACTCCTGTCTTCCACTGCCTCCTGCGGTTTGGTCAGACTCACACAAAGTACTTTCTTGCAATTTGTCATCTGTATGATGCTGAGGTATGGGTATCTATTTCCATGGAAGAACAGACTCCCTACAAATTTAAGATTTGTCTTTGTAGCTTTTGTGCACGACAAACAGGCTGTAAGCTTAGTTTCCTTCCTTTGGTTATTATTGACCAAAATGCTGGATATGTGAGTTTTTGTACTTAGTTAAGACTAAATAAACTTTAAAAAACACACACTCAGAACGAAACAAAAACTCAGAACCACACACACAAACACATACAGAGAGAAAGAGAGAGTATTGAGGGGGGAAATGAACTATTATAAAAGTCAACTTGGTGCATGCGTGGAGTAGGTTCCTTTGCAACTACAACCAGAGTTCTTTGGGTGTGGAGACATAACCTCAACCAGGTATTGCTCCTTGAAAAATTAACTTGGTCCAGCCTTCTATTCTGACTACAGGCTGACTGGCTGAAGCCTCTAAATAAGTCCTCCTAAGAAGCACTTTACATACGTGGAGCCATTGTTGTTTCCATACAGCTCTGGGAATGTGGTTTGGCTGCACTTGTACATGTTAAACATGAAATACATACATGTTAAGATTTCAGAGCAGCATGGGAGCGACCGTGGAAGTGAGGCCAGCCATGCCACTCCAAGCAAGACATAAAGCGCCCATGGATTCTAGGCAGGCTGTCTGCAATTGCAAACTGCTCTTGGGACACACCTGCAGAACAGATTCTCATGCAATTGCAGGAGTGAGGAAGTCCCCCTTTCCTTCCTTCCCACCCCCCATCAATCAGCTGTTAAACACTTACCATTCTCCACATACGGATGAAAGGGCAGAACCAATGCCAGGATGACTCTGCCTCTTGTAGGCTCCAGTACACTTCTAATATCTTTTAATACAGTCAATGGCTGATCACAGCGATCAAGCAGATTCAAGCAGCTGATGACATCGTACTGGAACCCTGTACTCTGCCATTCGTTGATGCCGAGCACTCTGTATAGGTGGAGGGGGTGGGGTGGAAAGTGTTGAGGGTTACAACCAGACATGGAGAGATTGTTCTCTTTCTGCCTACAATGATGTGAGGCAAAGTAAGCAAATAATGGGTTAACCTCTGCTCATTAAGCCTAGGCCACTATGCAGATGATTCTGCAAAAGGAGTGTGGGCTTTATAGTGTTAGCATCTATTTTGCAGTGGGAGATCTACAAATCAACATTGTACGTCTTACTCCAATAAAATTTCATCACATGAACAGCAATTTGCTGGGTACATGCTGAAGAGGGAATAAACAAGACAGGACCTTTATATTCTCCGCAGAGGAACTTGTCAGTTTGCAGAACGGTTGCAGCCTAGAGTGTCTGTCACGATCGCAGATGTAATACAGTCAATAATTCCATCAGAGCCAGTGTTAGCATTATTATCTGTTTGCAATAAACTCTAAAATGACAATTTTATACAAAGGGGTTGTATAACTTTGTTAGCTGCCGCTTGTCTTGAAATCGCCAGACACTAGAAAACCTGAACACGTTATACCAGCCACAGCTGATACAGCAGAACTTGACAAATAATGGGTCTGGAGAAGCTGGCACATAATAGAAGCCTTTGTCAGGGTCCAATCAAAACAAGATGAGTTTCTCTCATTTGTAAAGAAAAGGGAGTATGGCTTACAACTTCCCAGTCACAAGCATCTTTTTGCCAGAAACTCACCTAAGCCAAACAGGTCTTTGCACTTGTTAAACAGCATTACCCAATCTGGGGTCCTTCAGATAATTTGGGTTATTTGTGGGGCATAGGAATTGGTTCATTTCCCCCCCCCTTCAAAATATAGTCTGGCCACCACCACAGCCAACCACAAATGAACAATCACACCCTAGGCCAACCCCAACCTCTCTCACCACCAAAGGAACACAAGTGAACAGCAGACAACCTGCACAAGCAACGCTGACACCAAACCCTACATATATTCAGTGAAATAGAAACATTGTCACCCGACCCCCCCATCCACCTCTTTCCCCCCTTTCTTCCTAATTTCTCAACAAATGAAACTGTTTTGTAAAAATGTTACATGGGGGAAAAATACGAGAGACAGACATTGTACATAGTATTGTAAATCAAGAAAATCTTTAATAAAAATACATTTATCATGGGCGAAAAAGGAAAAAAACAAATGCAAAATTATAGATAGATAGATAGATAGATAGATAGATAGATAGATAGATAGATAGATAGTTCGGCCCCCCATAAGGTTTGAGGGACAGTGGACCAGCCCCCTGCTGAAAAAGTTTGCTGACCCCGGTCCAAAGTATCTGAAAGGAAACCTGCTTGATGCATTCTGATGGCCATACTTCTAATGTGCTCTAAACCACTGATCTTCAACTGGTGGGTCGGAACCCCCTAGTGCAGGCATGGCCAAACTTGGCCCTCCAGATGTTTTGGGACTACAATTCCCATCATCCCTGACCACTGGTCCTGTTAGCTTGGGATGATGGGAGTTGTAGTCCCAAAACAACTGGAGGGCCAAGTTTGGCCATGTCTGCCCTAGTGGGTCGTGGCCTGATCCAAAGTGGGTCACAGCAGGAGCACTACAACAATGCACATATATGGTAAAGGTTTAAGAAATGGGTCTCCATGGAGGAGGGGGGGAGGGGTGGGAATAAAAAAGGGGGGAAATGTAATTGATTATATTGATTGACAATTGTTTTGCTAAATTTGACAATAAATTTAAAAAAGAAAAAAAGAAATGGGTCTCCAAATGCTTGCTTGGGTTAAAAGTGGATCCTGGGTCTGAAACGGCTGAAGATACCTGTTCTAAATGTTCATTGTTTTCGTTATATTCATTCAGAAAAATAAGAATGGGATATTTTTAAAAACATCATGGTACAGTCATCCTGCAAAACACAAGCTATAGCTTCTGTCCAACTGCAGGCACAGCTTTTAATTCTTGGCGGGGGGCGGGCAGAGGGGCAGGCAAGAGAAAGGAAGGAGGAACAAAAAATTCTAAGAGTTAAAAGTTAAGAGACCCACAAAGGTAATTCAGGCTAAACTGGACACTAGAGATCTCCTTTGCAGTAAGTCAACAACCCCTGTGTCTTGTTGTGGCTTGAAGCTGGATCTCAAAGCAGCAAGGCAGGTCAGGATTTGCAGACCACGCTCCAGGATTTGCAGACCATAGCTCCAGGTGAGCAACTTGCTCTGATGAAGGTTGAGAGCAGACAGAACATCTTTAAGCCTCTGCCGCTAGACTACGTCTCCAAGGCTCCACCGCTTGAGGATAACCTTAGGATTCTTAGAGGGCCAACCATCTGGCACTTCTCCATAGCCTCTTGCCTTTTTAGCTCCCTGTATCAATGGACTGGTGAGGTACTGTGGGAAGCCTTTGTATTCTCAGGCTCTGATACCTGTGAGGGTCCTGACTCTGGACTTACAAGCCCTGGCAGTTGTTCTGACAGCCTCAGGCCTAGTGGACTCCTGTTCTCCACCAACAGGCTTAGAGCCCTAAAGCTGGCCCGGTTCCTTGTTTGGCTCCTTAGCTGGAGATTCTGCAGCCTGTGACTCAAGAGTCTTGATTGCTGCTGGCCTCATGGCACCAAGGTCCCAGCTGCACTACTACAACTACAAAGGAAGCGGGGTGGTGCTGTGGTCTAAACCACCGAGCCTCTGGGGCTTGCTGATTGGAAGGTTGGCATTTCGAATCCCCGCAACAGGGTGAGCTCCCATTGCTCTGACCCGGCTTCTGCCAACCTAGCAATGCGAGTGCATACCAGTGCAAGCAGATAAAAAGGTACTGCTGCGGCGGGAAGGTAAATGGCGTTTCCGTGCGCTCTGGTTTCTGTCACAGTGTTCTACTGCACCAGAAGCAGTTTAGTCATGCTAACCACATGACCCGGAAAGCTGTCTGTGGACAAACGCTGGCTCCCTCAGCCTGAAAAGTGAGGTGAGCGCCGCACCTTAGTCGCCTTTAACTGGACTAACCATCCAAGGGTCCTTTACCTACCTTACCTTTTTTACTACAACCACAACACGGCTATTGCCCAGCTTTCCTCCTTTCAGCAAGCACAAGGGAAACACACACATTAACCCACTGCCCCATGTCTGAATAACCACCTAGGATATTTTGCAGAAAGGCAGGATATACAGTTGTACCTTAGTTGACAAATGCCTTGGAACTTGTCAGCTCCCGAACGATCAAAAACCAGAAGTGAGTGTTCCTGTTTTCTAACAATTTTCAGAAGTCAAATGTCTGGCGCAGCTTCCGCTTGGCTGAAGGAGCTTCCAGTAGCCAATCAGAAGCCGTGTTTTGGTTTCAGAACATTTTGGAAGTCTAACGGACTTCCGGAACGGATTCCGTTTGACTTCCAATGTACGACTGTAAATCCTAATGAGATTTTTTTTTTAAAGCAAACAGATAGTATCTTCCCTAATTTGCAGAAATGATTATCGGTATCAGATAGAAATCTTGTAACAGCCTGTATGCTTTGATAGACCATATCACCGACGTAACACACAGCCCACTTAGCAAGCAATATACCTGTATTTCTTCTTCTGAAGCTGCCAAATCATAGTTTCAGACAACTCGGTAGCATAGGTTTCTTCAAAGTGAGGACTCATGACTTTTGTGACTTCTCCATCTCCTGCTCCTAAATCAAGAAGCCGGCGGGATTTCCAGTCTGGATTTATTTTAAGCAGTCTCTGAAATTGTTCGGGTGAAAACACAAACATGGAACCTCTGCCCAGTAACCTGAAATGTTAAAAGATGATGAGGTTTTATTTGTTTATGAATGAAGTGGGCAAAATTTAGGAAGTGGAGACAACATTTCTTTAATTTCAAACCAGTGCAGGCATAGCGATGGGAAACCTTTTAACCATTTCCAGAGTGGTTTAACATTCAGTCCCTATTTCCAGGTTAACTCTAGGGATTGTAGCTCAGTGAAGGGAGCAGGGTTTTCCTAACAATTGTTAGCACCGTTAACACCTACAGTTCCCAGGTTTCTTTAGGGGAGGCCACAACTGTTTAAAGTGGTACAATACTGCTTTAAATTAATTGTGCAGATAGGGATTGACCTGGGTTGGCCCTTAACCAGCATTTAAAGTTGCCTAGTGAAGAACTGCAGCACTTTACAACAAGCTGCCTGGCCAAATAAGAGAGACAACTTTCCACCTACTCAATATCCAACTTGCTATGCTATGAAGCCTTATCAGGGGCGTCCAAACTTTTTTCAGAGGGCCAGATTTGATGAAGTGAACATGCGTGAGGGTCGACCAAAGTTGAGCTTTTTTTTTAGGACTGAAGTTTTTGATTTTGATTTTTTTTGACGATTTTACCCCAGAAAATAAACTGCCACAAGCACCAGATTAAACCAACCGGCAGGCCAGATTAGGCCCCTGAAACGGACTTTGGACTTGCCTGCCTTACATGCTGACTTTAGATTCAAAGGCAATAGAGAAGAGGACTCAAAAAAGGTTAGCTTTAAAAAGACAAGAGTGACAAGGAAGATGTAAAAGAATAGAAGAAGAAACAGACTGAAAGAGATGCTGAAGATGACATCGTTAAGAGCAGTGGGAAAGGAGATTAATATTTTAAAACGGTATAAACTAGCAGCGAAGACCACAGTAGGTATCCGAAGCTTCCTTGTGTGATGGAAAAGAAGGTGGAATGGCAAATGAGCCATTCATTAAGGAATCTGCAGCAGGGACAATTGGGGTCTCTGTGGATTGTATCAATGGCATCTCTGCTTGTCCCACTTTGAAGTCTATATTGTAAGATTACAGTAGTTGTGCCAGAGGTGCAAGTGAATGAAAGAATAAGGAGTGTGGGAGGGAATCCAGGGGGGAAAGAAAATAATTGGTTAGCAAGAGACACAAGAGGGAAGCAATGCATTAGTCAGGTCAACTACAGGAAGGAGCCCAAGCTGAAGGGTAAAAAGGTGATCGGTGCCAGCGAGTCCCAGCTGCAAAGAGCAGAATCATGATCAAGAGAGAGGACATGGGAAGGAGAGAACGGCTGGTGAAGACAATGAGAGCAGATAAAAAGTGGAAAAAGTAAAAATGAACTGATGTGCATGGAATGTAATGGTCCAGAGGGAACTGCCATTTTTATAACGGGCGTTGGAAGAAAAACATGAAAGCAAGTGGCATTCACTTTTTAAAGACCAACCCCCTGGCAGTACATCTGAGCATCCCTCACGTAAATGGGCTCAAGGGCATTATTCCTAAAGACGCCGCAAGAAGGCATTCAAAGCAACGAAAACCTTTTGGACTGGAGCAAAAACAGCGGGGATACAAGGGGAAATGCACGGCAGTCGACTGTGCACCCCACAGAAAATGTCTAGCTGAGAAATATGATTGGCTCGTGACATAATTCCTCTTCTCTCTCTCTCTTCTCTCATTGAAACCGCAGCAGCTCAGATCAAACTGTATAGCAGGGTAATGTGTAAAAGGGGTGTGTTAAAAAAGAAGAGAGAGTCGTGGTATTTCCTTCACTCAGCTGTAGAGGATGTAGAGTCAGGCATGCATCAAAGGAAAACATAAAGCCTGGGGTCCTTGGGAGGGCCTGGCACTAAAGGAAACTGAGCAGCTGGGTGCAAATGCATGGGAAGGACTGCCAGGGTTGCATCTATGACTGGGATACAGGATGCATAGCTCTCAAGCAGCTGGGCACACCACCCTGGCAGGTGTTAACGCACGTCTCCCCAAAGCAACTGCTCCCACCTAGCTCAACCTGAATTTAGGAAATACTGCCCCCTCCCCCACTACGGGTTTGTTTCACTGTGTGTGCATGTCCAGTGCTCTGAGCAACTAAAACCAGGTTCTTAAGTATCTGCTTATCCCCAAGGAGCCTAAGGTAGTGATTAATCTTCAGCAAAGGGTGACTCCTGGAAAACCTGCTCCCCGTCTCGCAGGCCTTTTCCTACCTGGCTTGGGAGGGCCTGACTGACTCCAACTACAAAAGCTGAGGCTGCTGAACAGGCTCTTGCGGTAGGGTATCGTTTAGGGGAGTTTGTTGGGGAGAGGTTGCTGCCGTTGTGAATTTTTCTGTATCTTTATATTTCATTATGATTTATGCAGAAACTGTTCAAGTTGGTTGTGCACTTGTGTACTTTCTGGTGTGTTTTATGTCTTGTTTATGATTGCTTTTGGATGTTTCTAATTATGTATTTTTTCATGCTGTAAGCCACTTTCAACACAGTTTGAACTGTGGAAAGGCTGCATACAAATGTATGTATGTATGTGCTCACAACAGCCCTGTGGGGTAGTTAAGCTGAGTGTGTGTGAACAGCCCAAGGCCCACCAGTATCCTTTATGGTTGAGAGGGGAATCGAAACCTGGGTCTACTCTAGGCTGAATCTGATGTTTTAATTACGGCAGCACAACACAGCAACTTATTTATGTAGTGAAGGAAGGTCTAGTGTGAATCTTAACCAAATATCTTTCAACCGTAACACCCTCCTAAGCAATGTACTTTCGTTCCAGCATAACAAAACACCAAAGGCATTAAGAGCCTTTCATTTTTTGGCCATTCAGAGATGCGGCAGAAATAGAGCTCTCATTCAGGAAGGAGTGATGTCTGAGGGTTGGGAAGAGAGAATAACTGGAGAGGGTAAGCAACCTAGCATGGAGCCACAAGGTATTTTGTGGTTTTGTATCTTGATTTTATTCTGTGAACTGCCCTGAGACCCCGGGTATAGGGTGGTATATAAATTCAAATAATAATAATAATAATAATAATAATAATAATAATAATAATAATAATAATAATGTGGACGATCTCTGATCAAAATCCACGATCAGCCTGAAAGCAGCTGGGGTAGATGGAATTAGATTAAGGCTGCAGTGCTGGAACAGTATAATTCTTTCCCTCATGACTTTTCCTACTTTAAGTTGCCCTTCTGAGGTGTGATTTAGTCACAGGGTGGGGAAACGATTAATACTGTGCCTACCCCCCACCCCCCTTTACCTCTGCCAGTAGCGTGTACATGTAATTTCAAGAATACTGATTGGGTAGCGGTAGTCTCTTCCTCAGTATCACTGTTCTGTTTGAATCTGGAGGACCCCCCCTCCACCAATAAAGCAGCTTTTTAAGTCTTTACCCAGCTTGAATGCCTAGTTATGGGCTCATTTCTAAGGAAGCTTTTCCTACAGTAAAGTCTGGTTGAGGGCTCCAGTTGCATTTTAGTTCAGTCTGTCAGCTCAGGCAAAGCAGAGGAGGTGGCCTTAAAGTGTACAAACGGACTGGCGTTTTTGTTTCAAAGGACACTAAAGGGCAGCTCTCTTCATGTTGAGTATCTGCTCCAAGTTCCCTGTGAAAATCCAGTTTTAACAGACCCTTCCAAGACAAGCAACTCCATTATGAACTTGGCTATCTTCAGTCTTCCTAGGCTGAAGAGAATGGAGAACCATTTGATTATTGATCAAATACCATTCTTCCTGCTTCCATCTGTACACACTGATATATATATAGAAGTTGAGAGCAAAAGCTTTACAGCACGCTCCTCTTGAGTTTGGAAGCAAAGAGAACTGCTTTGGTTGAAATGCTCCGGCTCGACTGGGATTTTTTATTTTATTTAATTCACAACTTCGATACACCACTCACAACTGGAACACCTCTAAGCTGTTTACAAAAAACAGGATTAAAATATTAAAATGATCAATTATTAAAAGTGCTATTTAAAATAATCAAAATCAACAGGAAGCAAAAAGAGATTAAAGTACATTTCAGCATTCTACATCTCCAGGAAGGCTTGTCTGAACAAAAATGTCTTAAGCAGGCACTTAAATGTTTCATGCAGAGATGCTGCCTTTGGGGGAATTCTAGAAATCGGAAATGGCTCCCCTGGCACCAGTGTGGAGAGAAAGACAGGGATAAGGGGGTGGGGTGGGGGTTAGCACTGTGTGGCTGCACTGGCAGAGGCAATCCAGCACTCGCACTGGTACATCCACGCAGAGCCCACCTTTCTGCCTCTTTGCTTCTCCCCCTCTAGGTAAGCTGCAGCAGCGCCAGTGCTAGGAGGCCAGGTATATGACAATGTCCCTCTTCGCCAGTCGCTCCTGCTGGAAATGTCATAATCGTGCTATTTTTCCAGAAAAAGTGGTGCCGGAACCCACCACAAACACCTTCCTCGCTCTCTTAGAATGGCAATGGCGCCCAACCGAGAGGTGCCGGAATTGTTTTCCTGAGAGTTCCGGCTGAAAAAAAGCCTCGGTCGCGAGCAAGATACCAGGAGGCAATATTAACTGAGCTATCCCACATGCTACAAGGTATGATGGCTGTTAGGACCAGCCGTCAATGGTTATTAGCCATGGCGACAGTATACAGGTGAAACTCGAAAAATTAGAATATCGTGGAAAAGTCCATTTATGTAAGCAATTGTTTTCATTAGCTACTGGAGTTTAATATATGAGATAGACTCATGACATGCAAAGCGAGATATGTCAAGCCTTTGCTTGTTATAATTGTGTTGGTTATGGCGTACAGCTGATGAAAACCCCAAAGTTGAAATTGTTAATTTGGGGTTCTCATCAGCTGTACGCCATAATCATCACAATTATAACAAATAAAGGCTTGACATATTTTGCTTTGCATGTCTTGAGTCTATCTCATATATTAGTTTCACCTTTTAAGTTGAATTACTGAAAGAAATCAACCTTTCCATGATATTCTAATTTTTCGAGTTTCACCTGTACTCTCAGAATATCAGTCTCTAAGGGACTCATGTCCTCCTTGCGAGCTTCCCAAGAGGCATCTGGAAACAAGATACAGGAAGCAGGATCCTGAATGAGATGGACAAATCAGAAGACGCATGCTCATTCTTCGTGGAAAAGTTGTTGCTGCACTGTCAAAGCGACAATTCCTGATCCCCTCCAAAAACCAGGGCAATCACGTGGCATAGCTACCCCTGAGTCATCTCATAAGGCACCACTTAGGAAAACACTTAGATAATTCATTTAACTAGGATCTGGAAGTGGACTTCCCTGGTGCAAAAGTCAAGCCGCCCAAGAGAAGCAAGAACGTTTCTGACTAAGCTTGAGACTTACACACCCTCCCCCTCGCCACTTCCCACTTCCCACTTGGCACTTACCCATTGATAGACGTCCTGGACATAAACAGGCTAAAAACAGAGGACACGAAGGAGTGATAGAGTTGAATGAACAGCCAGCCCGATTTCTCAATACTGTTATTTAAGAAGATCTGTGTTCCTTGGTCAAGGTAACTCTGGACAAAGATAGGCTGAAGAGATTCACACAGCTGCTCTGTATTGCACACGTACCACTGCAGGGGGAGGAAAAGGGATAAGAATCATTATTCAGATGTCGGCACTAGGCCTGGGCGATATTATCGACATATTGCCCAGGACCGGTATGAGGAGCAGACTGTGATGCTGGTTTCACTCGGTGGTATATCGCTGGTGAAACCGCTCTGCTCCTGAGTCCCTCTGCTAGCAGCGCAGCTTCATCCAGGGGATGCTGCTAGCAGAGGGATTCGGAAGCACGGCGGTTTCACCAGTGATATACCGTTGAGTGAAACCAACGTTGCGGTCTGCCCTCATATGGCGTAGAGGGAGGAACAAGCTGTATCGGAAAGGTGCTTGGTCCTCCCTTCCACATCTTTTAAACTGCTCAACAGATGGGCACCTGGTTGCTGCTTCCTTCAGCCAAGCGTTTAACAGAGCCCCTAGCCCGCGCTAGCTTGCCCAAGCCGGCAGTGGGGTGGGGGTTCTGTGAAACTGCACCCCACCCCCGTCTAAGCGACCCCGAGGCCTCAGCAGCATCGGATCACTCAGCTGGGGTGGGTGGGAGGCTTATTCTACACCCCAGCTGCGAAAAGCCCAATGCTGCTGTGGTGTCAGATCGCTCAGGTTGGGGGCTGGAAGAAGTCTCCCTCCACCCCATCAGATGGGGTGGGGAAGACTTCTTCTACGCCACAACTGAGCGAAGCCCGATGTTGCTGAGGTGTCAGGGCTCGCTCAGCTGAAGTGGGGGGAGCCCTCCTGCCCCCAGCTGAGCAGCATTGGCCCTAGCCTGCGAAGCGCTGCGGTGAAAGGGCCCCAGGTCCAGCGGCAAGAGCAGCGGCCGATTCCCCCTGTGTCTAGCTGGCTGGGGCCAAATGCAGCTTGTTTCAACATCGCCAAACCACGATATCTGGCTGGTGATAGATCGTGATGTTCAAAATCTAACACCGCCCAGCCATAGTCAGCACTGCCAAGCCAGGCTTAAGCAAAGGAGAATGATCTTTGGACAGTATTGGAAACTTCCATTGTTCTAGGCACATTTTGCGATAGGGAATTTCATTAGTGTGAGTTTTTGAGGTCTGGGTGCAGTACTGCGCCTAAAATTTCATATTAAAACTGCAGAGTGGAAGGAAAGGAGGACCTTTTTCTGCCTCCCCACTTCCAGCCACTCTCTGGAGACTGGTGAAGAGTCGCTCTTAAGAATATTAGGTGGGTGGGCAGCGGAAGGACTAGACCATATGAAAAATGAACATAATATTTTAGATTCAGTTCATTCATTTTCAGCTTTGTATTCTTGTTATAAAAAGGCTCACCTAGACATTCCATTGTTACACCCATAACCTAGGTTTAAGGTGCCATTTAGCTCCTAGCTTTCATATCTCAGTTTCTAACACTGTCTTCGGATTGGGGAGGGATGGTAGCTTAGTTGAAAAGCACATATTTTGTAAACAGAAGGATCACGTGATGAGGATCTCCGGCTGTGACCCTGCGAGTCAATGCCTTTCAGGTCATATTCACACCATACATTACTTCCTCCAAAGAATCCGGAGAACTGTAGTTAGTTAGGGGTGCTGAAAATTGTACTCAGTAAGCGGTAAGCTACAGCTCAAAGGAATTGGCATCATGAGACTGGCCCTGGCTGGGGATGGCATTCTACAGTTGGGGTGCCAATAACAGAAAGTGTCCCATCCTCACTCATCACTTGCCTTGCCTCAAGTTGGGAGTACACAAAGAAGAACCTCCCCTAAGGGTCAGACAGGCTTGTACAGAAGCAGACAGCTCTTAAGACACTCTTGGCCCAATCAACTATTTGGCTTTTGACTGCAAAATTCACCTAAAATCAACTGTGTTCAGAATAATATCTAATCGGTGTGGCAGTGGTATCTCGCAGCTCAAACTTCAACATTCCAGCATTTGCCATTCCGTGTTCAATGCCTGAAAATACTTATGCATATAAATGTTCATATATCAAGACCTACTGGCACTATTAACAAACAATTTATATTTATATCTCAAACAATTCAAATATTGTGCTTTGAAACGAGCGCTATACAACTCTCAATCTTGCTACCCTACTCTACCAAAAGAGCTAAAAGGAAGAATCTAAAACGGTTTGGGTATTTTAATACACAAATCCATTCTTTCCAGTTGGCTTTTAAGATATAAAGCACAGTGGTCTGTACGCAGTGTTCCAGGTTGAATGCCAGCATATCAAACTAGCATTCCTTCCCTGAAGTCATCAATTTATGCTAACAGAGAGCCCAAAGCTACCTACAACCACATTACTGGAAAAATATTGCAGATTTCAGACGATGGTGTTAAGTTTCCAGAAGCATGCCTGGGAGCTTTCCAGCCATGCATAATACATTACAAAAATGTACCTAACTTGTTGCACACTACCACTCCAGAGCTCCTTTAATCTTGTTGCTTCACTGATTCCTGTTCTCTGCATACATTTCAGAGTATTTCAACCTTACTATGCAAGTTCACATTTTCTGTTTTGGAGGTCAAACTGCAACATTATTCAGTATCACTGGGCTGCACTTTGCTTGCAGCGAAAAGAGGTGGGTAAGGCCACATGCATCAATTCAAAGCAGAACATTTGTCCTTGGGGAAGGAAGGAAACATGAGGGCCTTATTAGAGGTGGGAATGAAAGGCAGGTATAGGATGGGAGATAACTTCAGTGGCTAGATCTGTGATTGTTCAGATGAAAAAACGCTGAGAGGAAAAAGATCAGGTGTTGTCAAGGAGTGAGGCCTTCTCCGTGGTGGCACTCCATGGAATGTCTCACCCCTGGAAACATGTCTGGTGCTGATGCTTATGGCATTTCGGTGCCATGCAAAGGCCACTTTATTTACCCAGGTGTTATGGGAGACTGGCTAATGCAATTTGTGACTAAACTCTTGATGGAATTTTAGCACTGTGTTTTTCTCTGCTCTTAACTGTTTCAAACGGATGTATTTTTAATCAGGTCGTAAAATGCCCCGGGGATCATGTGAGGAATGTCAGGCTAAAAATATATTTATAAATAAATATATGGTCAGGACGGAAGGAAGCAATGACAGAAATATGGATAGGCAGGTGTCATGTTCAATAAACTGGATTGATGGGCTGGCTGCACATAGGTTTTGCAAACAAGTTTCCAGTCACAAGGGTAAGGAAAAGAACACAAAGTGATGACAAATGTATTGGAGTTAGGAGAAGAAAACAAACTTTGGGAGTGCTATTGTGAGTTCTAAAGAAAGGGCAGCATTTGGGGATGGACTGCTAAATTATCCATCCCATACTGTCAATGGACACAAAGGGGAATCGTTATCATATATCAAAGATGAGAGAGAGCAGAGGTTGCAACAGCACAGCAATCAGTACTGCTGGAATTTTCAGCTCTAAGTGTGTGCAGAAGTCTTGTCTATACAGGTACAAGCATACAAAAATTGGGTTGTGCCTTGTTTTCCCTAGCAACTCCCCATGCCTGCTTAGCTCATACTTATAAAAGCCACAAAGCCGCCTCATGGCCAGAACTATTGTTTTTGAACACAGATTGTGTTTCCTCCCCGCTGTTATATATTTTGCACATTCAGCACAAATTCACCCAATTGTACTTCAGAATATTTTGAGGCAGGGAAAGGAAGAGAACAATTATACTACGTTAAGTTTTCTGTTCCCTGTCCCATCACGTTCCAAGTAAATCCTCATCTCCTCCTTGAAACTTTTCAGCTTCGCCTCCCCCCACCCCTGTATCCCCACCTTTCACCAGTAGCATGTGCTCTTCCAAAGTCTCCTGCCCTGCACTCAAAGGGGGGCAAAGGAGCCAGTCTTGTTACCCACAGAAATAGCAGAAGCTCGCTTATCTCCCCGACAACCAAACGATGTCCCATAAGAGATTTATTCCTCCCCTCCTTTATTTTGCGCACAGACTAAATGCACAAAGCACAACACACACAAATCTTTCTCCTGATCTCTCACCCGGATGTGTCCATATTCTCTCTGTCTGTCTCCTAGGCCAAGTATGGAGAGATTCTCCCAATCTTCTTTTTGTGCGTGTGTTGCGCGGGGAATGGAGTGTATTCAGTGGAGCAGAGGTTAACTCTCCTCAAGGACCTTTTTATTCTCCTCCTCCTCTCCCCCCAAAACAACATCATATCTCACCTCAAATCACACGCTTCCAAAAGAAGTGAGAGATGAATATGAAAGAGAAGCTACCCTACATCCCAAACCCTGAAATCCTTCCCTATTTGGGGGGAGGGGAGCGGGTTAGGCGATGGATGTGGGGCCCATTCAAAACATACCCCTCCCCCTTCTTCCTCCTGCCGCCCCTCCCCCCTCACAAAAAGGTTTTTGGGTGGTGGTGGGGGGCCTAGAAGTACTGCTCCTCCTGCTGGTGGGTCCATACCTGGTGGTTTTCCTTGATGCCCGGGGCTGGCTGGCTGTGGCTGCCCATCATATTCATGTAGAGAGACCTGGATAAAGGGCTCCTCAGGTACCTGGCAGGCCCAGACCACATCCTCTTCCTCAGCACCCACAGAGACAAGGTGTAGCAGCCCAGCCAGACCAGGCAGAGTCTCATGAGGGTGGGGTGGGGTTGTGGGGGGGAGAGGGAAGAAAGGGGCGCTGAATCACCCCCTCCCGCAACCACCGCCTCCTTTCTCCATGGCTGCAGCAACGGCGGCGGCGGCAGCCAGCGCGGAGCTCCCCATTCAGTGCCCGCACATCCACGCACACACATACATTACAGACACACATGCATACATGCGAGGCCGGAACCCGAGAGCCCAGGGAGGAAGGCCCAGGCCGGACGGGATGGCCGGAGACACCAACCAACCCAACCCACCCGCATGAGAGAACGCCTTGCTCGCTCGCTCGCGCGCGGGCGGGCGGGCGGGAGCCCAGCCTTTCTGTCCGCCCTCTCGGCCAATCATGGCGCGGCGCAGGGCAGCGCCTCTGGGGGCGCTGCTTTCAAAACGAGAGGCGGCACAATGGCCGCCGCTGCGGGGCGCACGCGCAGAGGGAGGGAGGCGAGGAGGAGGAGGAGGAAGGCGCCTCCACTTCCCAAGGCGGCCTTTCCTCGGCAGGGAGGCTGTGTTCACTCGGAGGCGGGAGGGTGGGCGAGGACGCCCCCTGCGGCACTAGGGCTCGGCTATGACAACCAATGCTGAAGGGGAATGGCCGATTGTACAGGAAGAACGGGTGCAGAGGACTAAAGGTGGTTGTGGGTAAATAAAAGCCCAGATTTCGCACCCAGGAAGGCATGAACATAGCGCCGTGGATCGGGACCAGTGCACCATTTCGATAGGCATCCCGTTTCCCCCAGTGGCCAAGCACACGTCCCTGGGAATCCCACAAAACAGGCAAGGAAGGTAGTGGCCCGTCTGCTATTGTCTTCAGAGTCTAATAAGCAGGAGTAACAAGAATATACCAAGAATACAAAAATCGATCTAGTCCAGCATCCTTTCCCCCCAGTGGTTAAACTGGCCTCTGTGAGAAGGTGGTGGCTCTCCCCGGGCCTTTACAGTTCTATTTAGGTATGGTGGGCAACTGCCATTGAGAGACCTCCCTCCTCCCATGAATTTTGCCTGGTCTACCCACTTTCCTCACACTCACTTATTTCCAAGCCCCGTTTGCTCAAATTCCAAATGTGTAGGGGTTTCCAATTGGCATGAGTGTGTGGTCTGTACATGCTCAAGAGAGCTCCCTCACCCATTATTTCTTCACATAAGAGGGAGGACCCAGCCTTCCTATAGAGATCTTGGGAACCCTGGCTCAAATAAAACAGCTGCTTCAGAAGAGTAGCAAGATGATGTGAGGAATTGCACCACATGATATTCGGTCACTTCATTATGGCTGGGGAAGGGTAATTGCTTAGTGGTACAGCATCTACTTTGCATGCGGAAGGTCCCAGCTTCAATCCTTGGCATCGCCAAGTAGGGCTGGGGTCCAGGGAAGATTCACAGCAACAGGGGTAGCATTCTTCCCTCCTCACTTCCAGCCTGCTGGCTCCAGCACTAGATTTGGCAGTTAAACTGCCTTCAGATTCCCTCCTACCCACATCAGGATTGCAGCCTTAGAGGAGACTTTAAATGTACAGGGTGGGAGAGAGGCAGAATTAGAGATCCCTGCACTATCTGTCACCGTAGCTAATGAATGGGGTAAGAAATAGGCTAGAAAATGATACCACAATTCCCTTTTCTACAAGAAAACGAATCTGGGAAAGAGCAAAAAACAAAAACAAAACCACCTTCAACAGGCTAAGAAGTCAGTTCCTCCAATGTTGATTTAAGAACTAAGCTAAAAAGAATTGGCTTAATAAAATAAAAGACTGCTTTATGAGAAATGAAAGTGCTACTATATATAATCTATTGGATGAAGAGCAGGATGGTAGGATTTATTATGGCATAATTCGGACTTTGTAACATATCAAGTAGCATTAGTTTTTCATTAATCGCCATCTTTTCAAAAGATGAAAAATGGAAAAGGCTTTAACAGGGGCAAATCCAAAATGCTGCATTTAGCTACAGTACTTGACAATAATGGAAATGTGACAGAAAATTTCAAATAGTATATTTTAATGCAAGTTCCAAGGGCTATAGTACAGTTTTACATATGATTATCCCTATTTGCATGGCATCAAGCAGCCAAGAAATCCAAAGCTAAGGAGCCTGCCACCCAGTAAATTTATTTTTCCTACAGTCCCATAAACCCAGCAGTTTGATTTAATCACATTTATTATGCTTTGGAGATGCCCAAACACTACTTCTTTCATTATCAAGTTTTCCCATCACAAGCCACAGGCTTCTGTGCAAGCTTCTGCCCTCCACTTCAGGCAGCCATTGCATCTCCACCATGTGGATTAATTGGGTTTCCCACTATGCTGCATCAACTATACTGTTCCGTCTCTCCCTTTTTCGTTGCCAATGACAATCCGCAGCACTGCTCGTGTAGTCATGAGTATGTAAACATAAACATCAGTTCAGGCTCTCTCCACAGCACAGATATGCATACCTCTCTCTCTAAATTCTGCCAAAGCTTTCTTTGCTGAACAGTCCGTACAAATTTATCCAATGTGCTCCAATGCTGTCATTGCTCTTCTTTCCAACCCCTGCAGAGCTAAGGTATCCCATGTAGGGAAATCATGGTGTGTTTTGCAGACCAAATACCAGTTAGGGGGAGAGAAATCAAACATACATTTTCCAATATTCCCGGGGGGGGGGGGTTGACCTTGTTTTGCTTACAGCAAAGAGGTAGCATTTCACATTTTATGAGAGAGGGTGCTCAAATGCAGCTTCTTACGATTTATCACGGGCCCTTAGTTCTTCTAAAAAGAGTGTCAAGTTTATTGTTCACAGAATCACACCATACTATTATGCATTTATCTCTTAGGCGTCCATGTGAGGTAGTGGCATTTTGGTGTACTCAGTAAGTCTATTTGATATCTCCAACTTGCGTACAGTTGAACTAGAAAGATATGGCATGATAAGGCACACACAGGATTTGCAGATATAACAGAAAAGCATTTACTGGCTCAGGCTGCAGATGATCCCTGTGAATCAAGGAAGTCCAATGTTCTTGTTCAGCTGACCTCTGTAAAACAGAACAGTTGCGTTCCCGATCCACACATTTGCAATTCAATGTCAAAGTGTAAGGTGGCTATTCTGAATGGAAAAGGGTGTCCATGTCAGAATCTGTATAAGTGCAATGCAAAGAGGAACAAGGCAGATCATGTAGAACATGGCATCATGGAGACCTAGAAACAAACTGGAAGAGAAGTGAGGTTTTTTTTAAAAATTGCTCTTTCAACCATCACTACAAAACAAAACAAAACTCATTGCAGTATATATTTATCAGAGTTGTGTTACAGCACTTTAACAAGATCATGCTTCCTTAATTCAAATTAGGAAATCATCCATCCCATTTGTATACATAAATTAAGTGGAATACCAATACTATACAAATTAAACTTGTTTTATCTGATTTTGAGAAATCAATGGTGTTGAATGCAAATTTACTGAACAATGCAATTTACACCCTGTTTTACAGAAGCATTTTACCATTCTGTTATATGCTGGGGCCTGAAAACTAGCACATGTTGTGAATGGTCTGGTTCATTTTAACAATATTTCAGAGATGCTGTATGTTGTTCTGTGGAGGTCTCTGGACGTCTGAGGCTGATGCAACTATGTTTAGGGCTACTTCAGCAAAGCGGTTTACAAAGAGAGAAAAAGATACTACTTTCTCTATGACCCGATTTGCACAATATGTTAAACCAGGGTTTAAATAAACCTTAGTTAACAAACCATGCCTTAGCTGTACATCTGAACCCAGCAGTGTCTGAACTACTGTATAGTCTGTTCACAAAAATGGTTTGTTTGTTGGCTTATTGCCTTAATTATGGCTTAGTGTTACCTGCAAATATGGGCACATCCTTAATTATGGTTTAAGCATAATTTGTTTTGTCATCACCCACCAGGCAACAGAGACACTAGACTAGACAAGCTGCCCTGAGTATACTCAGTTGCTCTCACTGGTGCATTACCTCAAGCTGCTGTTGCTGCTGCTGCTGCTGCACATATTGTCTGGTAACAGGATTTTCTTCCCTTCCCAACTCTACCCTGTACCCTCTTCATAGCAGCAGCCTGAACTGGAGAGTTGAACACTTAAAAGTAACTTCTTTAAACTATTGCTTTGCAGATGTTTCAACTGCGGGATGATTAACTGTTATTGGTCGGTAAATGAATGAAAGATAAATTTGGTCAGCTTTTATAATTTTTTAAAATTTGGATTTTTTAAAAAGAAAAATAGCAACAAATCCAAAGTTACACAAATAAACAGGACTTAGGTTACCAAGGGGGGACGCGTTACTGAGTCGGCATCTATTCTTTACCTTCAATAAATCTTGTCAACTTTTCGAGGAAAAGCACAGGCAGCAAATATTAATTCTTAAAAAGTTTGAGATGGAAAAGGTTTGCATTTTTAACACACTGAAATAAAAACATTAAGGAATGTGTTTATGGGTAGTAGAAGGGAGTGTGAATGAAATGCTGTTTTGAAACACAGCAGGTGTTGAGTGAGAGGGGCTTCAAAATGAGCTTCTGTTCCTGAGAGTCACTAAAACTGACAAATGAAAATACTTAAGTGTGCATTAGTAAAAGCAAGGAGAGATAGGGAAGTAGTAAGAAGGTGGCTCCAACACAGGTTCTGATTACTAATCTAAAAGCATAAATGTACAGTAAAAAGTGGTTGTCAGTTGTGAATATAAAAATAGCAGTTGCAAAATTGTTTTAAAAACCCCTACAAGCTGCAAAGGTATACAGGCATTTTTTTCTGGGGAAGGGAGGAAAGTGGTTCCTTGAGGACAGCTGCAGAAGATCAACACAAAGATTACCACACCTGACCAATGGAAAGTGACATGGTGAGGAAATGCCAGCAGTTGCCACAAAGGCTTGAAGGGTGTTAGATGAGGAGAAAGTTGTGGGTTGGAACTAGGCGGGATGGAGGATGACAACACAAACCAGTCTGCAGAATGCCCTTTGGTTTATGGGTGGTTTGTTCAATAAACCATGGTTTAAGAACAGTTTTGCGTGTCATGCGAACTGGACCTATGTGATCTGTCAGGTATGTTCATCTTGTTGCTGCAAACACAGGAAACACTTGCCATATTAAAATGAAGATCTAACCAAGTACAGACCAGACTGATTGCATGGAAAAGGTCACTAACCTTATCTGGACAAACATGCAAACTTTAATGTTCCAAGAAGCACAAGTGAAAACTGCAATGCACTTAAGAGAAAATCTTTATGAATATAGTAAAACAAAAATTACCTTCAACCATTGCAACTTTCCAGATAACATGTTTCAGAACACAAATTCCCAACAATTTAATTTCAGAATAAAAAGAAAGAAAGCTGTAATAGCCAAATAGACCAAAGGGTTCATCAGATTAAAACATCACTATGGCAATTAATTGTCTCTTACTTACCTTGGGTCAAGGTGAGCAACCTTCCCATTCAGATTTGCATAACCAAATTGATTTAATATGGTAACCACAAGCATAGGGGCTAAAGACTGGGCTGGTTTTGTAAACAAGGCATTTGTTCCAAAAACCATGGAGGAAAGTGGTAATCTGAAACGTTAAATAATAATTTTAATAGACCGCAAGTTATTATTTAAATTGCAAATGGAATACTTCAGCAGAAAGTTATATTCAAACACAGTCAAGCATTATATATGCTGGGATTTACCACTATTAAGATTATACTCAGTTCTTCAATAGTAATACTAAGACACTGTCAACTTCAACTTTCCTCAGTTTCTCATTTTTCCAATCTTAATCTCCATTTTCTATACTTCAGCTGCACCTTTTTTTGTTTAAGTCCTTATCCATCAACATTTTAGTGTGAATTTCTCCTAATATATGTATTTTTGTATGCAATTTATTGGGATAATTTAATAAATTGGGGAAAATCAGGCTCCAAACTGCTCAACTCAAGGTCACTGACAATTTGTTTGGGTATTTTTTTTTTGGGGGGGGGGAGGATAAAGCACTCCATATACTGAAAAGTGTTATAGAATGTATCAAGAATAATTCTATGTAGTATAACAAGCATGCTGAGTTGAGACTTTCCAATAATAACTGAGAAACAATTTAACATTTATTATCAACAATGAAAGTTTGGATACCATAAAAAGGAAACAAACCATGCTTACCTCCGTTTATGTTTCTTTAAATCTGCATCCACAATATCGGCCAAAGGCAAATTAAACAGACTGAAAGAAGCTTGAACAATGACCCTAAATAGAGAAGTGACTTAGATTTGAATTGCCTCGGACAAAGAAAAATTAAATTTGGATATTTTTAGTACCATAAAATATTTGTATAGTGAACTACTACATAAATACATTAATATAACAGCAAAGTTGAAAATAGGATAAGAGGACCCAGAAGAATAAGGATTCTAGAAATTAATGAATAAAGTCCACTTCTGTTGAAAACTTAATCTTGGCTTTCCTCCCAAAGATCTCACTGTCTGTTAACTTATCTTATTTGTCTAATAACACTTAAGAGATTTGGGGGGAATTAAGCAACATATACATGGTTTAAATAAATAATAAAATAATACTTTCCAGATTTGAGAAACTAGAATGAGTGGTTCCCATTAGTCTCCACTTTAGGACAATTGCCATTAGTTATCAAAAATGTAAAAAAATCCAAATCATCTGTGACCCCATCTGCCTTAAAGAATCCCCAAAGAACTGCCAGTCATTTTCCTGATTAATGACATCATTGCTTATACAGACAGTGACCATTTTTTGGGAGTCCAACTGATACGGACCACTGATGGGAGGGTCATTTTGGACCTGGAAGGAGTAATGGGGGGTGTAATGGGGTTATGCACACTCCACCAACAGACATTGGGGCTAGGAATGAAAACCCTCACATGTACCTAACATAAGAGGACCTCTGCAACGAGGCCTAGTGTTGGTGCCTCCATGACCCACACTACTTGAGGACCTTGGCTCCTTTAATATGTTTTTACCTCCTCCAGTGCTCAGGCACTACCATTTCATAACTCCACAATGCTATGATAGAATAGTGGGGGAATTAAAACCGTGGTGCTAGGTCCTACGGCTGACATGGTTGGTGTGCAGGGGAAGAAAGACAATCAAAAGGCTTGTCCTTGGCCCAGAACAGTACAAATGTGAGCAAGCCACTGCTAATGATTCCATCCATAATACATGGAGAGCCTACTCAGGGCATCTTGCTTCTCCCTATCTCCTCTGCCCCCCACCCCTGGCCACACGTGAAGTAGATCTCTCTGAATCCTGGTCAAAATTGTGGTGCTCTTAAAACTGAAGTTACTTACATGTTTGCTGTAAGATAAATAGCCAGTAAGTAGTAGTGTTCTGGACCTACAATAAGCATGATAGTGGCAGCTATTGCTTCCAAGTAGAAGGAAAACAAGACCACCTTATAGTAACCAAATTTCTTCAACAAAGCTTGACTGATTAGCACAAGGCACTGAAATATAACAGAAATATTAAGCTACATTAATACAGTACTGAAACCCTGTCAAAGATACAGTAAATTATTTCTAACCAGAAAGAAAGCACCACAGGATACCCTGACCATCCTATCCTTCAGAAAGGCATCATCAGCACTACATCACCAACATTTGAACATATGCCTTATAACAACCAATCTCGTTTGGTTATCTATATGGACAAATGATTGTCCAAAGGAATGATGGATTTTTAAATTGTTAATGGGAGCTGACGCTGTTCCTTTCTTGTTGTTCTATTTGCATTCTAAAAATAGCAATAAAAAATAAAGTGGTGTTTTAGATCGAGCCATATATATACTGTGTTGTATTGTCTGGGTTTTAATAACTATAAATCCACATCAAAATGTCACTTGCAAATACAGTACATAGCTATTGTACTAGCTAAACAGCTTATTCATGTATCCAGTGTAACATGCTAAAGGCCCATCTATGCGCCTCAGCTTAATGTGGCTCATAAACCCCTTGTGTCTTTTAATCCCCCCTCATCCATGTGGTGTTCTCCTCCAACTACTGCTGTCCCACACTTTATCCTCTCTTCCCTATAAAATAGATGCGGCTCTCCTATTCACATTTTCAAAGTATAGGGAATCTCCGAATTTAGTGAGGGGAAAATATGGAAGAGGGGAAGAGAGAGAACAACAGTACTACTGAAAAGGAAAAAAAATGAAAGAAAATCAGTAAGCAAAATATGTTGCCCTCCACCCTGAATAGTAAAGGGGTCATTAGTTATTAAATTCCTCTGCCTTCAAGAGGCCAGCCTTATCATTTGAGAAGTACTGCTCCAGGTTCAACACAACAGATTTACCTGGCTTTCAGAAAATGTGATCCCACACAATTTTTAATCCCATACTTGTTCTTATAGGTTTTTACCAACTTTTTTTTTTTACAAAAGTACCAAAAAGCATACACACACACACACACACACACACACACACACACACACACACACTGAAGAACCAGCTTCCCCTTTAGTCAAACCGTATGTCCATCAGTTGAATTCCTTTGGCACAAATTAGTAGTACCAAAGGTTAGTTTTGCAGTATAAAGGTTTTCTGTAAGGTAATGCATAATTATTCTTGGCAATCAGTGTAAGCAAATAAATCTGCTGAGAACCAGCATATTTTTGTCTTAAGAGAAAAGAACAAAAGGTTTCTCTGCCTACCTGAGGACAAATAAAACCTGCCCCATACATGATACTTCTGATAGATGATGATAGAACGTCCTTAGGGATGAGGTTATCTGCAAAGATCATCATGAAATTGTTGCAGAAGGCCAAGTGGAAGACTTGAAAGAAGTTCATGGTCACAAAAAGCAAAAAGTTTTTCTGAGTCATGATCTGTTTTGTCAACAAAATCACAGAGGACCAAGAGAGAGAGCTCTCAGCATTCTCATCAAAATCCTCCATTAGAGTTTCTTTTTGTTCATACTGAGTGGTGCTATACATTCCAGTGTAGCACATGCAAGCAGTGGCAACTGCTCCTACCAGAACAGCAAATGCTTGAAAATAGGTGAAGTTCTCCATGTTATCTGAAATTAAGCCACAGAAAAGGATGCTGGTGGAGCCAACCAAGGTTGCCACTTGATTATACTTAATAAGCTGGAGCCTATTTTCATGTCTAGTTGAAATCTCTGCAAAGAGGGCACACTGTGCTAGCAAGACAAACGTAAGCAGGCCATCGAAAGCGCACAAAGCAACGATAAGATGAAGTCCGCTAAGCCAGTCACCTTCTTCATATTGTTTCCAAGGAAACCAAGGAAGAAGAAAGGCCAAAGCATACAAGGGAGCTCCATACAAAATGGAAAACCGACGCCTGGAGCAGCATGGCACTTTGGAGTTGTCTTGAATATAGCCAAAGAGAGGATCATTAATGGCATTCCAGATCATAAAAACAACCTGAGTAAAAAAAAATAAAAAGAACATCAGTTTGCTTATTTATTTGCAAACATTTGCACCACTTCACATGGCTCAGCAGAAATCACATAGTAGCTTGTACAACTGAAAACGTATCGTATCGATAAAAATGTAACATGAAGTATAGAAAAATTTTAAAATCAGTAAATAAATGACAAATCTACACTAGTAACATAAAGAAAACGCTATTGGAACAGGGGGCAATTTAAAACTCAGGAGAAAATGTTGCACTCATTCTATTTGTCTCTTAACCTTCATCCAAGAAGCTTGGATATCCCTCACTCCTTTTGCCCTTACTACAAGCCTAACTGAGGTTAAGAAATAATGGCCGGTCCAAGATCACCCAATGAACTTTATTATTAAGTTGGGTAGAGATGGGAAACTGGGGCTCAGGGATGCCTAAGAAAATAATTTTCTAGTCTCTGTGCTGATGGCAGCTGCTGAGGAGAACTTCCACAAAAATCAAGCTGTGTGTGTGGGTGTGTGCCATCCTGTTTGCTGCATATGCACATATAATTAAAAACACCGATTCTAAACACTATTATTATTCAAAACAAAATCGAAAATTCTTTCTAGTAGCACCTTAGAGACCAACTGAGTTTGTTCCTGGTATGAGCTTTCGTGTGCATGCACACTTCTTCAGATACACTGAAACAGAAGTCACCAGATCCTTAAATATAGTGAGGGAGTGGGGAGGGGTATTGCTCAGAAGGGTGGTGGGAATGGGTGATCAGCTGATAGGTGTGGAAAACCTGTTGCAGGGAAAGGCAAGAGGTGAGATGGCTAAAGATAACTTTGTTATGTATAATGAGATAAGAATCCAATGCCAACAGTGCCCTTCAGCTCTCTATATTGGACAAACAGGCCAAACCCTATGCCAAAGGATAAATGGACATAAATCTGATATCAGGAATCACAGGACAGAGAAACCAGTAGGAGAACACTTCAATCTCCCAGAACATTCTATAAAAGATCTCAAAGTAGCTGTCTTAATACAAAGAAATTTCAGAAATAGACTGGAAAGAGAAGTGGCTGAATTACAACTAATCACCAAACTTAAAACCACGGAGAAACCTGGTCTGAACAAAGACATTGGATTCTTATCTCATTATACATAACAAAGCTATCTTTAGCCATCTCACCTCTTGCCTTTCCCTGCAAGACTAATTACAGCCGTTAAGAGTCGTCAACAGGTTTTCCACACCTATCAGCTGATCACCCATTCCCACCACCCTTCTGAGCAATACCCCTCCCCACTCCCTCACTATATTTAAGGATCTGGTGACTTCTGTTTCAGTGTATCTGAAGAAGTGTGCATGCACACGAAAGCTCATACCAGGAACAAACTCAGTTGGTCTCTAAGGTGCTACTAGAAAGAATTTTCGATTTTGTTTTGACTATGGCAGACCAACACGGCTACCCACCTGTAACTGGAACTATTATTATTATTACTATTACCCAACCTTTTTCCTTGACATGGACTCAAGGTGGCTTATAGATAAAAATAAGAACTAAAACCATAGAAAAACAACTATCTATACACCTATACAGACACAGACAGTGTTAGAAACTAAGATATGAAAGCTAGGAGCTAAATGGCACCTTAAAACTAGGTGATGGGCACTACAATGGAGTGTCTAGGTACACTTTTTTAGTAACGAGAGAGAGAGAGAGAGAGAGAGAGAGAGAGACATATTTCTCCTGCCCGCCCCGCTAATAGTATTACGAGAGAGTCCCTTCTGCAGTCTTCAGAGTGGCTGGAAGTGGGGAGGCAGAAAAAGGTCCTCCTTTCCTTCAAGCAGTGGCAGTTTTAATCTGAACTCTTGGGCGCAGTACTGCGCCTAGAGCTCAGAAACTGCTCACATTAATGACATTCCGTCGCAAAACGTGCCTGGAATAATGGGAGTTTCAAATGCTGTACACAGAGAGACACCCCCCCACACACACACTGTATAATGATGTACAATAAACACAGCATAGCACCAGCCATTTCATTAAAAGCAGTCAGTTTGCAAAAACATGTTGGAACAGGAAAATCTTCACCCGTTGACAGAAGAACAAGGAGAGAGAGCCAGTCTAACTTCTCTAGGGAGGGAGTTTTAAAGTCTGGGAGAAGCCACCAAGAAGGCCCTCTCCCATGTCCCTAATTTACATTTAAAATACATTATGAATAAAGAAATAGAAATAGGACAAGTACCAGAAACTTGGAAAGAGGCCTATATCACCTTCATTACTAAACTGCAATTATAAAGTATTTGCAGCAATATTGGCCAACATGCTTAAAAAAATTATGAGTGATCTAATACATAAGGACCAAGGAGTCTTTCTTCCTGGCAGACAGTTAAAAGACAATGTTAGAAATGTAATTAACATAATAGAATACTTAAGAAGTCCATAACAAGGCAGCGTTGATATTCTTAGATGAAGAGAAAGCGTTTGACAACATGACTTGGCTATTTATGAAAAGCGTTTTCAGGGAAACGGACCTGGGGGAAACCTTCCTAAAGGCCATAGAAGCAATATATACTGAACAATGTGCAAATATTATTGTAAATAATACAACTGATCGGTGTGTGGGGTTATGAAAGGAACCATACAAGGATGCCTGTTGTCTCCGTTATTGTTTATTTTGATTTTGGAGGTATTCGCACTAAAGATAAGGAATAATGACCAAATAAAGGGCATAAGAGTGGGGCAACAACATTACAAGTTAAAAGCATATGTCAATGGTGTTGTCGTGACTCTGGAAAACCCACTGGAAAATGTACCAGTGGTACACGAGGAAATAAACTGAAAATATTTATATGTATCTTTCAATATATAATTATATAAAAACACAATTACCTAAGACAGCAGCATTAAATTAAAATTCCAACTAAAATTTATAATTTATTAACCACATTCCTCATATGCCGCAAGGCAATGTCAGTAATAGTTTATATTTTTAATATATATATTTATCATAAACTATGTACAAAGTGTTATGTATTCAGTGATCTGTGTTTGCCTGATCTTGAGTTTTGGACCAAGGATTATGAGCCCGTGTTCTGATTCGATACATGATATCCAGTCGCAGAACATTTCAGGATCAAATGGTTGCACTGAGCCTCAACGTGGCTGTAGTACCGATCCACATGAAGGCTTGGCAGGTGCCATTCGCCCTGAAGCCCAATATTGATGCAGAGCTGGATCAGCTCATCGAAGAAGGGCTCCTTGAGCCAGTTCTGCATGCTTGGTGGGAGACCCCAATTGTCATTCTTCTTAAGTGCACCCTCAACAAGGCATATCAACAACTCTCAGCTGACGAGGCCACCTGAGGCACACACCACTGAATACATAACACAAACTACCAGTAACACACAACCATGCAAACAGTAATGGATTACAGTAGTGTCCTTGATTTCTTTGAGGAAAGCCATAAAACTTACTTTTCCAACCAGCTTTTCATTTAGTCAAATTAGGATAGCTGGTATCCTGAGCTGGCAATGAGGGAGCCGACAGTGGTGTTTTAAATGGTTTAATCTGCTGCTGGTTTGTTTTTATTGATTAAAATAACGCATTCATTTCAATTGTGCTGTTAATTATTAATGGTTTCATTGTTTTGCTGAATTTTTTTTTACTGTATGCTGACTTGGGAGAACTTGAAGAGCAGTATAGAAATTGCTTACATTAAATAAAAGACACTGCTAATTCTGTATTCAAAATAAATAACCCGGGAAACAACCAAAAACAGAAAAACTAATGTTGACATTGACTGTACCTGTGCTTGATGGAATGCTGCTTCAGATATCTTGTATTTGTTTAAAAAGAGTTTAACATAATAGAAATTAAAGATGCTGTTCATCATCCCAGCACCTAATGTCGTCATTGAGTATGCCAGGGCATTTGGATGAATTCTTGAAAAAAGCTTCATTTTTCCACGGTGGTATTTTTCTTCCCCTAGGAGCTAAATAATAATATGATAAAACAGTTACAGGCTGTTACAGTTCCAATGAAGAGTTTTTTTGCCCTCAGATCTGTTATACTGTATAGATTTTTGTAGCTTCATTCCAATGAATAGTTGGATAATTTTGTGGCATTTGCATATCTGTGCAATGTCTGTAGGACTGTGAGGAGGAAAACAGCAAACAACAAAATCAAAATACTGGAAGTAAGACTACAGTATATGGCGCATGACTGGACATTTTATTATAGGAAACAGAAGGGCAAATTGCAGAATATCTAAAGCATTTACATAGAGTAACAGAATTTTAGAGTTGGAAATCAGCTTGCAGATCATATACCTCAAGCCCACTGCTCATCTTAAATGACTTGAAAAGGGAATTAGACAAATCCATGGAAGATAAGCCTATGGGTAACTACAGGCTCCATTGTCTCTAAATACTAGTGCTAGGAATCCCAAGTGGGAAGAGTCCTGCTGCATTCAAGTCCTCTTTGGAAGCTTCCCGGAGACATTTGGTTGGCCACTGTGAGAACAAGATGCTGGACTAAATGGGCCTTTGGTCTGATCCAGCAGGGCTCTTTTGTTCAGTTTAACTATAGTGTCACAGACAAATGGCTCTGCTTCAGGGAAAGAGGACCCAATGACCTCCAGGTGTTACAAGAACTCTCATTATCCTTGACCATGGTCATGCCAGCTCAAGCAATTGGGAGCAATAGTCAAACAACTTGTGGAGAGTCTATCCCTGTTCTACTTACCATAAATACGTCCAATGAAGGAGAGCCCAACACATCTCAATGGAGCAAGTTCCGCTGCTGAATAGTTGCACCTAATAAACTGAAACACTTTTGTGTGATCTGCTGCTTTATGGAAGATAGTTTTCAATTTTTATTTGCAGATTTAATTGTGAGCATTACTACATTCCCAATGCAGCTTTAAGAGGGAAGTCACTATTAGATATGGATTCATATTTTGAAAGGGAGTCTATTAACCACAAATTTGAAAAAATAAGAAATGCCCTTTAGGAATAATTTTGTCATGAAACGGATGTGTATATATATGCCTGCACACAAGGAGCGAGCAAAAGGAAGGTACAAGGCAAAATTAAAGTGATGGAATATATACATAATATTTTTAAAATCTTAAGCTTTACATTTATTTGGTTTTTTGCAGTTGCCAGAATTTGAATATTTTGAAAATTACAAAGATGAACACCCCAAATCTAGTAAAAAAAAAAACCTATTTTTATTTTTGCTGGTTAATATCCATAAATGCAAAATGCCTTCCATGGATCAAGATGAATGTTGTAAGAGGACATAAATATGTACGATTAGTGGCTTCGCATGATCCACAAGAGGGCAACATTTTCTCATCTATTTATCCTTGTCTCACACTGTGATAAATATTTTGCCCTCACAGCTTCCATGTTACAATTGACAAGAACAGGATCAAACCCTTCTTTCCCATATCTACCACCAGAAAGCATTTAACTAGGCAGTCTCTTCAGTAATGTCTCCCAATTAAAAAAAATCAGGGAAGGGAAGGGAAAACTAAAAGGGGAACACCTCTCCCTCTCTCACACACCACCTATCTGGGGCAGTGGGTGGGGGAGAAGATGGAGTAAGAACATATATTTTATTTAGGATAAATAAAACATAAAACAGTTAGAAATGCTTGAATAGAATGGTGAAACAGCAATCTAAGAACAGTTAATCGGATGGCAAAGGTGACCTTTATCAATATTTAGCTCCAACAGATGAAGTAGACATATAATGACATTGATTAAAGTAAATCGATTCCTCCATTTAAACAGATGCCTTAGGTAAGCATGAATGACATTATAATCAACACAAGAAAGAATGAGCACTAGTCAGGTTTTCTCTGTAACCTCCATCTACATCTATTATACTCAAACTCTGTCTGTTGATGATGCCACAGTGTGTATTATATAAAACAAGGGCTTGTATTAAAAGTATGAATAGTAGAAGCCTCCAATGTCACTGGAAAAATGAAGGAACTCTACTTAAAGCTATTTACATATGGCAGAAAAGTCCTGAATAGTCCACATAATTTCATCAGGAGAAGCAATTTAAATATAAAAGAATGCAATTATCTGAAAGTGACCTCTAATCCAGTAAAAGCTTATGATTCAAACATATTCCCCAGTTTTTGAAATGCCAAATTTTGTTGCCGTTTCTGCTTTAAGGAGGCGTGGCTGCCCCCTCTCAGAATGAAAAGGTTGCCGTTAACCTTTAAATACAGGGGCGGTGGGACCTGCGGCCCTTCAGAAACTAACTCCAGCTCCTCTATCAGAACCAACCAGCACAGCCAATGGTCAGGAATTACGGGAACTGTAATCCAACAACACCTGAAGGTCCAAAGGTTGTCCATTAATAGCTGCATACAAGAGGAAAGCTTGACAGGTGCAGCTTGTCCTGCCATGATTCCCCGTTCTAGTCAATTATCAAAGATACAGGAGGCCCCTCTCCCCTTCTCCTTTAATATGGCTACCCTGATTCACAAGCTGTCTCTAACATAATGGACAGTTGTTTTATGAGTCTCGCAGTACATGGAAACTTAACATTTATTGTAGCAGCAGTGAACATAAGATCTGCTGTGTCAGGCCAATGGCCCATCTAGTCCAGCATCCTGTTTCTCACAGTGGCCCACCAGACACCTGTGGGAAGACCTTATCAGCAACTGTAATCACTTCACTCCTAACTAGTTTATGAATAAATTAAAAAACACAAGTCCCAATACCCATCCTAAAGAGACTCAATTTTCTCCATTCAGAGAACTGTTCACTATGCCTACTCTTTACTTTCTGTAACTTAAAAGCTATTTGTGATCTTGACAGTCCATTTCAAAAAGCAATTACAGTAATTGTATCGTTACACACCGTCCCAATTTCCAAGCTGTGTGATATCCGTGTTCCAGGGTCTTTGAAAAGAGGAAAAGCAGGGACAGTGGTGTCTTTATGATACATTGTTTATTTACACATATATACAACCTGAGCCTGCAATGGAGGGCTCCCAGCATTACACTCCAAGAGGTTATTGCTTCACCCATAACCACAAAGCCTAGGATTAAAGACACCAGCCAAGGCTCGCCCTTTCTCCATCTTGCCACACTTTACAGACTGCAACTATTTTGTCTCAGCTAAGTATCTCAGAGTTCTGGGTGGGGCTCTGCCTGTTTGCTGGCTGGCCAGAGTCTTGTGTTTCTTACATTTCTTTGCCATTGCCTTTCCTTTGCCTTTAGCTAATCTCCCAGGTGGTTTCCTGACCTGGAAGCTGGTTTGGCCTGTATTTTAATATTGCTAAATCCAGTGTTTGGCAGCCTTTTTAACACTCAAAGCATTGATTAAGTTCTAACACCTATCAAACCCAGGAATTTAGGAGAATTGGGCACCCACAATTCAAAGTAGCATTATCTGGCTACTTCAACAAAAGCAGTCTACCCTATTTGATATTTCTATCATAAGGCTGTTTGCTTCTGAAAATACAACACTCTTGTTTTCCTTCCGTTTCTGAAGCTTTAAAACCTCTATGAACATTTTTAAACTGAGCTGCTCCGGCCTTGTTTTTAAGATGCTGTTTTGTTAACAGGCTTTGATAATTTTCTTGTGTAAGCCAACTTGTGACAAGGCCCTAAATGTATTTACTTAAATCTTAATTTACGAGGGAGTAAAGCCCTACTGGGACCTACTTCCGACTAAACAGGTACAGGACACCACATATCCTCCAGATTTTATAATGCAATTTTATTAAGTCCTCTCCCAAGATATAATGATGTGACCAGGTTGTTTTTTGGGGTGGGAATGAAGGCTTATTTCCTCCTCAGCGGTATTTGATAGAGAGCCCTATTCCGGAGCCCGAGCAAAAGCGTCCATTTCCCCCTACAGCTCTGAAAACCACGCGAAATCCCGACGATAAGCCCCACTGTGGTGAACGCGGTTTACTCGCGTCGCAGGTAAGGGTGCACAGCATCGCCCCCCCCCCCGCCAGCCCACCGCGCGCGGCCCCGCCTGCCCACCCTCCCTAGCAACCCGCTTCGCGCGCGCCTCGTAGCAACAACCCCAACCCGACCCTCCTCCCTCTCGCGACCCGCGAATACATACTAACCAAGCCTTCGCGCTTGGGCCGCTCAGAAATACTCGGAGGGCGGGTCTTCGCCTTCGAGTCTGGCCCCTCCCTTTCCACCCCATTGGGCAAACCGGGAGCGGCCCGCACGCGATAAGACAGCGGAGCCGCGCACGGCCTGCCTTCGCCGGCACGCCATTGGCCCTTCTCAGGGTGGGCTCCGGCTGACTCCGTGTTTTGAATCGCTACCGCCCCAGCCTCTTGCCACGTTGCTCTGCTACTGCCGCCCGTCTCCTTGTTCAGCGTCTCCCCCCCCCTCCTCCTTTCCCCTTCGGCTGTGATGCCGGGCTTGGTCGGGAGGGGTGTTCGGCGCAGTCCGGAAGCGCTCGGGAAAGTTCGGAAGCGGGTTTAAACGGCGGCGAGCGGAACGCTGTGTTGAGGCGAAGCGCGGGAGGGTAAGGGGATAAAGAGGCGCGGTGAGGAGCGGGCGTCGGTCCCGGGAGGCTCGCGGCGCTGCTTCTCTGGTTGGGAAGCGAGGGCGGCGGCGGCGGCGTCTCCGCAATGTTAACCGACAGTTTGGTGGAGGAGTTCGAGATCCGCGAGGATGAGCCGTGGTACGACCAGCAGGACCTGCAGCAAGGTGAGGGCAGCGGCAGAAGAGGAGAGGGTCGGCCGAAGGTCCTGAGGGGCTGCGGGTGGGTCGGAAGGCTGGGAAAGAGGCGGCGAGGAGAAGCCGCCGGAGAGAGAAGAAGGTGGGACTGGGACAATGAAGGAGGGGGGGGGGGAAGAGAGACAATGGCTGAGGGGAGTCGAGGTGGAAACTGCGGGAAAGAGAGAAGAAGAGAGACCATGAAACGGTCTAGGAGAGGAAAGTGAGGGGGTTGGGGGGATTTTTATTTAATTTTTTTCGGATAAGTGAAGAGCCTTGTGGCGCCTTACTGAGGACTAGCGGGTTTCGGAAGCGCGGAGATCCATCCTCACGTGTCGCAGGTAGATGCGCGTGGGGCACGCCCGTGTGAAGACGCCGGGCGCCCAGGGGAAAGAAAAGCGAAAGGCAGGCGTTAAAGGGCAGTGGGATGTAAAAAGCACAGCCTGTGTCCGCCCGTTTCTTTCTTTATACAGTACTGTGTCCCGCTTTTCCTTCAAAGAGCGAAAGGTGATACACATTTTTTTTTTAAATGATTGCATTTCACGTTTCTATTTTAACGGTAAGGCCCTTTGGTGGGATATGAATAAATATGAAATGATGGTAATGTACATAGTTTTCCTCCTCTCCATTTCATACTCACAACCAGTGCTTAAAAAAAAAAAAGTTGAGGGGTACTCTGTTTTCTACTCATATTGAAAGAATGAGGCCAAACTTAGGAAAAAAGTCGCCCCAGAAAAAAGCACTGCTCACAACAACCCTGCAAGGTAGGGTTGAGAGCCAGTGACTGGCTCAAGGTCTCCCAGGAAGCTTCATGGCTGAGTGGGAATTACAAATCCCATTCTCCCTGGTTCTGGTCCAGCAGTCTAACCCAGCTTTTCTCAACCTTAGGTCCCCAAATGTTATTCACCCATCATCCCTGACTACTGGCCATGCTGGCTGGGAATGATGGGAACTGTTGTCCAGCAACCTCTAGAGACCCAAGTTGGAGAAAGCTTAGACTTTAACCACTACACCAAGCTGCCTCTCAATAGCAGAGACCAGTTAATGGATATTAGCAGCAGTAGGTCTCCCCTTGTCTTTCCTTTATTTCACACAGTCATAGTTTCTCTTGTTTTCTTTTGCACTCAAATGAGTATTTCCACTCATCCCTTTCATGTTCACATGCTCATGGCTTTCTCCCCCCCCCCCCCGCCCAACTAGCTCATCTCTAGGGTGTATCCCTCATCATACACCTCAAGCTTTTCACCTGCACCATATTCATGACTTAGGGAATAAACCCCACTGAATTCATTAGGACTTCTGAGTACAGATGGTTAGGATCACAGGGTAGTTCTTTGTCACCCCATCCCTCACCCATCAGCTTAATGGGTTTAGTTCCCCCTCCCATCATGTATTTTATCATCAAAGCACATTTTATATTCAGCTTTAATTATTTATCTCCACCATAAGTGAGTATCCCTAGTCATTTAGACCCCAAAATGTGATTTGTGGCATAATAAAAGCACACCAAAGGGGCTAGAGAAGGAGAGGGGGAAGAAGAAATGAGAACTTACAGGGAGAAAAAAACAAAAACAGGGATGTATGGGTAGAGGCTTGGGAGGTAGTATGCCAGGGGTCCCCAAACCTAAGGCCCGGGGGCCAGATGCAGCCCAATCACCTTCTAAATGCGGCCCACAGACGGTCCGGGAATCAGCGTGTTTTTACATGAGTAGAATGTGTCCTTTTATTTAAAATGCATCTCTGGGTTATTTGTGCGTAGAATGTGTGCTCTTATTTAAAATGCATCTCTGGGTTATTTGTGGGGCATAGGAATTCATTCTTATTTTTTTTCCAAATTATAGTCCAGCCCCCCACAAGGTCTGAGGGACAGTGGACTGGCCCCCTGCTGAAAAAGTTTGCTGACCCCTGTAGTATGCTATGGGGTATGAGTGGCTTGAGGGTGACCGAAGTCCAATGGGAAGAACACTTAGGAAGAGAGAAGTTACTGGTACTTGACGGTGGTCTGGGGAAGAGTAATGGGGATTTGGGGACACCAGTTATTATGCTTTTGTGGGGGAAGGAACTGGAATTGTCACAAGAGAACTTGTGGAAGACGCATTGAGGGTGCATGATGAGGGGAGAGGACCATGGAAGGCATGGTTCTCAAAATGTGTGCCCAGCATCACAAACCACTATAATGGCTTTTGTACGCAATTGTATTTTACTTGTACAGTTGTTGGTTTTATTTTGTTTGGGTCTGTGGTCGCATTAAAAAGTGTCTGTATTTACAAGTTTTATTAGGAAATTGAATCCTTCAGACTTCAGTGGGACTTAAGAATGAGGGTGCCTAAAAGGCTCACAAGTAAGCCCCTTGAACATGGTGAAATTTAACTTCCAAATAAACATGTACAGTATGTAATTAGATTTCTGGAAAGCTCTTTACAGACCAGTGAAATTAAACACCCACCATTTAATGCACATTTGCGAGAAGCACTGGTTCTAGTCTGAATTCATGATCAAATTGGGGGTTGAGTTATTCTAGGTTAACAAATACAAATTAAACTGGAGAAATTCAGTTGGTGGAAGACCTTCAAGATTTTACTCTAGCACTACTTACTTCAATGAGACTAAGTAAGCCATTGAAAGATTCAGACCCTATTCTTGCATCTTAAATATTAAAAAACTACAGGTGCCCATGTGTTCATATTTAGAATAAATAGCTTTTCAAGCAATAAGGCAGGTTGTGCTATAAGATGTGCCATAAAGGTGGCAACAACATAATTGTGCTGCTGAGTAGGGTATGTATAGAAGAAAAATGAGTTTGGTATGCAGTCTGGAGGAGGCTTGTGGGGTACAGAGGTAGAAAGAGTCCCTTTATTGTAAAAGCAGCCAATACTTTACAGTATAGTTCTTGCTTTGCTTTTTCAAGGACCAAGAGTTAGACTTGTATCTAGGAAGCTGCAGGGGTGTCACATAATTCACCTTAGGATGCTGCAAGTGTAACTGTTGAAATTCTCCAATTTTTTTGTTTGTTCAGTGTTATATTGGTTTGTGCAGAAGCTGTTGTGATATATGTATTCTTGCTCACGTAACAGCATTTCTTGTAGTGCCAGTAACTTCAACATACATTACTTCTACATAAGCCAATAAACAGCGTTAAGCAGTTTAAGCAATAAGCAGTGTGTGCTTAAAAATAGAGCTCTTTCTTCAAATAGTATCTAGGACTTTTATTACCCAGTTTAAAAACCTTGAAATAGCCAGGAAATGGGGACAGTCAAAGGCACTTCTTTGATGTATTTATATAGTCAAAGCTCTTGCTTGCTGCATTGTTATACAACTGTTTGAATGTGTAGCTCCTTTAATAAGTCAGCTTGATCTTTGTCATTCTTGCATTGACAGTCCAACTTTATTGCATTATTGCAGTCAACTAACCATTCTTCTGCCAACATTCAGTTTTAAATTGGCATTTTCAAGCTGTGGAAAAGGGAAGGTGTGATTTAGAACACCCACAAAGTGTTAAGTTCCTGAGACACTTAAATTCCATTGTTTGAAATTTCCAGTTCCAAGAATTACTGATTTTTTTAAAGTTAAAATATGTGCTTTTGTCTTTCCAATGGAAGATTTCAATAAATATGTACAACTTTGCCTTAAGTTTTGTAATTTTTCTCTTGCACCATGTGGACAAATGATTTATAATGTCTCATTATCTAAGCAGTTGTCTTGAACAGCTTCAGTCTCCCCTCTATTATACTGCTAATGCATTTCAATATTTGGAATGTGGCATTTATGATTGACTTTGCAGCCTCAGGCAGCCTACTGTGCCTTGCTACTTCAAGACTGTTTAATCTAGTTGGAATGACAAATTGCAAAACTGGTAATTCTCCAGGCACTAAAGATGTTGGTGGAGAAATATAAACTTCCAAAGAGGCTTTAATTTCCAGAAGCATTCCTTGTTTAGTCTCCGTGATGGCTTCCTTACTATGATTGCAGAAGATGTAGATGCCTGAACTTACCGGTAGTTTTGCAGGCGGAGAGTGTGGAGAATTCAAGTGAACCGTGGTGACAAGAGACTAAGTTCTTTGACGTCATGGACAAATTAAAAATTAACAAATCTGTCTGTCTGGCATCTAGAGTTAAAGAACTCAAATATGAAATTGCTGACTGTATAGCAAAAATATGTAACGTGTCCCTAAGATTGACCTCTGTACTACAGGACTGGAAAGCAGCCAATACAACACTGATTTTTAAAAAGAAATCAAGGGAACTGCAGGCCAGCTGGTATAACATCTGTTGTGATGGAATTGTTATTAAATATATCATCTTATCAAGCATTCAGAACAGGAGTGGAAAACCTTTTTCAGCCAGAGCACCACATTCCTCCATGGGGGACATTCGGGGGGGGGGCTGTTTGCCACTGTTGGGACAGAAGGGAAAGTAAGTGAAGCAGTAGGTCACTCTTAACTTCACATTCCAGCTATACACAAATCAGAGGTTTCTACACATATATACCTACCTATCCAGGCAGGCATGCGGCATTCAAGGGCATATTCCACCCAGGCAAAAGCATTTGAGGAAGGTGAGGGGGCAAGGCCTAGGGAGAGTCATATAGAAAGGTATATGAATTTTATGAAAGAAAGAAACCTGGAGGGTCACAGATTCCCAGTCGCTGCTCCAAATCTAAACTTTTAACAGTTGCATCCATGGTGTGCATTTTTAAAATTACATTTCTGTTCCTTCTTTCTTCCAAAGCACTCAAGGTAGCATACATGGTTGTTTCCCCCCCCACCCCCTCCATTTTATCCTCACAACAGTTCCTTGAGGTAGGATAGACTGAAAGAGTGACTGGCTCAAGGTCACTTGGTGAGCTTCATGGCTGAATGGGGTTTTGAACTCCCATATTCTAGTCCAGCACTCTAACCACTTCACAACACTGGCTCTGCATGGGTGTGACAGTGATTGTGCACTTGCTTACACTATGCATGTGTGTGGCAGTGTTGTCATAGGTCTAGCAGTACGATGGATGTAGAAAATTAGAGTTGAAATGGGATTGTTGTCTTGTTGCTATTTAAATTTTCAAAGCAGCTTCGTAGGGAATCTAATACTGTACCATGTTCAGGAAGTTGTTAGTGATGGAGTAACTGAACTTTGAACTGTTAAGCATAGGCAAATGCATTTAATGGTTGAGTAATGGGTTAGGAGGTTGTGTCTCGAGTATTAATCAAGTTTTCTTAAGTATTAATCGAGTTTTCTTGTATTGCCACTCTTCTGGGTGGCATTTAAACAGAGGTTCTGCATTTTTCTTCATTTTCTCCTCCAAACCTGACAACAGCTGTCTTCATGGCAGTTCCAGAGATTGTTAGAGGATTATGTTGAATTCTAGCTTGGGTGTATTTTGGTTTAACTTTGGCGTAGAGCAAAAAATGGTCACTTGTTATGGTACTTAAAAAGCTAACTTGGCATAGGAGGAGGCAATTTGTTAAGTCTGTGAGTTCTTCCTGATATATTTTAAGATGCTGATCTATGTAGCTGTGAAGGAAAAGCATTAAATAAAATTGTGTATTCTAAGCACTTAGTAACCAGAATAACTTGTTCAGTCAGTTGCAAATTATCTGCTTTTAAGTCTTGCAAATACTGCTAGAAGTCTCTTCTTAAAATGTGCATATTAGTTATTAAATGTTTTTAAAAACTGGAAACAAAAACAGGATAAAAATGTGTATGAAATAGTACAAACTGTGGGCTAAGAGTGATGCTGTTCACGGGTGCATCACTCCAAAAATGAATTGGAGAACTGTCATGTTGACAAATAGCATGATAGCTAAGCAAAACTCATCTTTAAGGGTTATACCAGGTTCTTGACACATCACAGACAGGCAGCATGAATATATGTAAGCTCTCACAGTTGGAAAAGTAGTGCTGATGGCAGGGAGTGCTCTTGAGCTTGATAAATGGTTAACATGACAGATTTAGATTTTACCGACTTCTCATGATAGTATTTATGGTGTGCAGGTTTTAAGAATCTGTTGAATTTCAGCATGTTGGAACTTGTAAGCCTTTGGTATCAACAGAAGTTGATCTGTTTTTAAACAACATGCATTCTCTGATAGCTAGTCATCACGGTAAAGGTAAAGGTAAAGGGACCCCTGACCGTTAGGTCCAGTCGCGGATGACTCTGAGGTTGCGGTGCTCATCTTGCTCTATAGGCCAAGGGAGCTGGCATACAGCTTCTGGGTCATGTGGCCAGCATGACTAAACCGCTTCTGGTGAACCAGAGCAGCACCCGGAAACGCCATTTACCTTCCCGCCGGAGCGGTACCTATTTATCTACTTGCAGTTCGTGCTTTCGAACTGCTAGGTTGGCAGGAACAGGGACCAAGCAATGGGAGCTCACCCCATCATGGGGATTCGAACCGCTGACCTACCAAATATTGGAGAGGGAGCAAAAGCAACTATGGATACCTTGGTGCTGACTGAATAGAATACAGTGGTACCTTGGGTTACATACGCTTCAGGTTATATACGCTTCAGGTTACAGACTCTGCTAACCCAGAAATAACGCTTCAGGTTAAGAACTTTGCTTCAGGATAAGAACAGAAATCGTGCTCTGGTGGCGCAGCGGTAGCGGGAGGCCCCATTAGCTAAAGTGGTGCTTCAGGTTAAGAACAGTTTCTGGTTAAGAACGGACCTCCAGAACGAATTAAGTACTTAACCTGAGGTACCACTGTATTGTAATTGTGCTTGTTTCCTGCCTACATAGCACTGAACTTGAAAACTTAGTGGTCAGGTGGCACCTTAGTGCACAAGAACACGAGTAGGAAATTGGGTAGAGTACCAGTACTTGAAGCATCTGCTTTTCAAACTGTATGACTTGAAATATGTAAGTCCTAGAAGGGCATCACTAATTTCTCTCTACTTACATTGCAATGAAGATGTATTAGAGAGGGTCAGAATAAGAGATGGACAGAACTCTAGCATCCATAAAGTACACAAAAAAACAAAACTGGAAAAATGTGAGCTCTGATTAGTTGTTCTTAGGAATTGTATGTTTGTTTGGTTTTTTAAAATGTGCACACAACTCATTTTAGATCTCCATCTTGCTGCTGAGCTTGGGAAGACGCTCTTGGATCGGAACACAGAGTTGGAGACATCCCTGCAGCAGATGTATTCCACAAATCAAGAGCAACTGCAAGAGATAGAGGTAACAACTGCACATTGGGTAAAAGTGAGCATTATGCAGTGGCGTAGTGAGGGTGGGGCGCCCCGGATTCCAGGGGAGGGGGGGTGACACGCAGGCGGGCCCCGAGCAAGCCATGGAGCGCGGCAGCCTCGCCCCACAGCCTGCTCGGCAGCCTGTGAGCAAGCCGCAGAGTGAGTCCACTCCATTCTGCCCCGTGGCCTGCCCGCCAGTGCCGCTATGGGGCTGCTGCGCGCGATCGGCGACTTGTGGGCCATTCCCGCAGCGACTTTGCGAGCCGCTGAGCTATCGGCGGCTCATGGGGCTGCTGAGCACGAGCAGCGGGCGTAAGGCCGTGCTGCTTTTCACGCGCGGCAGCCCCCTGAGCTGCCGGTCGCTCAGCAGGTCCGCAAGGTCACCGCGGGAGCAACAGCGGTCCAGCAGCGGAGTGAGCATGCACCAGATTTCACAGATGCGCACTCCGTCCTGACGTTACATCGTGACGTTATGACGCCCCGCCCCCAGGGGGTGCCTCCGTTCACCACCCCGGGTAGCGAGGAGGCTTCCTCCGCACCTGGCAATAATGTACAGCCCAAATGCTATATTCCTATTATTCTGGCATAGAGCAGTGACTGTACTTCAAACCAGAAAGTCCTCTATTTGAATCTTCAGTCATGAACTCACAGATGGCCCAGGCTAGCTGTCTTTTGCATGGCCCCACTGCCTACCTGCAATATTAGCTTACTCTTTATGGGTTCATGGTTAGAATTATTGCAAGAAAATGGAATTGAAGTGTTTGAACACATGAAAGCCAAATATTTAATATTGCTGATCTTAGGCTCGATGTGTACAAGGCACTGAGGATTTTCCTTTTCCTTCCTTTTTCTAGATCTAGGGGGGAAATAACATATTGGTGTATGAATGTATTTTTAAAAACAGATAAATATAAAGGACACTAGCTATTGAAGTTAGCTGTAGTGTTCAGTGCCTATCAATTTGGTTTTTATGTTTAACTTATATAAATTCAATTAATAACAATAATAATAATAATTAAAAAATAGAATAAACACAAATAAACACAAGTTTGCCTGTTCCCCCAGTAAAACGCTTTGCAATTGAGGGTGGTGTTTTCTGTTCAATTACATGGATTCAGCTTTTTGTATCTACCAACCAAGGGTGCAAATATGCTTCTGCTAAAGGTGTATGTGGCTCCTCTAGAGTATGGAAGTTTGCAGAATGAGAATAGTATGGAATAAAGTTCCAATATGGTGCCTTCCAGATGTTGCTGGACCACAACTATCGTCTGACCACTGGTCAGAGCTGATGGGAATATCAGTCCAAAATGTGTGGAAGGCAAAAGGTTGAGGAAAGCTGGTGTGGAGCATCTGTGTGTGTGTGTGTGTGTGTGTGTGTGTGTTGTATACTTCATTTGAAGTTGTACATAAAGCATGTTTTAAATGGTTTTGGTTGCAACCATACCAGTTGACCTGGGAATAACTCGTATTGATTTAATTGGGGCTTTCTACTAAGCAAAAATATACAAGATTGCATTGCTAGTTGCACCCTCAACTACAAGTTGGATCAGATCAATTTGAAAGCTTCCTCTCCATGTTTCTGATAACATGACATTGTAGGTGCCATTTTAGCTGGCAGTGCTTCATTATAACAAGATCTTCAGCTTGCTTTCAGAATAGCAGACAAAATTAATCTGGTTCATGTTTACACTGAGATTCAGGCTAATGCTAACCTTGGCTAAACCCTGTGTTGCTCACAGGCTGACTATAAATTGCAACAGGTAATATGCCTAATTGATTCTAATAGGGTAAAGGTTGCGGGTGGTACTAGATTAACTTGTAATCCTGCTTTAGACTTCTCAAAATGTAAGCCTATCAATCATTTTAATGAGGGAAATAAAAAGATTCCAGCACAGAAGATTTGATTATATAATCAATAGGCTACTAGGCTGCTTAGAGTAGTGGCTTTAAACTTTAGGTTCTCGAAAGATTCATGTATTAGCAAAGTATACAAAACTCCAGCATTCAGTTATCATAATTCTTCCTGTGCAACTTCTTTGGCATATTCATTCACTTGAAATATGCTAAATGGAACTCTTCTCACCAGTGATCTCAAGTCATTTTACTGCATTTCTGTTTCTCATAGTTGGGAACATGCGATTGAATAGTGTTTGAGGCGGAAATCTAGAGTTTCCCTCTCTTGCAAAGTAGCTTAAAGTTAATGGTTTAGTATTCTTAATGCCGGATACCTCTTAGCCAAGCCTTTCTGAAAGTAGTTTTCACAGCTTTAAAAATAAACCACCTGTTATATTTCTTGAATAAAGAGGCTTGCACTAAACATTTAATATAGATTTAAAACAGGAGCCCCTTGACGGGGATTGCAAGAGTAACTCAATTTATAAAGGGGAAAGTAGGAACTCACTATCAGCTGACAAGATATGCTATGCAGTGTTGCCTTATTTACCCATTATGTCTTCTCAGCTTCTTGAAAGTGTCTAGTTTTAGAAATAAATGCTTGAGTCAAAATCTAAAGCTCTCCTTCAAGTGTGCCTAAGGGTTAAGCATGCCCAGTGGAGTGTTTCACTTTGAACAAGAGATTAGTCAGTCTCAAACTTTATGCTCCCATCAATTTCCAAAGTGATTTGCCATGGTGGAGGGAGAGAGAAAGGGTCATGTTTGAGATAGAAAGCCTGTTGGGCCATGTACTTCAACTGTGTTGAATCCTAGGCCTAATTTTCTCTTCCTTGTTATGTAACTTTACCATGACTTGTGTGCTTGGAGAGTTAAAATGGGAAAGCTCCGTGTTTACTCCTGCAGATACCTTTAGCGGTCTGAGGGATTACTCTGGCCTGAGTTGTTTGAAAAAGGCTAGTTGTATAGTGCATCTCATTTGGGGTAAGAAGAAAGCGTATGTACTTCAGTATCGTCATGCTAATCTTCTTAACTATCATTGCTCGAGATTGCATGGAAAGCAGAAAAAATAATGTAATTTCAACTGCTTGTTGAGGAATCCCTCTTTAATTACATTTGCAACATTAACCGTACATTATGTTGTAGTATCTTACAAAGCAGGTGGAACTTCTGCGTCAAATGAATGATCAGCATGCCAAAGTTTACGAACAGCTTGATGTCACTGCCAGAGAACTGGAGGATGCTAATCAAAAGCTAGTTTTTGACAGTAGAGCCTCACAGCAAAAGATAATAAGGTAATATGCTCCTGTGGCACTTTATTTCCCTTCCTTAACATGCACCACATATATAATGCATATTTTACTCCAACAATGTCAGTATAATTCAATTGTTGCTTGACCCCCCTGGATTCTGCCTGGGCTGAGGTTGGGAGTAGGTACTGACTTTTCTCCCTGTGTCCCCCTATATCCCTCCCGCCACCACTTTCATTAAGTTAACAGCTGAACTGAAATATTTCATCCTTGTTTGAATACAGCTTCTCTCTAATCTTGCAAAATGGAATCGACTAGAAGAGCATAATCTTTATCTGGGTGAGGGAGATGTATGTTAAAGTGACATGGAGCCTTTGGAGGTACTTGTTAGCTTTTCCTGCACAGGATGGTAGTGGAAAAAGAATGAACCCTGATGCCTTCTCCCAATCATACTTTGGGGGTCAAGTAATAACCAAAAGACCCAGAGTTTCTGACTCCCAGAGTCAAGAACACAAACATCTCTCAAATAAATCTGCAGTTTAAACAATTGTTGATGTCTCTAAACTTGACTTATGCTGACAAATTTGTGTACTTCTGTCCATGCAATTTTTTGTTCAGCCTTACTGAGACTATTGAAAGTCTTCAAGCACATATTGATGATCTCCAGAGACAAGTGGAAGAGTTGAAGAATTCTGGGCAAGGGTACGCAAATCGTGAACGGTGTGAGCATCCAAGATCTGTTCATAGTTTTGCGTGTCTGAAGGAATTGTATGACCTTCGCCAGTAAGTTTCAAGTTCATTTTAAAAGCGGTCATCTGTGGAAAAGTTACTTAATGTTGTTCAGTTTTGGTAGAGAAGTAAAAAAAGTTGAACATACTCTGATTAGGAAATGTGTCAAGTTTTATGATGGCACATGATTAAACAAAGTCAAATACTGATATTGAAGGTCTGTCCTCATCAGCTCTTAAGTGAACCTGTCATATATAGCCACGTGTATATTTTTCTGACCTTCTTTTTGAAGCTCTGGGTAACTGGGCTGCTTTCTGCACTTTAGTTGAAAACGAAGTTGGAAATTTTCATAAAGGAAGACCCTGGGAAATCTAGGTCTCTTTCATTTGCCCTTTAAAGGTCTCTAAATCAGCCTGTTTCCTGTTCTCTTCAGGCCAACTAGTGACAGACCTTTTTCTTTAAGGTCAACCATTAAGGTGTTTGCCTTATGTCAGAACTGGTATTGTATCCTTATGAATATTGCAGCAACAGTATGGCTTTCAGGAGGATCGTAGAGAGTCATAGGGATGGAGACTTGCTGGTGACTTTTACAAGTTGTTGATATAGATGTGCGTTCTCTGAATTTCTGGACAGTAGAAACTGTAAAATTGTCCAACCCAGATCTTCTTTCTGAAGAAAATGTTCTAGTTTAAGGTGGTGATTTAACTCTACAATGCTTACCTAGGTATTTCTAGCCTTTTACAAAGGCAAGGTACAATTTCTAGTTTTTGTAGAGACCTAATACAGGCAGCTCTTTCACTTTAGGGTTCATGTCTAGAAACTGGCACACACTGCTGTGCTTTATTCATCCATGAAAATAAAGTTACCCTTTTTATACAAAAAAGTGAGTTATTGGGAAGAGCGAACTAATGCTTTTCATTGGCTCTTGTTTGTGTCTAGGTATTTTGTTCATGACCATGTTTTTGCGGAAAAAATTACTTCTGTGGAGAGCCAGCTGAGTCCTCTGGAGGAAGAAAACCAGAGCTTAAAAAAGGCAATGACTTTTTTGCAAGCACAGCTCAGCATGGAAAAAGAGAAGAGGATGACGATGGAGGAAGAGTACAGTCTCATGCTGAAGGAGAACTGTGATCTTGAGCAGAGGTTGGTGGATGTTGATCTATACCGAGCCAGAGCTGAAGAGCTTGAGTTTGAAGTGGCTGAAATGAAACAGATATTTCAGTCTGAAAGCACCTTTGCGAATGGGGTGGAAAAGCTTGTTCCAGAGTCTTTTTTTATTTCCTTCAAAGATTCTTTAGAAAGAGAGATGAGTCAGAGCCCTTCAGATTGGAGCTCTTCCGATGGGGTTCTTTTAACTGTCCCAGAACCCGACAGAAGGGCACTCAAAAGAAGCACCAGCGAGACCTTCCTTGGCAGTGTTGCGGGTGGGGATCTTCTAATAAAGGGCCATGAAGAAACCTGTATCCGGCGGGCAGAAGCTGTAAAGCAAAGGGGCATCTCTCTGCTTAATGAAGTTGATGCACAGTATAACGCTTTGAAGGTCAAGTATGAAGAACTCCTGAAGAAGTGCCAACTAGACGAGGAGTCATTGAAACATAAAGCTGTACAAACTTCTAAACAGTATTCCAAAGATGTCAGAGTGGGGAATAAATCCTTGGACATGTGTGTTGGAGAAGCTGAATCCACAAATGCTGACCCAGACACAGCCAGCTTGCCTTCAAACCCTCCACCCGAATACAAGCTTCTCTTTAAGGAAATCTTTAGTTGTATTAAGAAAACCAAACAGGAAATAGATGAACACCGAGCAAAGTATAAATCCTTTCCTTCTCAGCCTTAACAAACTTTCAGTACATCACTACTACCTTAGAAAACCTTTGTTCTTGAAGTAGCTGTCTGAATGTTTCATTTGAAACACTGCTGCATTTCTGTTTTGTTAGAGTATATGTAGGTTGACTATTTAAACTTGTAGGATGGGTTGGGTCCACTTGATTTGGGGTGTGTGTATGACACAGTTGTTGCCACCAAATGATAAACTGATTTGCTCAGGACATTACCGATTATGATAAATTGGCAAATGAAACGGTTACGTGACTGCTAACTGCACCTGATGCCTGGTCATAGAAGTTGTATTTTGGAGAATTGGAAACCACCCAGTGGCTGCATATAAGGAGTTTTCACTTATGGAGGTCTAGTTTTTGGATTCTTTCTGTGGTCCCGAGTTGGAAAGTAGAAATTCTTCTGTAGTGTTGTTTATTTTCAACAATGGCAATTTGGCTATTAAACATGGTATGAAATGAAATTGCAAGTCTGGTACGTTTTTTAAAAAGCTACCTCCTTGCATTTAATATTTGACTCCAAAGATTTAAATTTAATAAACGTCCATGCAGAGATCCTGGTTTAATTTGCTTGAGTAGATGGACATTGGTTCTTTTGGAAATAAAGTATGGCTGCTGTCTTTAGAAGAAATTGTTGCTATAGGAATGATTGGAACAGAGAAGTGGCCATTGCTGTGTGCTACTTTTGGGTAACAAGCGTTCTGTATGTATCAGTGTATGTATTATGTGTATGCTAGTTCAAATTTGGCCCTGGAGGCAATCTTTCGGTGTCTAGTTGGGAGTTTCGGAAGCTTTCATCCCCTGAAAAGATGAGCAAAGATTGCTTCCACTGTTTTGTGAAATATGGACAGTCTTTTTCACTGAACATCTTAAATAGGTCCGGCTATTGTATTGGCAGGATTTCTCACTGCATAAACATTAAGTACTTTGAACTAAACAAGGCTTGAGCTGAATGCTTACTTTATATGAGGTACAGTGATTATAATGTCACATCAAAGGAAAAATGCCAGATAATTCTTTATGCAGTACCTTGATTTCCCATGAATTGGGAGCTTAAGCTGTTCCTGGATCTTTCACCTCTACTACGTATCTAGTTTAAAACTAAATTGGTAAGATTTTGAGCATTAATGCTTTGAGTATCAGCTGGGCCCCATCATAGCTGTCTGAACCAGTGACCATGCCTCTCATGCATGGAGTTGTCATTGGAGTAGCAAATGTTCTGTATGTAAAAGGGACTATGGTGTGATGGGGGGTATTTTTGAGGTATATTTAATGTATAGAGTGTTGTCTTATGGCAGGTTATGGGTTCAACACACTGTTCTGCTGCTAATAATGGCATTTGTTGCCAAGACCACGTGCATGTAATTGTTCACTTGTCTTAAGAATATCGTATTTAACATGGAGGATGGATTCATGTAGCCTAGAAAACCTTGGAACAAGCTGTAAAAGGAATAGGTAGGTGTGACTATGCATACATTTTCTAGGCTGTACAAAACTATTCCCAAAAGAACCTTTTGCGATTACAAGTTGAACTTGAAAGCAAATCTTAATTGCAGTGCTTTTATATTACTGAGCACGCAGCTCTAAGAACAGGCCTCTGTTCCCTAAAGTTGCTTTCAAATACACAAAGAATAAGTAACGGAGCTGAGGATTTAGAAGGGTTTACCAGTTAACCAGTACTGCATAAGATGGCATGTTTTTTCAAGAGTAAAAGGTACTGCACCTGTCAACAGTAGTGATGTGATTACATTACTAGTTAAACTGAACATGTGCGGTTTAAGGGATATTGCAGCTTTAATTTGGTTGCTGCTATTGCAAACATCTCTGCCTTATGTACAGTGTAAAATGGGAATGGCTTCTTGTTCTTGAATTACATGTTTTCCCTGGATATGGAAACACTCCACCAAACTGTGTATTTAAGCTTATTTAAAGATTTGTAAACTATTCTGAATATTGTTTTTTTTTAATCCCATCACAAATAAATCCCTTCAACAAATAAGCTTCTGATGTTTGTGTGTGCAGGTCTGTGTTTAAGTGAGATTTGCCAGTTGATTACTAACTAGGTGCTTGGAAGCATGTAGAAAAACCACTTAATGCTTTTTTCAATATACCTTTAGAACTATGGGGGTGGGAAAGGGGAAGGATATTCTGGGCAGCCTCAGTCTATCACTGGTATACTTGGTACTGCAGCTGTATTGGGAAAATGTCTGTTTTAAAAGAATAAAGCCTCTCCACCTGCATTGACTTCAGAACACTGCAGTCCAGCTCATGTGCCTAAATGTTTTGGTGGTTGATGAGCTGTGTTATAAAAATCACAACTACAGAGTGCACCTATTGTATGAAAGATGACTAGCAACCACCCTATACATTTAAAATGAAATACATAGCTGCTAACAAGCCCATATGTTCTGGAATACATCTCTTGTTGATTTCCCAACTAGCAGCAGAGAAAACCCTTTTGTTTAACTACACTTGCAGTTTATTACAACATTGCATTCTATGATTCATGGGAAAAACCCACCTTCAGGGCAAAGGTAGAAAGTGGTGGTGCTCAAGTTAATGCTATTGTTGACCTTCAAGGTAAAATTTTATCTGAAGCAATGGAGGATCTGTACTGGCACCAGGTATGGTGATTCAAACTGCACTTAGCTGAAGCACAATTTGCTAGAACACACCCAACCATAATGTGTCTTCCTATTTCCAGAAACAATTGGCAGCTTCATACTTGAGACAGTATTTAATACTACAACTCTTCCATAGAACCAGAGGGTAGGGTCGTTCATCCCCATCCCTTCCTTTTTTGGAAAGCAATGAAGTAGAAGAAAGAACATTTGGGATTTAAAAAATAATTTTCCACTAAGTGTAAACTTGCAATTTATTGGCGTTAGTTACAAAATAAAACATTAGATCATGATCTGTAACATCTGGGTCAGTAGGTGGTTTCCCCCCCCCCTTTTTGTGATGAGAAGTTAATATATTAGGAATCCCAACTTAATCCTAACAACTCACAAAGATTTCTCTTTGTGTTGAACGGTGGCATTTTGGATGCCATGCAGACGAGCAGCTCTGTGTCCATAACTTCATCCATCCATAGGGCTGTGAGGACAGCAGGCTCTGCCCCTCATCATTTTCCTTTCTGCCTGTTCCACCTTTTCTGCTTCAGTCCTGGAGTTCATTCGATGCAATTAAAGCAAAACCCCTTTCGTCAAGATGTTGGTTGCTGTACTGTCCCTTTAAGATACCACATGCCACCCTGGCTTACACAGCAGTCCTGGAAGAAAGGGGAAAGCTGTTGAGAAGTATTGTTATAATCTTCTAAAGTAGACTTGCAACAGAAGATTTCTGCCCCCAATTGCATACCACCAGAATTAAGGTCAGTGAGGTGGGGTGGAGGGGTGCGCGAAGAGTGAACAGGCAGCCATTGTCCTCTCTAAGTTGAGAATACCAAGAATGTGGGGGAAGGAATACAGTAATTCTTAACATTTTCATTACAAACTATACGCTGCATAACATTTTTTTTAAATAAAAAAGTGTGTCAACTTATTTAAAGCTTTACCATTTGCACACTTCACAGGGATGCACAAATGCAAAATAGGTAAAGAGGCAGCAACTGCCGGATATTGGGAGGCAACAAAAACTCTGGTCACCTGAGCCTTGTCCCGCACAACACAACATCAGGGGGAATTCTGAGCACCTTGAGGCACAGCATCAACAATCTGCCAGCTGCTTTTCCAGCTCTAAAACTCAAGAGGAGGGCTAGGCCGTGGGTTTGATGCCCACTTTTCCCCAGTTCTGCATCCTTAGAGGAGAAACGGGGGCTGTCCTTTCTGTGCTTGACACAGTCACCTGAAGGAAGTTAGGCCACCACCCATTGCAAGTGGATCTGTGGACCCCAGAAGGTTAGGAATGGCAGGGTTTAACGGGATTGTCAATGCTCATTCAACGAACCCAATGTGCCTCCCAACGAGGGCTAGAACCGTGCTTTTCAGGAATGAAAAGGAAAGAAGTCACCATTCTAAGCAGCCCTGAGCAGTTAAAAAAGGTATGGTGTGTGTGTGCACCCTTGCTATTTGCCAAGCTCCTCTAAACTGCACAACTCCAAGGACTCTTCCCTCATCGCTCCCCATGAGGTTAATAGGGCAGCAGCTTCAAGGGAGGCAGCAACCCAGGGGAGCCACAGAGAAGAGCTGTTGGCTGGAAAAAGCAACTGCTTTCGTGCCTGCAGCCAACTTCTGTTGATACAATCTAGGCAACTAGAAGGATCCTTGGAGAACACAACCTGCCCTGGTAACACTTCCAATGGGAATCATTTGGCACCCCTTTCCCACCTCCTACAGAAACAATCACAACACAGCATCACAACTTGTTACCTGGCTGGAAGTGCCATTAGAGACTAGAAAGCATGAATCCGCTAATTGGTGCAATTAACTAATTAGCCGTCTGAATGCAGATTAAAAAGAGAGAGAGTGCGCATGCACTCCCAGAGATCACATCCAGCCATCTGGCCTGTCTCCTTTTCAGCTTCCCCACCAACCCATGCTATATACAGCTCCCAAATCTAGAGAACAAAACTGGCCAGATTAAGACACTCGATATGGGATCTGAAACAAAAGGTCGCAGTCTATAGCACACCCCAGTTAAGGAATGCCCCAGCTAGCTGTACCCTTTTTTGGGGGAAATGCCATTCCACCTCACCCCCAGTGTAGCGCGGCCATTTACTGAGCATGCCCATTCAGCTACTGTGATGGGGGGGGGGGTCATTTGTGCAAGCCTTAGGTGTTTTCCCCAAAGCCTGCTGATATATCCATGGAAGATCCCATTCTTGTTATATGAAGACTGGTATTCACCTCTGAAGTTGGGAAGTGAGGGGAATATGGCTAGGCGACTTTGGACCTGAGGGCCAAATGTGGCCCTCCAGGTCTCTATCTGGCCCTCTGGCCTCTCCCTGTTTGCTCTGTTTTTGCCTGGCTGGAATGTGAGCTTGAACTCCAATGCCTCTTGCTTGCCTGGAAAGAAGGTACAAAGGACAGCGAAGGTAATTTACATTTGTTGCTCTGCCCACTCTTGCCCTTGGCGCTGCCCACCATTGGCCTGTGGTCCCCAGAAGGTTGCAGAGCAGGGTATGCGGTCCTTGGGTTGAAAATGGTGCCTGAACTCCAAGAATATTGTACGGGTGTGAGGGCATCAATGCGACCGCACCTCCCAGAGTTATTAAAAGCCTACCTAGGGATGGGAGCCGGAAGATTTCCCAGGATTCATGAAACTAAGAACCATAGGATAAAAATCTGCAATATCGGAAGTTTCTTCCCACCCAACAGTAGCTATTTGTAGTTTGTTATAAAACAGCGTTTCACAACTGACTTTGCACCTCTCGCAGCCACTCTGCAAAGGGGGGGTCACAGCTCGAGAAAAGGGGAGCTTCAAAGCTTTGCAGGGCTTCAAACACTACCTTCCAGCCTCAATACCACAGCTGGCCCTTGCTCGGCTGCTTAATTGACCAATCTAATAAATAATCTTTAAAGGTGATTTTAATTAAAGCTTAAGCAATATAGATGCCCCAGGTAGAGACTTGCTGTAAATCAGTTATGCAATGCAATTAGGGTGATGGATTAAAAGTAAACTTAAAAGGCAGCGGCCTTTGGGAATCGCCTTGAGCAAAGCAATCCAGTAATAAAGCTAAGTGTGTTATCACCCAGACATCAATGCATTTGCAAGTATCTGAATACACGCGTGTATAAGCACGTTGTAGCAAATCATTAGAAATTTGCATCCAAAGAGCAGGTAGTGGTCTGTTTTCTACAATCAGAAATGGACAGATTCTGAAGAGATACTTAGGGAGTGGCTGCATCTGAATAGTAGAGCACATGTATTGCACACGGGTTCAATCCCTGGCATCTCCAGACACAAGCAGGACACTTTGGATGCCAGCTGCCCATCAGCCCCTGGGTCAGCAAACTTTTTCAGCAGGGGGCTAGTCCGCTGTCCCTCAGACCTTGTGGGGGGCCAGACTATATTTTGAAAAACAAAACAAAAACAAATTCCTATGCCCCACAAATAACCCAGAGATGCATTTTAAATAAAATGACACATTCTACTCATGTAAAAACACAGATTCCCTGACCATCCAGAGGCTGCATTTAGAAGGCAATTGGACCGGATCCAGCCCCCTGGCCTTAGTTTGCCTACCCATGGCCTAGATCAGAGGTCTCCAAACTAAGGCCCGCGGGCCAGATACAGCCCACGGGACTCATTTATCCGGCCCGCGGCAACCGCCACTCACTCTTACCAGCGCAGTGCAGCTGCCCACTTCTGGGTCGGAGGAGCACCGGAAATAGCTTGTGTGCATGCGCAAGCATTATTTCCGGTGCACATCCAGGTCAGAGGCCCGTGCACATGCACACAAGCTATTTCTGGTGCTCCTCCAACCCAGAAGCGCGCCGGAAATAGTGTGTGCGCATGCATATAGGCACGCGCTCCCCCGCCGTGCGATCGGCGCTGGAGACACCAGCCCGAGGCACGGTAAGTTTGCTGACCCCTGGCCTAGATAATACCAAGCTACTAGATGAACCAATGGTTTGACTCTGAAGAAGTCAGCTTTCAAATGTTACTTTCAGACCCCTAATACCAACCACCTCTCTTCCTTCCCAGTCTGTCTACTCCCCCTCTAGCTCTATTTGCAAGGGTGGTGACCTCTAGATGCTGTGGGACTCTCAACTCCCATCAGCCCCAGCTTGCAAAGCCAATGGGCAGGGATGATGGGAATCGTAGTCCAGTTAAACTTGGAAGGTTACCATCCCTGGGTTAGAAAGGGACTAATCCTATTAACAGGGGGCCCGTTGATGGTCTCCTTTTAAAATTGCTTGCACACACCCCATTCAATATATACCTTCAAGATTTTATCAATCTCCTGTTTATCTAGTTCCTCTCCGTATTCCCGGGCCAGCCGATTCTGGATGACGTTTCTGCGCACTCTGTAGTTTTTGGAAAAGATTTCGAGCAAAATTTGCCGGTGCTTTGAGAAAGAGAGAGAGGATGAGTGAATTTCAAGTTAGTACAAGAGGGAAACAAGAAAAAGCTCGTGTCAGCATAAAACAAAACCTAGAGGCATAAGAATAATTTGCACCACTCTTTGATGACTTAGGAATAGAAACAGCCCCTCTCAGCAGATTCCTTCTAATCAACCCCGGACCAGCAGGATGGTCTATCAGCATCGAGAAACCAATTGCATCATGCAAAACAACGGACTTAGCCAGGTCTCAGCCTACTGCAAGAGATTCGTCCCACTGCACTGATCAGAAGAGCAAGATAGAGAAAAACAACAACTTAACTGCACTAATTTTAGAGCGGTGACTGGTTTAAGGCTTGACTGGTACCTAAATTGACAAACCACGATTTGAAACCAGCTGGGAAGTCAGGATTGGGAAGTCTGGCTCAAAGTGGATCCTGGTTTGTGCCAACTGTGAAGTAATGCAATGTCCATAGGGCTCAACCAGAGGGTATGACCACCCTTGGCACTTCCCAGCCAAGGAATGCACACGGCAGAGTGTTAATTCTCCATCGTCAAAGGTAACAGAGTTGCTTCTACAGCTCTGGAATGCCCTCCCGTCAAATGTCAAAGAAATAAACAACTATCTGACGTTTAGAAGACATCTGAAGTCAGCCCTGTTTAGGGAAGTTTTTAATGACAGATGTTTTAATGTATTTTTAATATTTTGTTGGAAGCTGCCCAGAGTGCCTGGGGAAACCCAACCACATGGGCACGGTATAAATTATTATTATTGTATTATAAAATATTACTACTACTACAATCTAGCAGCTATGCAGCTATTTTCCGGTCCATGCTTTATGGAGCAGTTGTGGGAACTGGGGTTCTCTCCCCTGTACCAATTTACGTTCCTTCTTCCCCGATGGGCTGCATTCACATAGCAAGACATGACGCCTGCATGGAAGCTGTTTCTGCTCTTCCCACATCAATTCTCTCCTGGGTCTGGGAGAGTCTGACTTGGGAGTGGGGAGCAGTGCACTTGCCTCGCCTGCCTTTTCCTCATCTTCCTCCAGCTCTGACTCTTCCCCTGCCACTGATTCTTGCCTCCTGGCTGGCACAGGTCCTCACAGACCACTGCCCCCCTCTCCCAAGTCAGACTCCAGCCTCCCTGCGTCCTGCCCGACTGGCAGTGGGTCCTTCAGGTCTTTTCCACTGCCTGCCCTCCAACCGTTATAACTGGAAATGCCAGGATTGAAACTAGGACCTTGCATAGGAAGCTGACTTATACGGAGCCAGACCACTGCCCCTCTAGCTGAGTATTGTCTCCTCTCCAGGATTTCATGCAGGGTTCTCTCCCAGCCCTGCCTGGAGATGCCTGGGATTAAAATTGTAGAGTTGGAAGGGACCTCAAGGATCCAGCCCCATGCAATACAGGAATATGCAACTGTCCCATGAGGGAATTGAAGAAGAAGAAGAAGAAGAAGAAGAAGAAGAAGAAGAAGAAGAAGAGGAGTTTGGATTTGATATCCCGCTTTTCACTACCCGAAGGAGTCTCAATGCAGCTAACATTCTCCTTTCCCTTCCTCCCCCACAACAAACACTCTGTGAGGCGAGTGGGGCTGAGAGACTTCAGAGAAGTGTGACTAGCCCAAGGTCACCCAGCAGCTGCATGTGGAGGAGTGGAGACACGAACCCGGTTCCCCAGATTATGAGTCTACCGCTCTTAACCACTACACCACGCTGGCTCTCTTTATTTTGAACCTGCGACCTTTAATTGAACCTGCGACCTTGGTGTTATCGACGCCACACTTTAACCAACTGAGCTGCGTTATACGCTTGAACCCGAAACCTGCATGCAAAGCAGATTATGATTTTGAATATGCTCTACCCCTGAGTCACAGTCCTTACCCATCACTTTCTGCATGCAAGAGGCAGAGCAATTTTTTTTTCCGTGCAGGAGGAATTATACAATCAAAGCAGCGCATCATCAAGGGTGGATGGTACACTGAGCCCCAGAGGATAAAACCGCCTCTTGGACCAGCCTTTTTTCCAAATGAGCTGAAAGTGCACTGCTGCTGACTGGACGAAGGATGAGCAAATGCGTAAATGCATGCAGGGTGCCAACGTCCCTTGGTCTAGGCAGGGCTCTGGTGGAGCAACGGCTCCAATTACCAGCTTACCTGATCGTACATGTCACCAGCTTCCCAAAGTGCAAAGACCTTTTTTTCATCCAGCAACGCAGTCGTCTGCGGGGGAAACTAAAATAAATAAATCAAACAGGTTGCACTGGTTAGGATTATTGGCTTTACGGTATTTAAAGACAGGATTGGAAAAAAAGAATAATTGAATTAGGATTTTGCATCCAGGGACACAGAACGCAGAGTCTACAATCTAAGCTTCAACTTAATGCAGGAAGAACAACTTGGTATCCCCTGGCAAGAGAGCAGTTGAGCGGAAAGCCTGTAAGACTATCCTGAGGACATAAGGAGGACTTAATACTTGTTTACATGGCAAACTTTGCTTCTGCGGGTTTAAAGGAAAGGGCGGCCAATGGCAGCCTGCCCAACAAACACCACAAAGCTTTAGCATCTAGTGTCTGATCATTTTTACTGGGAAACCGCCCACAATTCTGATCGTATTAGCCACTCCACTTGGATCAAAGCGAATAGGTTTGCCAGCACTTGGAGATGAAGAGGTCTAAGCTTTTCTACGTCACCTTCATTCCTGCCTAGGCACATGTGCGCCTGACATGTGCTTAGATGGTAAAGGGTAAAGGGACCCCTGACCGTTAGGTCCAGTCACGGATGACTCTGGGGTTGCGGTGCTCATCTCGCTTTACTAGCCGAGGGAGCCGGGTCATGTGGCCAGCATGACTAAGCCGCTTCTGGTGAACCAGAGCAGCGCACAGAAACGCCGTTTACCTTCCCACTGGAGCGGTACCTATTTATCTACTTGCACTGCATGCTTTCGAACTGCTAGATGGGCAGGAGCAGTGACCGAGCAATGACCGAGCAACGGGAGCTCACCCCATCGCGGGGATTCGAACCGCCGACTTTCCGATTGGCAAGCCCTAGGCTCAGTGGTTTAACCCACAGCGCCACCCACGTCCCAATGGCAGTTGACGTTTGTCCCAGTGGCAGGTGACAAATAAAGAACTTTTGAACCAGTCTCGTGGGGGCTCAACAGGACTCTTAGCACCAAAGCTGGGGAGGGTTTCCTACACCCCTCGAGACATAACACCCTCCTATTTATTTGCTTTAGATTGCCTACAGCTCTGCTTCAACCTGGGGCATGGTCTAAAAAGCCAGATAATGCTGCCGTAATGCCTTCAGAGCACTATAATTACGGAAAGCAAAGAGCGGGTTGTCAATCTTTTTGGAGTCAAATGTTACGTGTGACACACAACAACACAGTTTTTAAAATCATCATCACACCATACTTCAGATAGGTTTGCTCTGTGTCCTGGAAGGATGTAATTAAGCACCAACAACACCATATAATTTATTACAGTGACTAACAAACAGGTATTCAAAATCTTGAAGCAAAACGTTTTGGCTTCCACCTTCAGCTTCTCTAATGTGATGAGCGCAATAAGGCAGAAGCCAAAACGTTTCGCTGTAAAGATTTTGAATACCTCTGTTCTTTCACAGCTAATGATTTCTATACATATAGTCTGATGGACAGATTATGGGTTGTATTCAATGCTAGTCCTACTTGGAGAAGACCTCCTCAAACAAATGGGCATGACTAATACAAGTCTGTTAATTTTAATGGATTGACTCTGAGCAGAACTTAAGCTGGCTGCCTGTATGTTTACATAGCTGTAATATTCCAGCAAGTCACATTAACCACATACGTTAACTCTAGAGGCCAAATATAAAATAACCCCAACCCTGTTGCAAGCACTGTGTCACCGCTGTCAGTAAGCGGGAGTCCCTTTCACAGTTCCTCAGACGGTTACTGCTGGCCCTCGCTACTCCCATCTGCACTCTGCATTTAAATCAGTATTATACCACTTTATACAGCCACAGAATCATAGAATTGTAGAGTTGGAAGGGACCCTGAGAATCACCTAGTCTGTCGCATGTGGGGATTGAACCTGCAACCTTGGTGTGTTACGCCTTCCCCCAAAGAATTCTGGGCGCCGTAGTTTCTTAAGGGTTCTTAGGAGGTCTGTATTCCCCGCACAGAACTACAATTCTCGGAGTTTTTGTGAAAAGGGATTAAAGGGATTAAACCATTCTGGGAATAATAATAATAATAATAATTATTATTATTATTATTATTATTATTATTTATTACTTATACCCTGCCCATCTGGCTGGGTTTCCCCAGCCACTCTGGGCGGCTTCCAACAGGAGATTGAAAATACATTAAAACGTCAGTCATTAAAAAAACTTCCCTAAACAGGGCTGCCTTCAGAATTGTAGTTCTGCGAAGGGAACAGGGGTCCCCTATCAACTCTCAGCACTCTAAAGAAGCTACAGCTCCCAGAATTACACCCGCGCTCACACACCCAAGAACTAGGAGCGGCAATTTGCGCACTTAAAATATTTAAAGCTGCTTTCATGGCAACGAGAAGATGAATTCATTCCCTATTAACAGCGCACTGGCAAAAAGATGGGTTTCCAGGCCAAGCAGTGCCCAGAGCTGTTGTATGCTATGATGTGAATCAGTTTTACTGCCTTTCTGGAGGAGTCCACCCCTACTTGTTAAAAACAAACACCACTCATAGCAACAGTTTTGCAGACATGTGATAAATCTAATTTGCCGGTCTCCGAAAAGAAAGAACCACGCTCTCGACCGCACCACTTCTTTTGTCTCTCACTTCCACAAGCTCAGTTTGGGTTCAATTCAGACACCGCGCCAAAATATACTGGCTTGCTTCAAGTAGGAAAGAATGCTGTTGCTCCAAAGTGCCATCTGCAAAGATTTATTACAGCCCAATGCCTTTTGGAACCTGAGTTCCTTTCTTCAGGGGCCATCTCAAATGGTGCCAAGATGGGCAGCAATAACTGTGCAAGATGCTTCATTCTGTCCTACATAATTTGGAAGTTTTAGATTCCTCCTAAAGGAACACAGCGAGCTACAATTAATCCACCTAGTTGGTATTTTTGAGAATAAGTTTCTTCTTTTCAAATTCATTTCAGGTTTCTGTGCCTCACTCCTAGATTTTTTATTTTATTTTGACCTAGAACAGGTTAAACAAGCCACAGCAAGCTTTGGGCTTCCCCTTGCTCTTTCACATGCCAGCAAGAGGAGACTAGAATTCACTTCCAATTTTAAACAAGCCACAGTTCCAGGAGTTCAGATGACCCAGGGAACTTTGGTTTGCTTAAAAAGAAGTTTTCCAACTCAGGGGTGGGGAGAACAGACAGGCACAGAACCTGTGGCCATCCAGATGTTATTGGGACAATTCAAATCATTCTCCCCCCCCCCCAAGCTGGGGCTGATAGGAATGAGAACTATACATTATCTGGCTCCCCGCCATTACATATTTGCATGAGGTCTGAATCGGGCCTACAAGATGATTCAGGTGCAACATTGAACAATGGCTTGCTGCAATGTATGAATCAAAACTACATGACTAATTATGGCATGTAGGTGGCCACCAAGCTGGGAAGTGGAGCAATGAAGTGGGTTTGTAAATAAGAGCTTGGGTAAACTGTAAAAGATACATCTTAGCCAACAAGTCAAGGTTTGGGTCATTGCTCCATCCACCAAGCCCACTATTGGGGACAGTACGCAGGTATTTTTTGAGGAAGGGGGAAAACCATGCAAACTGTTACTTGTTTGCACATTTGTCTTGAACCTAAACTATGGTTAGCACAAACCAATCTTTGGTGTTATCTGTGGAGTGTTTTGAGATATAACAATGGTTTAGAATAGTTTGTGTCTTTCCATCTTCCCTTCACTCCCATTTCTAGGATGTGTGTACCTCTAGGAAGAGGGGTTGGAACCATATATATGGCTCAGCAGTCACACCAAACTCTGGTTAGCATTAATTGCTTGATGTTTAGTTGTGTTTTTATATTATGTTGGAAGCTGCCCAGAGTTACTGGGGCAACCCTGCCAGATGGATGGGGTATTATTATTATTATTATTATTATTATTATTATTATTATTATTATTACAAGCCAAGCATCCTGGTGCTGGTTTGCTGTCTACAAAAAAACCTAGTTTGACGTGACATAAATGACATTCGTTAAACACGGTTTAGTGGGATTCCTGAAACTGAAATCTTATCCTCTCCAATTCCAATGGTTATACAGTCCCTTACACACATGAGTTGTTTTACAAAGTGAAGCCCACAGGTTCCTGCCCACTGCCCAGGCAGCTCACAATCCTAAGAGACTGAAAGAGATAAAGAACACAAGGAGCAAAGAGCATGCGGAGATATAAGGACTGAAAAGGGACAGTGTGGCAGATCAGAAACCTATGTTTTAAAAGGGATGTGCTAGACCTTTATCTTGGTTTAAAATAATCCAAGAAGGGCCCTGTGCAGGCATAACATTTTAAACCTTAGTGATAACCAGGGTTTGTTGGTTTTTTAGAACCACGGTTTAGCTTGCCAAAAGCCCTGCTCCTGGAAGTCATGGGAAAAGGGGCAACTGTCAATACTTGCTTGTCGCTTTGCAAGCAGAGAAGAAGAGAGTCTGGCTTTCTTCAAAGTTTAATCAGTGTGATATTTTCTTTTAATCACATCTGTGACTACGGAAGTGCCTTGCAATCCAGAGGCAACAGCATTAATCTCATTCACAGGGAACATCATAAAACTCTCCCAGCTTAATGTACACGTGCCTCAAAGCTCTGACTAACAAAGACCAATGAAATAGTCACTCACTTCCAACATGCCAGCGCCTTTAAGCCATGATCATTTTATTCCAGCTAGACAAGGAACTTCCTTAAATCACTGTTATAGACACAGATATACACAGTCAATTCAGCTACCCTTCCTTGTGACAAGATGGCATTTGTTCCACTCCAGTTAGCTACCTGCAGTTATGTATCACGGGCGCCGCCTTCTTCCTTACAGATCAAACGAAACGAGTCCAGGAACTCTGCATATTTTTTAATTACAACATGCAAGTACAGGAGCGAGTATTGGGCATGCAACTAAAAAAGTGGAGAAACCTGCCTTTTTCAAAGGTGGGTTTAAAAGTCTGTGGGGACCTCACACGCTGGAGTGCTCCTTAATAAATAAATAAAAACTCCCTGCACACAGAAAACTAGCATGTCAGGGAGGCATTTTTTTGCATGTGGGGTGGTGGTCTGGAGAAGCATTCCCTTGTAATGAGAGCTCACCCGCAGCTTGAAAGGGTAAGCCCATGGAATTTGCCACCCCTGTAAAAACTAGGCCATTTAAAGAAGTTACAGTAATAAGCTAGTTTTTGATGGGAGAGAGCGTTTATGTACAGAGGAGCAAACTATGACTTTGGAGGCCCTGCTTCTGTGCTCATCAGCAACATCACTTAGGGTGGCAGACATGAGAGACGGGGCATTCTCGGTGGTGGCCCCTCTGTTCTGGCCCTCCCAACTGAATTACATATGGATGTTAAGTGGGCCTTCAGAACTCACCTATTCTGAGCAGCCTTTGCCTCAAGCAGGGCTGGGAAACCGTTGGCCCTCCAGATATCACTAGACTACAACAACCATCATCCCCGAGTACAGTGGTACCTCTGGTTACGTACTTAATTCGTTCCAGAGGTCCGTTCTTAACCTGAAAACTGTTCTTAACCTTTAGCTAATGGGGCCTCCTGCTGCCGCTGCACTGCCAGAGCACGATTTCTGTTCTTATCCTGAAGCAAAGTTCTTAACCTGAAACGTTATTTCTGGGTTAGCGGAGTATGTAACCTGAAGCGTATGTAATCCGAGGTACCACTGTACTGACAATGCTGGATGGAGCCGAGGGGATTTTGGGAGTCCAACATTTGCTGGGCCAGAGGTTCCCTGCCCCTGGCCTAAAAGGACTTAATGCTTGATGGATTTTTGAGATTTCCGAGTCATTTTAAAAACTATTTTATCTTATGGAGTTTTTGCCCATCTAAGAGAAGGAAAACTCTTGATCCTCAGCCTCTGCTGCCTTGCAGGATGCCTTCGGGAGAAGAAAAGGCTAAGGAGTAAACCCTACACGAATCCGGAGTGGAGTCCCCGAGACAGTTGGGTGACGCCTTGTACGCCTCCTTCCGGAAACTCCTGCAGCCAAGCTGGTGCCAAATGCTTTCCTTTGGACCACCATCAGTGAGGTCAAAAGGGAGGGTTTGTTGCATGAGCAGACCAGGACCTCCATACACGCCTGCCCAGGATGGTCACTTTGCTGTTGCTAACATAATGGTTTGGCTTCACCCCCAGAGGTGCACTCCATTGTCTCTAAGACTGATGCCAACAACAACTGATCCTTTTAAACAGGGAGATGCCAGGGACTGTGTCTGGGATCTTTCGCTCTAACACCAGGTCTTTCCCCTCCAATAGCTTGCATTAAAATGCTCTAGAATCGCACAACAGATCTGCACCCACAGAACGGCATCCAAAAGCCTGCAGATAATATTTCAGCAACACATTAAAATAGAGGTTTTCCGTTGACCTTAGAATTCCAGCTACCAGGTCTCATGAGGGCCCTTCCAAACCGTGGCTGCCTTGCACCTCCATGACATCACAGTACACCAACCCAGAGCGAACTATGACTGTAGCTAAATTTTGCTATCATGCGGCAAGACTGAGACGCGTCATGACATCAACCGACCACAGCGATAAAGCCGTCCACCAAGCCATAGCAGATAATACTTAAATGGAATTATCTCCCTTTAAATGTTAGCTTAATTTTAATCAAACATGGGATCTGAAATAGTATTGTTAAAAGACGATATTTAAGAAATATTTATATTATGTACTATCGTTTTATTTTCTCTTTTGCTGGTCTATGACCGTAATAAAGTTTATTATTATGACATCACAGCAGCTAAGCCAATGGACAGAAATACCATGACCCCGCCTCTTGCCCATGACCAGCCCCCTGCCGCATCAATCAAACCTGCCACCACTCACAGGCTGCAAAGGCACTTATAAACAAAAAACAGGAGCAAAAAATATCACTTACAGGCACCATAATTTGTTTGCAGCCCATGTCCAACACCATGTCCTGTAACATTTTGTCGGAAATGCCGCTGAACAGGAGATTCCCAGGAGGCAGACTAGCCACATGGAGATTAAATAACCGTTTGAGCTCATTCAGGGTTAGCACATACTGTTTCTTAAACGTCGCCGCCACAAAGGCTCTGAGTTCTTGCGTGACTCTCTCTTGGACCGGCAAGAGGCCGTTCACGGAGTCCACAGAGTTCTCTTCCGAATGGATGCCGTTGGCCAGTCCATTATTGAGGCCGTCGCAGACAGAGGTGTCCATAGGCTCCTCATCGCTCACGGGCTCTTCTTTTATACGGATGCCAAATATGTCCACCGGGCAAGTGCCCTGGCTGGCTTTGCCCTCCGCTTTCAGCTTCTGGAAGTCTTGCTCCAACTGCCCATAGGTCTGCTTGACTCTTGCTTTCGCCAGACCGACCCGCTGCTCTCCAGAAACCAGCAAGGGGGCAGCTACAAAAAACAAGCGGACAGAAGGGGTGTGAGGGTAAGCCGTGGTTTGAGTCATCCTTGGCTCTCATCCACCATCCCTGACCATAGGCCATGTTGGCAGGGGCTGCTGGGAGATGGGACACAACCAGCATCTGCAGAGCCACAGGTTCCCCATCCTTGTATTAAGCGCATGTGAGAAGGAGGAAGACCACACAGAGATCCCGAGAAAGAAAAGCAAGGTAGGGTGTCTAGGGAGCAAGTTTGACCACACCAAGGAAAACACCTGGGAAGGGATTGGTGGAAGAAGAGTCACTTTCTAGCGTACAATATACGTAGAGACCTGCTGATGCAAGCAGCTGTTTCTGGTGCATAAAGCCCTGCAGAGCTAGGGAGCATAATACGGTGGAACCTTGGTTTCTCGAACATAATCCGATCTGGAAGTCCGTTCGACTCCCAAAACGTCCGAAAACCAAGGCGCGGCTTCCGATTGGCGCAGGCACCCCGGAACCAATAGCCGAGAGCCACATCGGACGTTTGGCTTCCGAAAAGCGTTCAAAAACCAAAACACTTACTTTTGGGTTTTCGGCATTTGGGAGCCGATTTGTTCGTCAACTAAGCCGTTCGAGAAGCAAGGTATCTGAAAGATTGCCTCAACCCTTATATACCCAATTGAGCACAAGTGAGGACCTCCTGCAGATGCCACCTTATCAGGAGGTCTGCTCTGCACCATGCAGGAGTTGGGCTTTCAGTGTGGTGGCACCTGCCCCTTGGAATGCACGCCCCTTGAGTATCAGACAGGAGCTGTCCTCGCTGTCTCTTTTGTGTCCTCCCTCTTTCAACAAGCCTTCAAAGCTGAAATCTTTCTCAGTCTCGATCTCTATAGGATTTTTTTCAGATGCTTTCTTTAGATTGGTCCAACCCCCCCCCCCCGGCAAAAAAAGGTTTATTGTTTTATCACTTGTTTGGAAGGGTGGGGTATAATTTTGATTGAAAAAACAGAATTCATCATTCACACATTTAAAGTATTCAAATGGCCAACCATGCCATGTTCCTCTCCACATGCTCCCATCCTTATTTCAGACATGCTGATATATTGATATATCGCAGTGTTTTGGCTGGTGATATACTGTGATGTTGAAAACCAGATATCACCCGGCCCTAGCCATAATGTTAAGGGGGAAAGTGTGGGTGTGGGAGAGAATGAATCACCATGCACAGAAGAAAAGCCATGAACAAGAACATTAGATGTCCACAGAACTTCTCGGCCTACAAAATCTGCATCAAACCTTTCTGGTTCCCAGTGGATGGACTGGGACCTGGGTTCAAATCACACACCCTCAGCCTAACCTACCTGAAAGGGTTGTTGTGAAGACTGAATGGGGGGGTGGAGAAGCACAGGAGCCACCTTGAGCTCCTCGAAGAAAAAAAGGGGGGGTATAAATGCAATAAAATAAAAACATTTAAGTTGGCTCACCTGCTTGTGCAGCTTGTTTCTTTGGTGCTACGTGTTCCTTGGCCAAGTTGTAGACTTTCTCCAACCTGAAATTGGGTGGGAGGAGCATTTCACTGCCTTGCAAATAGCTACACCCAGATCATGAACATTTAACAACTTATCCCACCGCCACACAGTTCAAGGAAAAACCCAGAAAATGTCAAGCATCTTTGTGGAGTTGTGACAGCTAGCCAAGCCACACAGCAAGGTGCCTTCCTGCACAGAACCACATCAGTCTATAAAAAGGGGCCTAGGAAGAAAGGTTTCAGGCCCAGCACTGATGTGCTAGCTTTCTACATGTGGGGGAGAATACAAATGGAAGGCTGCATTCAAAAACTGGTCATACTTTTGCAGCCTGAAGGAGCTGCTTAGCTTGGAGCAAAGAAAACCAAAGGGTTTGCCATGCAGATGTTGGTAAGACTTGTTTTCTGTTGCTCCAGAGGGCAGGTCCGGAGTCAACGGGTCGAAATTGCAGGGAAGCAGATAGCCGCTCAAGATTAGGTGGGATTTCTTAACAAGGTAAGAAGAGTCCGCCACAGTAAGTCGGCTGGCTCTCTTCTGCTGGAGGTATTTAAGCATCTGTCAGCAATGTAGCAGATTCTTGCTCTAAGCAGCAGAGTAGACTAGGTGAGTTTCAAGATTTCTTCCAACTCTAAAATTCTATGATTCTCAGCAGTAAGAGTCCAGAAAGAACCACACAGAATCATGGAGTTGGAAGGGACCCCAAGGGCCATCTAGTCCAAGCCCCTGCAATGCAGGAATCAACACATGGTCCCCCATCCAATTTGAACCATACCGGACCCTGCTTAGCTTTGCAAATGTATTAGCCTTTCCAGTTAGGGAACAGCCAAGGTGTGCTAGAGCAGACTTCATTGACCTGGTGCCCTCCAGGTCGACGAAGCCAAAGAGACCTCTGGTGCCACGTTTTGCAAACTGCGAAGACTGGCCATGATATGGAAAGGAAGGCGAGCGTCTGTATTCATGGAATCCAACCTGGTTATTGCTAATTATGTTTCTTGCGTTTATTAAAGCCACTTTTTTCACAGGAAGATACCCAAAGCGATTAAAAAAAAACAGTGCAAACATTAAAATCAAAATGAAACAGAATCTAAAAACACATCCATAATGTACAGTGGTACCTTGGGAAAAGAACTTAATTCGTTCTGGAGGTCTGTTCTTAACCTGAAACTGTTCTTAACCTGAGGTACCACTTTAGCTAATGGGGCCTCCTGCTGCCGCCGTGTGATTTCTGTTCTTATCTTGAAGCAAAGTTCTTAACCCGAGGTACTATTTCTGGGTTAGCGGAGTCTGTAACCTGAAGCATCTGTAACCCGAGGTACCCACTGTATATAAAAGGTGGGTCTAACACAAGCCACCCCACTAAAGGGGGGGGGGGGAAGGACACAGGTATACCTAATGCCCTCCTAATTAAGGATGAAAAAGCATTAGTGAAAACACATGCTTCTGCCTAGCACTTAAAAATATAGGGAGGATGGTGCCAGGCTTGCCTTCTGCAGGAGAGCATTCCACAAGAGGGAGCCACCACTGGAAAGGCCCTATTCTCATGTTGCCACACTCCCCAACTCCCTTGGAGGGGGAGCATGGAGAAGAGAGCCTCAAACAACAAACATAGGTTCCAGGTTGGTGGGGGGGGACTGTCCTTGAAGTCTTGCAAGGCCCGACTTCCCTGCCTGTTTTGCTTCTTCTAATACCACTGGTTTACTCTGCTCAGATGTTCGCCAATGGGGTTTGGTAAGGTGAAAGTGCCATGGCTCTTGGAGTTGCCACTGGCTTAGCTGCTGTGATGTCACAGAAAGTCTGGCCAACCCAGCTGTGTTGCTCAGCAAATCATTTAAAATTCAAAGATCAATGAATATACCATGTGCAATTTAGCCTATTCTCTTTTGGCATCAACACTATGAGACTCTGAGTGTAACCTGGGGTGTTTGCAGATGGTCTTACGAGTGTCTGAAGTTTTTTGCAGGCACCATCTGCTGTGAATAAGATCGGGCCCAAGCAGGCGTATGTAATAAGATCCAGAAAATAAACCCTTAAATCAGTCTAAGCAACTGGCCTCCATTTACATAACTGTACTGCAACAGGTAGAGTGAAGATGCAACAGAGAAACCAACGTTTTTTTCTTTCCCATCTTGGTTTTGTTCCCGCCCCCAAGGAAAAGCAAACCATTTACTTGGCCTGGATGCCCATCCAGAGCATCTGCTGCCTCTGGACCACATCCGGATGCTTCTGGACAAAATCCTCATCGTAGCGGAGCTTGAATTCCCAGCCCCTGTTTATCCTCAGGAAAGACATGTGCTCCAAGAAATCTTTCACATCTTCTGGGCCGAGCTGCACAAACGAAGCAACAGATATATATAACCACCTGCTCAGGAGAAACCAAAACCCTTTTTAAATGAGATCAGCGGCCACACAAAGCGTCAGGGTGCGGCCCAGCAAGAAAAATATGGGAGGCTAAACTACACCTCCAAGAAGCCGAAGCTCAGAGATGATGTTACGTCCGATAGATAAACCAGCTCCAACTTGCCTGTGCAATCCGAATGCTTAAGGCGTAGAACAAATGGAAAGCCAAAAGCTCCCTACAAAGCAATTGTCGCTTCATTTAAGGAAAGTGCACTGGAAACTATTCAGAAGTGAAAACTTTCTCCTCTAAGCCTCGTGCATATTAATCCGATTCCTACCCCGTGGCATTGGGGTGTGTGCATGCAAAATCAAGGGACCCTTCCTGCACCTGTGGTGGGAACGTGACAAAGACTCCATATTTTGGGAGTCCGTCTTTGTAGAAATCTGCAAAATGACTGCCGACAAATGTCAAGTGAGCTAGCCCGGCTGAATTCATTGCAAGGGGAAACCCCGACTGTTCCTTTTAAACAATTACAGTAACTGGATATTTACAGGTAGCAGCGAAGTTGATGTTTTGGAAGGGTCAACCCTGATGACACAGTACCAAAAGATGCAGCCGATTGTTTTGAATCAGGCAAAGGCAAACTCAGCCCTCCAGATGTTTTGGGACTAGAACTCCCATCATCCCTAGCTAATAGGACCAGTGGTCAGGGATGATGGGAATTGCAGTCCCAAAACATCTGGAGGGCCGAGATTGCCTATGCCTGATTTTTTTAAAATAAAAACAACGTTGTGTAGTGAGAGTGCATGACAAAACGCTTTAGCAACAGGCGTGTGTGATTTGTCACGGTTGCAAATTTTCTTTGCAGAAGATATGGATTTTTTTGCTCCTTTTTGGGGGGAGACGGCTTGGCAAGGAGGTTTAAGATCCAGAGAACAGCTTTGTCCTCGGATCAGAGAGCTGAAGGGAAGCACATTGGGCCTCTTACCTTTAGGAGGCTACACCATAACAAGGGGGGGGGGGGAGATCAGCAAGGCCCAATTCTTTATAGTTTCCTCCCCCCCCCCACACACTTATAAAGCTGTAGGTCCCTTTCGCCACCCTGCTGTGGGGCATGAGGCTCACCACATACTGAATAGTTTAAAAGAAGATATCAAAGCCATGGATTGAAAACAGAAGGTTGAACAAAGATGAGTGTCCTGAACGAAGCAAAATAATTATAAAAGGAAACTCACTTTTGTAACTGTCGCTACTTCCTTCCGAACCACCCAGCGGTCTTGTGTAAACTTCCACATCTGAGGAGGAAAAAACGGCATGGGAAGGAGAGAGAAGGACACTATCGTATTAAAAAGAGGCCATTTGCCAGTGAAGAATTTCTTTTGGGAATTTTGACAAAAAATATCCCTAAAGAGAAAACAAGACTATTTCTTTATGCAACATCAGCAGCAAGGGTTGTAGTGGCTAAGTATTGGAAGGAAGATCATATATCCTCTAAAGAAGAATGGTTGTGCCAGCGGTGCGAGTACTTGGAACTCGTGAAGCTGACAGATATAATAAGATATAAGTCTAACAAGATAGTTAAAAAAGAATGGGATTACCTAAATAACTACTTGATGCATCAAGGTTCATCAGCTAAGATCTGGCTGTGTTTAGAATAACTCCACAAAGGAAAAAGCTCCCTGATACCAAGATGAGGGATTTATTGAAATACAGACAGGTAGACTTTAATTAGAAATAATGAACTGTTGTGAAGTTGGCGGAAGTCCACAATAAGTGTGTTTCTTTTTCTGAAATGTCTTAGTTCATTGAAGAATGAACTAATGTTGTTTTATGTATGTTCCCTTTTTCCTTTCCTTTCCCTTTTCTTTTTAAGGTTTAAATGTATTCACGAAAGGTATATATTTATATCTCTTACTTCTTTCTTCCTTTCTGGAGTTTCTGCTTTTATTCTTTTCTCTTTTTCTCTCTCTACGTAAGTTTTTTCCAAGTAAGTTTGTTTGTGCATTTTGATTTATGTATATGTGCAATACAATCATTCATATATATATATATATATATATATATATATATATATATATATATATTCTACTAACCAATCCCACCAATTCAAGGATTTCCTCTTACGCAACAAGACACCTGCCTCCCACCCAATGCTGCTCCAGAGGGCTGGGGGAAATCCTTGGACAGATTTAAGGGATCGCACCAACAGGAGAGAGGGGGCAAATGTTCTGTTGAACAAGCAGAAATCCTTGTGCTGACAGAACAATGGCCTTAGTGTGGTGTTGGATTCCATCCTAAGCTCTCCCCCTCCCACCCACTCCACTTTTTAAACCTCAAATGATTAACACAAGCAGGAACCCACAGGGGTGCTCGGCAGGGCGAACATACATTTCAATCTGGCGAGCACCTGCAAAGGTGGCGAGTGAAAGTTGGACAAGGAGTGAGCCTTGTATGGACGTCTTGGAGGGAGCAACAAACTCCTGCCCACTCCCCTAAAACTTCTGAACATTTAAAAAATAAAACAAAACAAAAAAACACCCTCCCCAAGGGCAGGATTGGTAGAGAACACACATTTTGTGTTTGGTGGCATCCAAGGGTTTCTGGACCTGAGAAGATAAATGTTTTAAATGGGCAAACGGATTTCCTAAACTTCTTTGCAATGCTGTTGCAGCAAAAGGAATATTTGACTTTCTTGTTTTTATTTTTTAATACTCACAACAAAATCCCTTCCTCTGCAGAGCACTTCCGCCGGGACTCCGCTGTGTGGGCTGGAGGTATCTTTTGGATAGAGGACATCGCTGTTTTGTTAAAGACAAACCAATTTATTAACCGCAAGGCGCCACAGTGCAACCCAGTAATAACACATGTACAGAAATTCCAGGCACCCGTCCAACGGCACCTTGAAACGCCGCCTGGGATTGCAAGCCACCAGCTAAAGGCATTCCAAGGAGAAACCAAAGCGCTTTGTATACATTAAAAGCCGGAAAGAATTTCACAATAGTGAAAGCTACATAGAACTGCATGTGACATGACTGGTTTCTATTTGGCAGGGTTTTGAAAGAACCAGAAATGCAGGAGTGTACAATGACGGTGTAGTAAATAACTTTAAAACTAAATTTTAAAAGAAGAGAAGGAGGAAGAAGAAGTGGTTCTACAGTTCAGGTCTACGTAAAAGCGGCTCCCTCTGATCAGAAACTCCCAAGGAGAATTCTGAACTTCATGCAATTGCACAACTCTTGTATGAGGTTCAAGGTTCTTGCATTCACTTACAAGGCCATTTAACAACTTTAGTCCAGGATACTTCAAGGGTCACCTGATTGCTTATATCCCTGCCTGATCCCTGAGATATTTGGGTGCAGGGAGTCACTGATTATGACCCTGCATGGCTCAGGTGCATAGTCTGTATCCAACAAGGAGCCAGCTTGAAAATATGCAATGGGCACACAGGCAATACACCCTTGTCTCGCATTAACAAACTGTCATGCTTTGCATTGTGTGCTATTGTGTTTATAGCTGTAAAAGCAGCAGCAGCAACAACAACAGCAAGAGATGCCGTAATCTGAACAACAGACTGGCTTTCTTTGCAAGGTGCGAGTCCCTCAAGAACAAAGGGCATTTTTTACCTTTTCACAACCCAGTTTCCCTGCACCAACAGCGCCACCTGCTGTATGCACCGCAAGGCTGCCGTAGGATCCGTCCCAGAAGCCAAAAGGCTCATCAGGTTTGCAAAAGCGATGACCTTCACTGCAGTAAGGGGGAAAAGCAGAAAAGGCAAACACTCCTTAAGAGATTCAAATACCTAAGTCAAGGATGGAGTCCCGGTGGCCTTCCAGATGTTGCTGGACTGCAAATCCCATTGTCCTTGGCCATGACAGCTGGGGCTGGTGGGAGCTGGAGTCTAGCAATTATCTGGATGTCCGCAAGCTTTCCAATCTCTGACTGAAGTTAAAAGTTCATAGGATAAGAGAGCAATTAACTGCAAGCAGAAAAATAGGGCCCACCTGCCCTATACATTTGAAGCATCGTCATACCACTTTAAACCATCCTAGAATCACAGACCTGAAGAGTTGAAAGAACCCCTGGTATCGCAGAAATCTTTTGCCCAGCATGGGGCTCGAATCCACAACCCCAAAAAGAGTCTCATGCTCTTACTGCCTGAGCTATCCCAGCTTCCCCCAATGAATCCTGGGAGCTGTAGTTTGTCAAGAACGCTGAGAGTTGTTGGGAGACCCTTATTCCCCTTCCCAGAGCAACAATTCCTGGGAATAGGGATGGACTGTCAAACCACTCGGGGAACTCTAGCTCTGTGAGGGGAATTGAGAGTCTCCTAGCAACTCTCAGCACCCTTAACAAACTACAGCTCCCAGGATTCTTTGCGGGAGGAGGGGAGCCATGACTGCTTCTATTGGCAAGATAACTGCTTTAAATATGTATTTCAGGTGGGGTCTGGTGTTTCCCTGTTTAATATGGCAGACTGCATCCATTAACCAGGAAGCGGGAGCAGGAGGGGCTGGAAATGCAGGAAATCAAAAGAGCTCACGGAGGCCGTGAGAGTTGCGTAATGTCGAACAGCATACCGTTTTTCATCAAGATCTTGATCTGGTCCGCAAGGGGAAGAGTCCTCAGTTGCGCCATGGGAAGCACATTGCTTGGGGCTACAGGCCTGTCCCTAAGTAAGGAAAGAAAGGTACCATTTGGGAAACCACCACAGAGAACTGAGGTTTGGCGATTTATGGAAAGCTGCCCTACCCCCTTCAGCAAGAGTTTTATTTCATTTACACTCCAAGGAGCTCAAGGCGACATATGTGGCTCTCCCCCTCCCCTCTCGCGACAACCCTGCAAAGTACGTTGAGCTGAGCAATTGGTTACAGGTTACACAGTTAGCTGCATGGCCAAGTGGGGACTTGAACCTGCCCCCCCCCCCCCGCTCTTAATAACTACACCATATTGGCTTGGGAGAAACCAATCAGCCAGGGGGGGGGGATGTGGGAGCAAGAGATGCGACAACAGTTATTACAAATGGGAACAGGCCAGCTTCACAGGAAACGCCCGCTGCTTGATTTGTTTGGCCTGCCTAAAAAAGCAGGCACCTGTGCACAAGGCAAAATTTGCATTTGTTGCCCCGCCCACTTTTGCCCCAGGCCCCGCCCGCTACTGGCACGCAGCCCCTGGAAGATGGGTCAGAACGGAATGTGGCCCTTGGCTTACTTACTTTTCATCTTCCACACTCGGAGGCACCAGCATCATCAAGTACTCGCTGCGGGAAAGAGAAAGAACAGGTCACACTGCTTGCCTAGAGAAGGGATAGCCAACATGGCGGCCTGGACAACAACTCCCATGATCCCTTGCTGGGGCGGCCGATGATGAGGGCTGATGGGAATCGTGGTCAGAAATATCTGAAGGGCACCAGGTTGACTACCCCCACCCCACCCTAAGTCTAGGCAATCTCCATTCAGAAACTCGTCTCCCATTTTGCCTTCCCAGACACAAGGAACATTTGAGCCCTAGGGGAGCAGCTGTGAGAAAGCAACAGCAGCAAACATCATCTGAGGCCCAAGGCATTGTGAATTGGCCATTTAACTTTGCAAAGGTACCTAAGGGACTGCCTCTCCTGGTATGTCCCGTGTAGGACCTTAAGGTCCTCAAATAATAATCTTTTGGAGGTCCCGAGCAACAAAGATGCTAGGTTGGCCTCAACTAGGGCCAGGGCCTTCTCAGTATTGGCCCCGACTTGGTGGAACAGTCTATCACAAGAGACCAGGGCCCTGTGGGATTTGGCATCTTTCCGCAGGGCCTGCAAGATGGAGCTGTTCCACATGGCCTTTGGGTTGGTTTCTGTTTAATGCTTCATTCTTTTATTGGTGGGTTATTTGAAAATGAGACTGCAGTTTTAATACTGAAATTTTAAATTTGTATTTTAATCTGTTATTTTAAATTGATTGTGTTTATGTTTTTTTGCTGTGATTTTAATTGGTGTTAGCTGCCCTGAGCCCGGTTTTTTGGCTGGGAAGGGCAGGGTATAAATAAAAAATTTTTTATTTATTATTATTATTATTATTATTATTTAAAAGCCGGCAAAAAGTCTACGTATACAAGCTTTTCCCCCCAGGCCTGTAATTTATTAAATGCGGGGGTTTGGGGGGCTGTAAGCATGCCATTTCCCATGCTAATAAAAAATGCATTGAAAGTGCGCCTGTGATCCCCCGACTTCAGAACTGCCCCCAACGAAACAGTTCAAGGAATTAAAAGAAAGACATTTACCTTGGAGATTTAATTAATTCAGTGTTCCCAGCCATGCCATGACCTTGACTAAACAAATACTGGCGCTCGTGTTCGGAACGGCTGTCCTATGAAAGGAGGGGTGAGAAGCCCAAGATTCATGATGGGGTACAGATTCCACAAAACAACATTAAACCTAGGTTACTTTGCTGAACTTTGCTGATCTCTACATGCAGACTATGTCTGTGAAGAACTTTTGATACAGAGAAAAATATATTGCATGAATATTATTTTGATACAGCCGGTTACGTCTTTGTGGTGTGTTTGTAGGTACAGATTCCAAGCAATCTTTAGAGACTTAAGGGCTACTCTGTGAACAACTGCTCAGATCCCCACTGTGTTTAATCTCCACGTTTGTCCTGTATAATATGGAACAAGAATAGCTGGCATTCCCCTCAAATTGCTGTAAGATAGACTTGTAGGGGTTTTGAAAGCAAAGCTTTCCCCCACAAATTTCAAGTCCTGTTGGGTGCACTGAGAAAACCAGAAATATCTGGACATTTCCTGTGTCACACATCTCTTACACATTTCCTGCTTGGCAGGGGGTTGGACTGAATGGCCCTTGTGGTCTATGATTCTATGATTCTACACCAGTGCTGGTCTGTGAGCCACTGGCTTCAGATTACAGTAACTCCACCACAGTCCAGGCTGGGTGGAATGCTTCAAAGGTCATGGAAATCATAGAATTATAGAGCTGGAAGGGACCGTGAGGGTCATCTAGTCCAACCCCCTGCAATGCAGGTATGGTTTTGCCCAATGTGGGGCTTGAACCTGCAACCCAGAGATTAAGAGTCCCATGGTCTACCAAGTGAACTGGTCCCTTGGCACAATTGTGTGTGGGGGAATGTCACTCTATCACATCATATAGCGTGAGAAGCACTGCCCTGGCAAATGCTAGCATCCAGTCTTCAGTCCCCCCTCCCCAAATCACCAACAAAAAAAGAGACTATAAACAGGGGGAGAAAAAACACTGTATAAGCATTACTTAGGCTTACTTGGAACTACTGTATTCAAGGATACTATTTTTATATTTATTACACTTATGAATGGCTCCCATGAAGCATCTTGAAGCAATCTATGTCACAACACAAAAAAAGTTGTAACATTCTTCGTTATCTTTCTTTAGTCTGTTCTTTCTTTTCCTTTTCTCTCGCTTTCTCTTTCTTTAGCTTTAAACTTTTCTTTTCTTCTTCTTTTCCCCCAAAAATTTTATTGATTTTTAGCATAACACAAACAAAAACACTACCCACAAAAACTACATACAACAAAAACAATAAAAAATATAACCAAACAAAAATACATATTTAAACCTATCTAATCTTCTATATAACATTGTAGGTTGACTTCCTCTCATCTTCTCTGGCTGCTTTCCTTGTAAATAATCTTTAGTAATTTCCTTACCTTTTTCTATTCTAGATTAAAACTCTAATCATCTTGTCTTATTTTAATTACCTTATCATTACTTCCTCTATCACTAAACCTAATCTAACTTCTATATCTGTAGCCTACCTATTTCCACCTGTCTGCTTTAAATAATAATTTTCTTCTGACTTTGTTCCCTTTTAGACTAAGTAGCTGTTTTATCTCAGCATATTATAAAAAAATAAACTTTGCAATGGGTGTGTGTGTGTATGTATATATATGTGTATATGTATATATATATATACACACACACACACACACACACACACACACACACACACATACACACACACACACACACACACACACATATATATATATATATATGAATGAATGAATAAATACGTTTAGAAAGGGGGGGCGGATAAAAGCAGCTAAAACATTTGCATATATAAAAACAATTTAAAACAAAACAAACAAAAATCAGTTCAAATCTGAGACAGAAACCAGCTGGGATAAAGACCTTAGGGGGTTTGTTGAAAGAGGGACATCTTTAGCAGGTGCCGAAAAGACAACATAATCATAGAGTTGGAAGGGACTCTGAGAGTCAACTAGTCCAACCCCCTGCAATGCAGGAATATGCAGCTGCCCCACACAGAGAAGTAAACTTTCACTGGAACAGGCTGCTAGCATCACAGGGACCCCAAGAGTTAGTCTAGTCCACTGGCCTTCAATCAATCGAGGCCTGAGGCCTGACTGCATGCAACTGCAGCTCTCTGTTTATTGCAAAGGGGGCAGCGTAAAATGTAAAACTCACTGTGCAAACTGTCAGAGAACTGCCCTCGGCACAGCGCAGTGAGGGTGACAGGGGTTTGGGATGTTACAGAGCCCCGACAAAACCTGAGAAGCAGCACTTCTTCCTCCAGTGGGAACAGCAATGAGACCTCAAGCGGGGAGGGGGAGGTTTCTCAGGGAATGGGACGCGAAAGCTCTAGGGATGTGAGAGAGCCCTTGTGCCCTGCGGGCGCAGAGGGTGGCACGCCACTTCCGTCACCCCTTTTGTGTAGAGGGGTGCCACATAGGGCAAGGAGGAGGAGATTCTTCCGCATCCCGCGCCTTTTTGTTGGGGGGGGGGGTAAACCGGAAAGGGGCACTCCCGGATTCTGCTGATGGATGATACAGGTGTGTTTTCGTAAGCTCCGCACTGTAAATAGTTTTGCACAATAAAACTTTTAAAAGAAGCTACGGAATCGGCTGGTTACTCATGAGCAACGCAACGGAGATGTTACACAAACCATCAGTGTATTTAGCATTTTCACTTTCGCAGCGGAAACACAAGCACATGTGCCGACACGCCTACCTTTAAACCGTAGTAATGCAAGTGAGCCCAGTGCTCCTCCGCCTGCCTCTTCTGCAGGAACTCGTAAGACTGGACCCGACGTTGCCGGGCCTGTTCCGACTCGGGGCGGGAAAACCTCACCTGGAAAAGGTGTCATTTCCATCCATTATTAGCCACAGGATCCAAGCACCAAAAATATCAGACAGAAGAAACCTAGTCAAACCCCTAATCTCATGTATGGAAATCCTCTCTGGGCCCACAGTGGTATGCAAGGAATTTAAAATGTACTGAAGCCAGAAAGCTTGTTTTTGAAAGGACTATCTGTAAGACATCTATCTGCTGGAGATGCGACAGGGATAATTCTTCCCTAAAACGCTTGTTTGTACAATGTCCTACATTGAAAAAATTCTGGCAGACGGTAATAGAGACAATCAGCATGACTTTTAACAATATTTGGAATTCCTTTTTATAAATACCATTATAAGATTAAGGTCTGGTTAACTATTTCCTCCCTGTTTTTGTAATGTACACAATATCTTTTTTCCTTTTTCGTTCTGTTTTGTTTTCTACATGGGCACTGTTTCTTCTTCTTCTTCGTGTCTTCTCTTACTCTGTGCACTTGTAATTCTGTACAGTACTTTTTATTTTTCAATGAAGAATATACCATTTTAAAAATAAGAACGCCAACCAAGGAGCCACCAAAATTACTGGCAATGCATCTGCGTCCGGCACAACTGCTTGCATTTTTTCACAGGTCCACCTGTCATTACAGTACCCCCATTTTCCGGAAGGAAAAGGGTTCATAGTTCTCATGGCCGTTATTGACATGACTTGCCTCTACTTTCCTACGCTGTTCTCGCCTATGAATTATTTCCAGATTCTTTCACAGTCCTTTTATGCAGACTGAGGCATCACACCAAGTTTTCTATGCGCAGGGCAAAAGGCACGGAGCAGCATTACGAGATCCCTCGCTTCCTTGTCTGAAGTGGTGACGCCCAGATATACAGGACTATATGCTCGAGTGTGAAGAGGATAAGGAAGCAGAGGGGATGGAGGTCTGTCTCCGTACATGGATGCGGGCATGCGCATGTTAGGAAGCACACAGCTGGAGGGGAGGAGCCCAAGGAGGTTTCCTAGACCAGCGTTCTTCAACGTTGCGTCCGCAAGCGCGGTTGGGACTACAACTCCCATGATCCCTGGCTGTTTGGCTACAATTGTTGTGAATGATGAGAGTCATAGTCCAACAACATCTGGGGATGGTGCTGAAGGACATTGTCTAGAACAGTGGTGTCCAAACTTTTTTCAAAGAGGGCCAGATTTGATGGAAGTGAAGGGCCGTGAGGGCCGACCAAAGGACCGACCAAAGTTGTTGACCGTTTTTTAGGATTGAAGATTTTTTTTTAAAAGGATTTTACACAGGGGCTGGATTGGGCCCCGAAACAGACTTTGGGACATGCCTGGTCTAGAAGAACAGTGTCATAGCATACTCAAGATGGCTCTCTGGCAAAGGGAGAAGCAGAAGGCGACTTGTGGGAGGCCAGGAAGTTTGAAAAAAGGATGTGACTGATAGTAAAGGGAAGACGAGACTCAACTGACCAAGGAAATAGGTTTGAAAGGTTGGGTCTAATGCCTCCCCCCCCCCCACCGCCAACTGCATTCCTTAGCAGCGTTTCTCAAACTTGGGTCTCCTAGCTGTTGTTGGACTACAACTCCCACTATCCCTGATCACTGGTCCTGCTAGCTTGGGGTGATGGGAGTTGTAGTCCAACGACAGCTGAGGACCCAAGTTTGAGAAGCACAGCCTTAAAGCAAGGAAGCTGTAGCCTCCAGTCATTAGTGCACTCGGTCCCAGACAGCATGGCTGAAGGGGCAGGGATAATGGGAGTTGTAGTGCAAGAGCAAAGGGAAGGGCTGCAGCTCAGCGGTAGAGAATCTGTCTGGCATGCAGGAGGTCCCTGGTTCAATCCCCGGCGTCTCCAGGTAGGGCTAGGAATACGCCCTGCCCAAAACCCTGGAGAGCTGCTGCCAGTCAGTGTAGGCACTACTGAGCTTGATGAACCAATGGTCTGACATGGCATAAGGCAGGTTCCTATGTTCCTTACATCTGGAAGAGTTGTAGTTTTGCCACTCTTGGTTAAAGAAACACAGGAAGTTCACAGAGAGAGAGAGGCCTTAGCTCTGTGGCAGAATGTTGCACGTTCAGTCCCCAGCTTCTCCAGTTAAAGAAGCTGCCAGTAGGCATTACTGTACCAGATTGGACTAAACAAATAGTCCAATCTGGTACAAAGCAGCTTCCTACATACATTTCTAGGCTACAGATTCTGAAGTGCTGCTAAATAGGGAGTTTGGGCCTACCGTGATCTGCTTGACGTCTTCTTCCGCTTCATCCTGGGAAGAATCGCCAGCTGTTAACAAGGGGGAGGGGAGCATGAAAATCACTACTAAAATGCCTTGACAGCCAACATTTCTCCAGGCAGGGACGTGTGATCTCCAAGATGGAAGCCACTGCATTTTCTGGAGTTGCCAGGGGAACCTGAGACAGGGGTGGGGAGACTTGTTTCAGCCCGAGGGCCGTTTTCCATTCTGAATGGCCTCCTAAGGGCCACATGCTGGTGGTGGGAAGGATCACAGGCCGAGAAGGGGCAAAGCAGCAGTATGTTGGCTTTGGTACACAGTAGGCAACGCACACTCACACGTCCCTCCCCCAATCCTCCACCCAAACAAGCCAGTATATGTCCCAACCAGGCAAATAGGCTTGGGGGTTCGAAGCAGGGGCATGTGAGGGCTGAGGCCTGGGGAGAATCCCGAGAGCCGGGTATAGAGGCATACAGCGCCACACCTGGCCCCCCGAGTTTGAGGATACGCACCCCTGATATAAGAGCCCTGTTGGATCAGACCACAGGCCTATCTAATCTAGCGTTTTTGCTTCCCTATAGGAATTGATTTGCTGTTTCTGGGAGATCCACAAGCAGAACACAAAAGCAAGAGCCACCCATCCTCCTTTGAGAGCAAGGACACAATACAATGGTACCTCGGGTTAAGAACTTAATTTGTTCTGGAGGTCTGTTCTTATCCTGAAGCAAAGTTCTTAACCTGAAGCGTTATTTCTGGGTTAGTGGAGTCTGTAACCTGAAGCGTCTGTAACCCGAGGTACCACTGTATAAACGTTAATAACAATGATAATGACAATTTGTTCCTTAGTATATAGCTTCCACCTCTGTGTGCAATATATACAGGTGAAACTCGAAAAATCAGAATATCGTGGAAAAGTCCATTTATGTAAGCAATTGTTTTCATTAGCTACTGGTGTTTAATATATGAGATAGACCAGTGTTTTTCAACCTTTTTTGGGCAAAGGCACACTTGTTTCATGAAAAAAATCACGAGGCACACCACCATTAGAAAATGTTAAAAAAATTAACTCTGTGCCTATATTGACTATATATAAAGTAATTCTCTTGAATTTTTCAATTTTTCCCACGGCACACCAGGCAACATCTCGCGGCACACTAGTGTGCCGCGGAACAGTGGTTGAAAAACACTGAGATAGACTCACGACATGCAAAGCGAGATACGTCAAGTCTTTCCTTGTTATAATTGTGATGATTATGGCGTGCAGCTGATGAAAACCCCAAAGTTGAAATTGTTAATTTGGGGTTCTCATCAGCTGTACGCCATAATCATCACAATTATAACAAATAAAGGCTTGACATATCTCGCTTTGCATGTCATGAGTCTATCTCACATATTAGTTTCACCTTTTAAGTTGAATTACTGAAAGAAATGAACCTTTCCACGATATTCTAATTTTTCGAGTTTCACCTGTATTGTCATCACTGAGTTATCCCTCAATGGGACGATCCTCCACAAACACACTTTTGGAGCCGTCCAAGCTTGTAGCCGTTTGCACCCTAAAAGAGGAGTCTGCTGGATCAGGCCAATGGCCCATTTGGTCCAGCATCCTGTTCTCCCAGGGGCCAACCAGACTCTTGACGGGAAAACCCGCAGGCAGGATTCGAAAACAACAGCACCCTCCGCCCCTGCAGCTTCCAGCAACTTGGTATTCAGAAGCACAGCTGCCTCCCGACTGTGGAGGAAGGACAGCCATCATGGCTAGTAGCTGTCGACAAGCCCTCTCCTCCACGAATCTTTCTGATCCTCCTTTTAAAGCAATCTAGACTGGAGGCCACTGCTGAGAAAGGCCCATAGTCTGACTAGCCAGTCGACAGAGAAAGCCCAGCAAGCCACTCACGCTCATTAGCAGCTTCTCGCTCTCTGTATTTGGCATCTGCTTTGTCCAAGTAGGTGAAACTCGGCCTCATTTGCAGGATTCCATGGAGAGGCGTAAGGTGGAGCTCACCTGGAGGAAAAAGATGGGCATTTTCACGGCCATTTTCACTTTCCAGGGAAGAAACAAGAAGGCAGAGCCATGCCCCTGAGCACACAGGCAGGATGATGGAAATATTGTCGCCAATCATCTCATTTAACAGAATCCCAACATTTTAAAAACACACACACACACACACACACACACACAATTGCTCAAGTATTTGAATTGTTAAAGGAATGGTGAGGAATCTGTGGCCCTTCGGGAGCATCTGGACTAGTATTTATTCAGTGAATTTCTTTATTACAGTTATTTAGTAAATTCATTTGTTCATATCACGCCCTTCTTCCTAAAAGGAGCCAAGGGCGTCAAACAGATCCACAACTGAAAAACAAAAACCGTAAACATTCTAAGAACAATTACAGTTTTAAAAGATTCTAAAAGCGTATGTCAAACCAATAAAAATCTTTTGAAAATAAAATAAAAGCCGTCATAGTTAAAAACATCCAGTGATCTCGGATTTGCCAGGAACAATATACTACAGCCACCAAATGCCTGCATCAACAGGAAGATTTCAAATACCTCCTGAAAGCTAATAAGGATGTAGGCAGGTGCACCTCACTAGGGAGGGCATTCCACAACTGGGGAGCCAGCACTGAAAAAGCCCTGCCACAGGTCAACCAATGGTGCCACCACCAACAAGGCCTCACCTGCCAACTGTAGTATCAAGATGGTTGATACTGAGGAAAGTGCTCTTTTAAATACTTGGATCCCAAGCCATATAGGGCTTTGCATGCTAGTACAAACACCTTGAATTGGGGTTGAAAGCTCACTGCCAAACTCCCATTATGGCCAGACTGACTGAAGCTAATAGCATTTTAGAGTCCAACAAACCACTTGGAAGGCCATAGGTTCCCCATCCCTTCTATCAAAATTCGTACAAGTCATGAGAATTCAACAGTCACCTTTTCTACTTTTCTTTCTTTGCTTGTTTGTTACACAAGAAAATATTTAATAAAAGCTAAATTTAAAAAGTAACCTTTTCTGTAGATTGCAGCAGCATATCGCGATATGTTACTGGTCGTCTGTGAGGAGGAGAACGTTTGCTTGTCCATCATCTTCCTGCAAGGACATGAAGTTGCCTGAATTATATCTACCAGAGCAGTGGTATTCTACTAGCAAGTCACAGCCCAGGATCAGATCCCATTCACTGCTTTTTAAGGAGAAACAGGGGAAATGTCCACAGTACAAATGTATACATTCTAGTTATGCACTGCATGTCTGCTCAGAAGTAAGGCCCGCAGAGTTTGCCCCCAAACATGTGCAGGATTGTAATCCAAGGCCCAGTTCAGACGTCAACAACCCGTAAATTACATAACCCGGAGCTTTCCAAACTGTGTGTCGCCACACATTAGTGTGACGGCTGCAGTGTGTAGCTGTGTTGCGTGAATGCTCCCCATACTCCTCCCAGGGCTGAAAGGGGTTGGTTTGCTAGTAAAGCTGAATTACTGTGTCGTGAAATGACACAACACTGAATTACTGTGTCGTGAAATGATGCACACCTAAAAAGTGTGTCACTTACATGAAAAGTTTGGAAAGCTCTGACATAACCAATAAGCCATGGTCTTTCAGATTGTGAATGAGCATTGGCCCCATGAACTTTCTCCCCAAGTATCGCAATTCTATGCTTCCAGAGTTTTTCAAACCATCGTTTACATTGAAACTTGAACCAGGAAACTGTGGTTTAAATTCTCGACTTCAAGCCAGAATATGAAGTCAAGTTTGGGGACAAGGGAGAGCAAAGACACAATCAAGATCTTTACATCTAAACCTGGCTTCTCCACCCTGGAAAGCTGGGGGATTGTCAATGCCAGCTGCTTTTTTGAGATCTCTATCACACATACACAATAAAAAGAGTTCTTTAGGGAAGAGGGATGGCTGCTAAACCAGTATGTCTACTATGGAAATGCACTCCAAGACAGGAAGAAAAGGGAGGAAGAAGAAGAAGAGGAGGAGGAGGAGGAGGAGGAGGAGGTGTTTGGATTTGATATCCCACTTTTCACTACCCGAAGGAGTCTCAAAGCGGCTAACATTCTCCTTTCCCTTCCTCCCCCACAACAAACACTCTGTGAGGTGAGTGGGGCTGAGAGACTTCAAAGAAGTGTGACAAGCCCAAGGTCACCCAGCAGCTGCATGTGGAGGAGTGGAGACGCAAACCCGGTTCACCAGATTATGAGTCTACCACTCTTAATCACTACACCACACTGGAGGAGAAAGAGAGACGTATGTTTAAGTAATTTAAGTTTGGATCCAAAGTTTCAGATAGAGGATGACGATTGAAAGCAACTCTACTAGAGAAAACAATGATGTGTAGAATGTATGGAAGGATGCTCTGTGTTCAGAAGAGGGAAAGAACCCAGACATATCTTTTTACACATGATAAAAGAGCCACAGGTTGAGCAGCTGCAACACAAATTGCTCGATTCATGTATGGTAGCTCAGCTTTCATGCTATATGCATATTTAGATTTTAAAATGGAAATCAGCCTTAGTATGGGTCAGGCCATTGGTCCATTCAGCTCAGTATTGTCTACTCTGACTGGCAGCCGCTCTCCAGGGTTTCAGGCAGGAACTTTCCACAGCCTTCTCTTGAGGCACCAGGGATTGAACCTGCAAAGCACATCCTCTGCCGTCCCCCAGAACACTCAGTATCTTATATTCAGGAAGCAGCTTTATGCCAAAAGCCAGACCCAGTGGTCCATGCACCTCAATATCACCAACACTGGCATGCAGGTTTTGCAGACAAAGAGTCTCTCCTAGGAGATGCCAGCGATGGACGTTTTAGGGCTTTGGCGTCTCGGTTACAGGCCCAGCACATCTCCACTGCCTCACTCTGCTGGCCAAGCAATGGTGGAGTCAAAACCCAGCTCCTTGATCTATAGCAAAAATAGTACTTACGAGGAATACGTGCTCGTTTCATCTGTACACGTGCCATCGACGTTGAGCGCGATCTGCTCTCCTTTGCTGCGGCAGTAATTGGGGTTCAAAGTGTCAATGGCCATTTCCAGCTCAACCTAAGCGCCAGTAGATCAACAGCACATTGACAATTAATAAGCAGAATAGAATAATTAGGGAAAGATGAACCAAAACACAAAGTGTCTGATTAAAATCTGTGACAGTAACTGTAAGCCTGTATTAGGAGTGAGGGATCTTTAAAAGAAAAAGGGGGGGAGATGTGTTTAAATCTTTCAAGAGTGACAACATACAAAAGCTAATGCTATTCTAGGCTGCATCAACCGAAGTATAGTGTCCAGTTCAAGGGAAGTACCGTATAAGACTAGGTTCCCCCCCTTAAAAATGTCAAAAATTAGGGGGTGTCATACAGGGCCATCTCCCATTTTCTTAAATCTGTAAAATAGGGGGCGTCTTATACATGGGGGCGTCTTATAGACGGAAAAATACGGTAAGTGTACCACTCTATTCTGCCCTGGTCAGACCACACCTGGAATACTGTGTCCAATTCTGGGCACCACAGTTCAAGAAGGACACTGACAAGCTGGAATGTGTGCAGAGGAGGGCAACCAAGATGATCAAGGGTCTGGAAAGCAAGCCTGATGGGAATGGTTGACTGCTTCGATCAGTGGAACTGGCACATTTACAGGTGACACAGAATACTCTCACTGCATCCATAGCAACTCAATTGTTTTAGTGCAGCAGCACCGACACTTTGGAACTCCCTGCTTATTGATACCAGGCAGGCGCCTTCACTGTATTATTTCCGGCGCCTGCTGGATCCATTTTTATTTAGACAACCCTTCTCAGGTGCTTAGAAAGTCTGTATGAGTTTTAATTTGTTTTAAGTCTATTCTACTGTGGTTTATTGTGCTTTTCATTATCGCTGCAAATATTTTAGTGATAATTTTATTGTTCTATCCTTTTTGTAGATCGCTTTGAGGTTTTTCCCTATGAGCAAGAGGTATACAAATTCTATGAAATAAGAAATAAATAGCCAGGCCACTTTGTACATCTAGCCCAGGGGTCAGCAAACTTTTTCAGCAGGGGGCCAGTCCTCTGTCCCTCAGACCTTGTGGGGGGCTGGACTATATTTTTGGGGGGGGAGAATGAAAGAAGTCCTATGCCCCACAAATAACCCAGAGATGCATTTTAAATAAAAGCATACATTCTACTCATGTAAAAACACCAGGCAGGCCCTACAAATAACCCAGATATGCATTTTAAATAAAAGGACACATTCTACTCATGTAAAGACACGCTGATTCGCGGGCCGGATTGAGAAGGCGATTGGGCGGCATCCGGCCCCCGGGACTTAGTTTGGGGACCCCTGATGTAGCCCAACACAGTCTCCACTTACTGGCAGCAGCCTTCCAGGGTTGAGGATGAAGAATGTCCCCAGCCTTATCTGGTGATGCTCCACACCAGCTGCCCTAGGTCTGGCACACTGACTGCAAAGGCTCTACTAAGCCATAACCTTTTGAAAACAGCTCGATTTGGTTATTAAACTACTTTTTCCAAGAGAGAGAGAGAGAGAGAGAGAGAGAGAGAATAGGCTCAAACCTTTTGCTGCTTTGGTTTTATCTTTGCCGAAAGATGAGTTACGTCATCATACGTCATCGAAGCTGGGCGAACGGGATACTATGAAAACACAAAGACGTTGCTGCTGTTAAGGCTAAAACAAGCCACTACTTTTGGTGCAAGGATGGGGGAAACCTGTCACTGGGGGCATTCACATGGGAGTGTGTGTGTGAGAAGAGGCAGCCTCCTCGCAATGAACCATGATTTCCAGCTGAAATCCAATGCTGAATAAGGGGACTTCCCCTTCCTCTCCCCAATTTCGTTTTGGGGGTTCCCCCCCCCCGAACCTTCTGGAGCAAATTTTGCCTGCAGGGGAGATGAGCATAGGAAGAAGCCCTGTTGAGTGAGCACAATAGCCGCAGTGGGTACAACCCTATATTTGTAGGATTCGAGATGTGCTGGCACCCTTATCCTCACTGTTAGGAACTAGCCTTTATATCTTTTGTTGGGAGTATTTGGCCTTCTTGCCTGGACCCCACCTGTATCTCTCCCTCCAAATGTTGAATTACAACTCCTACCGACTCCAATCACTTGGCCATAATTGGTTTGAAGTGACACAGGTTGGAGTCAGGAGTGACTCACAGGGTGGGGTACGGTGAAGGTCAAGTAAGGTCACAGGAAGCTTGGGGAAGCTCCAGGTTGTCGCTGGGGCTCCCACAGATGTGGGGCCACTGCTCTGAAGCTCCCCTGACTTCAACACTGCTGCTTCACCTCTCTCCATCCTGGCAAACCTGGGAGGACAGCACTGCTTCCACACTCCCACACCCTCCAATGAGGCAACGCTGGCTGAAGTCTAATATCTGAAGGAGAACAGATTCCTTGCCCCCTGCTTTAGTTCATTTCCCCTTTAAACAGGTTAATTCGACAATTAAAATACCTGGAACAGATACAGCTTCTCTGACAGACTTTTGGCCAGGTACACATCAATCTAGCAAGAGGAGGGGGTTAAAAAAAAAGGCATGTTACATTTTAGTTAGCACGCAGAAGTTTACAAAATCACCCCCAAGAACGATACAACCCTCTTTGGCAGTCACTCAGACTCAGCACCATATTTAAGAGTGCTTCGTCATGGAGTCCAACCTGAACCAATTACTCGCCACCGATTTCCGTGGCCAAAACCAGCACAAAGCTGAAAACCCCAAGTGGACGCATACAATGTTCTTTAATCTGCCCTGAAGCCAATGCAAATGGAAGACATGTATCTATTTACCTCCTGTATAATTGGGTCATCTTCTTCATTTGCCATAGTAGCATGGAAAGAAAAGTGGTGTTGCTAGTATTGTTTCGAGAGAACTGGAAAAGAAGAAAGAGAAATCACCAAAATTCAGTTGAGCCAGGACTCTTTTTTTCTCATTTGTTAGCAAACTTGGCATAACAGCAGCTTGATGTGCAGAACTTCATGAGTGGTAAAGTTTGTCTCCATGCTGTAATAATGATAATAATATTTACCTGCTAATGAGCGGCCATAGCAAAAGAGCTGAGAAGTCAGTTAAGAGATGCAAGGGGATAGGACAATGACTTAGGGAGAGGAATGGTCTGCCGTTGTTTTTTTTAACATATATGAGCATGGCAGACTACCCAGCAACACCTCTCCCAACCCCTGGCAAAGTGGTGTAGTGGTTAGAATGTTGGCCCTGTGAGACCAGGGTTCAAATCCCTGCACAGCCATGGAATTCACTGGGTGACCTTGGACCAGTCACAGTCTCTCAGCCTAACCTACCTCACAGGGTTGTTGTGGGATAAATTAGGAAGGAAGAGAACCATGGATGCCACCTGGAGAAAAGGTGGGGTAAACGCGTGAAAAATAAATAATAAATATTATTGGGTTGAGGTAAGACTTAATCCATCCTCATGGAAGTGTAGCATTGCTGTGGCATTGGTAGGGCCGGGGCTGTTGTTTTTTATTCAGTCATTGTATTTTTATGAATTGGACAGTGTCCTTGAAGCTACTAACATGAGTTTGGCCAAACTGCGGGAGGCAGTGAAGGATAGGCGTGCCTGGTGTGCTCTGGTCCATGGGGTCACGAAGAGTCGGACATGACTGAACAACAACAACAACATTTTAATGAAAATTATATACATTATACACCTGCTAAGGTCAGCTGCTCAATCTGCAGAATTCAGAGCGGATTAATTTCTTGGCAGCGACCTGTGAAATGTTAACACCTACAAAGCTCTGCTGAGCAAAGTGTTGCTACAGGCACAGAAGAAACCAGGGACTGTAAGAGAGTTGGCAACCCTAGCAGAGGAATCTATTTGGACAGCCATCACCCAATATTGTGTTAGGGCAGCGTAATAAATAGAAGCCAACTCAGGAGCCAGGGCAGGTCAGCTGGTCAGTGAGTCACCAAGAACTCCATTGTCAGTGCAACTGCTATGCAAGGCTGGGCCCAAGTACAGAGTGCCACTCCCTGCTCTAAAGTAATTTAGCATTGAACACGCAAAACCCACATTCAACTCCTAAAGGCCACCCCAATGTCATTTTTCTAAGAACCCTTTTGCATACATAAATCTCCTGCCACAACTGTAAAGCTCAAGCTGAACTGGACCACAATTATTTTCTCTCAGGGCTATCAGGAGATCTCAAAAAGTTTGCAACGTAAGATAGAACACAGGTCTGCAGTGGCAGAGGGAAACTGGGGTTATTCTATTTTACTAATAACTTTTTCTTCCCATCTGGGGAAAAGAAGCAAGGTGCCCATTGGCACCTGCTCATTCAAAAAAAACAACTCATTTTCTTGGCAGTGAATAAACCTCCCAAGTCAAGTCACCCTGATGTAACTATACAGCAGAAAAAGAAGAAACGGATTTTTGCCCTAGCCAAAACAACTCTCTCCCTGATCAGGAGAGAATATTCCCAGGGAAGACTTCAGGAAGGAGAGCCTGAAAAACTCACTCAAAGCGGTGTGTGTGTGTTTATTCCTGAAGGCTCCTTGCTGGGAAGGAGCGTGGCTGATGTAACTATGCAGTAATGGGAAGGCTTTGCAGAGCTCACATATATTCAGGGAGGCTGCTTTTGGGGGGGGGTGCGGAGAGAGATGGGGAGCGCTGGATCTCGAACCCCTGGCCTTGTAACTTTTGCTGGAGAGATGAAAAAGGAGCGTGAAGGCTCCCTCGCCACATATGCAGTTCACCGCCCCCCTTGAAATGCCCCCTTAGATTATAGGGCCCACTAACTTTGCTAGGCAAAGATTGCAGGGCTGGCGCGTGTCTCTCTCTCTCTCTCTCCCCCCCCCCCACCCTACTTTCCCCTCCTGCTCCCCCCCCCACTCCCAAGATTTGCAACAGGGGGAGAGAGGTGGGGGGGGGAGGAGGAGGAAGGGAGAGGAGGATCCACACGACCCGGGCCTTGCAAAAAAAAAAGAGCAGCATGCTACCAACCCCAGAAGCTTGCAAAAGTCCGGGAAGGGGAGGCAGTTCGCCGCTGCTGCTTCTCCTACCTCGTGGCTCCAAGGGGTGGAGGGGAGAGGCTGCCTTTCCCGGCCCCCTCCTCCTCCTCCTCCTCGCGGCAACGTGCCTGCAGGTCCGGCGGGGGGGGAAACCTCAGCCAGCAGCCATGTTGGTGTAACTCCGGTAGGCACGTGGGAGGGGGGGGACACGCCGGCTCCTCCTCTTACCCATAATGCTCGCCGGGGAAGCGGCGCTGCTGGGACGCGGCCGCCAGGGGGCGCTGTGTGCGCAGACTTCGCTGCCGCCGCCGCCGCCTCGTCACGGAGAGGTTCCCTTTAGTAAAAGGAAGCGAGCAAAAACGTACTGGCAGCGGTGGGATTCGAACCCACGCCCCCGAAGAGACTGGAGCCTTAATCCAGCGCCTTAGACCGCTCGGCCACGCTACCGGGATGGGAGAGACCGGCTTCCATATCTTCTTACTCATCCCTGTTTGAATAAAAATAATAAAAGTTTATGGGTACAGGTAGGTAACCGTGTTGGTCTGCCATAGTCAAAACAAAATAAAATTTAAAAATTCCTTCCAGTAGCACCTTAGAGACCAGCTAAGTTTGTTCTTGGTATGAGCTTTCGTGTGCATGCACACTTCTTCAGATACACACTTCTTCAGTTTATGGTTTTGTTTTCCCCGTTTTATTCATTCCTGATGGAATAAAAGTAATTAATTTTGGCTTGTCCTCTCCATCAAGGTGTATAGCTCGACTTTTCAGATTTTATTCTTCCCTGTTTAAATGACAGTAAGCACCATAATACTAATGCTTTGATTTAATTTTTCTTCTCCATTAACATCTGAGTCCGCCTTCCATATACTTGGCCCTGTTTTAATAATAATCAAATTTTATTTCTCCCATCAAGATCTGTCAGCCTTCCATGCTTTAGACATCCCTGTTTAAATAATTGCCATCATAATTATCATGATACTAATATTGTAATTTAATTTTCCTTCTCCATCCAGATCCCAAATTCACCTTCCATTTCTTACCTGTCCTGTTTTAATAATAATAATAATAATAATAATAATAATAATAATAATAATAATTTCCTTCTCCATCAAGATCTGAGTCAGCCTTCCATATCTTAGTCATCCCTGCTTAAATAATAATTATAACTTTATTTTCCTTCTCCATCAAGGTCTGAAACTTGAGACAGGGCTGTGTTTGTGCAGATAGCACAGTGCATGAAATAATAATAGGTGCACTGAAATTAACGGTTATGCTATGGAAATCTAGTATTATTGTTGTTGTTGTTTTGTGTGACTGGGCAGCTTGGAGGAGGGAAAGCAACTCTATAATCAGAATTAGGCTACCAGCTAACTCTTTGGGGAAAGATTCCGTCGATTATTCATCCTGAAGGCTAAATGGAGCCTCCATATTCAGAGGCAGTATATCTCGGAATACCAGTTGATGGGCAGAGCAACAATTGCCTTCATTCCCCTGCTTGTGTGGACTTCCCAAAGGCATTTGTTGGAGGCAGGATCCTGACCCGGCTGGTCCTTGGCTCTGACCCAGTTCTCATCAGCCACGGTTGCTAAATAGAACCTGCAGATTCAGAGGCAGCGTACCTTGGAATACCAGTTGATGGTGGGAGCAAATATCTTGTCTTCATCCTCACCTTGAGGGTCTTCCCGGGGACCATCTGGTTGCCATAAACGTTTAAATAATGACGGTTCCAAGTTCACACCCACGCCGCACCTCTGTAGCACTTTCAATGTGCATTTAAAGCACATGGCTTCCTCCAAATAATCCTGGGGAACTGTAGTTTGCTGAGGGTGCCAAGGAGTGTAGCTCTGTGAGGGGCAAACTATAGTTCCCAGCACACTCTAGGCACCTGAACTCTCCCTATGCCACTTAATCCTTTCCACAGCCCAGTGCCAGATTAAACCCTGTGGAGGCCCCTAGGCAGTCGAAATCTTGGTGTGGGGCGTGGGGGTTGATGCTCTAGTGGGATAACAGTGAACTAAGAAAGCATGATTGTAATTTTCTTTCAATATCAAATCAATATTATTTTGTTCCGTCGTTGCGGGGCCCCTAAAAGGCATGGGACCCATAGACTGGTGCCTACTCTGCCTATTTGGCAATCTGGCACTGCCGCAGCCCCTCTCTCGGCCAGCTTTTTTGCCCCATCAGCCAACACCACTCCTTGGTTTGCAGTTTGGCTCAGAAGAAAAGCGCGCAAGGAGAGTAATTTCGGGGAATTAAGGTGCAGATGGGATCCTGCACTCCTCACTCCATGTCTAAAAAAAAAACCCAGGCCCCCACAACTTAGTTTCTACAGATAGGGAAGATCCTTTCTGCCACTGTTGTCATAGAGACACAAGGCCATAGCCTCCATGTTGCGGTGAGGACCGGCTTAAGGGAGAAGGTGTGACTAAAGAACAGCTTGTATTTAAATAACAGTTAACCTAAAATGTTTAAAGGTATTTAAAGGCTGCAATCCTATGTTACTAGGGCGTAATCTCCATTGAAATGAATGGGACCTACTTCTGAGTAGACATGGAAGGATTACCCTATAAACATTTTGCTACTTAGTGGAGGCTGGGGGATTCTCAGGCCCAGGGACCAAATGTGGCCCTCCAGGCCCCTCTATTTGGCCCTCAGAATGTTCCCCAAGTCATCTCCTCTTCTGCCTCACTGGTTTTGCTTTTCCTCCCCTGGGTGTTGAATGGAAGATTTAAAAAAGGTTGCGTGTATAAATTTACATTTGTTGCTCTGCCGGCTACAGCCATATGGCCCTCAGCAGGTTGCCAGAATGTAATGTGGCCCTCGGTTTGACAAAAATATTATCCACCCCTGTCTTAATGAGGGATCACATAGAACAGTGTTTTTCAACCACTGTTCCGCGGCACACTAGTGTGCCGCGAGATGTTGCCTGGTGTGCCGTGGGAAAAATTGAAAAATTACTTTATATATTGTCAATATAGGCACAGAGTTAATTTTTTTAACATTTTCTAATGGTGGTGTGCCTCGTGATTTTTTTCATGAAACAAGTGTGCCTTTGCCCAAAAAAGGTTGAAAAACACTGACATAGAATACTGTGTGCGTGGTTTCTCTTATATATCTCAGGTAAAAGGTCTAAAAACTTGCTATTTTAACTGAAAGCTGAAAATTCTTCGAGGAGGCCTAGAGAATCTCTGAGGGAGCCAGGACTCAGCCTTGTTTCTTTATGGCTACAACCCTGTGAAACCCTGAGAGAGAGCCTGAAGATTGTGCAGAAAGAAATAACATGGCAGACTTTCGGAACAACACTGAGGAAAGATATTGTGGTCTGGTGTTGTGCAAGCATACTGAGAAAACATGACTTCTGGGCCATGAGACAGCAGAAATGTGTGAGTTCTGAACAAAGAATTAATTCCATTGGTTCAATGCCAGGTGAAAAAAGGTTTTTTGAGCCATAATCTTACAGCAACGTGTGCCTCGTGCCTTTGTTGACATCTTTTCAGCACCAGGTAAAAGACTTATTCCCCAGGCTTTTGATAGATTACAATTATGATGTTTTGTTACTAGGGTGCTGCCAAAACTTCCCATGGCTGTTACAAGGTAATTTTTGTTTTGATGGTTTAGCGTATTTATATTTTTAATGCGTTGTTAGTTGCTTGAAGAACTTCAGGTAACCAGCGACTTAAAGGTAAAGGTACCCCTGACTGTTAGGTCCAGTCGCGGCTGACTCTGGGGTTGCACGCTCATCTCACTTATAGGCTGAGGGAGCCAGCGTTTGTCTGCAGACAGTTTCCGGGTCATGTGGCCAGCATGACTAAGCTGCTTCTGGCGAACCAGAGCAGCGTATAGAAACGCCGTTTTCCTTCCCACCGGAGCAGTACCTATTTATCTACTTGCACTTTGACATGCTTTCAAAATGCTAGGTGGGCAGGAGCTGGGACCAAACAACGGGAGCTCACCCCGTTGCGGGGATTCGAACCGCTGAACTTCTGATCAGCAAGCCCTAGGCTCTATGGTTTAGACCCACGTCCCTAACTAGATTATAAATAAATAATCTCTAGGGTTCTCACACAAGATACCAACTTTTCATTTAAAAGTGTTAATTTCTAGAAAATTGCAAAAGATTCTGGGTGCATTTCATCTGGGTGCATGCCATTTGTTATTATTGCTTTAGTTGAGATTTATACATTGGGGGGGTTGGCCTAGATGACCCTTGGGGTCCCTTCCACTCTACACTTCTATGATTCTTGGCATGGACATCACGTTTTCTTCAGAAAGTGCTTTCAGCCCAGTTCATTTGATTTGATGAAGGGTTGATAAATGAAAATGCATGCTACATAGTGACTTGCATTTATTGCTCAAGCTTATGACTGTCATCTTGCTAACTAGGTTGGAACGGTTGGAAGTGTTTCTTTCCTGAATCCTGGAATTATGGGACATTATACACATACAACTAGCAGGTGAGGCCTTGGTTGTGCTATCACCAGGGCTGCCCAGTTGGCAGAGGCCCGTGACAGGGCCTTTTAGACCTTAAAGATGGGTTAATCTGCCAGTTTTGTTCTGTCACATTTTTACTGTTTTCAGTTCTCCACATTTCCTTGTAAGTTTACAATTTTTTAAAGTCCACATGGAAATGCAAACGTTAGTGCTAATTTCTTCTCATATGTTCAATTTTTGGCAAAGGAATTTCCCGTAATACAATGTACTTTTGTACATTACTTATATGCATTTTTATGGACACTTTACTCCAGTATAAGCATTATTTTGTACACATTATTTGGCTGGAGAACTGCATTGCAATATTCAGTGAAGTGCAAACTTCAAAGGATGGCAGTTTGTGTTGTTTTGGAAAGCATGGATTTGGTATGTTTGCCTTAATTTAACTTCCCCCCAACTCCTAGCCACTCCAGAACAATGTCCTGTCCAAGCCCAGGTGACCAAGGGTGGATTAGAGGGAGCACATGTTATAAGGATTTATTGCCAACAAAGAAACTAAGTCATCTCAATTGACTGTTTTTTTTTAACTGTATTGTATCCTGCCCAGAGACTGGCAGATTAGAAATATACTAACTTGAATGAATGAAATAGCACCCTGCTTTTGCAATTCAATGGACTGTTGAGTCCAGCATTCTTGTCTCACAAAAGCCAACCAGATTCCTGTGGGAAACTAACAAAGAGGGCATGAGCATCACAGTGACATGCACTCTACATGGGTAAGCCCTTGGACCTGGTCCAGAAGCTCTAGCTGGTGAAGAACATGGAAGCCAGACTGCTGATGGAAGCACATGGCCAACACCTTTGTTGAAACATCTACACTGGCTATCCATCTACCCCTGAGCAAGGTTCAAGGTTTACAAAACCCTGAACAACTTAAGTACGTTAGGCACCACCTGAACACAAATATCCCAGCACAGACATCAAGATCATCTGCAGGAGCATCACTGATTGTTCTTTTGAGTTGATGAGGCTCATTTGGCAACACCAACCTTTCATTTCTTTGGCCCAGTCCTGTAGAATGCTTTTCCAATTAAGTGATACAGCAGGCATATTCCATATTCACTTTTAAATGTTTGCTGAAAACTTTTCCATACCATCAAGGCTATGCAGACAAAAAAAAAATTTTCTGTAATAGTTAGCTGATGGCCCATAATTTCACATCCTTATGTGGTTTTTATTGTGTGTATGCAATTACCGGTACCCCCAATAGTGGTTGCAAAACGAATCAATAATGAAGTCGACATTCCTGACACAAGAGTCCCGAAATAAAGACACAAGCTTTGGATAAGATTCTTCCTCATAAATTTATTGAAAATGTACCTATCACAACGTTTTTGTGCTTCTTCCTTTCCGTCAGGCAATGTAAACACGATACAGGAGCTCAAGCCTCTTATCCTTTGCAACAAAGCTCAGCAAAACCTTTCACAAGTTCTGAGTACTTGTCCGTAACCATTAAGTACCTACCCTCCAGCAATTCTTGCTGTGGAATATGCCTCAAAGAAGATCAAATCCAGAAGGAGAATATCTCAAAAGTGAAGCACTGGTGGCAGCTGGAAGGTGATTTCAGGATTTTTAGGTTAGTAAATCAGGAAACAAGTGAAATCTCCAAAGAGCATGGACATGGCAAATTAAGGTGTGTAATGAAAATCTGAGATGAATGAACATTGTAGGGGACTTACTAATAGGTCTTATAGTTCTGCAGTGAAGTAGCAGATGTTACTAGAAATTGCTTTCATCTCTTGAGTGGCTTTGGTACAAAGGCGACAAAGTTAATTAACTAATGATTAACAGTGTGCTACTTAATTAAAAGTCTGGATGTCACATCAAAAATATTTTCTTAAGGAAAGGAGAGCCAGAGGCTCAATAGTTACACGTAGTAGATGCAGTCAGGAGTTTGTAACTTTGGATTGCAGGTGGGGGATCACATGACTGAGTGCTGCTCTATACAAAATAAAAAATTACTCTGCATGTAGAAATCTACATGCTAGGTCCTAGTTCTAGCCTTCTCCCTGATATCTAGTTTTCTATATATAGGGTTTAAAATATATATATATGCATGAACATTAAAGCATGTAGTTTGAAGTCTAGATAGAGATTCACCATCAAATCTGCTGCATTTCAGAATTAAGCTAGAGGCTTCTGGGAACTTCACTGGGAATGGAGATGTCACTATAATAAAGCAGGCAAAAAAAGGTCATGCTACCATGGAAGAAAGCACAAAAGCATTATTTGCATAGACAAACAAGCAAGGACTCTATTGCAGAGTGTGGTCAGAAAAGTTGTTGCAACCCAATCCTATCTATGCTTATTGGGAAGTAAATCCCTCCGAGTTCAGTGGGGTTTACTTCCAAGAAAGCCCACATAAAATTTCAATCTTGGAGAAATTAAGATCATTTTTTGTTGCTTCCAAACTTTTCTCTGAAATAGCCACCCCTTCTTCACTTACTTTTTCATGGGGAGTTCACACAAAGCTGTTGCCATGTTGCTACATTCTGTGGCTTCTATGCTGTATTTACTGTTTTCAATATATATACCGGTATTACTAATAAAATAAAACCCTGTCCAAGTGTGCACAAGCAATGCATTTTAAGGGAAAATGTGCATTTAACCAGCGGTTGTGCAGGCACTGCCTGTCTTATTACATCCTGTTCAGCATAACTGGTGGATTAGTAATGAACTGTACCCCAATTGCTCCTCATTTAGCCAGGTACTGTTCTGTGGAGAGTGGCAGTGGTAGCTAACATAGCAAAGTGATCCCCTTGATATTAAAGTGCTATTATGCTATAAAATCACACACACAATAGGAGAAAACTATTAATTGAAGCTCACTCCTATAGAGAAGCTGATTAAAGGGGAAATTCATTACTAATTCCTGTTCACTGAACATGAAGCAGTAAGATGGGCTAAACCTGCGAGGAGCTTTTAATTAACACTGCAGAAGGCCTTTTGCTGAAAAGGGACTCCCTTATGACTAAACATTAGATGGCTCTTGACTATGGAGAAGGACATTGCTATACAATAATAGTGCTTATTAATTGCTATACTGGATCTCCTTTTAATTTCACTTCCAGCTAATTGCAGAAAAGCAATTCCTCTGAAAGGGCTCTAATGAGGAAGCCATGTCCGTACACTTTCATTTCCATCAGGATATGCAAAAATAGCACATTATTTGCTACTGTTGCATTCATTTACATCAGGAGTGGGGAATCTTGGGGGCTAGGGGCCAAATGTGACGATCTGGATTGCTTTGCCTGGTCCTCCGAATTCTGTGTGTCCACCCCCCCCCCCCAGGATACACCCACCTCATGTTCTTTTCCATCCCTCATTTAGTGCTTTTGTCTTGTTAGAATGTGTCCTTCAACTGTGATAATATGTGTCTTGCTTGCCTGGATGGAGAAATGTGTTGAGGTGTGCGTGTATGTATATAGCTGGATTTTGTGTGGCTGAAATGTAGTCTTCTGTACAACAGGTAAGTGTCACACCTGTTGCTACTCCCACTTTCACCTCTGGCTCTGCCCAGCACTGCCATGCAGACACCCAAAAGTTGCCATAAGGAAATGGAAGCCCTTGGTCTGAAAAGGTTTCCCACTCTTGATTTATATCTACTTTATTCTAAAGCCAATTGAGGAATATAAGGAGGTGTTAGTTCTTTTCTGCACTGTATACCTCCAAGGATTATTAGGCGACACCTGCCATCAAAGTTTTTTTGTTTTGTTTTTTTGGACAGCTTGACTTTTAACAGTATTCCAGTTTTAATGTAAAGGCTGAGAGTCAAGAAAGCCATCGTGTTAAATTGCACTAAGTGACTAAGACATGAAACCCCAGGATTCCATTTGTACCAGGTCCCTTTCTCAGGATAGATGAGTTATTACAATGAACAAAAACTACCACCTGGCAACAACATGTCATGAGCAGAATTTTGTTTCTCCTTCCAGTTCTTCAGTTTCTTTCCATTGTTCATTAAGAACTTGTCCAAACATACAGAAAGGCATATGTTACGGGTCCTCTCTCACAAGGCTGCATCTCCTCAAAATGAAATGTGGAATATAATTTGCCTGACTGATCAAAACATCACATCAAAATCTCCTTACTCTTCAAAGTCATGAAAGGAATATGAATCAGGCTGAAAGCTTCAGTTTGCAGGGAGACTTAACACAGCACTTTCAAATGTAAACACTGAGGTGGAACATTTCTGTAAGAGGACTGTTCCTCACAGACCTCTTGAATATTTGAATTGGCTCTTAAACCACAGAACAGGATGAGATTAGAGATAATCACCTCTCAGGGTTTTTCTTTTCAAAGAATTGTAAAAGCTTGAGCAGGAAAAAAACAAAATCAGCAGACTGCAGGAAACTGGGAAAGGTTCGCTCCATGTGGCATCAGACCAAGGAGTCTACCACCATCCTGACTCCATGATTAATAGGCAACAGTGGTTGTATGATAAAGAAAATATCACCCTTGGGTGTATTCCCTATTTACAGCTTCTTCCAAGTTTAAAGGAAGGAGGTTCCAGACTGCCTTCCTGCCCATCACCATAGAGTCAAGAACTGTGGGGATAGAGGGGCCATCTTCCCCAGTTCCTCACATCTATTATGTCCTAGACTGGAGGATCAAATCTTGAACCATTAACAAGCATGCATTTCTAACAAAAGAGACCCAAATGCAAAAATATCTGAATTCCTAATAGAGGGAGGCAGAGATAGAAGAGGGAAGTAAAACATGAAGCAACTTTCTATTGCGCCTACCATAAAAGTGAACGTCTGCTTTATTTCTTCCAAATGAAGAGACAGGCTTCCCTGGTTGGACTATTTGTACAAAATTATCAACAGCAACTGATATTGCATCTCTGAATGTCAGTAACAGTACATTTCACCGCTCCTGCTTCGTATTTCTGTTCCAACAGAGTTAGAAAAATCGTCATATGAAAAACACAATTATCAGTTAACACCACATAAAAAAACATTTTTTTTTAATTTCCTCCCACCCCCCGTGCACCTTGCACAAAAGAAGAGTCTTTTTAAAAAGCATCTATACTGATATGCGCGCGTGCGCACGCACGCACGCACGCACGCACGCACACACACACACACACACACGGAAACAGCCTTGGTTCAAGTTTCATTCCTCCATCATGGCCCAGGCCTCTTCTGCTTTCTGGTAGTACTGGTTGGCCAATCTCCCCTTCATGGCTTGCATAGCAGCTTCTGCAGCTTCAGTAAACAGCTCACCTAAGAAAAATGAATGGAGAATCACATGAAGGATGTCTCCAGTTAATAGATGGACGGATCTGTCAATTTAAGTCATCAATAATCTGTTTCCTGGAAGCGGTCTAGGTGGAGATCCCATTCTTACAGAGAAGCCATCGTTTGTTAACCATGCAAAACTGGTATGATAGGCTTTGGAAGGCTGTGCTTGTAGGCAAACTAACACAACATTGCTGAGTAGTCAGAGACAACTGTAGCCGAGATAAATTTTATGCTGAGTAGTTTCCATTTCTTTCATTAATTCCTCACCAGAAGACCCTCCTGTTCACTTTTCTTTTTGGAGAGGTATGTTATCCTCACTTTATCTCGATACTCTAGATTTTCTTTTCATTGGAACCTCTGGTTACGTACCGTCCTCCTTGTGAACGCTTCAGGTTACGAGCTCTGCTAACCTGGAAGCAGGTGCTCCCGGTAGCGAACTTTGCCCCAGGATGTGAGCGGAAGTCGCGCGCCAGTGGAGCGGGAGGCCCCATTAGCAAAAGGGTTAAGAACAGTTTCAGGTTAAGAACGGACCTCCGGAACGAATTAAGTTTGTAAGCAGAGGTACCACTGTATTTAGATATCATGCCACTAAATTTCTCCAAGGTTTAAAGAAGGTTGTTGTTAACTTAACTGTTGCAGCTGATCCTACACATTTGGCATTTATAAATGTATACTTTTCAAAGTGTGTAATGAGGATGTGTGGTACACCTGTGTATTCCTTTTCTCAATGTGATCTTTGGAATGTTTTGAGTCTTTATATCAGTTTGTTTGTTTTAATGTTCCTTCTGTACTATTATAAAATTATTATTTTTAAAGAAATCAGGATGATCACATGAAGGGCAGTTCCAAATAGGGATGCATGGATCTGCCAGTTTCGGGTTGTCTCTGTTTTTCATTTTTTCAATCCTAAGTTTACTTCTCCCTGTTTCCACGTCAGTTCATGATTTTAACAAAAATCCTCTTGAAATCTGAATTAATGCAAATTAATGCAAATGTCTGTTAACGTGTCAATGAATGCAATTTTGCCTAACACACACATTTTTACAAAACAAATACAAAAGCATTTTTGTATATTGTTTCCACTGAGATATGCATTTCTATGCAAATCCCCCCAAGTATATGCATGTTTGTACACATTCCTTCACTGGAGAACTGCACTGCAGAATTCAGAGAAGTGCAAATCTCGAACAATTGGATTCAAGGCAGCTTATAACGATTAAGACATGTACAGATAAAAAACAGAAAGCTAAAAAAGAAAAGAAGAAAGCCAGCACTGTACCTGATCTCTGTGGGTCCTTGTCTAGATGAAACCCTCCAGTCATCAACATCTCGGCTTCCCTTGCCAGGAGTAGATACCGGGGCTCATCCTGGGTCCCATCGTATTCCCCTCCTTCATCGTAATCTGTCATGTTCAATGCCGAATTGTACCAATGTACGGCTTCCTTCCAGTCCTGGCATCTGAGTAATTAAACAACAAATCAATCATGGAAAACTCCAAGGATAATTGAGGGGTGGGATATACATTTGGAGCTGCTTAAAGATTAGATCCTGCATCCTGCTGAGTCTTATTATTCGATCCGCCAAACTATGCAATAGGGGCAGCCAACCTGGCCACAGGAAAGTGCCCTAATTTCATGCAGGCTTTGGCCTATTTCATGTGGGTTAAAACGGAGATTGCACAGAGAGAGAGATGGAGGAAGGTGACAATAAGAGTGAGGGAAAAGAAGTGGTGGCCAAAAGGAGAACAAAGTGGCAGAATGAGAGAGTGAGAAAAGAAATGGCAGCATACATTTAAAGCGCTATGGTACCACTTTAAACTGTCAAGGCTTCTCCCAAAGAATGATGGGAGCTGTAGTTTGTTAAGGGTGCTGAGAGTTGTCAGGAGACCACTATTCCCCTTATAAAGCTACAATTCCTAAAGTAATTTAAGAATCAACACACACACACACACACACACACACACCTGCCACTTGTCAGAGACCCTTAACAAAATAGTACCTGTCAGGAGGAAGGTTCATGCCTGTATCAAACGCTCTAGCAACAAGGATCATGGAAGGACGGTCTCCTGCTTCTGAAGCTCTGCATAAATAATCAAACCCTTTGGTTCTATTTTCCTTGATGTCCTGTAAAAGCAAAAAGAGGATAACCATCAATTATCATAGTTCCCATATCTGCTTGTAGAAAAAGCAGAACTAGTGCAAAGAGATTTTTGTTTGGGATCTTAATCTACAGGAACATTGTGTGTTTCTTAATTGAAGATACGGAAGGGATGGGTGGTGGAGGGACAGAGTGGCAAACTGCAGGACCTGTAAGGCCAGGAGCCCATGAAGTTTCCCCCACCCTGGAGTGGTAGGAATGTGCAGAAGGCTCAGGGGAAAGCTCAACCAGTTTCTTACTCCTAGCTCCTCCCCACAAGCCCTCTTCCCGGCTCAACCCCCATCCCACCTCACCAAATGTCCTCTGTGCATACCAGAGAGAAATCAGAGTTGGGGTGTGTGTGTGTGTCTGTCTTACTGTACTGCGGCTGGGTTTCAGGTTGCCAGGAAGAGACGCTGCATTTGTGGAATGCTGAATGTGACAGCTAACGAGAGGAAGGATGTTGGCATCGTTCCCATTTGAGGGGACAGGGAGCCTTCCACACACAATGCAGAGCAAACTGCCTCCTGGGCAGCAAATCAGGGCTTAGCAACAGTATTTGTAAGATACATGGGCAGTGGCTCGGCCTGGGTCAGGCTTTGAAGCAATGTCCAGGGCCCATCTCAACAGAATGAGCACAAGGATCCCCTCAAAAATATTTTGAAATAAATGCACTACTATGCATTAGCATCTAAAGAGCCCCTCTCCTCTTTAGATCCTCTAAAATTACCTAAATGTGCCACAATATGTGCGTTTGTCTCGTTAACACTTCACATTTTAAGGTGTAGAGACAAATGTGATTCACAAGAGTTGGATGTGTCCCCAAAGGTCATCTGGTTCAATCCCCTGCTGATGCAGAAAATCTGCTGCTACAATATCCAAGTCTTGTTTCTGTGTTCATGCTGAAACATGCATCCAGAGGTGCAGGAACGGTCATGCAGGAGCCCTGTTTCCTCTCCAGGTTGTGGCAACTTTAAGCACTGCCTTGCTCACCTCTAGTGTGACCTCAGAGAGAATGTGATGGGGCAGCTGGGAGTACATGAGCCCTAAGCCAACAATGGCTTCCAGCTCTCCACAGTCAGCTGCATGCTCCAGGTGAAAAATGGCAGATTCCTCGTCCCACTCCTGGTCTTTCTCACAGAAACGGCCCGCTTCGTGATAACGAACCATGGCCAAGTGCACCTATGAGACAGAGAGACATCAAGGGAACGGGAGAAAAATCAGAAAGGAAGATGACTCAATCAAGAATAACCCGATGGGCTGCTCAGTTCCGCGAAACATTTTCAAGGAATTGTTTTGTGATTATGTACGTTATGTCTGCTCTTACATGGAATTGATAGTGGTCTCCCATCTAGGGGGCTGAAAACATCCACGCCATGTTTTGTGTTAGCAATGCCACCACACCAGAAGCACCTAGAACACTCACTGGGCATTGTCCTGTGAAACCCTTAAGCAACTTCTTAACCTTAAAAGCCAGCAAGCTAAATTCCTGGGAGTGGATTCACAGGAATATCTTAGTACTGCCTGGGGTAATATTTCCCCCCTCCCTCCTGTTCATGCTGGAGAAAAGAGTGATGTGTGGAGCGGGCTCCAAATGCATGCTCTATCTCATCTAACACCACCATGTATTTAGCTTGTCTCAGAGGAACACACATGCTGGCCAGAGGAAGGAACAGCACATTCTGAATGCTTTCGAAGTCACTTCTGCACTGCTACTGAGGCTGTACGGACAGACGCAACCTCATTGTTGTTGCTCTGCACAGCTCTCCTTGCTCCCCCTAAATGCAATCCTCAAAAGGCAGCAATATGGATGAGCAGCTGCCCATGGGTGCACCCTGAGCCTCCTCTAACGTAATATGAAGCGCTCCCCAAGGAAAAAATAAATCTCCTAACCATTTGCTGCCACTGAGGAAATATCAGCAGCTCAGCCCTGAGTATTAAGGCCAAACTAAACTTTTTTTTTATTTTACTTTACTAATTTTTAGCCTCACTGAGCAGCTTGGAAGACTGTGGCTCGAAGAGGGAGGTGTTTAATTCCTTTCTCTGATGCCCTTTCTCTAATCTAAATTGTTCTATCCATGGCAACATTAATAACTCCATAGTCACCCAGCAAGTTTAAATGCATTGTCAATGGAAAATTAAGTATTAATTGATGCACAGATGACGGGTTTATTCCTTTTTCTGGCCCCAGAACCAGGCTGGTCCTCTTTTACTTAAGGAGACAAGCAATTTACGTGAAAACCCTGCAGAGTGAGCCATTGGGCTCAGGTGATACTTGGTGCCTGCCGGATGCAAGAGACTGTGTGGTGATCAAACCTTCCCAAGGATGGACTTCCCAATTTTCTTCTCAAGCTCCAAGGCATTGAGTCTCTGCACTTCCACCGCCACACAGGAGGGTCTGTGAATGTGAACTCTGGAAGCGTTGTAGAGATTCCATTTCTCCACACTGACCTAAAACAGGGTGAATGCATCGTGACTTGAGTTTGAAACGTAAAAGAAAGAGAAGGAAGAAAAAGAAAAGGGGGGGGGGAGGAGAGAACGCGTGCTGCCCTATCTAAACAACAGTCCCGACTGAGAGATCCCTCTAGTGCCATGGGTTTTGATCAGCAAAGCTTTGTAGCTGGGCTTTTCAAAACAGAAATGTGCACGGCAGCAAAGGGATGAAAACAACATCAACACCTAACTCTCTGCCCGCAACCAGAATTTCTGGCAACTTTGGAGAACAGGCAGGTCACACCCATAAACTCCCGGTTTAATGCTGCACTACACAACCGGAGGCATGGAAAGTGTCCTTGGAAGCTTTCGCCACCAGTACCCAAGACATCTTTGTGGTTTTTCCTCTTTCTGAATTCATAATCCACACTTGCATTAAAGCTCTGCAAGGTTATGTACAAGGATAGTATCAACAAAAGAGCCATTAAAAAATATCAATAAATAATCATCTCAATTTATTTTTATTGTTGTCGTTTAGATTTGTCTACTGCCCTTCATCCACAGATCTCAGGGCAGTTCACAGCATTAAAAATATACTGATTGGTTAAAAGAAAAAATGTTGTAAATGCCTGTCTGCACACACACAAAAAAAGTTTTCAAAAGATGTCTAAAGGATGGGAGGGATGGTTCCTGCCAAACTTCACCGGCAGGGAGTTCTAGAATGCAGGGTTTGCCTCATTAAAGGCTCGGTCCCTAGTGAAAACCGGCTAAAACTCAGGTGGGTCAGGAATAGTGAGAAATAAATAATAGCCTTAAAACCACAGAAGCCTGAAAGGCAAGGAACCATTTCCAGGAAGAGATCCCAAGGGTCATCTAGTCCAAAACCCTGCAATTCAGGAAATGCATTATGTAGAAATTTGAAGGGGGGGGAGACACACCAAGGCACACGCTTAAGCCCTCTGATCAGCCTTCCCCAAACGTTCCCCTCTGGATGTTCTGGAATACAACTGCCACCATTGAAGGCCATGCTGCCTAGGGCTGGTGGAAGTTGCAGTCAAAAGCACCTGAAGGGAACCAGGTTGAGGAAAGCTGGAACAGAACAGTAACAATTGAAACTATCTCTCTTGAAATGCTGCAGATAGCAGGCAAAGGCAGGCTAGATAACAGCATGCTCTTCTCTTCAAGTCTCAGACTGCAGCTTGGCAATAACATGTGGCAATTTCAATGCGTCCATCTGTCCCCATCAGTCTAGATGCCTGGGAACTTCCGCCAATGAATTGCAAATGCCTATTTTCAGCCATTTTAAGTTGTTCATAATTCTTTTGGCAGTTAAAAACAAATGAATCTGTATTTTAATTAAGACTTCTCTTTTGCTAGCATCCTCTAGCTGCTTCTTACAGCTAGAAACAATACCTTTGTTTCAGAGAGATCTGCAGATAATGAGAACTCTTCAGCTAGGATTGCCATACATCAGGAAAATTCCTGACATGTCCTTGTTAGGGGGTGTATAAATGATGTCATGGGAGAATTTCGCAAATTGTCAGGGGAAACCCAGATGTATGGCAACGTGATGGAAAAAGAAGCAGCAACAGTTCCAGAAGCTTAAAATCACTATTTTGGGGGGAGGTTTTCCCAAAAAAACTAAACAACTTTGTGGGTGTCAGGAAATGTATACTTTTTTAAATATTGCAACCCTAAGCTTCAGCTAGCTTATCTTTCTTTTAGTTTAGAATGAGCTGGTAGGTTCTTTTTTTTTAAATTGCTGTTGAAAATCATGAGTAAGGATGAATGAATGCAGGCATCAAAAGAAGTTTCATTTGAATTAACAATAAAAATAGAAGGAAATATGGAATAAAAAGAGCAGTAAGTAATGAGATTTTTGCATACTCCAAGATCTGGAGCCTTTTGTAGAGAAACATTCAAACAGTGTGGACAACAACAGCAGAATAGAATGAAAACAAAACCAAACAGCGGGAAAAAAGTTAAAGCAAAGAACAGCATGGGACTGAAACATTCATGCAGAATCACCAGTTTGCTCTGGAGACTGGTTTTAGTGGTCACAGAGGATTTATTTACAACAGCATTTCTCTAATTAGGGAGGAAAAAGAATTAAAAAGTCAGGGTGAAATATTACTCCAAGAAAAGCTAAGTGCATTAATATGCATATGATATTTAAGGACCAAACCACAGCATAAAATGCCTGAAGACATTTTATATTTTACTTACCCTTGCAGAACTGCCCAAACTGTCTTCATCAGAATCATGTCTTCGGTTGCAATTGGAATGCCCCTACATTAAGGTTAAAAGAAAAGAAAGGTGCAGAATTTAACTTACATTTTGCTAAGAACCTTTGCAGCTTTAGGAAACAATTCCCTTTCCCAAGATTCTGGAGTGATGCATCCATTTCAATATGGAGTAAAGTTGAAATATTTCAAATAGTGAAGCAGAAAATGAGTAAAAATGGTGTTAGTTCTTATCAGTGCTTTTTTTCAAGGGTTACTCAAGGGTATGAAGTACTGGCAGCTCTTTTTGTTGTTAAAAAGTGGGTCACTTGCTGTAACAACTTCATGGTACCGACCTATTTTTCTAGGAAAAAAGCACCGGTTCTTATAACAATAGCTGGAAGAGACATGTGTCCCTTCCTACCTCACCTGGGGTGACTAGCAGTTGCCCATAGGTGAGCAGAGAAGTGCAGGTGAATCTGCCCCCTCCTTTTTGCCACACTCCTTCTGTCCTCTTTCCTCTGATGTTAAAGAGAGATGGACAGAGGAGACAGGCACCTGTCACAACATGGCATTTCTTTCATGCAGGCTGCATTCACACTATGCATTTAAACACACTTGACTTCCCACAAAGAATCCTGGGAACTTCAGTTTATCCTTTCCAGACCTACAAGTCACAGTGCCCTTAAATTACAGCTTGATACCCTCCCAGTTGCCTGCTGTGAGCTTCTGCTCACCATTCAAATCCACAGAATGAAAAACAAGCAGCAAATTATATATGGGTTATATAATACAAAACAGGATGAGGGGGCAAGGAGAAGGCTTATTCACTCTGGAGGGAAAAGGCATTACTTTTTCTCGGTGATCCATGTCTTCTTGTTCACTCCTCTTTTCGCTGGGGTATCCACTGTCACCTCCATTTTCGGAGTCCTACAGAGAAATAACAGGATACAACGCCCGTGCTTTCTCTGAACTCTCAATGTGCAAAGGCAGTACAAATACCCGGTACTCCTGCTTTATAAATTCAGCTATTTCCTTCCAGGACAGTCATATAGCAGCTTTGCACCTTGTTTTCTCAACACAACAAACCAGACACGAAAAGATTATTCCTAACTTGATCACAGAACTAGTGGCACAATGAAGGAAAATCAAGATGACTGGGGAAGTGTACACATGTGTAGAAACAGTAGGTAATAAAGATCCCTGCTTGTCTATACTATAGATTGCCAAGTCTATACTGAAATGAATGCCCACCAGAGGTATGATGTTTGCTCTAGAGCAGGGATGCAAGACGACATTGTTTTCCATTCCACACCGTATTTGTTACATGCAGCAGTTTCCGTTCCACCACGGGTCAGCCTCACTGTTTGTTGTGGCAAAATTATGTAACTTTCATAATTTATGTAATCATGTTATACCACCCCGTTCATTTCAGTGCAAAGGAAACCCAAAGCAAGGGAGGCATAATCAATTAATATCATTTGCTGGACTGAAAGCAACGGCAGCAGCAAACACCTATCATATTCACCGGATTGATTTCCTTTCTGGACGCAAGCTAAATATGCGCACACCAGCAATTTCCACTCCTTTTTCTGCTTTTTTCTGAAATACTTCCACATCCTTGTCCTTTCTGACTAGGAGAGTTTGTGGCATTTTACAATTGCATGGAACAAGAGTGAGGGTCTTACATTAGATTTGTTTTTATTAAGTTTTGAAACTGAAATCAGCCACAGAAAACTAAAATAAATAAATAAATACTTTTAGAAGTCTAAACACTGTATGGAGTAGAGTGTCTCTGCGCTCATATTTAAATTGAAACAGATAAAGCTTATACAGTCCCTCTGCATGGAATGTTGGGCTCAAACTGGACATGACAACCAACACTCATGTTTAAATACATGAGAACTGATGTGATCACATTGAAAAGGGGGTCACCACTGTGGGGCTTGTGGGTTCACATGTGTTCTCCGAGTTTGTCCTACCCCACTCCACCTCGCTGAATTTAGGATTATAATGATTATGTCTTGCCTCACCAGCTGTATTCTTCAGGAAGATATTGCTATCCCCCACCCCAACCTCCGGCAGTAAATTAGGATTGGGGGAGAGAAGCAAAGACACTTTTTCAAGCATAAATGGTGGTGGCTGGGGTGGGAGATGAGTCTGCATGTGTGTGCATGGTTGCAAGCATGAGTGCATGTTGGAAGCATGCAAATGATGCACTCAACAGTTTATCCAGTTTGCATGTGTGCCCACGGGCCCCAAAAGGATGGCACTCCCTGCCACAGAAAGAGTAGCTCTGGTTGGAAGAAAAGCACTCGGGTAGAGGGGCTGGGGGAACAAAATGAAAGGTGAGATGAGGATACTGCACTCCTCAGGTGCACGCCTCTTTGCTTTTGAAATCAGATTCCTATCTCACTCTTTCTGTGTTGCTGGGGCAGCTCTTAAGAACATCAGAGCAGCCCTGCTAGATCAGGTCAAAAGCCTATCTAGACCAGCATCCTGTTCTCATAGAGGCCCACAAGGTGCTTATGTGACGTTCCACACTTAAACACACACACACACACACAACTGCCACAATCACATCTACTTTGGCACTTACCCGTTGATTGTCAAGGCCATCATGAACCAAGTTATCCACTTCATTGAATACCGGCCAGTCTAGGGGGCAAAATGTTACGCATTACCTCAATGGCAATAGTCTTGATTCACAAAACACCTCAGGGCCAGAACCACTAGATCTAAAACAGGACCAAGGTACAACTGATTGGCAAGCTGCACTGTGCATCACCGATGGATAAGGGGATACGCACAAAGCCTGTTTAGGCTCAAATTAAACTCCCCACCAAAAGGAGCAGTCATTGGTGGTGGTGTTTTTTCATTCAGTGTTCCAATAAGGCTACCAGGGATCTGGTACGGTGGGTGGGGGAGATGTCAACCCCCAAAGCCACATGGAGGGCAGCCATCCTTTTCTCCATACACTTCCTCTGCACTTTAAAAATAAATTATATACCACCATTTGTCAAAAGACCACAGAGCAGGGCCCATTCACACTTCTGCTTGTCCCATGCCTAGAAAGCACAGAGCTGGGCGGTTCTGACTTTGCCCCGCTGCTCGCCCTCAGAAAACCAACTATTTTCTGTGGAAAACCTGATTGCTGTTTATTCCGATTCAGCACTAAATTGTGGGTTTTTGCAGGGAAAAGCAGCAGGGCAAACTGAAGTGTGGAAGAGCCTGCAGTTTACAACATAGAACACAAATGTCAATGCTATCTGCACAAGACAAAAACAAAAAGTTACATAAATACAATTAGAACAGTAGGAAATACATAATAAAGTAAAAAGTAAAAAGTAAAGTAAGAGAAAATCAGCAGCAGGGTGTCTAAAAAAAGATTCCTGCACTGCAGGCTTGGACTAGATGGCCCTTGTGGTCCCTTCAAACTCTACAGTTCTATGATTCTATGGAATACAGAACCTTCCCTTTATTTAAGACATACACCGACCGGCTTCCTGGGAGCATTATAAAAGATTGTTTTACCATATGAATACACTGAAGTTACCAACTGCTCCAAGCAGCTGTAAAAAATTTTAAAAATAAAGGAGGCACAGCTTCTAAGTATATCAGTTGTGTTTCTGCAACCCATGCATGTATCGGTTCATAGAATATAGAGGGGAAATCCACCTGCGTTTGTTCTGATCCGTGCATGGTCTGGGGGTGGCCAAAATGGGCAGGCCCATCCCTAAATGCAGAGTGAGCCAGAATCCTCCAACAACCCTATGCACCACTTACGAAGATGTTCAGTTTTGTGGCTGTGGGGTGTCGCTGATGAAGGTGAAGACGGCAACGAGTCGAATGCCACATCACTCATGCTCTCATCTCCAGAGTTTTCGGACAAACGGAAAAGCAGAGGAGGCCGGCTGCCAGAGACGGTTCTAACACGGCTGCTGCCACATTTTTCTTCTGTGCCTCGCAGAACGGTCTGAGCATTTTCCTTGGCAAAACAAAACAAAACTCCACATGAAGTGCCTCAGATATCAGGTTCCCGTTTTCTCTTCGCAACATTTGAAGAGACAAACCACAATCCAGTGACACGTTCCAGGCATGGCGGGCCCGATGCAGCCTTTTCCAATCTGGTGCCCTCTGGGTATTGTGGACAACCACTCCCATCAGCCCCAGTCAGTATGGGAAATGTTGCTGTTATGCAGCCATAAAGAGCTGCCCTGTCTTTACCAACCATTTCAAGGGAAGATGTAGACTGGGGACAATGAAGGAAAACATCTGAAACAGACCCAGGGCCCAAACTAGACTCGATGCGTCATATCCGCACAATACACTTAAAACACATGGCTTGCCCCAAAGAATCCTGGGAACTGTAGTTCCTTCCCCACAGAGCTAGGATTCCCAGCACCTTCAACAAACCACAGTGTTTGGGATTATTTTGGGAGAGCCACATACGATGTGGGTGTGTCCTTATTTATGCAATTAGAAATTGTGAGAATGGGTTAAAAAATAGCAAATAGCAAGTTCTGTGCCTGGAGTAAGAGGAATTTTACCCCTTAAGGACAAAGGGGTAAAATTGTCCCAATCTCAATTGGATGCTATATGCTTTGGGAAGAAAGACCCCACTGGTGGAAATAAGAGCTTTCCTTCCAATGCGAATAGCAGATCCAGGACCATGGGGGGGGGGCAAGAAAACTGCTTCTTGAATAACCAGAGGCATCTTTTTAATTAATACGCTCCATTTCCAGCTCAAATGGAACAGCAGTGATTAGATGCTGCTTAGCTGTCTAGATCTAGAAGCAGACCTGGATATGATAGCAAAATGGGTCACAGTTTAGTGGTACAAAAGGGAGCACTTACAAGCAATTTATTACTTCGAAATAAGGCATCTTTCTCTTTGGTGGAGAGGTCAAAAGGTGTCAGTCCCATGCTTTTGCAAATCTTGTTGCAGGAATGAGAATGAAAAAACAAGGCCATCCCTCGCACACCTGAGGGTATCAAAAGAAGAATTTCAGCATGTGAAGTTCTAAATCCTCCCCCTGAAATTGTGCAGAAACAGGCACCTCTCACTGTTGTCAAAACACCTTGGGACTTCAAAATGTTGCACATGAATAATGGCATGTTTAAACGGGGTTATGGAATTTTATTTCAAGGGAAATAAGCCACAAGGAGCCACATTATTAGGGCTCCTTGACCAATGGCTGCAACGTAAGGGGCAGTTTGCTTCAGCATCGGCCCCAAAGCCCGTCAGCACTTGGGGATTGGACTAGATGATGCTCAGGGTCCCTTCCAAATCTACAATTCCATGATTCTATGAACCACTTCACTAACGAACTACCAAGGCTACAAAAACGACAGGCCAGGTTTTACCTAGGTTGCCATCGCCAAAGTCTGTGCCACTCTCTGTGTGGATCTGAGGGTCTGTGTAAAGATCTCCGACTCCTTGGATGTCAACGACAATCAGCTGGTGTCCCGAGCGTTCGAATGTGAAATGGCTAAAAGCCTGCAGGAAATTGTAAGCTTAGCAACATAGGAAGCTGCCTTATACCTAGTCAGACCAATTTAGTTCAGCATTGTCTACCCCAGCTGTTCCCAAAGTTCCTGCTTCCTCCCCCCCCCCAACCACTTGAGAATTGCGGAGGTTCTTGACAGACCACTTACTGATTTTTCTGCCTGTCTGCAACAATTGCAATGCTCTGTGCTAGATGCCATATGATTTGTAATTGCATTTTCATTGCTTCGTTTATTTCTCATGCATTGCATTTTACTGTGTTTCAATTTGGATTCTGCAGATTGCAAATTGAAATACAGTAAGATACAATACAGGAGACAGAAGAAGCAATAAAAATGCAATTGGAAGCTAATAGGAATATTTCAAGGGATATCCACTGTCTCCCGTCTTCAGCCACAAATTCACGGACATGCTGTGAACCACCTGAATGATGCTTGTCTGTGGACCTCAGTTTGGGAACACCTAATCTATGCTGAATAGAGTGGCTTTGCAGGAATTCAGGTAAGCGTCTCTCCCAGTGCTATTGGGAGACGCTGGGTGACTGAACCATGCAGAGCAGGTGCTCTACCACTGAGCTACAGCTCTTGCTCCAAATAAATATAGAACTAGAAGGGGAATCTTCCACCTAGGAAGCTGTATGCACAAGCCAGCAACCTACAGAGGCTCGACCACCCAAAAATGAGAGGCCACAGCACAATGGGGAAAAAAACAGGCTCACCCCTTGGATTAGGAGCTGCTGCACACTAACTGCTTCCCAAACAAAGGCTTGGCCACACAGTTTCCAACTTTTCAGAAGCTACCTAGGTACGAGTATAACATCTGGACCAGCTCCAAGACAACTTCAGGCAGAAGGCAGACTTGGAGCTCCTGCCTTCATTAAGCAGATACCAAGGTATTCCCATTTTCCTAACTAAAAAGTAATGGAATCTTGAAAGCTAGAACCATAAAAGCTTAAGGGTTATTAGATTGGCAAGCTAGAATAACTCAGCATAAAAGCATTACAAGGGCGGCAGTCAGGGTCGTCTTAAAGGGATCGGCCGCCGTGGCGCAACGACCCCTCGGCGCCCCCGGTGTGCCGCCTCTCCGCCCGCCTCCCTCCCACGCTGGCCGGCACTCTGGGGGGTGGGCAAGCGGGGGATGAGGGGTGTAGCGCTGGAGCGGCGCTTTGCGCGCCCTTCCCAGCGCTCCAGCTGGGGCTCCGGAGGGCAGCCGGCTTGCAGCCCGCCCACCTGCCCGTGGGCAGGTTGAGGAGGGGGCGCCTGGTATGCTGGCGGGCTCGCGGGGGCGCCCCTGGGGGGCCTGGCGCCCTGGCGCACCGCACCACCCAGCATCTATGACGAGATGGCCCTGGCGGCAGTATCACAGAGCCCCATGTAACAGGCATATCAAGCATCAGGGAGTGTTCATGTAGATAGTCTCCAATTCAGAGACAGGAAGTCAAAGCAGGGATAGCCATAAAAGTGTGAGCGCCATCTACACTGCAGTACCAGCTTGCCAGGTCACTCAGTGAGGTGACCTCAATGGGGCCAATCCCTCTCCTCTGGTCCCCGTAAAGCCCTTATCTCAGAGCCTGGTCCTCAGTCCAAGCGACATTGGTCTTCTTTTTTGAGGACACAGCCTAAGCTGCTGCTTGACTTTTCCAATCGCTGCCTCAAATCTTGACCCCCTGCCTGGACACTTGGGGCCAGGCATCTGCTTCTGGACTGCTTCTGCTGACAGCCAGCTCAGGCCGAAAAGGCCCACAGCTAGCCCACTAAAACTAATCCAGTTACCAAGAAAGTCTCACCTGCGGGGTGAGGCGGATGTTGTCGTCTCGCACAAATCCTGAGTTTGAGTTGTACTTGATGTATTTGCCCTCGATGTAATGTTCCAGGTGGAACAGAGGCTTGCCAGCTCTGTCCTTCATTTCAATGATACAGGTCTGGACTATGTCCACCTGAGGAAGGAAGCAAGGAAGTTTTGAAGAAACTGTGAGGCCCCCCCCCCAATTCACGTCAAAGGATAAACTCTGGCCAAAAAAGGAGGCTATAAAGGAACACGGGCTGCAGCATACACACCATATTTCCAAAGTATATTCAAAGCACACTCCCCCAAAAGCATTGTAGGAACTGAAGTTTGTTGTGGGTGTTGGGAACTGTAGTTCTGTGAGGGGTAAACTTGTTGTTATTATTGTAATATATTTATTTATACCCTGCCTTTTCCCCTGTCGGGAATTACAGTTCCCAGGATAAACGTATGCAGGTAAATGCTGAGGAGCCGTTTCCTGAAATCAGTCTAGAATTGCTGATATGCTTTATGGCATTTGGGCAGAAGGGTGTGACACACAGCTAAGTGACTTCACTTGAAAACAATTCAAGTTTCTATTTAAAGAACAGAGGAAATTGCAGCCAGTTATAAATTACTCCTTGTGCCCAATCCATCAGGAACGTTGCCCGTGTTACACACTCCACTGTGGAAGACAATCACAGCAAGTTCCACTGAAATGGTCATGGATTTAGTCGTCGTAATTAACCAGCATTAACATTAATGGGGTTTGCATGGCTAAGTTGCTTCAGAAACTCAATGAACTGACTTGGAACAAGGTACCTGCTTGGGGGGCTTGTGCCGGTTATACTCTTCTCCCCACAGCTTGGCCTCCATTTGGAGTCGCACGTCCTCAAAGTAGACATCCCTGTTGACGGTTTCTATGTATCTCTTGGCAACGTAGTTAAAGGCACCTTTCCAGTTATGAGTGTGTAAAAAATTCGATAACTTCTTCCTGCAAGACCAAAGACCAAGAGAGAACAAGGAATAGAATTATTATTTTTTAACTTAATGCTCTTTGAAAACATGATAGCTTGGGAGCCAGGATAATTTCTGCAATAAGGTGACATTCTTATATTTCTTATATTTCTTTTTTTAAAAAAAACAGATTTTATTATTTTCTGCATTAAACAACATATTTCTTATATTTCTTGCCTGTAGGGCAAGAATGGGAAATCTCAGATTTAGGGCCAAATGTGGGCCCCCACATCTCTCTCTCTCTCTCTCTCTCTCTCTCTCTCTCTCTCTGGCCCTGATTGTTTTCTTTTCATTGCTTTTAGGCTCAATCTCCCATCCTGCAAAAAAAGAATATTTGTAAGCAGAGATACACTTACGTTCTGAAGCATTCCCGCATTGCTCCACGGCCAAAAGGCTGAAAACCAATATAAATATGATCAATCATTACTCATCCGAAGGTTATTTGTATTTGAAAAATTCTACCTGTACTTCCCCCCCTCCCCAGCAACTGAAATAAAATCCTACGAGCTGCAGGCATCCTTTTGAGAATGCAGAGAACTGTCACAACAGCTAAAGCATCCGTACTGGAAATACACTCTCCAAAGTCCATGTATTCCTTACATGTGTATTCAAATATTTATATCCTGATTCCCGCCCTTCTAATGCACTCATATTACTCAGGAGCAGCCATTTGCAACAGTTAAGAACAGCCCAGTCCATAATGAAAGATCAATATAAAAATCAAACGATGTGAAAACAGGCTCATCAAGCAAAACAAAACAAAAAACCCTGAACTAGGTTACTTTACTGTATTTTAAATTTACTGGGAGGGCAAGAAAGAGCTAAAGTGGGAGTTAATGGCCTCTTTCCACAGCATTCTGTAATATGTAGACAGCGCCTTTTAAGCGTGAGCTAAGCCCTAAAAGTAGTACACTTATTCTTTATTGTAGCTCACAAGCAGAAGCTTTGTAATTGCTTTGGAGGTTGAGCTGCAGGCTAGAATTGGTGGGAAGGAAGCAGTGAGTGTCCCCCATCCAATTCTTCGCAGCAAGTATCCCCTTCAAGATGCGATTAATTCCCAGATGTTATTAATTCACTTTCACCCTTAACTGGGCTCTGAGATGGGAAGGTGATCTGAGATGAAAAATCATGGGAAGGCATTTATTTGCATGAGAATATTAGCCGGTGTGGGAAGGGTTAAGCATCCCAGTCAAAACAGGTAATATGCAGATTTGCTCCAAGCAATGAAGGTCCAGAGGGAACTTGCAGGCCAAGTACTGAGACTAGGAAATAAGACTTGGCAGGTGAGAGATAGGAGACTACTGCCCTCCCAGGCCAAAAAGGGGGAAACTCCCTGTTGCATATAAATGTGTATATCAATACCCAGGGTTAATGTTTTCTGTGGGAAAGTATTTTCAGAATGGAGCAGCCTGAAGCAACAACAGGCCCAGTACAAACTCCCATTTATTTATTTATTAGATTTATTCCACACTTTTCCTCCAAGGAGCTCAAAGCAGTGTACACATTTCTCCTCCTTCCCATGTTATCCTCACAACAACAACAACCCTGTAAGGTAGGTTAGGCTAAGAGATAGTGACTGGCCCACGCTCCATATGGCCAAGAGGGAATTCGAACCTGGGTCTCCCTGATCCTAGTCCAACACTCTAACCATTACACAACACTGTGGCGGTTAAATGGCTAGAAAAGGAACAGGGGAGACTCAGGTGCGTGTCTTCACTCAGCCATAATGCTCACCAGGTAACCTTGGGCCAATCACTAACTCATAGCCTAATCTAACTTTGCAGGTCTGTTTTGAGGATAAAGAAGGGGGCTAATAGATATCCTGGAGGAAGAGCAGGACTTTTAAAATGCCATAAATAAATAAACTCGCCAACAATCCCCCCCCTGTCGTGGGGCTGCCTCCATTAAGGCAGGTGGGACTTGGACCGGAAGCCAAGGATTTGCAAAGTCCTCACCTGTGAAGCCATTTTGATCAGAACCTCATCCTTGACCCACTCTCCAGTAACAGCATTGTATCTGCCAAGTAAGAAACAACATGGGTTTGATAGTTAAAAATCACCAAGGAAGAAAAAGAAACTATTATTTGTTTTAACCACACTGCCAGGCTTTAAATGGGGAGGGTCTCCTTTTCACTTTTGAATTTCCCACAGTGTCCCAGTGTGATGCTACATCTGGAGCATTGTGGGAAATTAAGAAAACAAGAAGAGCCCTCATGGCTCAGATTGACGGCTGACAGAACCCAGTACCCCACTTTCTAGTGTCCAACCGGACACTTCTTTGGAAACCCACAGATAGTGGAAGAGAAACGTCCCTGCTGTTGTCTCATGTCTCCCAAACAAAGCTGACTGGAAGGTCTGGGAGAGAGAGAGAAATCATAAAGACATGAGTCAGTAGTGGGTTAGCCTAGAGGCTGGAGTCCTTGCAATTCCCTGAGAGTGCTGTCTGCTGGCGACTGGCATGCTAGTGTGAATAAGCAGAGAGCAGTACAGAAAAAAGAGGAACAAATGAAAATGGGATTAAGTATACAAGGGGCAAATAATTCAGACATGCCCTTAAGCACAGCCACACGCCACTGTTTTAAGGGCAGGAGTAGCCATTTTTCCTTGGCAGGCTGCCTAGCAAAATTGCTATTTCACTTTCTACCAAGTCATTTAGCCTATTGGGATATTATCTGTGTACCCCACCCAAGGGAGTTATGCGTGTTTACATATTAATATATACATATATACTTTGGAAGACAACCTTCTGGTGGTAGGGGTCAAAGTAGAAGTAATAATGAATCGTTCGCTGTTTGTTTATTACGATACACTTACGCTATATTTCAGGACAAAAAACAAGCCCTTTCCAAGGAGCCTCACAGAAACAACATTAAGCAATTTAAACACACACACACACACACACACACATACACACTATTAAAAATGAAAAACATCAGTTTTTAAAAAGTGTCAGAGAAATATTTGTGATCATCATTTGAGGCCCTTCTCCATGTTCCCCCTTCAAAGGAGATTTATAGGGTGGCAACACAAGAACAGGCTTTTCAATGGTGGCTTCCTGCTTGTGGAGACTGCAGGAAAAACACAGTACAGTATTTGTGGCCTCTTTGGTTGGAACAGGATAAATAGACGTGTTTGTTATATTTTTGTTGATTCTGTTTATTATAATTGGTTTTAGTATTCCTGTTGTGTTTGTAAATCACTCTGACTCATCTTTATGAGTAAATCAGCTAATAAATATATATAACAACTCTGAAGGGTAGAATGCAATTTGGGTTTCCTCTCAGTGAAATAAATTCAACGGACAGGAGAAAACCATATATGGCTACAAACCACTGCCCACTTTCAACACCCTTAATCACTGTTCGGCTGAACAAGAAACAAATATTTTAGGAGCGCCCCCCAACCGTGAAGGGCAGAACAACATCCTTGCTTTAGTTGTGTGATTGTTTTCACTGCAGGTTTTCTTTTATCAAGAATGGTCGCTTCACATTCAGCTGAAACAGCAATGTTGCCAGAGAAAAGATAGCCATCAGCTGCATATTTTTGGCACCAGCTAGGGAGAAATGCTGTCTCTTTTTGTCCTTAAAACTTCTGCAGAGCCACATGTGACTGTGCATAAGGGTTTTTGGGGGGGGGGGGGGCGGGGAGCACTGCACCATACTTGAAATAGTTTTTTCTTTCCCTTGTATGTACAAGAATGTGGATTATTTTTTTCCTTTAAAGGAGCAGCACAGCAAACACCACCAAACATGCTGAGACCAGGCCTCTGTGAGCACATTTAAAGCACATTCCCACCCACTTAATAATCCTGGAAACTCTGGTTTGTTAAGGGAGCTGAGAATTGTAGCTCTGTGAAGGGTAAAAACTACAGTTTCTAGGATTCAGGTGTGGGTGTGTGCGCTTTAAATTAGCTTTTAAATGTATGGTGTGGAGGCAGCCACAATCTGGCTTATGTGCAACTCTGTACATGGGGATTCACATGTTGCTTATCACTACATGCTGTGCAACACACATGAAGCGCATGTGAAATTGGAGAAACTGGTCTATGTTATTAGTTTGTGAATTATTAATTTCATGTGAGTCTCAAGGAGATGTATGAACATACCACAAATTTATTATTATTAACATTTATATACCACCCTATGCCCACAGGTCTCAGGGAGGTTCACAGGATAAAATCACACTATACAAACACAAAATATATAATCAAAATACAAACAAGAACAACCCAATAACCCTCATTCCCCCCAATAATCAGAGAGGGAAAACAGAATTTAAAACACACGTGCACATATTTGTAATGAAACATATAAAAATAAGCACCCGTCAGGTACCGTCAAGGAGTAATTAAAATATCAATTTAACTGTCTTTCAAATCAAAACATTGCCTCCCAATTGCAACCATTCATAGAAGCTCCCTGATCCTGTGGAGGCCTCCATGAAGGGGCACTGGGAGGCAATTTTCAATTATTCCCCCTTCCTTCCGCAGCCCTTGCCCCCATCCTCAAATGTGATCCAAGGGTCGGGGAAACTCTCAGGACAGCATTTGGTGGGGGCAGAAAGTAGTTTAAAATACAGTATGAAACAATGGAAGTTTGAAAAACAATACAGAATTAAACACCTAAAGTAGATACTTTTTCATCCAGCTGGAAGACCTTGTCGAAACAAAAGTGTTTTCATGTGTTGTATGGAGGAATTACAAATTTCCATATAGCTCCATGACTGGTTTTCCCCGAGGTTTTTGTTTATAATGGAAAGGGGGAAGGGGGTTTCAGATTAAGCGAAGGACTGACTTGAACTGGGAAGAAGGGTGTGTCCAACACTTTCCTTAAAAGTCGCGCAGGAGACCCATTTATCAGCCAATGTATTACAAATACTATTTGTCTTTTTCTACACAGACTGCGATTCAAGATCTTTTTAATAGGAAAAGAGAGCTATAATAACTGAAATGTGTTGGGCAACCATCTATTTCCGACAGTTTTATTCCACCTTTCCTCATGTAATCGTGCCATAAAATGCTTAGTTGCACTCATTTCACACCCAGAGAATGCACACTTCAGATGTGCATTAGGTACAGTATGTTCCTTGTCTGCCCAGCAGGAACGCACACAAGTCAGAGGTCAGCTCTGCTCTGAGCACGCTTGCACTGGTCCTTTTTTAAAAGGTTTACATTCTGGCTGTGCGTAGCAGAGGAGCACGCACAACCAAGAGAAAGCAAACACTATTTTAAGAATGGCAGAGCGCGTTACCAAGAGGCCCAACTATTTATAGCTTTGCATAAAAACATGTTGGAAGGATTTTCCTCCTTATGAAGATTTAATTCCTAAAACAACAGCAACGAGCTCACAATTGTAGCTTAGGACAAAGAAGAAAAAGATAAGATTTGGAGAATCAAAAATCAGGATACGTGCAAGACATGTTTACAAGGGGTGAGGCAGGGGGCAGTAATGGACAAGTCACACGGACTCTGGATAACCAGCTTAACTCCGGTTCAGATAAAGGCTGCCTAATTTGTTGGTAGGCACTGTATTTATTTTAAAAACCTGCAATGGAAGTTAATAATAAAATGTGAAATAGAACAGAACACCCGCAAGCAAGAACCTATCAGGGCATACAGACAAGAGTCATAAATACAACAACTAATTAAAAGGAGTAATGTGGTTATTGCCCATTTTGTTTAACCTATTTGCACATCAATCAGCAGCAAGCCTCCTCACATCTTCCTGATCACATATTTTTCCTTCTTGGGTGCCACTAAAAAGTCCATACTCAGGGGGAGAGAGATATTAATATTTGCCTCTGCCTCAAGATGCTTCCGTTTGTTTTCACGTGGATTATTTTGAAAAAGAAACAAGCCCCTTTGACACATAGCCCTGCCCTGCCAGTGCCGGCTTAGCCGTTGGGCAGGGTGAGGTCACTGCCTCAGGCTGCACGCCTGCAGGTCTCCCGACTGGCCTGCCACCTCTGCCATCAGCAGAGGAGTGCTGCCGCAATCGGCACCAATTCTGGGCAACATTGTGCCCATTTGGGGCGAGATCTTGTCCGAAATAGCACAAGATTTTGTAGAGCACCCAAATTTTTTTTTTAAAAAAAAATCTTGTGTGATTTGGGGCAAGATCTTGCCCAAAATAGGCAAGATCTTGTATGAAATCTGTGCCACCATTGGTGGATGTAGTAGGGCACGTAACGGCAGCAGGAGCAGGTAGGTAGTGGCAGGAACAGCGGCTGTTTCACCTTAAGCAGCAAAATAGGACATGGTGCCCCTGTCCCACACCCCAAAGCTTAGAGGGCACACATGCAACATCAGTACTGGAAGCAGAAGTGCCTACAAACCTGTAACGTGTTGCGTTTTCCGTTTCAATGTCCTCCAGATGAAATTCCGCCCATGGGTCAGGCATGTGCTTGGCTTTCTCAATGGCATGCTTCCAGGCTTGCTGCAGAAGTTGGAAAGTGTTGAGTTATTCACAAAGGGCCATCAGAGATAATGCACAATCATTGATCTCCCATCGTACATCTGGACCTCAATCTTGCAAAGAGAAGCACACAGGGAGAGCCCTGAAAACGGTGGAGGATATAGGATATCCGTCTGCGGACACAAGTCTCATGGGCCTGCCTCTGCATTTGGACCTGTTTTGGAAAAACCACACCTGCCTGCACTACTCTGACATCACATCATATATATATGACACCAAGGAGGGGGGAGGTAAATATGTATAAGGATTTACTGGTTCAGGCCAATGGTCCTCTGTTGGAAGCATTTTGCTTTTAAAATTTTCTTTTTAAAAAACATTTTATGATTTTCAATTTTATACATTTCAATAATTTTACAGTAGTCATTTCAACATTTCAAAACTTGACTTCCTTGCCCCTCTTTCTGTGGTTCCTTAAATTTATTTTTAATATTTCCTGCCTATCCAAATTAACTTAATTTGCTCATTTATTATGGTACCTCGGAAGTCGAATGGAATCCGTTCCGGAAGTCCGCTCGACTTCCAAAACGTTCGAAATCCAAAGCGCGGCTTCCGATCGGCTGCAGGAAGCTCCTGCAGCCAATCAGAAGCTGCGGAAACCGCGCTGGCCATTCGAGTTCCAAAGAAGGTTCGCAAACCGGAACACCTGGGCACCAAAACGTTCGACTCACAAGGCGTTTGGGATCCAAGGTACGACTGTATATTTAAAGCTTTTTAAATTTTCAAGTGTCAAAAATACATGCAACTATGGAGCATCCTGCATACGTAGTCTGGGATCAACATTTTCTTTTAATGAATATTTTTTATTCAAACCCCAATCTGCCATGTAGCTTTACTGTGGCGATTTGGGGCCATTCACTGCTTCTCGGCCTAACCTACCTCACAGGGTTGTTGTGGGGATTAGATGAGGGGAAGGAAAACTATGTGCACCGCCATGAGTGGAAACGGTGTGATATGAATGCGGTACGTAAAGAAATAAACTGCACGTTTTGCAGTATCTTTGCTCAAAAGTTCATAGCTATATACAGTGCTCCCACCCACCGGTACTCACCATGTAGTTGTTACAGTAAGTGCCACACTTTTTAACAAAAGAAAGGGAAAAAGGGGTTCCGGTACTGCATACCCTTGAGCAGTGCCAGATTTACGTATAAGCTAAATAAGCTATAGCTTAGGGCCCCACTCTCTTGGGGGGCCCAAAATTTTTTAAAGGGGGGGAACTGGATGTACATTTCCAAAATATAAGATAAAAAACAAACAAAATAAAACCTACATAAAGTTAGAGCTTATTAATTACTTCACTATTAATATACTTCTTAATTGTATTTCAGTTCAACTTTGATAAAATACCTATTTTGTTATGTGCAAATGGCTTTAAAAGACATCTGAAGGCAGCCATGTTTAGGGAAGTTTTTAATATTTAATGCTGTATTGTTTTTAACACTCTGGAGCCGCCCAGAGTCGCTGAGGAAACTCAGCTAGATGGGCGGGATATAAATAATAAATTATTATCATTATTATTATTATTAAGATTACCATATAGCATATATTCAACACAAAAAATAGCGACAGTTTGTTGTTGAAAAAGGACAGCTGGACATATAGTAGCTTAGGGACTCATCAAACCTAAATCTGGCCCTGTCTCTGAGTACCCCCGGGGGGAAAAGCACTGGCAAAACAATGAATGATAATCAACACAAGAGCCAAGACTGAACTTGTGTTTTTCTTTTAATGCAAAGTTATTTTCTTTTACAACAAAATATTTTGGGAGTACGTCCCTGTCTCAGCTGGCGGGAGCCCCTTGACCGCTAATCTCAGCGAGATGCATCCTTTCTTTGGATCTGCTCATACATTCCTATTCTTATTTTTTAACGTCCCAGTAATATAGCCAAACTCAAACATGCTCTTGAAGAAAAAGTAAGGGGGGGGGGAGAACACAAAACAAGCTACATATAATCAAAATGAGATGCAAAAGCCGCTTGAAAATGAACCAAAAATCCCAGCTCACCACATGAAGCAAAACACATGTTAGTATGTAAAGGATGTAGATGAATATTACAACTCCAGACAAATGGCTGTTTCATTTTCCAAGACACTCAGCCCAATCCTGCGCACAAAATGTGCGTATTAGTGAAAATGCTTATGTGAGGGGAAACTGCATACAAAACTGTGTTTATTAAGAGAAGTGTGCATAAAACTGCATATGATTTTTTCTGGAAATGGTGGGATTTGGGTTTTAAACCACTTGCCCACCTCAAACAAGAAATTTATTTTAAAATGTTACCGCATTCATTTTTGACCTACCCGGCTATGGTCAACGGCAGAGCCATGCTTAGAATGCTGCTGAGTGCCATTCTAAAGGACATACATGAGAAACAATTAAGCAGAAGATATGTAGAACAGAGCAAAATAGCATTTAAATGAAAGTCACTTTTCAAGACAATCAACACATCAGCTTGGTGAAAGTTTTTGAAAGCCAGTTTTTCTACGCTACCTTTCATCTGATCCACCAATGCAGTCTGGATCCGGTACGGTTCTTAAGAAACTTCAGTGACAACATCCCATTGTGAAATAGTTATATGGAAGCTAACTTCAAGGGCCAGAGTTTTCAAATGAGTCACACAGCAATTATGTTTGCTGCACACAGAGTGGTGTTTTTCAGAGCTAAACACAGTAAACTTGTCCATGTCCCTCTGACAACAGAAGGAAGAGAGATGGCGGTAGGAGGAAGGGCCTTTTCAGCTATGGCACCCTAGCTGGGAAAAACCTTCCCAGAGAGGTTTGCCAGATGCACCAGGTGAAAACCCATTTTACCTGCCAATACCTTTTGGCTTTACCTTTCATTTATGCTGCTTTTATGAAACAGCTTGCTGCAACTAGTTATGTGACTCTTGCAGATTTTTGTTGTCTCACATCCCACACAGAGAGCAATGGCTGAAGAGTATGTTAATACATTGTTATCAAGGAAAGTAATTATAATTGAAAATGGAGAGTTGCCAATAATTATTATAATAATGGAGGCCTTAGGACCAAAGCCAGCTCAACAAGAGCTGCAGCCTGGTTCAGGTGGCATGACGTTTTGCTGAGATGGCACACTGCCTTGATAGGCTGTGTAGTTTTGAGTGAGGTTTCCTTTGTATGCTTGCTTGAACGCCTCCCTGCTATGTACAAGGCCTGAAGAGAGAAAGACAGCACATGTCTGTTCCTTTCTCCTAAAAATTATACATTGCCTTCCATTCAGTTTCCTCAGCAAAGTATTACCAGGATTTATTTTCTCTTTGGACTCCGTCTGTGTTATTTAACAGACTTCGCCAACAATTGTAGCCATGATCAACTGCAGCTCCACAACTTGTGTCCTCCTGCGTATTTACAAACACACAAGCCTGCTCTGTGCTGAATGTTTACCGCTTCACACTTCGGTCTACGCACAGAAAATGAGAAAACTGCAAATTGGTCTAAAGGGGTGGGCCATTGTCTTGAGAGCAGCTACAGGTCTGGGTAAAATGCACGCAAGTTGTACGTCACAATAGTTAGTTACAAGAAACAAAGCAGGGGAAGAAAATTTTGACGTCATGGGTGCCCATGAAATGCCAGGAAGGAAGGAAAGAGACTGGTGCTGACTGACCTTGATGTTAAAAGAACTCCTCGGAGAAGCGCTGGATGAATACAGCTCATTTTTCACCAAGTTGGTGTAATAGTTGCTGACTTTGTCATTAGCTGCCTTGTTTGCTACAGGGTCATCTGTTATCGGGCAGATATAGTAATTATCTTCATCCTCGCTATCGGTGTCGTGGTAATTCCCAGAGACTGCTTTCGCTTGCTTGGTGTTATCGAAGCATTCCATGTGAAAGATAAGGTCTTCTTCCGCCATACTGGTGGGAGAGTGGCTTTGCTCGTGTGGGGACTGAAGTAGCCAGTATTACAAATGAAGGAACCTAAGGAAGGGAAAGGCGGGGAGATCAATATCTGAATTAACAGGGGGAGGGGGAACGGGTCAGTATGTAGGAATCTTTAGGCTTTACATTTATTCATTTAATAAAAGTTACATGCCACTTGATTGTAAAAACAAAACAAAACAAACCCTGAATAAACCTGAAAGCGGTTTGCAAAAAAGAATAAAACAAAATCATCAGTAAAAAGTTAGAAACAGCTGTTTAAGACATTTAATTAAAATCAATTATAAACTAACAACCAATTAAAACACACATCCTTTGAAGCCACAGCAGTAACTGCCCCATACCTGACCTCGCATATGGCACCAGGTGTGGGGGCGAATGGCTGCAGTTTGGTGAAAATGGCCCTGAAGGCCAAACAGGATGCTGAGAGTTCTTAAAGGTAAACGTAAAGGGACCCCTGACCATTAGATCCAGTTGTGTCCGACTCTGGGGTTGTGGTGCTCATCTCACGTTACTGGCCGAGGGAGCCGGCGTACAGCTTCCGAGTCATGTGGCCAGCATGACTAAGCCACTTCTGGCGAACCAGAGCAGTGCACGGAAATGCTGTTTACCTTCCCACCAGAGCGGTACCTATTTATCTACTTGCACTTGGACGTGCTTTCGAACTGCTAGATGTGCAGGAGCTGGGACCGAGCAACGGGAGCTCACCCCATCACGGAGATTCAAACCGCCGACCTTCTGATCAGCAAGCCCTAAGCTCTGTGGTTTAACCCACAGTGCCACCCACTGTTCTTAGGAGACTCCTATTCTAAGGTTACCAGATTTTTTTTCAATGAACCCGGGGACACTTTTCAACTTCAATGGATTTTGTATGGGGACTGATTTGTAAATCCGGTGACTGTCCCCGGGAAACGGGGTCGTCTGGTTGGTAACCTTTTCCTATTCCCCCTCAAGGCACCAATTCCCAGAGTGATTTAAGAATCAATCCCTCTTCGCAGGGAACCCTGGGAACTGCAGCTCTGCAAGGGGACAACTCTCAGCACCCTGCTCCTAGGATTCTTTAGGGCATGGGTTGGCAAACTAAGGCCCACAGGCCAGATCAGGCCCAATTGCCTTCTGGATCCGGCCCGCGGACTGTCTGGGAATCACCGCGTGGATAGCCAGTGCCCGTGCGCATTCTTTCCCTCTCCCTCCCTCGGCGGTGGTGCCACCACCTCCTCCCTCCCTCTTCCTGGCTTCTCCCTGCCCTGCCTAGAGGAGGAAGTGGGCTGGGCTTTGTTGGCGCTAGCAGCAGCAGAGCTCAAGCGGCCGCCATTTTAAGCAGCCCCTCTCCAGAGCCCTTTCATGTGCCGCTCATTGTCCCGCCGCCACCCCCAGCCCCTTCTGCTCGCAAGACACAGGTATGCAGCCACCGGGGCTTGTCTGGTTCTGTGGAGAAGGGAGGGGAGAGTCAGTGGGGGTGGTGGCTTATACGGTAGTCCGGCCCCCCACAAGGACTGAGGGACAGTGGACCGGCCCCCTGCTGAAAAAGTTTGCTGACCCCTGCTTTAGGGGAAGCTGTGACAGTTTAAAGTGGTATAACACTGCTTTAAATTAACAATGTGGATGTGGCCAGTGCTTTTTTCAAGCCAGGAGGTAGGAGACAAATTCCATGCATCGTCTATGGTTGGTGGGTGAGACTAGGCATGTCTTCTCCATTGCTGAGATGCAGCAATTGGGCGTCCCCATGCTTCCTGCCAACCTCTGCTCCAGTTCTCTCTCTCCCCCCAGGAAGGTGAACTGCTGCCCTGCCTAGGAATACAGGCCTCAACAACGAGACACTTCATATTTATCCAGGATCTGGGATATTTCCCAGGTTAGGATGGAATGCCACAAGCCTGAGCTTGCAGGTAACTTCACCTGTTCTCCCCCACATAATGAATGAAGAAATGGCAGCAAACAGAAATGAGAGATCTCTGTTGGCTACCCTTGGCCCACGAACTGCACAGTGCGATAAAAGCAACATTCAAACAGTCTCATCGTTTTATTAACCACCATGGGAACCGCCCAAATCTTTAAAGTAACGCCACAAACAGAATGCAGCTGTTTTCACACACTAGGCTGATTTCACAAACTCCTTTCCTCAGCGTAATTTTAAAAAAGGCATACCGTATATTGGCGTGCGAACCTCTCCCAGCCCAAAGGCTGCATCATCACCTCATTAATTTCAATGGGTCTACTCGGAGAGGAACTTAGCTGGATGCAACCCAGTGGGGTGTGAAACACGGCATCATATTTCTTCCAATTAATGCCGGCCTGCTACACCTAGAACAGGGCAGCCTAACTTTCCATACCACGTGGGTCACAAGAATACTTTGACATGGAACCCAAGGGCCACACACTGCCTTCTTGTGGGGGTGAGCGAGGCCAAAATTGGACCTCCCCCCTCCCCCAGTCCTCATGCTGCCTTCTTAAAGCTGGTTAAGTGAGGGAGCAGACTTTGGGAAGGCAGCACGAGGGCTGTGGGCGGGGACACCACCCAAAAAAGATATTAAGAGCCATATGTGGCCCTCAGGCTGTGTGTTGGACTGCCCTGGTCTAGATTGAACATCAGCTAGTACAGAGAGTGCGTAGAGCTACAGATACAGTAGACACATTAGGAAGCTGCCTCCTACAAAGTCAGGCCATTGGTCTATCCAGCTCAGTATTGTCTTGACGAGGGGTCAGCAACCTTTTTCAGCCGTGGGCCGGTCCACCATCCCTCAGACCTTGTGGGGGGGCCGGACTATATTTTTTGAGGGGTGGGTGGGAATGAACGAATTCCTATGCCCCACAAATAACCCAGAGATGCATTTTAAATAAAAGCACACATTCTACTCATGTAAAAACACGCTGTTTTCTGGACCATCTGCAGGCCGGATTGAGAAGGCGATTGGGCCAGATCCAGCCCCCAGCCTTAGTTTGCCTACCCATGCTTTACACCATCTGGCAGTGGCTTTCCAGGGCATCAGGCAGGATCCTCTCCCAGCCCTTAACTGGACATACCTGGGACTTTCTACATACAATAGCAGATGACCCACCTGAGCTACGGCCCTTCTCTATGGTTATAGTTGTGTCTTAGAAGGATTCCACATATACCGTAGAGGCATGCCTCCATTGTTTAAAAACACAATACTCTCCTTAGCCCTTTTTCCAGATGACTTTTGATCTGGTTTCCTCCCCCTCTGGTTCCATGTCTTTATTTCACTCTCCTTTTATGAGACTGCAAGCCTGAGAGGGCAGGGTGATGTAATTCTATCTTCTGTATGGCACCTGATAAATAATACATCTCATCATCATCCTTTCTGAGCAGGACTCATTTTTTAAAAGGTAGGGGAAGATTTGGGGTGGGTGGGTGGCTGGAGCTTAAAGGCTTACTTGCCAAAGGCTCAATTGTGCAATGCACCCAGAAATTTCCTAATCCAACTCTCTTGAGAAGGGACCTTGCCACAACTCTTTCCAGCTGAGCCACTGGTTCAATTAGTGCCAGCACTTTGGTGGGTGTTTATCCAAGACATTTCAAACTCGTCAAACCTAGTCTGAAGGTAAATTGTTCCCTCTATTTTCCATGTCCAGGCTGCACGTGCCAAAATTTGCACTGCCAAAATGCCACCACCTACAGACATAAAAGAAGCCCTAGGTGGAAACCCCAAGATTTTCAGAAGTACAATAAATGCTTAGCTGGGGGGAGGGAGGGGAGGAATCTAACAGGAAGGCGACTTCCCCAAACAGTCCGATGAGGGCTGAGCATGCTCAGTGGGTACAGAAAACTGTCTTGAGTGTTGAATGGAACACTAGGTGGAAAGGGGAATGGAATCAATGGAGTATTGTGGAGGGGGTTATAGCTGGCTGGCTGGCTACAAAAGAACGTTTTGTTGAAGGACATCAGTACTCTACACATGAAACGTATCTGAACAAACAACAAAGACACAGGCTCAAACTGATTCCATACTGTGTCTCTGATTAGCAATTGGTATTTTTTCTAGAAATGAAAGGTGGAATTATTCATTCTTTTAATCTATCTATTTACTAACTTGCTTTGTAACATTTACACAGCGCTCGGATGTAAAAAAAAACCAACAACCTAAAAATGCTTTACAAAGAGATAAAGTGATAACATGGAGAAAAATCCACAACCATAATTTACTTTGTTTTATTTTTTAATGAAATTTTATTGAGTTTTTACAGTTTTATATTCAATCAGACAACACAAATGTAACATTTATCATACAAAAGAAAAGAGAAGCCCCCCTCCCCGTGACTTCCCTCAACTTCCCCTTCTGGTTCTTTAAATATTTACTGCTTCTGCTTAATTATTATCTTATTTTTATGTTCTTATACCTTAATGCTCTTGCACACAGCACCATACTTCAAGGCACACAAAAGTCAAAATACTAAAACAGATAAGAATTACCTCAGCTTTCTAAACATCTGGGTCGTCTTGTCAAAGGAAGAATGTTTTTAGCAGGCGCCAAAAAGAGCAAAGTGAAGGAGCCTGCTTGATCTCAAGTGGCAGGGAGTTCCAGAGTGCAGGTGCTGCCACACTAAATAACAAACCATCACTGACTCCCAGGCTGCTTGGTGCAAAAGCGAGGCAGGGCCTTAAAGAGACCTTTCTGTTTTATCTCAGATGCGGAAACCCAGGCACAGAGACCAGTTTGCTGAAGATCCACGCGGTGAATTCACCCTACAGTTAAAGTCAATAAGAAGGAATGGCGCTTACCTATTGTGGGTCAACTTCCGGCAGCAGAAGTTGAACGCGAACCTCCGCACGTGGCAGGCAGAAGGCCACACAGGAAGTACCAGCAGTTGTAAAAACAATAACCCTGTGGGTAAAGGAGAAAAATGCCCCGTTAGCCACCACTACTGCTAAGAGCTGGCCTGCCTTAAATCTCAGCCTCAGGCACAGTGCAGTGCTCCTCTGACCTCTTCTAAAGTAAGACACAAGCTAAAATTAGAGATGGTATTTTCCCAGTGAAAGGCAAGTGTATACAGTATGTGATTCTCTGCGGAAAAGCAGCACAACTTCCAATGAGGCTGTTCAATCTGAGCAGAAAATATCAAGCTAAAGGAAACAACCGATGGCACCAATGTATTCCCCCCCCCCCCGCAACTTCTTAAAAGCGGGGAGCCACCTAGACAGCTACCTCGTTTGCCTCCATTGCTGGACTGATCCTGCCCCAATGAACGACCCCAGCATTGAACACATAGAGAAGACAATTAGCAATTGCATGGATGGATTTATACGTATTTATACATTTCTGCCCCACCTTTCTGCCAAACAGCTCGACCCTGTGAGGTAGGTTAGGCTGAGAGACTGTGACTGGTAACCCAATGAGCTTCATGACGTAGGGAGGACTCGAACCCTGGTCTCCCAGGTCCTAGTCCAACACGCTAACCACTATACCGTAATGGCTCTCACGCCACAACTACTTTTTCATTTAAAAAAATAAGTAGCAGGCACCGGGGGGGGGCAATACTAACCAGAAGGTTCCTGGCGGGGGGGGGGCAAAGGGGTTTTAATCCTTTCCTGCCACCTGATTCAAATCAGCCTCCCCTGTTTACTGTTAAAAAGTCGCCCATGCATAAATGGCACCTCCTTAAGCTTGGGCCAGAATTCCCTAATAAGTAACTGTCACTAAACAATAAAGTAATAAGTAACTTTCTGCGGCATTCCATGTTTCCACAGGAACAAGCTTGTTTGGTTTGATTTCTGGCCTTAAACCAAGCCACACAACTACATGAACGATTAAAGATTACGAAAACCAGCGTGAGAATTATTCAGAGCATTGGTTTTTTTGGTGGTTTTTTGCAGTCCATTAGACCTCCATGGATATGAATATTTATTATTATTATTATTATTATTATTATTATTATTAACTGGAAATTTCATGCAGAGAATATTCCGATGCACTTCTCTTGTGCTCAAAGCTTGAGTACTAAAGCTGCACCATCAGCAGTACTGAACATGCGTCTGAAACAGATCCAATTCCAGGCCTTATCTTCCTGACATGCAGGAGCAGAGAGCTGTTTGCTTCCAGGAGAACATCCTGTGCTTTCTCTGTTTTAAGGAGGCAGCCACGTACAGGTGCCAAATGAGCAGACTCTTTTCCTGCCACCCCCAGACATTCTGCTGCTCGAGACCTCAATCAGCCTGTGCAATGAGGCCAGTCTTGCTACCTTGTGCCAATAAGAAGACACAGAAAGGTCCATCTAAAAGGATGGCAACTTGCCCTGTGCTCAAGCTGGAGTTGCTTTGGCAGCTCCAAGAAGGTTCTTATTGTTGATGGTCAACCTGATATTTCATCATGGTGCTATGTATCTATTCTGTGCTTCCCTCGTCCCTCAAAATAAGGTAATCCAAATTCTGCTTCCCCCAAATTCTGTGAATTCTCCAAGAGTTATAGATAATGAGAGATGAAACTTAACTGAATATGCTCCTTTTTGCAACTTTTTTGTCCCTTTCCTGAATTTCAAAAAGCATAAGGACTAGAAACTTGAATAGTAAAAGGTGAAATTCTTAGAATGCTGACTTCTGCACCCGTTATCAGTTTCTGTCTGTTGTGTACACACAGCCTATTTATTTACTGACTACATTTATATACCACCTTTCTGAGCAAGGTGTTCTGGGACAGGTCCTCTAGACTCTTGTTAGGACTACACTTGATTTCTCTGCAACAATATCTGTCGGCTGATAAGCCCGAATTAGGTCTTGAGGGCCATGTGACCAACAACTAGGTTTCCTGCTGTGATATTTGGAAATTGTACACTTCCTGCTTTTGCCATTCTGCAAGTGTCATTCTGGGCTCCATAGTTTACCCTTCAGAGTTACAATTTTGCCTGTAAATACGTGTAAGTGTGAACTGAATTCTACCCCATTCCTACTTCCAAATAAGCAAAGGTGAGACTATCCTTTTTTTTCATTGCTTTACTCCTGGAAGTGACTCAAAGCAACTTACAAAGACAGCATAAATGCTAAAACCAACTACAATAAACACAATCAATGATTCCTGTATTGCATAGGGTACCTTTCCAACTCTATGATTATATATATATATATATACAATATATACTTGAGTATAAGCCTAGTTTTTCAGCACATTTTTTGTGCTGAAAAAGCTGCCCTCGGCTTATACTTGAGTGAGGCGGGCGGTGTGGGCGGCGAGAAAGAAGCCCTTTCTCTCCGCTCGTGCCGCCACCCGCTCTCCCCAGTCAACCATTCCTTAAGAAGTGTACAAGAATGGCGGTTCTTTACTGTCCCCAGGCAGCTTGTTCCATTCCTGAACTGCTCGCATAAATGCAAACTTGGCAAAGGAAGAAGAGGAAGGAGCAGCCCAAAGGGCTGCTTTCGGGCTGCTCGTTCCTCCTCCTCCTCCACAGCGGCAAAGGTGAACCGGCTTATACTAGAGTCAATAAGCTTTCCCAGGTTTTTGTAGGAAAATTGGGTGCCTCGGTTTATATTCGGGTTGGCTTATACTCGGGTATATACGGTATATATATACACACACACACACACACACACACACACACACACACACAAACCCAGACACATCTAAAGATCAGGCTGAAAGCAAGTGGGATTCATACTCTAACTTAAAACCCACATTTCTTTAGAACCTAGTTCTTTAGAACTAGGATTGGGAACCTGTGGCCTTCCAGATGTATGGTAGATTATCATACAACATGCAACATGGCTCACCACCCATAACTGTTGGTCATGCTGGCTGGGACTGAAGGGATCCGGAGTCCAATAATGTCTGGTCAGCCATGGCTTCACCATCACTGCATTAAAATAACACCTTTTGCCTACATATTAAAAACCCCACCCGACCAGAAGCATTGGTCCCCAGAACTGTCTTGTCCAAAACTGTTTCTCAGCACTCTCTGGAAACACTGTGTAATCTCCAAATGTTGCATGCGACCTTGAGAAAGTGTGCAAGTTGGGAATGGCACAAGACCCAGAGGCTCGAAACAACCCTAGGCATGTCTGCTCAGGAAAAAAAGTCGTATCAAGTCCAGTAGGACTTGCTCCAAGGTAATTGTGCCTAGGATTGCCACCTTAACAGGTTACCGATTTAGTATGGAACTGAGAAAGTGCATTTTGTTACTTGCCAGGATCTGAGCTGCAAAGCTATAATTGTGCTAAGGAGATGCAAGGGACCCCCAAAAGCCATCTATTCCAACCCCCTGCAATGCAGGAATGCAAGACAGTAAAACACCCGTATCTAACAGAGTACAAAAAGCATACAAGACTGCTATCCTCTGCCTGTGCACTCAAGTTAAAAGGTAAAGGGATCCCTGACCATAAGGTCCAGTCGTGTCCGACTCTGGGGTTGCGGTGCTCATCTCACTTTACTGGCCGAGGGAGCTGGCGTACAGCTTCCGGGTCATGTGGCCAACTTCTGGCGAACCAGAGCATCGCACGGAAACGGCATTTACCTTCCTGCCGGAGTGGTACCTATTTATCTACTTGCACTTCTGATGTGCTTTCAAACTGCTAGGTGGGCAGGAGCAGGGACCGAGCAACGGGAGCTCACGCCATCACGGGGATTCGAACCGCCGACCTTCTGATCAGCAAGCCCTAGGCTCTGTGGTTTAACTCACAGCGCCACCCACATCTCCTGTAACCAGGTTAGGTGTATATAAATCTGCACCCTGAACAGTGCAACAGGGCTCTAAATTCAGCATTACAATAGCCACAAAATAATAATTACTTGTAATAATAAAGATTGACTGATTGATTGAATTAATAGCAGGGAGGGAAACAGCGTTACAGAATACTTTGAATGCTACTTTCAAAATTTATTCAGTAGTAAATCTGCAGAGACAACAACTACTTTCTCTCCCAAACCACAGAATCAATTATCATAATGATGATTATGACCATCATTTCCATTTCTTCCTGCCTGCGCTCACAGTATAAATCAGAACGCTGTCTTTGTCCCGCGAGGTTTCCAGAGCCTGCTACCTTATGTTGAAAACAGCAGCAGTTATTTTACACAGCGTTCCAACAAATACTGTCTGAAACAATTCCCAACCCATTTTGTATGTTGAAAATTTATTTTTACTTCTTCTTTATAGCTTGTACCCAGTGTGCATCGAGCTTTAGGAAACACAACAATCTCTTGCGTTGTAACACCCAGAAAGCGAAGGAATTAGGCAGTGTTTGAATGCAAAGTAGACTCTGCACAAACGATGCAGAAAATTCAAGTTCGTATTCATCTCTGTATGTGATGCAGGTCATAACTTGTAAGCCCACAGTATGGTTTTCTTTGAATTAAAACCCAGCTGGGTATGTTGATTCAGTCCCCATGAAGCTATAATCTGATCAAGTAATGTAGGACATGATGAGATATCTACATATGGAGTTACATGTTTATTTATTTATTTCTGCAACACTTCGGTGCGTTGGCACAGCAACGATTGCATAACATTTCACAGTGCACGAGGTTGGTACTGTGCAGCCATGTTTTTTTTGGGGGGGAGAGAAAAAAGTATCCCCCCTTCCTCCATCTGTTCCATGTTCAGATCACCATACCTATGTGAACAAATCCAAGCTTGTCAATAAGCAGATCTGCTGAATGAGTGCCTTTGATTGCCATGACATTACATCAATAACCTGCAATCAAACGGTCCAGGAATATTCTCTGCTTAGAAAAAGAAGCAGGCTGCAATCTCGTTGTCATTTATGCCGGTTAGCAGAAGCCTACTTTTGGAAAAGCACAAATGGCTATTCCTGGGTATCAAAATTATCCCTGCGTTTAATTCCATTACGTAACACTGGGTGCATTAAAACCCAGCAAGGTGCTACTGTAAATGCTCTTTTGCACTGTGAGCTTAAGCATGTTTTACTCAGAGGAGAAGTCCCAGTGTGTTCAGTGGGACACACTCACCAGGGAGAAAGCTCAGTCAGACTTATTTTCAAGTAAACATGTACAGGACTGTGGTGCCGCAGTTTCTAAAACGCTGTTCCACTACACAAACACCACACAAATAACACACTCTGGTGTCCTACAATAATGCCCCTCAGACAAATACCCTGGTACAGTAAGCAGGGTTGCCAGACCTGCAGGTCTGACCTGATGTCTCCAGGTTTGCCTGGCCCCCCTCCAGGTGGAAAGCTTAAATCTCCAGGTCCAACCAAGTGTCTTTAATTACCTATCTATCAGATTGTGCATGCAACTTGCAAGCTTCAGCCCACCAAGTCAGCTGCAAATTGCAGCACAAGCACTTCCTCCACTCCTTTCTCCCAATTAACCTCTGTCTCCAGGCCCTACTCCTCTGACATCACTGGAGGCTGGGGCCACCCCTAGGTCTCAGGTTTGTATTCTGAAATCTCAGTGTCTGGGGTGTGCCTGATTTGACCATCCTAACAGCAGGCTAGTTCCCCTATATTCTCTCCAAACAAGCAAGAGGCATCACCAGAATTCACTGACACATGTTACAGGGGGGTAAAAATGTGGAGTTTGGCCTGGGGAGAATTTCAAGGGCCAGGGGCAGGGGGGCTTGGAAGGCCTCATTTGGGTTTCCCAACCATGTTCTATGTTAATTTATGGTGCTGGCATTGTGGGGAAAACCAGCATTCATTCCCCTTATTTGCAAGTTATGCAGCCTTCTTGTTCTCCATTACTGTACTTTCAAATGTGCTCACACAGAAACAAGTTTCCAAGCTGGTTAGCGTCTGTACTAGAAGAGAAGTCTTCATATACAGCACTTTTGGAAAATAACAGCATGAAGGGAACCAATTGTTCCTTAAAAGATAATGGCTGCTTCCTTATTGCAAAGCACCCTAGCAGAATGCTACCCATCATTTAGGCACAGAACGTCCTGTCTTTTGGGAGCATTTACACTGGGATAGCTGAATCTTCAACAAAACGACTTTCTGCCTGCTCAGCCTTTTCGTAATAATAATAATAATAATAATAATAATAATAATAATATTTATTATTTGTACCCCGCCCATCTGGCTGGATTTCCCCAGCCACTCTGGGCGGCTTCCAACAAAAATCAGATACAAAAATCTGCTGCAGCTACAGCTAGGGACTGTCAACATCACAGCGGTTTTAACACAGATGTTACAGAGTGAAGGGGAAACAGACAGTCCATAGCCCTGTTCACATGAAGCAGAAACTCAACACATGGTCAGGCATGAACAAGGGATAATACCCACGTAGTTGGGAGAATTCCTGCCTGCTTCACTCCCCCAGTGATGCTGTTGCTGCCATTACGTGGAGCTCAGCCATAGTTTAGGTTACGATTACATCCAAACCCAGGCTCATGGTTTGTCTCCCCCAAGAACAAATCTCGGTCAGAGTTTGTGGTTTGTTGGGAGCGAGACAACCCACCAGCCCAGGTTTGGATACAACGCTACACCAAATCATGGCTTATCTACAGGTAATGTGGCAGCAGCAGGGGAGGCGGAGGTTGAAAGCAGCGACAGTTTTTGCTTTGTGCATTCACACACTCATCGGTTCACGCTTAGCCATGGTTTGGTGATGCGTGAGAATTGGGCCCATCCCTGAAGAAAAGTATCAGCCTTCCTCAACAAATCAGACCACTGGTGCATCTAACTTGGTGCTGTCTAAACTAATTGCCAACAGCTGTCCAGGATCATTCCTACCTAGAAATGCTGAGGGTAAAATCCTGGGAACTTCCATATGCGAAGCACATTCTCCGCCACAAGAGAAAATCCCTTCCTTTAAACAGAACAAGTAGTCGAGGACTGTCGGAATACGTTTCACGGATCCGCCATGGATTCATATTTATTTGGTTATTTTATGAGTTTTTCGAGGTCTACTTTTGGTATAACTGCGCGCAAAAGCGAAAGTGAAAGCATGAATGAATAGTGTGGTTCACTTATGAGATTAATCCGCCTTTATTTTATAGTTCCGGTCATGTTCAAAGTTGTTAATGAGCGTTAAACTTGCTTCCCGCCTTTTTGGAGGGCAGCAACAGTGATTTTATTGGTTAAGGCATTAATGATGATGTCACGTTTGTTCCCTAATAAAAGGCAGAGGCACCCCGCTTAGGCACGTTCAGTTTGGGTTAGGCACGTTCGTTCGTGCATTCTTTCATTTTGTTTAGTTGGGTTTTAGTTGAAAGTCAAGTTTAGTTTAAGGGATTAGGAGCGGGCTGGATGGGTTGGATGGGTTTTTCTTTAGTTAGAGTTAGGTCGCGGAAGATCATTCGGTTTTAGTTTTAGATAGGTTCTTTTAGGTTAGCCTAGGGTTAGGCCCGCGGAAGATATTTCGGTTTTAGTTTATTTAGTTAGCCTCGCGGAAGATTGGGCGCGCAGGGACTTTAAGCTTAGGAGAACTTAGCTTAGGGGACGAGCCTATGCGGGTTCTGCCGAAGCCACTAAAGATACAACCGGTGTCCGTCTTCCTTTGGGGTTAAAGGGGGGAGTAAAGTAAAAATTTTAATTTCTTTAAGCTGGTCCGTCTATTCAGAGTCAGGGTATATATTTTATTTCACGAGGCAACTTTTCATTAAAGAAGGCAATTAGGAACTCACACATTATCGGAGTCATCAATTGGCTTACTCAACATCCTTCAGACTGTGAGACTTGGCCGGCGACCGTGCTCAAAAGCACGCGGAACGCTGGCCGCTTTCCCCGCAACTGGTACCTCGTGCATAACCAGTCCAAGGCCGTGCACGAGGAGCTCCAGCACCCAAACCCCGACAGAGGACTGCCAGTCAACCACCAGGGATGCATAGCTGAATAAAGCAGTATACGGTACATTAATTTCAAAACAAAGTAACTAAGGCTGCAATCCTGCTCATACTTACCTGGGACTAAGCCCCACTGAACACATTGGGTCTTGTTTTTAAGTAGCCATGCCTAGGATTGTGCTGTAAAGCGGCAATCATAACTGCTTTCCTAATGGGTCTTACTTCTGAGTTGTTGTGCATAGGATTGCGGTTTAATCGGGGACAGAATTCCTTCCCCCACCCAAATATGGTGTTCAGACAGATCTAGAATAAAAGAGAACGCAACAACTCTACAGAAGGACACATGCAACCAAAGGTATTTCCAAACTCTTGCTATTTTCGGGGGCAATTCAATCACTTTGCAGAAAATTCGAATTGTGCAATTAAAAATGGAGATCTCGTACAAGAGAAATTAGCTTCCCCAAAAGATAGGTTTTTCCAATAAGGAGAGCTAGGGGTATCCCTTGCCTGTCAGTGGAGATAATACTGAACTGTTGTTGTTGTTCAGTCGTTCAGTCGTGTCCGACTCTTCGTGACCCCATGGACCAGAGCACGCCAGGCACGCCTATCCTTCACTGCCTCCCGCAGTTTGGCCAAACTCATGTTAGTAGCTTCGAGAACTAGATGGATCAATTTTCTGACTCAGTATAAGGCAGCTTCTTATGTTCACTGGAAAGCGTGGGATAATGCTTGATGCATTGTCATCAGACCTCCCCGCAAACAGATGAGGACAAACGCTCAACAAACAGCCAACTTCGTCTAACCTCCTTGCAAACAAATCAGGAGACATATTCAACCAACAGATACTGTACTCTGGAGAAGCTGTCTCTCCCCCCGCCCCCCCAATCTGTTCTCATTAAAGGACAATGCACTGGAGATAGGTTCATAAAAACCTATCAGTAGTTAATTATGATCTCAGAAAATTAAAAAACCCAACATACACACGCGCAAACTCACACAAACCCTTCCTGATCCCGATGATCGACAGAACCAATCACGAGTGGCAAATAAAACAAAATGCCCACTGTAAAGCCAGGAACACAATAGACGGTTGTTACTGTCCACAAGGCCGCTCGCAACTCCCACCGTCACACAGAGCACAGTTCTGTGTTGATGCAACTCTACCTACACCCCAGTCGCCAACACTGAGGTCAGCAGCGGGACGCTCCCAGGAAAGCTCTCGAATTCAGACGTGTCAGCAAAAGAAGGCGGGAGGGGAGGATGGCAGGAGGGTCAGCCCGGCGCTGCTTGCATCTAACCGCTCCTAAGGAGGGGCAGGAAGAGAAACCTCCCCGCCGGGCTGCCTCGGTTGCCGCTAGCCAGAGCTTCGGGCCGTCTGCAAAGGCAGCTAAGGCGGCCTTGCAAACACAAGTGTCCCCTATGCACCCAAGCTGACCTAAACCCACACAAATACACACGAGGCCAATGCCAATGCTTTCCCTTGCTTTGCCCACCCCAAACAAACGACAGGATCCATTGCAAGCCCCGGGCCTACCTTTCCACGCAGATCCACACCTTTGCAAAATAACAAAGGTTCCTGCTTGCTTTCCACCTCGCCAACCCCTCTCACTCTCTTTTCTGCAGAAGGACGGCCCAGCTACTCGCCTCCAGAGAGGCGGGCCAGGATTTTGCAAGCGTGCCAGGAGCAGAGGCGACGTGCAAGAGCCGCGCGCGCCGGCTGCTGCTGCTGCTTCTTCCCCCGGGGGACGGGACTGGGGCACACCGAGCACGTTCCGGAGCGCGGCGACTGCAGCCTCCCTGCTGAACTCTCCCTACGAAGCGACGGATCCGACGGCACGCCTCGTTCTCACCCCGGGCTGGAGCAGGAGGAGGAGGGAGGGAAGAGGCGGCTCTCCAAGCCGAGAAGCAGAGCCAGGCGGGGCTTCTGGGCGTCCGCATGCAGACTGGGTTTAAAGCGCATCGAGCGCGCGTTTAAAGCGCGAGACGAGGTGCCTTGTCGGAGCTGGGTAGCAGGACACAGTCTAGGGTGGTTGCAGCCAGGGCCGGATTTAAGCTTGATGAGGCCCTAAGCTACTGAAGATAATGGGTCCCTTTATATGTCCTGCTGTCCTTTGTCAACAACAAATGTTATTTGTGTTGAATATATGCTATATGGTAACTTATGGACCTAATAACAGTACATCATAGGAGCCTACACAACACAAAACACTGTTGCTGTATGTAGGTTTTATTTTGTTTTTTTATCTTATATTTTGGAAATGTACATCCATTTTTTCCCTTTAAATTTTTTTGGGGGGGGCCCAAGAGAGTGGGGCCCTAAGCTATAGCTTGTTTAGTTTATACATAAATCTGGCACTGGTTGCAGCAGCGCCCTGTCTGTAGCAACCAAGAAACCGGGGATTCCACAGTGTGGCATAATGGTTAGAGCGCTGCACTTGGGCTTGGTTCAAATCCCCGCTGGGCCGTGATGTTTGCTTGGGAAACCTTGGAGCAGTCACTGTCGCTCAGCCTAGCCTACCTCACAGCAGGGGCGTAGCCAGGATTTTTTTTCGGGGGGGACACCTAAGATTTGCATTGCTTTGTATTGATTTAGGGGTGCAACACTGCCCCCTGCGCCCCCTTTGGCTATGCCCATGCCTCACAGGGCTGTTGTGAGGGTCAAACGGGGAGGGGGGAGTATGTAGGGCCCCTTGAGGTCCCTGACAGAAAGGTGGGGCATAAATGTACAGTATTAAATAAATTTATGTGGTAGAGCAGGATATAAATCCGCAGCAAGGACTCTTTGATGTTGGGGTTCCCAGTGACCACTTATTTCCCGAACCAGGTGCAAATTGAAGCTGAGGCACAGATGGCAACCAGAACTGCCTTTTAAAAAAATATTCATTTTATGGCAATTGTAATTTTATTAACACCCGGTGAGGGATAAAACTAGACAGCCTCACTTTTAAAGGCATGATTCCACCAGGCCTAGTCAGGAAGTTAAGAATAGCCTACATCTCACCAAGATAATTATGAAGCAACATGGAATAAAATCAAGAGAGACCTGGAAATGTGGGAAAGGATGAAACTCTCCTTGTTGGGAAGAATTTCAGCAATAAAAATGAACGTGCTACCAAGAATGTTATTTTTGTTTCAAACAATACCAATAATAAAAGGGACGGCTGTCTTCAGAGAATGGCAAAAGAAAATTTCAAGATTTATCTGGCAGGGGAAAAAACCCCGGATAAGATTTAAGTTATTGACAGACAGTAAGGAAAGAGGAGGTTTTTCCTTACCGGACTTAAAGTTATACTATGAAGCAGCTTGTCTCTGTTGGATAAAGGAGTGGATGACGTTAAAGAATCCAGACCTATTAGATCTGGAAGGACATGATAATAGATTTGGTTGGCACGCATATCTTTGGCAAGAAAAGATAAAAGTTCATAGAAGTTTTGGAAACCACATTTTCCGGAGGTCTCTCTATGAAGTTTGGGACAGATATAAAAACCTACTGGAAAGGAAAACACCATGGTGGTTATCTCCAACTGAAATGATCAGCCTGAAAAAGACTAACATAAGCCAAAAGTGGATAACATATGAGACATTACTTAAGAAGGTAATAAATGGAAATTGAAGCCATATGAGGAAGTGAAAGAATATGTAACTAATTGGTTGCAGTACCACCAAATTAATGAGATGTTTAAAAACGACATGAAAAAGACAGGATTTAGTGAGACAAAATCAAAGTTTGAAGTGGAAATACTTAATAATGACTTTAAAGTACTCACTAAAATGTATAAAATGCTGTTGGAATGGAACTTGAAAGATGAAGAGGTAAAGTCGGTGATGATTCATTGGGCAAAGGATATTGGACATAATATTATGCTAGAAGACTGGGAAAAACTGTGGAGGGAAGGAATGAAGTTTACAGCAAGTACATCAATAAAAGAGTATTTGTTAAAAATGATGTATAGATGGCATATTACCCCAGTTAAACTAGCAAAGATGTATAAGACAGATAATAAGTGTTGGAAATGTAAAGAAAATGTTGGTACCTTTTATAATGTTTGGTGGGAATGCAAAAAGGTGAGAATGTATTGGGATAAGATATACCTTGAGTTAAGAAAAATGTTGAAGTATAGTTTTGTTAAGAGACCTGAAGCATTTTTACTAGGTATGGTAGGTACAGACATTGAAAAGAAGGATATTAGACTTTTCCAATACGCTGTGACTGCAGCTAGAAATCTTCTAGCACAAAAATGGAAGCAAGAGGAATTACTGACGGTAGAAGAATGGACAGTGAAATTGACTGAATACGCAGAAATGGACAAATTGACAGGAAGAATCCGGGAGCAGCGGGAGCAGAAGTTCATCAAAGACTGGTTAAAGTTTACAAATTATTTAAAAGACAATTTACAACTGAATACGTTAATAGGATTTCAAGAAGCTTTGTAGTTAATTTGTAGAGTTATCATTGTAAGTAGGATAGAAGTAAAAAAAATTTTTTTGTTTGATAGTGGTAAGCAATGGTTGATTTAAGAAGTATAATGTTAAGATATAAATTAGAAAGCCATGTGAAGGGGTTGAGGGAAGTCATGGCTTGTTAGCCAAAGATGATTGTAAGAAAATTTTTGTTTGAATGTGGTATTAATTGTAGTTTAATATGAAAAAATAATAAAAATTATATATAAAAAAATAATAAAAAAAGAATAGCCTACATCTTTTCCACAATGGTTGACTGATGTAGGTCCCCCCCCACACACACACTTTTTTTTTTACTGTGAGGTTTTTGTGTGCTTTTGTTGTAAACCGCTTTGATGTTTTTCATGAGATAGTGGACTATAAATAGTTTCATGAATGAGTGGTCATTTTCTGTCAGAAACACTGTTTTGGGTTAAACAAGAGCTTCACTTATAATTCCCCACAACGGAACGGCTGCTGTTAAATCTATTGCTTCCTAGTTGCTTTGAGCCCCTGTCAGGGAAAAATAGATTATTATTATTATTATTATTATTATTATTATTATTATTATTATTATTAATAGAATGGCTATCTGCTGTTAATTTGCCTCTAGCCCCTTTCTAGGTCATTTTCCTCAGGAAATTATAAACAGCTTTATCCTGCCATACAGACCCCTAAGCACCTCTTGTTCTTTTGCTACCTAGGCCCTATCTGCCAGTTAAACTGTCATTCTTCCTTTATCACCCTCACTCTCTTCTGATTGGCTAATGTCCATATCCTATCTGTCATTGTGTATACACCACACCTTTAAAGCACATTCAGAGCACATTCTTTCAAAGAATTATGGGAACTGTAGTTCCCCACCACCACCAACCCTTAACAAATGACAGCGCCCAGAATTATTTGAGGGAGCAAATTTGCTTCAAATGTGGAGCAATAGAGTCTGTTGACCATGTCCTTAATATAATACTTGGGTATAGAAATGCCCCTTAGAAACACATTCCTGCCCAAAGAATCCTAGGGAACTGTAGTTTACTCCTCCCCAGAGCTGATAGA